>NC_133753.1:178625715-179267381 GCF_036562045.2 Rhinolophus sinicus | reverse complement strand
GTGGGAAATGGAGAAAGGTAGAAGGTACCAGGAAGGAGGTAGCATGGAGGACCGAGGGAATAACGTACTCGATCCAGTTTAAGAACTAAAGGGATCGTTTTTCATGAGATATCATCCTTAAAATCTTCTGGACGTTTTCTTTCCTTTCTGGATTTTTCTTAGCCTTTGGCTAAGATCTTATGTTGTCTTGCCTGAATTCTCACCCTGTTCTGGAGATGGGTGTGCAAGGGGGAGACATTTAAATGGAAACCATGTAGTTTGTCATGCAAATTGGATCTCTGGAACAGAATTCGATTTAATAGATGTCCTGGTTGTTCATTATGCAAGCAACAGCCTGGCTGCACACTGACGAAGTCCTTTGTCAACTGCAGCAACTCAGTTTGTCCCCAGTCACTCTTCTCTCACTCGTCAAGCACTCCAGCCCACTGCCAGAGCCCTTTAGAAAGTAAACACTTCTGACTGGATGGATTGAATCAATAGTTCTTTTCCTTACATACCAATAGTGTTGACTGTGTAAGCCAAAGTCAGAAACCTATTATTGGTCTTGCACTCAGTCCACATATATTTCAGTTATCTAAAATCAACTTTAATTCTGTTCTGAAAGAATTCATGCATCACATCTCCAAATCATAGAATCTTGGAATTAGGTAGGAACAGTCCTCCAGATTTTAGAAAACTCATCTCACTGATGAAGACTTTACCTTTTTAAATGTATTTTATTGACCTTTATTAAACATTTTATTAAACACACCTGAGAGATGGCTGTCATAAAAATCAATGACTCATGGAGGGAATTGGAAGGAATCAAGAAACCCAACTAAGTGCGGTGATAGAACTTGATGATTGTGTGCCAGCTTGCACTTGATCCCTTTTATTCCTCATGTGTTCATCTGTAAGGTAGAATAGATGCCATCTCTCTTATGAAAAGTATGAGTTAACAAATTTAGGCACATCAGTTAATCACAGAAATGTTGTTTGTTTGAGGTGTTGGGGGAGGGTGGTAAAGGAAAGGCTATGTAGTATGGTAGGAAAAGCTTAGGTTATAGAGTTATCCAACAATTAAACTTCCAACTTGACCATGACTAGTTCTGAGTCTTTGAGACAGATCATTCTTCAAGTTCTTAAACTTCAGTTCTTTCATGTATAAAAATAGAGATCAAAAGTACTAGGTTTGTTGTGTGAATTATTTGAAAAACCATTTGCAAAACCATTGTAGTTGCTTGCTCTCAAATAGTAAGCTCTCAGTGTATGTAAGTTTTCCTTTTTTTTACCTGTTAACATTTTCTATAAAACTATGAAATACCTTTCGTATTATATTTCTAAAAATAGGAAAGATTTCCCAACCCAGATTTCCTATAAAACTTTGACAAAAGAAATGAATCTTAAAATGACTCAAATGACTTTTCTTGGAATTCACTACAGTAGGAATATTCACTACTTCTAGGGATATTTTAATAGTTGAAATATATAGCTTTTAATATATGATATACAATGACCAAACTCTGACATCAAATGAACATTCTTTAAAACTAATTTTTCCTTACTCTAAGGATGTAATCCTACCATCTTATAAAAGTGATTGATATAGATATAAAAGTTAGCGCTGTACATAAATCAGAGAGAATGAATTAGATATAAGAAGGCTATGTCCCTTAGTTTTCTATGTGTTATACACATCAAACTGTATGCATTTTTATTTTGCCTGGGATAATGCTATGGAAAGTTTTTAATTAAAAAAAAAATCCGAAACAGTACATTAAATTGGGCTTCACATGAAAGTGTTTTCTTTTGATGACTCAGATACCAGCACAATAAGAATCATCTCCTGGGTGCCAAGTTCAATGCTAAGCCTTTGGTACACTTTATCTCACTTAATCCTCTCAATATTTTTCAGATATAAATATGTGAATATTTAGATTCATTGTACAGATGAGAAAATTAAGATTCAAAGAAGTTAAGAAACTTACTTCTGGTGGAACAATTCATTAATGATGGTTTCATAACCTAAATCAAAGTCTATGTAATTCCACATAGACTCTATTCATTAATTGCTCATGGCAAAAATGAAATTTAGCCAATCTATATATTTAGGTCATCTTCTGTTTTTAGTATTTTATGTATTATCCTGGTTAATGACATGATCATTAGATATTTGAGAGACTATGTTGTCTTTCAAAGTCCTCATTTTTTGAGATGGTGAAGTTCTTCATCTTTCTGTAACACCTTTCTCTCTCTCTCTCTCTCTCTCTCTCTCTCTCTCTCTCTCACACACACACACACACACACACACACACACACACACACAGCTAGGTGTTTAGCAATGTCTTCACTCCCTAAATCTATACACTGTCTTTCAGTACCTGAAAAAAATATCCCCCATTTTCTTCCCCAGTTGACTTTTTGGCAAGCTCATTGACACCACCTTTGTCTTTTGAGTAGTGGGGATTGTTTAAAAGCGCTTTTGACAATGAAGCAGATTTTAGCACATAGTTTCATAGTGGGGGATAAAATTGCTTTTAAGACTGACTTGATTTATTTTCATCTCCCTTTCTTTAACTGCTTTGCTCACATTGCTCTGACTTAGTATTTATTTATCCTTGAAGAATTTGTTGTAACAAAAATTAATTATTTTGCTGCTAATAAAATTAGGATTTCAGAAAAACGGGAGCTTTGTAACCTTATCCCTCCTTTTGGGAATCATACTTGTGCTTTCTAATGTGAAACTTAGGAGGTGTATAAATCCATTACTTTGTTTAAATAGTTTAAAGTGATTCTTATTTTATTCTTTTTGGTAATTATTTGTAAAATGTGCATTTCTCAGTGATTTCATTCTTAAACTAATTAGCGTGCTATGGAATGATTTGTCTTTCATTAACTTCCATTAACATTGCATTTTGGTTTTGGTGGTGTGTGATGCATCGGAGTTCCTTTGGGCACCTCTGGATGAAGTACATATTTAACTGTGTCCATCATAATAATTGCTAATGAATGAATGAGTCAAAAAATAAAAGGATGGACATTTTGATGTGTCCTTCATTTAGAAGGCTGAAGTTTGAAATCCCATAAAGGAGTTAAATTGGTATTTTCCCAAATAATTATTTTTTAAAGCTATACTCTATAGTTGGGAAATACTGCAGTGCTGCATAGTGAAGGATCTATTGATGGTGATGATGATGACGATGATGATGGTGGTGGTGGTGGTGGTGATAAATAATAATGAAAGGACAATTACCAACATTTACTAACTGCTCCTATGGGCCCGACATCATGACATTATCTCATTTAATCCTCACAATGATTTGTTAGATATGTATGATGATTATCCTTATTTCACAAATGAAAGAACTTAAATTTTTCGAGTGTAAGTAAATTCTCTAAAGTCACATGGATAGATAGAGGTAGAGTGAAATACCACGTCTCCAGAGACAAGCTTTTAAGCACCCTCACTAGCATAGTATGTACGAATATAACAAGTAATCTGACAATATTTATGTTTCAATCTAGTTTTCTGTATGGTTTCGCTCATAATTTTAAGGCAGTGATTCTCAACCGGGGGTAATTTTGCCCCCAGGAAATATTTGGCAATGTCTGTAGGCATTTTGGCTGTTATAACTGGGAGGTACTGCTGGCATCTAGTGAGTAGAAGCCAGGGAATCCTACAATTCATAGGACAGCCCCCACAACAAAGAATTACCTGGCCCACAAGTCAGTAATGCTGAGGTTGTGAGACCATGTTTTAAGGAGCTATCCAGTGAATGATTTTCTGGTAACCATGTCTTTATATGGCTTGATTTCTATTATAACTGTTGTGTTTTGATGCACAGATGACTCTGGACCTTGTGTTTATAGGAGAAACTGCATAAAACAAACACAGAGCCTTACATCATCTCTTAGTCATGGAGGGTATAAGCAATTTATCCTTTGGGTTTAATAATACTACTACTGCACAACATGAGAGCCTATGCTAGACATACACTATACCAACTATGTTACATGTTCACATGTTCATAATGATACTGCCTGGTAGGTATGAGTTTCTCCATATTGTGCATAAGGAACCTGAACAGCACAGAGCGGAGGTTGGTAAATGACTTTCCTAAAGTTGCATCGCTCCTAAGGAGCTGGACCAGGATTCACATCTCAAACTTGACTCTGTTCACTATACTGCAAGTGTAATCAGCAAGAGAAAAGTGGAGTCCTGAGTTCTGCCCTAACCCCTTACTATACGACAGTGGAGTTCTTCCTCAAATAGTCTAATCCTTTTCAGCTTAGATAAAATTGAGTAGCCCATTGGATTTGAGAGTTTGAGAAGAAATGTTCTTGTTTCACACACACACACACACACACACACACACACACACACACGAATACACTCTACTATTTTCATAAATGGGGTATAAAACTATTAGCTTTGTGCAAAAATAATTGCGATTTAAAAGGTTACAAATAATTGCAAAAACCTCAATTACTTTTGCAGCAGCCTAATAGAATATTTAGGAGGGAGTATGAGTGATCGCCTCTTCTAATCAGACACAGAGAGGTGTGACACGTGGCTGTGCTCACAGCCCATTCTCCAACGTCTAGTCTCCTTTTGCTCCTTTCCACCTCCTTGGCCTGCAGCCCCCTGCAGCGTGGCTGATGGTAGGAAAGCTGCTGATTTATCCTCTTCTTGAACTGGTGAAGTGATTTTACAAACGAGGGACATAAACTCATTATCTCCTTTATTTTCAGAAATTGTTTAGGGCCGCAAATATGTTGTGGAAAATTAGTCCTTTGAAGAAGATGAGAACAGGGAAATCCCACAATCCTCATTTTATTATGCAGTCAAATCGCTCTGTAAAACTAATTAAGGACTTTGCAGCATGTGACGCTCCTCAGAATCAAATGTGAAGAAATATGATCTCTCCTGACTTTCATAAGAAAACGGTGAGTCTGTTCAAATCGTATAATCTCACAGCCTGAAAATTACTCCTCCCTGGCAATTGCATCCCTTCTCCCACGCATTGCATGTTACCTGCAGACACCACATCTCCTTTAAAGTAGGGCTCCTTAAACTTCAAAGCTCACCATCTCTCTTTTTAGGTCAAGTGCTAACTCAGAGAGAAGAGTGGAGGTTTCCTGGCACCTTTTCCCACTTCACCCCCTTTCCTAGGCTACATGGGGCAAGAGATGGGGTAAGATGCCAACCACCTTACCCAAACCCTCCTCATGTGTGATGTATGTAGAGGATAATTGACTGGGGCTTGGGAAGAAAATATTTGAACTTCTATATTACTTATTTTTGTCAGATATATTTTCAATTTCTATTTTTCTTTGCTCAATACCATATACTGTATGTTAGCACAGAAGTACATCAACATAATTAATACATAAATAAATATACATATTAGGGGGTTATATGCTTTACAGTTTGGGGAGGTCACTATTCTATATGCTCTGGAACAGAAACGTTTTCTGACTCCCAAGGTTCTAGAATGTACACCTTCTCCCCTCTCTGTCAGCATCAGAGCCGGACACCCTAGTTCCTTCACCTCTTACTAAACCTCACAGGCCAACGCTTCCTCCAAAATTGACATCTCTATGTCCTTCTACACCCCCAACTTCATTTTTCTGAAAAGGAAGTATAGATCCCATCCCAGCCACGAGATGTGGCCTCTGAGATCGTCCTTGATTGTCAACTGCCCTGCCTCCATGATCCTTGCACCGCCTGAGTTAAAGGACTCTAGCTGAGCCACCCTACATCAGGACAGCTTGAGGACCCCAGAAAAGACAGTGATCCCGTATTAATTGCCAATTGCTGCTGTAACAAATTTCCACGACTTATGGCTTAAAGCTACAAATTTATTACATTATAGTTTCATAGGTCAGAAGTTTCACTGGGCTAAAATCGTCATGTCAGCAGGGCTGCGTTCCTTTTTGGAGACTCTGGGGGGGATCCATTTCCTTGCCTTCAAGAGGTCACCAGCATCCCTTGGCTCATGGCCCTTCCTTCTATCTTGTAAGCCAGCAGTGTAGCATCTTCAAATCTCTCTCTCTTCGACTTGTGCCTCACCCTCCCCTCCCTTGTCTGACCCTCCTGCCTCCCCATGTGATTACATTGGACCCACCCAGATAATCTCTCCATCTCAAGATCTTTAACTTAATCACATCTGCGAAGTCTCTTTGCCACTTAAAGTAACACATTCACGGGTTCTGGGGATTGGAAATGAGGACATCTTTACAGGACCATTATTCTGCTAACCACAAATCCCCTGTGCCGGGACTCAGGAGTTGAGTCAGCTGAAGAAGGAAATTGTATGCACCTCGATTCCAAACTTAGAGGAATGGAAAAAGGTATGATCCTATGGTTAGACATACCTACATTCCCATCCCAACTTTGTTATTTAATCTCTTTATAATTGTTTCCTCACCTGTAACATGGAGAAAATTGTACCTCTTATAGGACATAAAAATGCAAAAGTACCTAGTATATTAACAGACCTTTCGTAAGGATTCAATTAAGGTTCCTTCTTTTCCCATTCTAAAGCTACAGCTCCAATCTCATGTAACACTAGCTAGTAATTATATGGTATTCCCATGGTCACCTACGTGCCCTAAACATGTCACCTTTCTTAATATACACAACAACCTGTGAGCTCCATCCCATCTCCATTTTCATTGAGTCTAATGAAGGTTAAGGGACTTAACTCAGTGATAAAGGAAGAAGGGGAAAAGCAAGGACTGAAAACCAGCTATTTTGACTCCCAGTCCTGTGTTTTTTCTCTATTCTATATAACAGACCACTTGTTCTCCACTTCTGGTCACCACACTGGTTAGAAATGAAATGTTTGGCCAAAGGAGATTGGTGTATGGGAAATCAGGCATATTGCACATTATCCTTGTGAAGTTCGTAGCAAAGAAAACAGATGAGGAACTGGAGGCTCAGGAAAATATTTTCTCTCTGGAGCTGTTAGGCATTTGTAACGAGTTGTTATGGCAGCTTGGCTCTCCTGACTGTATGGCTGCTGCCAATTTGGAAGCTTTTATAGGTCTCTAGTTCCCCTGATATTATTGCCTAAACCAATAAGTGTGGTTAATTTTTTTTATGTGAAAAGAATTGTAACTCTGAAAATACTTGCAAGAATTAAAGAAACTCCAGAGTCCACCTAAGGATTTCTTAGGGAAAGAATTAACTATGAGAAAGAGAAATCCAGTTGCCTATAATCGTAGTAACTGAATAAATATTTCCCAATATTAATGTTAAAGAAAATGAAAAGAAGTTTCTATTTGTTGTTGCTCCTAATTGGGATTATTAAGGTGCAGAGTAATTGTGGCCTGGTGCTTTTGCCCTTGGTGACATGGGTCAGGTGATTTGCTATCCATTCTTCTGGCTGGTGATTAACAGGCCCTTGACTTGAGCCCTCTATGACAGTAAGGATACAGTAGTGTTATCTGTTCCATAATTAAATTCTAACTTCCATATCCTTTGGATGTTGTATTCGAGTTAAATTGCCAAAGCTGTCTCTGCCACCACTGTGTCCTGTCTCTACAACAAAGTCAGGGTGACAATGATCCCGCTCATTTTAGAATACCCCAGCCGAAAAGAATTTGCTTTCTTTTTCACACAGAAAATCCTGAAGTCCCAATTTAGAAGCAGTAGTTAAGAAGCCTCGGGCCAGTGTATTCCTCCAAGTACTCATTCAGGGTAATGTTTAAGGTCTACATTGCAAATTAAAAGATCAGCTCAGTATACATGGGGAGAAAGTCCTCTCTGTCCCTTTGAAAACTGCTCCAAAAAGACATAGAGAATGCACTAAGAGGTGATGGATGTTGTGTAAACAGACAATGCACAGGCTTGTCTGTGAAACCATCACAGACAGAGAAAATCTCCAAAAAGCCTGGCTCATTTCCAGTTACTTGCCAGAGAAAGAGTCTGCATGAGTATGTATTAAACTCTTTATGTTAAATACCATTAAAATGCACTTCCAATTTATTTTTTAAGAGAGAATACAAAAGCATTAGACTTCTTCAACAGGCATATCGTCTTGTTTCATCTTTAAGAAATCAACAGACGGCGTTTAAAACCATGACGTAATGTACTAGTGAAAAACAAGAGAAGAAACTTACAGGCAAAGCAAAAAAGAAACAAATGCTCCCTGAAAAATGGAAATGATAAAAAAATTATTTAAAAACCCATCTGCAGCATAATCCTGATCCTGTTCTCACGTAGCACAACAAATCCATTCCGTTTAGTTAAAACCAAGATAACACTGAAAAACAATTTGAGATGCATACAAAATTAGCTTAAAAATATAGTACACCATCCAGGTAAAAATATTATGTTAATTAATAAAGAGACAATTGTAAGAAATTTCATGAAATTTAAATGAAAAGAGTGACATGAATCTTTGTGCAAAATGCTTAAAGCCATGTTAAGACAAACTTTAAAATTTAATATCTTAGCTTATAAAGAATATGCTGGAAGCATGATATGTTCTTTTTAATTTGCTTCTACTCATAAGATTATATTTTAATTATAGTTTTCATTTGTTGAAAGTATATTCTAATGCAATATTTTACTTTTCTTCTGGGTAACAGTCTCCGTTGCCTCATTTTCATCTTTAGGTGATTCAGCTTATAGTGATTCAAGGGCCAAATTTCAAACTCTTTTTAACAGTTCACTCACGATGCAATTAGAATTAAAATAAGTACACAAAGTTGATATCTTAAACAAGTTAGTGGGCCTCTATATAGGGGTTTGGAAATAAGAAGAGTGGCCTAGAGGCTCCAGGATTGTGTGTTCATTAGGCTTTGGGAATTTCTTTCCTTTTCTGTATCCTTCGTAGATGATCCTTTGGGCCAGAATTCCCATGACTCATATTTAGAGCAATCCCAGTTCATTCTGAAATTGCGTGTATGCTTCCTTTGTATCTGAACCACTGAGAGAGAGAGACAAAGGGACATTATCTAGCCCAGTTGTAGAACTCTTCCCTAAGAGGAAAAAATATTCCTGTAGGAAGGACTGGTAGTAAGCCTACCATCATTTTATTTCTTGTTAAATCACCCTGATTTGTTTCTCTTGTTCTACAGGGATTCTTTAGTATCTTCTCATTCTTGACCTCCATGTCAAAGGACTTTTTCACACTTCACAACTTGAGACATTACCATTTAGCTTCTACTTCTGGCCTCACACTAGTTTGTTTCCAACTCTTTAATTAGAAATGGTTAATTTGACTTCTTGTCTTAAGGCAAGGAGAAAACGAGTCTTAAACAGTATTAAGCTCCCATAAATATTTCACTTTATGCTAATTCCTGTGCTTCCAGCTGAGCTATTTGAAGTTCTCAAAAAAAAGGTGTTTCTGTTCCCCTCAATTAAATACATAACTGGAAAACAGTAAAATAATTATCAATTTTACTACCGTGCACTTCCTTCCTAAACTTAAAAATTTTTTAATTTCCTTCCACCATGTACGTAACCCAAACCGTGTTGTGGGCACCCTGCCCCAGGGCTGAAAAGACTGAGACCAGGAGAAATCTTGGAGCTCCCTCAAGTGGACACATATTTAATGCACCGTTAACCTCTAAACGTTTTGGGCCTCATTGTCTATCCAGGACAGAAACATTTTATTGTCCTAATTTAGAAGCAGAAGAGGTTTCCTCTTTAAGCTTGAAATATTCCAAAATTAAATGAAAGTTTGAACTAGTTTGCCAAGTAAATGAATATGAGTGAAATATGAAGAAATATCGAGTCAGGCTTTTTGACTATTGGTTTTGCCTGTGGGACTGTAAACTGGAAGTAATAATTACAATATATTCTACTCAATTGAACAACATGCTAGTTGTTGAGGAAATTATGAAATGAACACTTATACAGCAAATATACTACGTGCCAGGCTCTGTGCTACGGGCTTTACATATATTAATTCATTTACTCCTCACAGCATCCTTTCAAAGTACGTACTTTAATAATCCCCATTGTACAGATGAGGAAACTGAGGCACAAAGAGGTTAAATAAGCTTTCAAAGGTCACAGAGCTGTAAATGGAAGAACCACTGTGCAAACCTAGGCAATCCAAAGTCCACTATGCCATATTCATAACATACAATGAATAATTGAATATCCACATACATATACGCACATACAGACATATATACATATACACATCCATACACATATATACACACTACATACATGCATTTGCATTTTAATTAACGCACTTTGCTGATCATAGTTTTTTATTACTACTTATTGTTAGTCATTACAGTTTCTAGTCATCTCACCTCCTACTTTGCTTCAGTTACTCTGGCCTTGCTCTGTTAAATCCATCGAAAGTTTGCTTCCTCCTCGGCCATGGCACTTGCTGTTTCCTGTACTAGACACTTCCACCAGTGCTTCCCATGATTGGCTTGTCATGATTCCAGTTTCTTCACAGAGAGGTCCTCCTTGATCTTACGCCAAATAGCCACGCCTCCTTCTTTGTGACTCAGTCTCCCTTTGGCCTGTCCATTTTGTCTACACAGGCCTTATCGATGAGCCAAGACTTGATTACTTACCTATCCAGGCCCTTGTTCACAGCCTGTCTCCACCACAGTGTAAACCCCAGAAGGCAGGACTCTGTGTCTGTGGCATATTAGGAACACAGAAATAATTCTCAACAAATGATTCAATTATTACATTTTCAATTCTGACGGCACTTAAATGAATGGAAAATTACAGTGAGAGTCACTATCTCAAAATTTCGGTTTTATAATGCTATTCCTTTTAAGTGTGTTCTTAACAAATACTTTGACAAAATATATTTTAAAATCTGGAAATTTATAAATCTCTAACCTAATAACTGTATGTAAGGGCATATTTTTATACTTCATTAATATGTTACTCTTTTCTGATGTTGTAACAAAAACTTATGACACAAGATTTTTAAATACAGGCGTAGATTATGCTAAAATAATACTAGCAAAGGAAATACGTAAATTTGTACATTTCTATACACTGGGGTAAAACTCAAAGAAACGATCTTTCTGTTTTTTTTATGGACTGTGCCATGACGTCAAAAGTCTTGTCACATATATTGAGTGTATGTGTTTCTGCTAATTAAGTCATGTCATGAAATTTAGCAAAACAATCAGAGATGGAGAATGGGAAAGTGTCCACAGAGTAATGACACCAAAAGAAAGTTACTAAGAGCTATGGTGCTGTTTTGCTAATGTCTGCCATTCAGAATCCTATAAATCTAGAAGGGGAGGGAAGGAGAATAGGGAATTACATTCCAGTCCACCACTGGGTTTCCTGGCAACTTGGGGGTCTCACTGTACGTCACAGAACATCATCATTGCTTCCTTTCCACTTTGCTTCACTTCTGTGACAACCCTTCTCCACAACCCAAACATGTATTTAGTCAGAGTTTATAGAGATAAACATGTCTCCTTTTCTAGCTCCAGGACTTCTTTCTTAGGCCACTATTATTACAATGATGATTAACCTGAATTACATAGATATATACACATGTATCTGTATATACATACATATGTACACGTTACATAATGCATATACAGACATATAGGTATATATAGACCTGCACACACACATATATACTCTTCATGTATATTTATAACTATATATATAGTTACAGTTATATATACTCTTTATGATTTTGCAGCTACATGACTCATTTTTTTGCTCTATTAGAAAGTTAGAAAATACCTCTTTTTCAGCTGATATGTTATATCAGAGCCAATAACAACAAAAAAATGATTTTGTGATTTGAGTGATTTCTCTGTGCTTGTATATTTGTAAAGAAATATTGTTCTGTAATTTCATTTCAAAGTTGACAGTTCTATTGCTGTCTGCCCTCATAGTACATTTACAGTTTTCCTCTATTTGATTTCTACTATCCTCCCTTAGCCTTCTGTCTCCCGTTTGCCATAATGACAGCGAAAACCAGCTACTCATACAAGTTTTCTGCAGGCATCTGCTGTACTAAGTGAGGGAAAATAACACATTTTATGCATCACTGATTGCCTAAACCCTTTATTTTAGAGAAATAAGCCTCAAATGAGTAATTAATTTATAGCAATGAAACCAAATAAGTAATTTTTTGTTTTCAAAGAACAAATGAAAGACAATCTTATTTCCAAACATATTTTTTAAATCTAAAATGGAAGGCCAAGAACTGAATATATTATAATACAAGAAGCTATACTTTAGTCACATTCTAGGATATTAATTAAGGAAATTATATAATTTAAATTTATTACAAAATACTTGTTTTAAAGTTGTTGTATTCCTTTGATCAGAAGAAAGGAATCACAGATATTTGGGGACATGAGTTTACCTTATTTGTATTAATTTATGCCTATTTTTTGTACTACCAGGATTGATATTTGCAGTTTTATTTACTTTTAATGGCTAAGAATTTATTCTTTTTTGCCATTCATGTTTTGAAATACAGAAAACATTCATCAGGTGTTTGAGTAAGAAGCAGATGTCTAAAAATATGTAACAATGTTTACGAAGTATAAATTTAATTAACGGTTTAAGTATAACTAACAATTTTATACTTTGGCAAACAATTTTTCTTTGCTATATTCAATTGGCTAAATGTAAGTAATTTTCTTTAACTACAGGAAAATTAATAGGAAAGTTTGAAGACATCATTAAATAATAATCGTGCTCACACCAATTATCATCACTACTTTACAGTTTACAAGAACCACCTCAATCAAGGTGTCTCTCAATGAAACAAATCACTCAACTTTATTTCAGTTATAGTTTATAATGACGCATTGAAGTATCATAATATATTCCCCTAATTAAGAAATGAAGTGAGTAAAGCTGATGTGAAGCAGGGAAAAAAGAGGCAAATTTCCATCTGATCTACTTAGTTCTCAGGGGTACACAACCCTTCTCAGGCTCAGCCATGTGGTGAACTCTGGCAGGGTTCATTGCCACATGCTCTGTCCTACCACAAACACCATTAAATCCCCTCCAACTTCTTTGGTGAGCTTTGTTGCTTTCAAGCTGCTGGGACACTTTGGGGGATAAGGAGGAAGTCTCTGCTCAGAAGGGATCCCATCTCCTGTCCCCCTATCCCCTAGTGTTATTTTGTCCTCTATCTGAACTTGAATGTGCTAGTTATGAAACTCTTTTGATCAGAACTTGAAAATCTCATCCCTCATCCTGGGATTTCACATCAATATTTGTGCCCAACATCTCAATGAAGAAGAGGGTCCCGATGCATCAGTCTCTTCCCTAACTCTCTCTCATCACAGTTAGTGCTTTATTTGATGTGATTTCTGACGCTTGGGGAGTACTGTGGAATCATACTGATAAGATGGTAAAGAGCAAAATTTATCTTATTTTGGAAGGACGTCCACATAGATTTGTATGTTTAAGGCTACACATCTGTTTAGCCAGCTTATACTTTTAAACCTGCAGGAAAAAATAGCTGTCTGGCAAGACAGGATGTTTAGGAATGAATGAACCCAGTTTGTTTACTTAAATCCTACCTTGTTCCAGAGAGGATTTAAGGCAGCTGAAAAAGGCAGGTAAGCATAAGGAATAATGGTTAACAAATGATTTGCAATGGGAGACATGTCTTTTGGAAAAGAATGAGTCAGGTACACAGTTTAGGGCCTATGTTATCATAAGGCCAAAAGGAGCCCTCCGTAGGCTCCCAAGGATGTTACAGGACCTGTGCAAATCTGCGCCCCCAAAAGGATGGAGGTGTTGGCAGATGGTGATAGCCACATTATTTTCCACACTCCATATGTCAGAATATATGACATAAATTTTGGACCATGCTATCCACTAGCTATTCATTTATTGTTATGAGAGATCATACTTCACACTATTCACCTCAAGGTCAAGGGCAGGCTGGAGAAAGAGAGATTCCAGTCTCTTTCTTATGTAAGGATGTTTATTCCTCCCAAATAGTAATGAATTGCCTCTCTCCATATTTAATCTCCAACCCTGAACTCAGCATTTGCGATAGGTTAGCCCCTGGTCAACCTTACCTATATAATTAAAAATTGACTTTTCATTCCTGAGACAGAGGTAAAAGAATGGATTTGATTCTTTTTTTCCCAATATTTCTTTGTGTATGAAATATGTTTCACACCCATAATTCTTCTCCTCCATGCAATGTTCTTCCTTTCACAATTTCTCTAAGAGACAAACAGCAGAGGCAGCAAGGTTAAGTGGACTTTTAAGTCACAAGATACTGAATCCATTTCTAACCTCATATTGCTCACTGCGCAAAGGTGAGCAGCTTATGCAACTTCTCGGAAACCCGAGTCTCAGTATCCTCACCAGCCACTAGGATGATAATATCCACCCCACAAGATTATTGCAATAGTTTAAAATCCCAAAGATTTTGAATTGCCTCTCACGATGCCTGGTACAAAGAAGATGCTCAAGAGGTATTAATTCCTCTTTCTCCTTGGGCTCTTCCCCTCTGTGAAAACTTGAAGAGGAAAAAACGTACCCTCTAAAATTAAGGCCACCTAAATATTTATTCAGATATTCCTGTATTTGATTATTTTCAGTATGTAACAAATTGATTTTTTGTTTGTTTGTTTTAGTGGAGGCTTCATTACATAGACATGATTGATTAAATCATTGACATTGGTGATTTTTTTTTAATTATCTTAAATTTTACATTTAAGGATTTTTTCAGTCTGGGATGTAACTGTCAGCTGGTGGTAGCTGGCTTTAAGGTAGTCAAGTTCTACTGCGCATTTTAATTGTTCTAAAAAGACAATCAAATGGGACAATTTTATTGCTACTGTAGAAACTTGTACACTCAGGCTGAGAACTGAAATGTACCCATTACACAGTACTATTTCAAAGAAAGGCGATGCATAGGAAGGCCTTCGTTCCCTCTCGGCACACTCTCTCCCCTCAAAGCTGTTCTGCCTCTCCTCCCCCGAAGCAAGCCTCTTAGTTCAGTTGTCCCCTTAAATGAAGACATGAAGAAGTCTTTCTAAATTCTTCCTCTCTTTCCCTTTTATTTTCACTGTCGTAGATCAAAACAGTTACTGGAATTGTTTATTTACTGGCAATAAGGAAGAAAGTAGTAAAAGAATCACAGATGTCTTAAAGAGATTGAAAACTATAAGTTTGGAAGTGATAAGAGACATAAACGATTTAAATCTTAGGAAATGTCCAACAGTCCTCGGAAGAGCCATAGTAAAGGTTTCCATCTCCTCGTATTTCTCCTTTGGTTGAACAGAATTAACGCAAGCGTAAATAATTGAAACAAAAAGATGTTTTTTGTTTTATTGTATTTTTTAAATTCCTATCAATTCAATAGTACTGTTTCCTAATAGTTTCATTGCTTACATGCAATATTTTAGTTGCATGAAAGGTAAATAAGCTATAGAAATGAGCTGGCCACTTAATCAGTCTTTCACGATATTGTTTAGAATTAAAAAATAATCATTGTTATTGAGAGAAAAGTGACATGACATTTTGGAACAGAGCCTACTTAAAAGTTTGGAGATGCTTATATTAATTAACGTTTCTAAAGGGAAAAAGTAGAATTCAGTGTTGATATCTAAAGCATCTTTACTTTCATTAGCGCGACAGGATCTCTTAGAACTGTGCTGTCTACTAGAAATATAAGAGCCACAGATGTAATTTATATAAAAGCCACAGATGTAATTTAAAATTTTCTAATAGACATATTTTTAAAAGTAAAAATAAACAAGATTCATTTTAATAACACATCTTATTTACCCTAATACATCCAAAATATTATCATTTCAACATTCAATCAATATTTTTAAAATTACTAATGATATATTGCTTTTTGTTTTGCACCAAGTCTTCAAAATCTGGTATGTATTTTACCCACATCACAATTTAGATTAATATCTCAGGTGCTCAGTGGACACATGCACCTAGCAGCTATTGTATTGGACAGCAGAGCTCTAGAAATTTTTGCCTCGTCTATGTGCTATGTATATATCAGCTTTTTCCTAATCTTAATTGCACTGTCATATATTCAGAAGTTAAAAGTTAGTTGGAATTTTAGGTCATATACAGAGGGTGCCAAAAAACGTATATCCATTTTAAGAAAGGAAAAAAACTATTAAAATTGTAATACTCAATATATACCAATAGCAAAAGATGAATACAAGTCCCCTGTGACTTCTGCAATTACAAGAGGTGTTCAAAGTGGTTACCATCAGCATCCAGACATTTATGTTTACGGCGAACTACTGCTTGAGCAATGTTGACCAAAGTGTCCACTTGTATACAGTTTTTTGGCACCCTGGGTATTTATTTCTCTATATATATTTAGGGAAAAAATGCACACTTAGATAGCCAAATGCCCAAACACAATTTTGACTGATAGCTAAAAGAAGAAGGCCAGGTCATACTACAGAAAATAATGGGGTACACTTCAATTTAGGTCATCTATTTGAACATACCATGGATGCGTGGTTCTAGAAATCATAACAGTTCCTCTGCAGGGCATGGCAGTGACAGATACATATTGAAATCTGCTAAGTGTGGAAATTTGGAAAAAAAAAGTGTATGGGAATCATAGAATTTTATAGCTCCAACAGTTCCTAGAGGATATCATTGCCAGCCCTTTCATTTTACAGTTGAATAAACTGAGGCCTAGAGAAGTGAAGAAACTTGCCAACAGCCACAGAACTTATTAGGAACTAAGAGAAAAAGAAACTAGATTCCTTGACTCCAAGTTCAGGCTTATTTTATCTTATGAATAATGAAAATTGATTTAGTTACTGGTCACACACTTTAGATGATTACCAAATCCATATTTCTAATCCATACTATTTCAGAGTAAGAGTATATATTTGTTTTGATATAAAAAGAGTATCTCCATTTATATTTAGAATTTTTTAAGAATAAAATTTAGCTCATTAGAAAACATTGCTACAAAGGTGTGAAATAATATAAAAGAACATTCCCAGAATTATATGAAACAAATATTTATAAATGATTGGTTAACAAACCCATCTCTAAAAGCAATTTGAATTTAGGGCCTGTCCTGATTATAACAAAATGTGTGATTTACTGCTTCTCATATCCACATGGGCAGTTTGAAGGTGGTGCATGTGATAGAAAGTGAAAAATCTGACAAGGCAAAGGCATAGTATTCACTTTAAATCTCACTTGCACAAAAGTTATATATTAGAAGAGTCACAGAGGAAACCGGAACCTACAGCTCTTTGGCGTTGGGATGAAACATGCATTCCTGTTTCACCATCCTTCACTTTATCAAGGATGGTCCTCTCTCTAGTCCAGGAAAAAAGCACATAATTTTAACACAGACAATTCTTCAAATGGTCTTTTAGATAAATGAAAAGAATTTCACTTTCTTTTTTTATTCACATCAATTCATTACTTGTGAATTTTTCTGCAAAAGGGGAAACGAATTGGACCAGCAGGTCTCAAAGTACGGCCGACGAACACTCAATCCTAGGGTAAAAAGAGGGTCTGTGGACTTAGAAGTCTGTGAAATTCTGCTCTCTGTATCTTTGTCCTGGGCTCCAACACACACTTTAGCATAACAAAGGCTGCGAGAAGTTCTGTGGTAAAGAAAAAACTCTTCCCTTTGCTCAATCCAGATTTACTCAAGTTATTTGATTATAGAGATTGCTTTTTCTTCTACAGCATCTATAAACATGCCATAGAACTAGATTCCTGTGGAACAGGAAGTTAGGAAATGATAACATTGTGTATTTCTTTCTTCAGTTTGGGGGAGAGAAGTAGAAGCAACCATACACTGTGCCAGACCAGAAGCATTGGTCCATGGAGGGCAACAAGGGAATATTTCCACCAATACCAGTGCATGAGGCATCTTGACCTTCACTTAGAAGCAAAGCATGGTAGGACACAGCAAGATCCTTTAGGTCATTCTTGGAGCGAAAGATATGATGCTGAATGAACGACACCATCACCTCATAGCCCACAAGCAGCAGCTCCGTTAGCACCTCCTCCCTCCCTCCCTTATGAAAACCTCACTCTTCTCTGACAGCCCACCAATTGCCAAGAAGGAAACAGCAATTTTTACGTATTAATATGTATTCGTTTCTCCTACAATTGGAAAACATAATGCTATGATTCATTCTGATTATTCTCCAAGCTTATGTGGCAACACAGCGTGAAAAGTAGAGAGGACGTGGCTATAGTGTCACTCTAGGCTGTCTGTTTAACAGAGTCAAACGATTCTGTTTCATGAACTAGTTTTATCTTTATCACTATATTCTTTCATGCTGTCTTGAATCTTTCTTTCCCACTCTATTTATCTTGGTTAAATTCCACAACTTTCTGGCCCTGTTATTTTTATAGTCCCATCTCATCCTGTCTAATTGGAAGTTCTAGTGTGGATCTGACTTAAACGTCTCTCACTTCCTTGGCCTCAGTCAGGCTGAAGCTCCAGGAAGTTGGATTGGAGACAAGCTCTTTCCCTCCTCCTTCTTCCCACCAGTCTTCCAGTCATAGATCCTCATTGCCAGGTACAGAGAAAAGAGAGATGGACAAAGCAAGTGTCTCTTGTCTTACTGGGCTCCTGTTGTCCCTTGGCCATCAACACTGCCTGCGCGCAGGCATTCAAATAAAGCTCTCACATGTGAACAAAGTCTGAGTTTCTCAGGCATCCAACAAGAGTCCCCCAATTGCACAGTTTCCTAAGGTGAGAGGTCCACTCCAGTTCAACCTCCTCCAACCTTGTGTTGGGATCTCCTTGTAGTCTCTTGCTGTTTGGATCCCCCTCATCCAGAAAGTATCCCTCTTGGATAGAATAGAAGCATAAAGGCCGAAGACCAGGCTCTTTTCTGAAGTGTGCCACTGACCCATGGGATAATCATGCTTTTAATGAGTTTGTCATTTGTTGGGCTAATGCCAGCTTCTATAACAAATAAACCTGAAATTTTCAGTGGTTTAACCCAGTGAACATTTATTCGTCTTTTGAGTAAAGACCAAAAAGGGTGTCCTTGGTCAGATTATGGTGGCCTTCTGATACCCCAGGTCCTTCTATCTTATAGTCTGTCCTCTCCATAGCCCTGTAATTCTCAGCATTCAGCCTTTGTGAAAAGAGTGCAGAAGATTGCATGGGAGGTTTTTATAAGCGAGGCCTGCAAGTAGCACATAACGGTTTCCTTAACAGACCTCAGTCACACGCTCACATCTAGCTGCAAGGCAGACTAGGAATTATAGTCTAGCCATGTGCTTAGGAGGAAAAAGGAAAGGTGTTTCGGTGACTATATCACAGAGAGTTGTTCCACTCTTCCATTAATTTTACCATCTTATATGGCAGTATGAGGTATCATTCAAGAGGGTCCCTGAGCTCCTCTTCGCCCATTAGAATAATGTACCAACCTTATTTCCCCCTTGATAATCAGGATAAATCCCACAACACAGGGACATCTTTTTTCCTTGTTGACCTAGTGGCATGCGAAGCCCAATAACCAGGTGACAGTTTCAACATGCAATTAAATGGACCCATTGCTTCACCCCTAGTGAAAGCAGTTTTCCTTTGTGTCATCAGATCTTTAAACCAGCAAAGCCCAAATCTGAGGGACTGGGAAATAAAAGATTTACAAGTGAAATTTAGATGTAATAATGAGAGCTGCCATCCTACCCCAGGAATCATGTCTCAGGAGAAACTGCAGCATATGTTACTCACTAGATCAGAGCACGCTACAGGACAGTAACCCAATCTCACCACGCTGTCTCCCAACTGGTGCTATAACTAAGTTTACAATACGCCAATCCATTCTTCTTTAAGGCCAGCTGCTTCAGGATAATAGGATACATGGTAAAAATCAGAAAATCCCATGGCCATTCACCTAGTGCTTTGCTTTTTTTTTTCTTTCCTGCAAAAGAAGTTTCTTATTCAGAGCAATCTGAGTGGCTTTCTATGACAGGAAATACGGCAGCGCAAGTCCATGGATGGTGGGTGTGGCAGCATCACAGTGTGCAGGGAAAGCAAATCTGTATCCAGGATACTGTCTATTCCAGGAGGGAAGAGATCTGATAGAACTGACCAGCAACGAAGGTGCTGCCTCATCTTTCCTACAGAATGAATTTTGTGGACAAGATAGATCATATCTGTACATGATGCTCCAATACATTCTCTGCTTACGCTGAGGCTTTGACAAAGTCATAGGCAAGCAAAGTCTCCCTAATCATGATCACCTTGCAGGGTAACTCAATTTTTCGGCCCCACTGAGAAAATTACCAAAGTGTATGTTTGCAGACCTATGGACCCATTGGACTCACTGAGAGGTGGGCTTGACCCAAAATTCCTTATTCCTGTGGACTTCCAGAAACGCCCATTGTGACCAGTGTATCACAGTGGTGTCTGGGCCCCAGGATTTTCCTCAGCTCAGCACCAGTGTCCGTGTGTCCACCCCAACTCAGTTACTGAGTACACAGCTGCAATGGATAACCCCAGGAACAGAATCTCTAAATAAGCCCCAATTCCTGGAATGCAAGCATCGTAATAGAACAATCAAGTGAAAGTTAATGAAGATCTCTCTCTCTCTCTCTCTCTCTCTCTCTCTCTCTCTCTCTCTCTCTGATAAAGTAAACCAAAAGCAATACTACACCAGTGGAGTTTCAGAGATATGCCACCATCAAAAGTGTCTCTCCCTTCCCTTGTACACAGGAACTCTGGTAATGGCTGCAAGTCCCTCAGGGAACGCTGGGGTCTGTAAAGGGTCTGATCTCAAAGATTCGAAGCCTCCTCTTCACTCACCATTACTAGGTCTAGGCGTTGTCTCAAATCTTAGAATTTGGTTGTAGCTCCATCTCTCTATGAACTGACTCAGACTGCCAAATCTGGAGTTTTTCGGCTTTACAGATCAAGGACCTCAGTGGACTATTTCAGTCCTAAGATCCCCATGATCCATTAGCTACCACCAAAGACTTCTGCGGGTCACCCTTCTTTGATCACCACTCTGGCTGGAGAGTCTGTTATGATGCCACACACACCTTGCCTCTTGAACTCACACACTGCATGTTACCTCTGCCACCCTAACAACATATAGTCACTATGGCAACTAAGGAGCCCTTTTCAATGGTAACATTGCTGTATTCATCACCAGCCTGCAAAGAACAACTCTGGCAATTTAACACATGCCCAATCTAAAACGGTTCCTCCCTACCTGGTATAACACCCTTAGAATCCATTCCAAAACACATTCCTCAAAATCTTGCATTTTGTTTGTCATATGAGAGTCTTCTTCTGGGTATGATTTTATGGCTGGCCCCATAGAGCCTGCTGAGGTCTGGTGCTGGATACAGGTCTAGAAGCAATGAAGGTTGGTAAGGTGGGGACATGAGGAGAGCTGGCGTCCCCTTACAAGGTGACTATCCCATCCGGCAGTTACTAGGCCTTCTTTCAGCAAGACTGTATCAGTCTCAATAGAGAGAGGAGGGGCTGCTTTTTCCACCCAGGGAGACACAGAGAGAGATTGAGGTTTGGGGCTCTTCAGGTCATCTGAATCTCCAGTGCCTCAGAAGATTTTAGTGAAAATAGCTCTTTCAGTTTCTACTTGCAGACTTCTCCTCCCTAGGACTCAGACCTGAGTCCCTAAGGGGACAAAACCAGATGGCAGCTTCATACTGCGCTCAGAATTGTCCTCCCCATGTGATGGATGAGGTTTCATTACAGGTTCAAGCTTGTCTGCTTGACACTTCCCTCCCTGAGGACGATTTCTCTCCTGGGAGGCATCATTGGTACCTCACGCTCACAGACTCTGGGCAGGCTGACCCCAAGAGTCTGCCAGGCATATCTAGACCTGCTGGAATCCCAGAGGTAAACAAACACAGCTCATCTGTAAACCCGGGGCCCTGCTATATATCTTTAGAACGAACCAGTATCTTGTCCACTCTCTGTTCAATATAATCAAAGACATTGCATGAAAATGTGCAAAGGAAATGTCTGCTTCAGATTTCACTTAGCAGGGTTGGCACTGAGCCCATAAATATCACTCTTAACGAAAAAGTTCATGATGTGAATTGGATACAGTTTTAAAGTTCATTTTTTTTTATGACAGTCTCGGACTGATTTTGTGCAGACTTGTTTTTATGGTCAAATCAAACTCGAAGCGCTGGATTACCTGCCAGAGAAGTTAAACGCGTTGGCAGTGACTTAATGTTGGCGACATGTTTATACATTTTTAAATTTTAGTTATCATGGAAAGTTTGCTTATTTTTTCTAACTGAATTAAGCCAGATTTGTGTATAATAAGGATGGACACTTCTCCTAAGGTAACTCCGTTGAAACTAAGTTACCAAGAGGTAATGTGGGCAACAGGGATGTAAATTCCACTCCCACCATGTGCAGAATTTAGAAATGGCTTAAAGGGCAACCTCACCAGATGGAGAAGATGAAAGGGGGTGTGAGGATTTTGAGATGAGATTACTATAGGGCTCTGCCATTGCTGAGTCCCCACCTTCCTCGGGCTGCTACCTTCCAATCCCAGTGGGACCACACAGAGAGTTGTGAGATGCGTTTCCTGCTTTTTGGAGACACAACGGGGAACTAGTTCTTGCCTCACACTAGAGGGAGGGAAAGTAGGCTGTGGGCTGGGGTCTGAGAGAGGGACTGACTCTGATTGAGGTGACAGAACCGGGGCATTGTGCCTCACTGGGATGGGCCAGAGTTTGTCAGGATACGGGTATGTGAGTGTTTCCTGGGGACACATGTGGGCAAAATGGGAAAGAACTGGCAGGGCGTCTTCTTGGGCTCCATACAATAGGGCTGCCTGGAGAAGCAAGGCAACCTCGGCAGAAGGAGTCTTGAAGTGTGCTGCAGAATGAGCCCTCTCAGGCCATCCCAAGTAGAACCGTCTATGCCTGCAGCAACAGGCTGTAGAAGAAGGGCCAGAGGCAGGGAACCTTTGAGGAGCCCATCAAAGTGCCCCCGGAAAGTCCATTTTAATCATATACTTGAGCTACCTAGAAACATCAGTTTAAACATCAGTTTGAACAACTGGACAGGCCCAGAAAGCATAAAGAACTGTCCCATTACTTTCCCCTTCCACCTATGAACAACTTCACATTAACAAGCGGCAGAAAGTAAAGCTAATGAACTGAGGGCCAGGAGCTAGGAGAGAGGGAGGAGAAGAATCATTCCTTTTCAGCAGGAAGCAAGCTTGGGCTGAGGAGGGAAAATTTACACTAAGTCAGATGTGGTTTGATCCTTGCATGTGTAAGACACGTCTAACCACTGATTGAGACAACAGCCCACCTATGAACTGAGGAAGGCCAAATGTGTCATGGGCCCCAGGAACAAGCAAATATGAGTTCCACTGCATGAAATGTCAGCAGACAGTGGGAGATAAAGTTACATCTTGATTCTGATCCTTTTCCCAGTTGTAATTATAAACGGACCATCACAGCGTTTATCCTTAGTCTTCCTCTCTTTCCCTCTCTCTCTTATCCTCTCTCTCTCCCATCTACCTTATGGGCCTTTGTCCAGGATGAAATGTTTCAAGCACCATCCTACCTCTGTGATTTCCTCAGCCTGTGTTGCAGCTCACAAAATTAGAAGGGCTGATGGTGAGCAGAGGACCCTATAGGGTTTTATTTTTAATTTGAATAGTTGTTTAACCTATTAGAGTGACAGAAGGTTGAGAACTGATACAAACAACAATTTTATTATTTGTATCTTTTATTGATTGATTGATTGTTTATATTTAACAATGATTTACTATCATCATGGATTTTTACTTATAAGTACTGCTTTTAAGCCCAAGGAAAGCACCCAGCTGTCTGCATAGCCAGCCACCCAAAGTATGCTTTTAATTTTCGTTCTCTCTTAATCTGCAAAGTTACCCGCAAGTTTCCCAAAACTCATAGGTTAAGCTTCAAAGTCTACTGAACATATGTCATAATTTCTAGAGCAAACCCTCCTGACTCTAAGGTTATCTTAATATCTGCTGAATGGACTCCAAAATAGGAATGCATAAGGGGCAAATAGGGGCATGTGCCTTACTATTTAATATCTTACTTAGTCTTTTTCACTAAGGAATAGAAATTTGTTCTCTCCATCTCCTACCTATTGCACTGTATTTCTCAGCCAAATCAGCTAAAAATTTAAATAAAAATGGGGAGTATAATCCATAAGGAAGACCGTTACCCAGCCTATGTTTCATTTTGAAATGGGATAGGGTGGTCAGAGAGAGGGAGCCCTACAGGTCACTGTACAAAGGCACTGAAAAACAGAGTTTACGGATTGGTGTAAGCTGTCTGGTCTTTCTCCAGTGAGCCCAGGGGCGGCCAGTCGTATGTCAAACATGGTTCAGAGGCCACAGTGTGAAGGTAACACAGAAGCATCTCATTTACAAGATTTGCAGAGCAAAGTGATTTTGGTAATAAAGTCATTTAGATCTATTATTGAGTAGAATGCAAAATACACACAAGTATTTAGACAAAACTGAAGACTTCAATACCCTGTTTCCCCAAAAATAAGACAATCCGCTCTAATGCATCTTTTGGAGCAAAAATTAATATAAGACCAGGTATTATATTATTTATATTATATTATATTGTATTGTATTGTATTGTATTGTATTGTATTGTATTGTATTGTATTGTATTGTATTGTATTGTATTATATTATATTATATTATATTATATTATATTAAATCTGGTCTTATAGTAAAATAAGACCGAGTCTTATATCAATTTTTGCTCCAAAAGATGCATTAGAGCTGATTGTCTGGCTAGATCTTATTTTCGGGGAAACACGGTACATTTCCCACATTGGGTCCCGCCTTTGTACCTCCCAGGATACCTCTGCAGAAAAGTTTGAGGGTCAGCGAGCTACCCTATCTGCAAAGCCATTGAAGAAAAGTAAAGCATCTCAAAAGTCATTAATTCATCAAACCTTCACCCCCGAAAAATGACCTAACAATAGCTATTACGTATCTACTCCTTCTGCATACCCTGTCATTCAATCTCCACATCAATACCCTGGGACCCAAATATGATCAGCCTCAGTTTAAGGCGAAAAGGCTAAAACTTTAAAAGGTTACATAACATGTCCAAAGTCACACAAGTAAATAAATCTATTTTCAGTCTCTATCTGGCTAATTCCAAAGCCCATTCTCTCAGCCAGAATGCTCCAAGTACCTCTACAAGTATGTAGTGGCACACTGGTTTCCTATCCCCACACTGACTGGAGAGGATTGCCTTGGACGAAAAAACAGTTAGGGATGCTGTGGCAGGTGGTTTCATGTCTCATAGGGCAACTGCAATGACAATCTCTCCTCAAACAGATAAAGTGCCAGAGTCATTTCTCTTTAGTTATAAGCAGTGGGAAATGTCATGTATGCAGACAGCAATCTGTTGAGCTATGAAAAGTGTCGATGCATTCTATTTTTAAAAAATAACTTTTCATGAAAACAAGTATTTTTCAGTTGATGGGAGCATTTCAAGATATGGAAAATTTCAAAGCACTTATCTTATAGAATTTATTACCAAAGTTTCAAGAACGAAGTTTCTTGTTCTTAGTTTTTCAGGTTTAGAGACTGTGGCTCTAATTTTATTAGCAAAATCAAGGATCCTGTAAAACTCACCTACACCCTCAACAGATATAACCAGAGAAAAAGCTGTGAAGGGTTATTTACTAAAATCTTATTCTAGAGATGGTTCCATATGGTTCAATGTAGTTGTTTCTGTTTTGTTTTGTTTTTAACTAAAAATCTATCATATATAAACAAAGGTGCCTAGCCAACATAAGGAAATTGTTTTAAAAGTTTCTATTAATTGTGTATGTTATATATTTCTTCTTTTAAGCAATTACACCATTCACTTTGGGAGGCTTTCTTCCTAATGATATTAACACAAGAAAAAAGATGTACTGGCATGAATATGAACAATAAATACTATTCAACTCTTCAAATTAAAAGCAGACCTCAAAGCCGTCTTTCAAAGCAAGTATTTGAAATAACTTTCCTGTGAACTAAAGCTGGTTAATGACTTGGGAGAAAAAAAAGAAAAACCACTTCTCTGTCCTTTTTCTACTTATATCCAACTACTCTGGGCCAAGGTGTTCCCTGCTAATCATACATATTTTATTTTTATCCAACTTACTACGCATCTTAATTTAAAAAAGAATCCCATACTAAAGTACTGACACAACACGATGAAAGTTCCCTGCGTGTGCAGTTTCTACTTTATGACAGCCTTCCTTTTATATACTTCTTTTCATCTCTTTACTTTAAGGACTTCTTTTAGACTATAATTATTCTTGAGTCTCTGGGTTAACGCAACCATTAAATCTTGTATAGGTGGGTGATAAATTGGACGCTAACAAGTTGTACTGATCTGTTTCTCAGAGTTCTTCTCGTTTGAACACAACCACCATAAAGCAACATGAAGAACACAGCTCCTTTCCAGAAACCACACACACACACACACACACACACACACACACACTATACTGCCCCCAAAAATCTAGATATTATCAAAGATTGTGGGTTGTCTCTTGAAAATAATTTCTACTAGCCTCAGAGATTTGGGAAACTTTTCTAAATAAGGCATGTCATAGTTTACAAATTTCACATTTGGCAGCTTTAACAATTTCAAAAAGATTTTAGTCTTCTCCATCTCCCCAATGGCAAAGCATTGAATTTGGTTTTCCCTTAAAATAAACATAACATGGAATACAAAGGGGTTTTTTTTCCCCCTATAAGTGAAATCCTGAAGTAAGATTTTTTTCATTTTCATTTTCAAAAATGACACTTCAGAACTTTATCAAAAATTCCAGAGCAAGCAAAATAAAGATTGTACCCAATTCTCTCTTTTCCTGTATAGCTGAAGCTGCATTTTATAGATGTTTCAGTCCATACCCATCAAAAAAATTTCTGGAAAAAAATCTGTATCGAGGGCCTTTAATGCTGATCCTTTGCATCTTAATTAATGCTTGCCCATGACCTGAGGCACCGAGTATTGCACTTCTGGCATTATTTGTAGTTGGCTGAGATTCAATTAATTGAAATTTTTTGCTGTTGCCAGAGAAAATGTGAAATGCAGTATTTATAACCAGGGATACCTGATTTTTATTTACAGTCATCTGAAAGAAATTCTACATCAGTGACAGAGCCATACATTCTAAAGTCGGGATGTCAGAAACACCTGACTCTCAAAGGTGCTTTTAAGATGTTTAAAAACTGTATATACATATATACATACGTACAAATATGTTTTTCTTCATAAGAAGATAAACGATAATTTTACAAAAACTTTTCTACTGCGCAGTGGAAAAAAATAAATGCTTACATTAAGGTCCATTAATCTACTGCTAATCAAATAACAAATTCTGATGCCCCAGAGGAATTATAGCTGAGTTTGACAGTAGTTTTAGGACTAAATTATATTTTGGCTTAGTTTTAATATTCAGAGAAACTCATTTCATAATTGGTAAGTGTGCAAATATGCTGGCACGTCAGGTGCTTATTTTATTAGGAATAATACATTAGGAGATTCTATTTCCCCTGCTAGTTTGAATTACAGAGCAAGTCAGTGACATGCTTAAGTACCAAACATGCCTTTTTCTGCTTATGAAGTTTTCCTCTTTAAAGAAAAATAATATGTAGAAGAAATAGGTTTTTAAGTTGTTTAAGTAGGCTGCCTTTTATGATATTTTGACTTATTGTTTTTTACTAATATTAATTGGCCCAAAGACTGCAGATTGTTATATGTGTTGTTCTTGCACTGCATGCAGTCAGCTTTTGGTAAGCAATGATATCAAAAGGAATACTGGTTGGTATCTATCGTCTGTTTACATAGCAATGTGGTGTTTTACCTTCTGTATCACATTTAATTTTTATAACAAACCAATAGAAGCTTGAACTCCACTGTGTCAACTGGCCTGGGCAGGCCCATCAGTGGAACTTCAAATAGGACATCCAAGGGAGGTCTGCTCCTAAGTCCATGTCATTTCCCAGACATGTACCGATCATTGCTTCATAGAGGATTTGAGAAATCTGACAATCGGTTTCCGCATTACAGAAACAAACTATAACAGGACTGAGGAAGATTATACTGTTGAGGAGAATAATTTTCCTAATAATGGTAGTGATCATTGATGGGATGTAAGCATTTTCTGCCTCCAAAAGATTTCAAAATTCTGTTGGATACTTTTCCCTTTTGTTTTTCATGAAACTACTGAGATAACAGGGCATATCCCAGGAAGATCGATTTCATTTTGTTTTTCTAGTAGATTATCAACTGCTTTCCAACATCAATTCTTTACGAACACAAGCAATTATGGTTTATATTAATAGATAGGGAAAATTGGGATTCTAAGAAGATAGAAAAGTTGGTAATATATCAAAGTTAGATCTAAAAACTCGCTATCATTAAAACTTGTATTTTTGTACACATTATGCTCCATTAAAAAGTCTTTTTCTGTAGCTTTAAATAATTAAAAGGCCATATTATGGACCTATTAAAAAAGTAACATCTGAGCATTCTGATTTTGTACCATGGAGTAAATGAATAGATGAATAAAATTGAAAAGCACTTGATGTGATGATTGTAGAACATGAAGGAACAATGCACAATTATTTTGAACAACTATTTCCAGGGGGAATTAGCTTTCCGCTGGTCTTCATTGTGCTCTGCTGCCCCATCGTTTATAATTACACATGTACACTGTGACAGTGCGATCGTTAAATTAGAAATTGAACTTCTTTGACAACTGCAGTAAACTTGACAAAGATGAATGTGATTTTTTTTGTTTGTTTCCCTTCTTCCTCTTTCACTTATTTAAGCATGTATTAATTAACTTGTTCTGGCAAGTGTTTAGTAAACACTGAACAAGGGCATTTCTTTAGTGGTATAATTAAAATTCCCTTTTAAAATGTTTTGCATGATATTTTATGCGCAATTTGACTCAAGCAAACAGAGGTTCTAATTAAAGTTTTTAAATGAAGGCAATCAAATTGATAAAACAGCCAGCCTCCCCGTCAAGCACATTGTCTTCCAGTCTAGTGTGAGTTTCACTTGATGGTCAGTTAACATTAGCCTGAATTAGCTAAGATGTCCCCACCTTCACAGGTCCCCTTCTACTTTAGTTAGTCTCAGGGAATAAACCTTTAAACGTTGCTGAACCACTTTAAGTTGTTATATAATATTTAGTCGATTAAATTTCTTCTAAGTTACCGTGTTTCCCCAAAAATAAGACCTAGCAGGACAATCAGCTCTAATGCGTCTTTTGAAGCAAAAATTAATATAAGACCCGGTTTTATTTTACTATAATATAAGACTGGGTCTTATATGATAATATAATATAATATAATATAATATAATATAATATAATATAATATAATATAATATAATATAATATAATATAATATAATACAGGGTCTTATATTAATTTTTGCTCCAAGAGACGCATTAGAGCTGATGGTCCAGCAAAGTCTTATTTTCGGGGAAACGGTATTATACCAGGATATTATGAGAAGCATCTAATTTGGGTTATTAATCCTCTGCAAACAAAGTGTTACATAAAAACCCATGGAATGAATGAAGCTATCCAAACAGCAGGTGGGGCTTCTATTATTTTTTCTCATCATAACTTAGTATAAAGGTTACAACTCTGTACATAGCGCTATCCTTTGGGTGAGAATAGCCTTGTAGCTTTTCAATGTCAACAGGCAAACGTCCAAAACACATTTAAAAATCTGGATCATCCCTTTCTGGCTATATTTCCATGTGTGCATACGCATACATGTGTGCATGTGTGTGTGCAGTGGGAAAGGTGAAGAGAGATGAAAAGGAATTCATTTCGTCTGTAATACACTGATTGACCTGAAGTGAAAAATATTTTAAGAGAAGCTTCAAACTCCCCATCTTTAAATTATTCATACATTTTTCCTTTTAGTGATGCTATAAACAACTCCACAAAGCAAAGCTTTAAATACAAGAATTGTTGGTAATTAATAAGTGATTAGTAAATCAGGATCACTGATATCTCTAATGATCTTTTTTAATTAATGGGGATTAGAACAGATCCCTCCCAATCACTTTCTTCAGACTTCCATGCTCTCTACCTGAGCTGGCCAGAGGTGGGAGCAGAAAGTCATTCCCTCTGGCTCTGAACTGTAGAATTGAAGTCTGTTATCCTAAGGTAGCAACCACTTCTGCTTTTGTAAAAGTAAAAGCAAAATAAAGTGTAACTTCCATTCCAGGGGGAATCTGACTAATGCTGGAATTCACATAGCAAACCCGCTGGACCCTCAAAATAAGCTACCTTTCCAAGCTGGCTTTTAGTAATAAAGGTGATGTTTTGGTCTCCATCTAACATTCCTTTGTTTTCTTTCTTAATTTCTTTGGAGTTTGGAACAAATAGAGGAGGGCTACTTATCAGGTGCCTCCACTGAGACCCCAAAACTTGAAGGAAATTGAAGCACAAGTAGCAAGTCACCTGCCAATGTCTCAAGACAATAGTAATAATAATAATAATAACAGTAATAATAAGTGTTTATGCTGGGATACAAATGTGCAAACTAGCCGCAGGGCTGTTCTATCCCTCGGTTTTAGCACACCAGTCCTGATTTCACACAAGGAGGAACAAAAGCTCAGAGAGCTGGAGTAGCTTGCCTGAGATAATGTGGGAAATGAGAGCAAGAGACACAGCAAGACCGCACACCCAGCTCTTCTAAAGGCTCCTGTAACACCTTTGACAGCCATTTTGCTGATACTTATTGTACATTCCTGTGCCTACTCAAACCAAACATCCAAAAGAACTGGGCCTTTTCTTAATGACTCAAGGTCATCGTTATCAATATTCATGTGCTGGATTTCCTCCAGTGCTGTGCAGTATTGATATGCTCACTCTTACAGTCATTAGTCACATCATCATTAATTCATGTGTTCAATCATTCTTGCATTCAGTCGCTCACACATTCATCCATACATTGACTTATTTTACAAATGTTTATCTAGCGTCACTATGTGCAGGCACTCTTGTTGGCATAGGAACGTAAAGTGTCACTACTCCCCTAGACCAGCCCCTGACTCGGTCCATTCTGTCTGTAGTCCTGCCTGCCTTTTGCAGCCATTCTCCGCGCCGTTCAGCCACCTCCTCTCACTGATGTTGGCACTCCAGCCTCCAGGACTCCTTACCCCATCCCTCGAATTCATTGGGGATTTAGAAACCTGATGATAAATTTGTTCAAATTTTGTCTGAAACGAGAGTAAATAAAACCTAGATGCTGTTTCTATGAGCAAAATACAAATGAGATAGTGAATGTCTTGGTTGAAAGAGAAGCCTCTAGATTAGCTGGATCTTATCCAAGTTCTGCCAACCAGTAGCTGTGCAGCCTTGGGCAAAGTATCCAGTCCCTCTAAGCCTGCGTTTCTCATCTCTAAAGTAGAGAATAAGAATGACGATCTCCATCTCAAAGGATTGCTGTTTAAGAGTGATATGTTTATAGAGCATTTATTCCATTACTTGGCATAGAACAAACATGGTTTGCTGTTCTTATTTAGCTTATATGCTTTGTGACAGCTGTTTTTACCTGTATCGTTATATTTTCAGGGGAGTCGTGAAGACTCAATTCCAAGGTCACAGCTATACTGAGCACTTATTGTGGGCAGCAGCCTGGCCTATGCCTCCTCAGAGGGAGTTCAGGGCGAGGATTCTGGAGTCTGATGCCAGGGCTAGGATCTGGCTTCATTCCACCCCCATGGCATGACCTTGGACAAGTCACTCAATCTCTCTAAGCTTCAGTTTCTCATCTGCAGACATTTTAAGAATATTATTCACCACACAGGATTGTGGTGAGAAGAAATGAAAACCTCTGGTGATGTGCTTAGCACGGTGCTAGCACACAGGAAGTTCAGGAATGGAGCACAGCACATTTAACTACCGTTATTATTTATGAGTTAGACTTCATGTAATTGATAAGAGGCTTCGACATCACATCAGCAAAACTGAATACATCCCAGTCCTCATAACGCTTTACACAGTGTGAGCCTTTTAAAATTATCTGTGAGACGCCACATTTCACAATGAATTAACAGTAAACCCAACCATGTGATTCCTTTAGCAATTTAATAAAGTTAAATCTGTTTTGAATGCCTCACCCCCTTCCTTATCTCCTGCTCCCAGCCAATACTCTCGGGCTGCCCTTTCATTGGGCTACTGAAGGGAACACAAACTCCTAGACATCATTCCCACTATGTTGCGAGTAGGTTTTGACATCTTGCAGGTTTGTTCAAGCTTCGTTGTCTTAAATGGCTATGCGTCCAGTGGCCGGAGAGCCTAACTTTTAAGAGTAGACAGTAACATGAAACCAAGTCTTTCATACATTTCTGCAACCTAGACATAGAGTTTGCTACAGAAATGTTTAAAATTCATGCCATGAAAAGCTAATTAAAGGTGTAAAATGCTTTCTCTTCTTTGTTCTCATGAGTAAATCTAATGGGAAAAGACAGCATCTACACACCCGAAGGCCCTTAGGAGACAGGCAATATGGATAAAGGAATGAAGCAAGGGCTTTAAGAAAACCACAATGAAGTGAGAGGGCAAATGGCAACTGAATGGCAACTGACCACAAGGTGGTGTGGGCATCAATAAGAATCAGTGGAGAAGCTCCTGCCTGCTCTGCTTCGAGAGGCAGTTCCCTCCAATCCAGAAATAAAAATGTCACCAGAACTTCTGAGGTTGCAAGTTAATCCTGAAATGAGCATGTACAGATTAGCGACAGATTTCAGTTTCTTAATTGTAAAAAGCAAAACAAGAAATGCACAAGAGCCCAACGGGCCTGAGGATGGGCAGTATGTGTCCTCTGCTACGCGAGACGTTCTTTGATTGTTTAGGTGGTTGTGGCCATCTTAATCTTAATAGCTAAGACCTTACATGAATTCATTCATTTGATCCTCACAGCCAACCTATGAGGTAGTACTATTAATATCATCCCATTTTATAGATAAAGAAATGGAAATATACATTGGTCTCCTGCTTGCCCAGCCAGTATTGGGCAGGGCTGAGCTTCTAACCCAGACGTGTGGCATGCCACAGTCTGTTCTTAACCATATTCTGATACTTCCTGTCACAGTAGTTTGGACTTTTCCTCGTTTGAAAAAATAACATTGCCTTTATCCTCTTATTAAAGTTTGTGGGGTCTTTGTGACCCTAGAAAGTATTTCAAACCAACAAATACTCCTTGAGCCCAGCTACATATAAGACACCATTTTATGTGCTGTGACACATTTAAATTGACCTTCGTTAATGCAATGTGTCGAATATGATTTTAGAACGAGGGTAATACTGTTGAATAGCTTCATTTGGAAATATATTAGCTTGCAAACAGATTTGCAAATTATCCACAAATACAAACATTTACAAAAAAATCAGGCATCATTTGATGGCTGTTGCCATAATGATTCATTGGCACCAGAGAAATGCTATGTGATGAGAGATGCCAAAGCTGTTTGACACATTTCAGTGGAGTTCATTACACACACGAAACGGAACCAATTTTACTCAACAGTGACTTTGACATTTACAGAAAAATGAAATGGAGGTTTAGAAATGAAGACTTCATGTGAAATCGCTACCAAAAATTTTAAATTTGTTCTATCCTTATGTCACCACTTCTAGAAGATCAGCCATGTTCTACAGACTCGTTTTTATTCACAGCAGGTGGCAATCTACTCAAAACAAAATTTCTTAGGTGATCAGAAAGTTGATCTTGAACGAACGTAATTGGCTGTAAAACTCTTCTCTCAGAATAAAGAACATATATATGTTTAAAGATTTACTGGTCGGAAGACATGTCCCTTTGGCTTCACTCTGTTTAATTCATTCTGATAGCACAGTGCAGCTTCTTTAGTTTGCTAGGTTTTAATGGAGTAAATACCACCCTTGTGTCCATTGTACCCAAAGACACTGTTGGACTAGAGAGATTTCAGGCTCAGAGTTGGGATACAATAGGATCAGGAGAAATGTTACATCGTTGTCAACAGTGAGCTGTTTTCTACTTCATTCATGAGCTAATGTGAGAAACTATACCAAAATTTAATAAAGGATTTATGATACATATGCTAAAAGCATTGCTAATGGGGTATGCCAATAGGTTAGGATGACTTATGCATATATAATATATTCAGAAATGTTTTCTGTGAGCAGCATCATGCAAAAAGCTATACGATAGTATTTATATGCAACATTCTTTATTTGGAGAAATAATTTCATAACAGATTTTGAAACATTCTCTTACTATGGTAAATGCTTTAAGTATATTAATAATGTTGCTTTATTGAATGCTTACTGTGTTTTCAATGCCGGAGTTAAGACTTTGCAGACCAAAGAATAAATGTGCTTGGTTTCATCTGTAAGCCTAGATAGCATTATAGTCACATTGTACTCAATGGAATTAATCAAGAGTACCAGAACAAATGCATGCTCAGTCTGAATTCTGCAATTTTAAAGTAATTATACCGCTTTTAAATCTTTCAAATATTTACTTATTCATTTGTCTGTAAATAGTATAATAGAAACAGTACCTCAAAAGCAGATACTACAGTCGTTAGACTGTTGTAATACATGTCACTGGAGAAGCAATTCAGTCAATAGAGAAGTTTTCTAATCAGCATACCAATTATTTGCAAATAAAAGGTGATTCCAAGGTAGTTGAGGGAACTTGAAGACTTTGTAGCTTGTCTTCTCACTCTGTCTATCCTTATGAAATATTTTTGCATTATTAATTTCCAATAATCTAGGAAAAAAGGGTTTTCTAATCAAAGGAAAACTTCAGCCCAACTTCTGCGTTAATTATCACATATTCTAAATTGGTAGTACCTGAATTAATGAGTCTCAGGCTCCTCCTAAATAGCACGCATTAAATAGAAGTTGGACTTGACTGTACCCTTGTGAAAACTGAAGTGTATATGCATATTGGCTGCCAGGCAAATAAATGTTCAAAGTGTGCAATTATCAATGCTATGTGGGCCTTGCCTGCTATCCACAAACATCCTAATTACCTTGTATACATCACTAAAGAAAAGGTGTCTGCAAAGATTTAAACTATTTTTCCAGATCGACCACTTTTGCACCTCAAATTTTAGAGGGTACAAGCAATAGCCTATAAAAAATAGAAAGTGAAAAAAAACACACAAAAAAACAGATCCCAGCAAAAAGAAAATAAAAAGTAGAGACATGGTCTACTAAGCAAACTTTTAGGCCCATCGCTAAACTGTCATTAGGAAATTTGAGTTTTATTTTTATAGAGTTTTGATACTTCTAACTGATTTGCTCTTAATACCATGAGGGGATGGAGGCAAAAAGGTATATTATCTACTTAGTTTTGCATTCTTTCCTCTCCCACTACCTAATCTGGTTCCTTCCTGATTGAATAACCATACCTGCTATTTTAAAATTCAGTGTCTATGTGTGCCCTTAAGTCTTTGTCCTTTTGGTTTACTTCTTGACATCTTCAAAATGACAAGTCCATCTGATTACTACCTGTCATGTGGTTCTACTGTATTTTGACTGCTCAGAAGTCAGCAGCTTTCCCACATTTCTCAAAGGTGTCTTCCTTTGCTTGAACCTACGGCCATACAGCATCTTAAGCATCCCGGTTTTTTTGTTTTGGTTTTTTTTTTCCAGCCAAGGTCATGCTTGGAGTATGGTTTTTGTTTTGCATTTCATGTTTTTAGATTAAGTAAAATAAAAAATATGTATATCATTCATTTTAACTATATCAAATTCTCATCCAATAGGACATTAGAATAACGTCAGCCTGTTAGTTACCAGATTAACAGTTTGTCCAGTACCATTTTACAAGGACAAAATTACACAGTTGAAGCTAGTTCTGTATAAAGCAAAAAGGAAAGGGTGAAAAAAAACACATAGATTCTATGAATGAGTCCATGCTCCAGTGAACTTTCCTTTTTGCAGTATCCTTCTTCTTCATGCAGGCACTAGGTATAAAGAGTCTGCCTTTATCTGTTTTTACACTATTACTGTGAAATCCCCAACTGAAGACCACACAAAGGAAAACAAGTAGCAAATGGACTCATTCCGATTTTTAAAGTGCTTCCATTCTTTGATTTTAAAAGAATTTGACTTTCTTGGAAATGCTTCTTGAAAAATAAAAAAAAACAACATAATATTTAAGCCTGAGAGGAAACTGCTATCTGTTGCAGACTTTTGCATTGTGCTATAGATGGATTCTGTACATGCAATGAAAATAACAGTAACAATAACAGCCGTAATAATAATAACAGCTAATGCTTATTAATACCTAAGTGCCAGGTACTTTTGTAAGTGCTTTGCATATTATGAGTTATTTAATCCTTACAAAACCCTAAGAGGTAGTTATTCTAATTATCCCCATTTACAGAAGAAGCAGCTAAGGTACAGTGAGATTAAGCAATTTTCTCAAGTTCACAGAAACTATGAGGCAGAGCCTGGATTTAAACCCAGGCAGTCTGGCTCCAGCATTGACAATGCTAGTAATCACTAGGCAATCTTGCCTATTAAAAAGTATTAAGTAAGAATTGCTAAGTTATATATTCCACGGTTTAGTCTGCGGGAGTTTTTTTAACTATAGAATTTCACCGAGAAATCTATCCCTCCTAAAAGCTAACATCAAATATGAGCGGATCATAGTAATTTTAGTAATTTTTCATATTGAGTTTTTATCACGGACATACCCTGCCAGGTTGATACAAAAAGAGCTGGGGCATAACAAAATAGATGTTCTAACATACTTAGAAATACTTAAATCTACACCGCTTTGAAAGCTCATTTCCAACTAAGCAAAATAAAAGAAAAAGAAAAAAAAGAAAGAGATACTTGACATTTTGGTATCTGTGATATTAAAAAGAACTAATATTTAATATTCAAGTGGCAACAGCTTGTAGAGTTTGCACACAACACCCACTGGGATCGATTTTTCTTGAAAATGGCCTTTAGGAGTCTGCCTTTAAACAGCTGACACCTCCATTCTCTGCATCCTTCTTTCCCTGCCAGTATCATGGGGCACACTCCGAGTAGCAGCAGACGTGTAATTCTTCACTGCGGGATTTGTCTATGCAAACAATGGAGAACGTGGGAAGTTAAGAAAAATGTAATTTGCACTGAGTCAACCTCAGTGTAATCTCTACTATTAAAAATGAATAGATTTCTTCAGAGGGTTTTTCTCCATGTGCTCTCTCAGTCCCCTCTATGTACCACCCATGAGAAGGGAGAAGATCGCCATTACCTAATTGATCATCAGTCATTCCACACCTGTACCAAGGCCACATAATGACACGGATACTGTCGTCTGGCATTTTTCCAGCATGACTAATTGTCACAGTACTAATTTACTCAACTTTGGAATCTTCAACTTCCCCAGCCTGCTGTCAAGAAGATACATAATAATGGAATAAAGGCTTTAAAAGGCTGAACACTATGAAATATTTCACTTATATTCCAACAGAAAGCTTTCACTAAGCCATGTGTTAGGTGACAATTACTCACTGCTGAGGGAAAAGAAAAAAAAGAAAAAAACTGGTCACAGATACATCTACCTGGTAGAATAATAGAAGAAAAGTGACCAAATCTTTTCTGACAGAGAGGAAAAAAATACTAACCAGATGACCTAAAACATGTTTCTTTTCTGCATTTATTTAGAGTGAATGTACCAGTTTTATTACTAGTCTACATTACAAAACACTTCATTGTTCCTTAGTATTGTTTAAGAAAATATTTTTCATCTATCAAATAACATGATGAAAGACTAAATGGTTGGATTCTTTTTTTTCAAGAAATGTGAAAAAGTTTAGGATGGAGATATAGGCATGTATTACTTTAATTACATAAAATAGTAAACCAATTTGTGACATCTTTGCCAAGAAGTCTGGCCAGGATAGTTTTAAATGCTAGGTTGTATTCTTGAAAAATAATATTTGTCATGGAAAATTATTACCCACAAGTATAATAGCTGACTTTCTGAAATCCTGCACTGTGATACTGAGATATGTTTGGTGCACCTGAAAAAATTACACAGAAATTGACCAATTTTAATAAATAGGATTGGTTGCTTATGATACAAGTAAAGTTTTGACATGAAAGCCAAGGATTCCCTAAAGATATTCAACCAAAATTTTTCATTTAATTCTCATATTCTATTAAATTCCAATTCTATACCTAGTAGCCATCCTATGGTGGTATTAGGTCATGTGAGGAAAAAACGTTTCCTGCTCAAGTTTGGGAAATACTGGATTAAATATAGTCTTGTCATCAATATTACAAAATTTCACTTCAGAAACTTCAGTATGCTAATATGCATTCTGAGGAGAAGGTATATGGTCTTTTCCGCCTTATTTGATCCTGACTGTTCTATCAGCACATCTCCAAAGCCAAGAGTTTCAGTACAGGATATGCCTTGACTTACGCCTACACATCACAGGTACTCAATACATTCAAGTGAAATTTCAACTTTATCCACTCTCAAATGAATTGAAATTGTCTGTGATGTTCTTTGCTGTATACTCGGTCATGAGCATAAATATGCAAACAGAATCCAAAACACAAACTCGTTTTTTTGAGCCAGATATCAGTGCATGGTACCCAGAGGTAAAAGAGTAGTAAAATACTCCCCTGTGGCATGTTGACCTACAACAACGCTATGACTTAAACTAGGACTTCTAAGGGATAGAAAAGGAGAAAAGAAAACAGCAGCTTCCTCCTTGGCCCTTGCTGAAAGATGGTTGTCCGCAGTTCAAAATGCATCGCCACCTTCTTTTTGCTGTTTTGCTATTCAAATTTCTGTCCTCTTTTGACGAAGCTTATTTGCTCTAACACTGAATTTTAAGCATCTCTAAAAATGCTTGATATGTTATTATTCTTTCCAGATATCCTGTGAGAGCCAAGCAGAGCACATTAAGGAAGAAAGGAGGAATGACACTGGATACAGCGCAGTGAAAAAAGACACGTCAAGGAGAGGAGTACTCACTGCCCAGACACTGGACCAGGTTATCAGAATGAGAACTTACCGGTACTTCTTGCTACTCCTTTGGGTGGGACAGCCCTACCCAACGGTCTCAACCCCTTTATCTAAGAGGACTAGTGGTTTCCCAGCAAAGAAAAGAGTCCTGGAGCTCTCTGGAAACAGCAAGAATGAGCTGAACCGTTCGAAAAGGAGCTGGATGTGGAACCAGTTCTTTCTCCTGGAGGAATATACGGGATCCGATTATCAGTATGTGGGCAAGGTAGGATTCCACTGGGCGCTTTGACATTCTGGTTTTAAAAGCCTGAAGAAGTTACTTCTAATAAGTAGATGAGGAAGATGTGAACTATTCTCCCAGTACAGTAAGAATTGTTGCTTATTTGGTAGGATTTTTTTTTTCCACTTGAGTCGTTTTGGGAAGAAGGCTTTAGCAAGAAACTGAGAAGTGTAAGCATTGCAACAAAGAAAAATGCCCCAGTTGCAAATGAAACACCCACAACCTTCCACACAGGATTCTCATAAATCCTTTAATTTTTACTTTAGTTTGAAAAATATGGCCCAGCTTATTTTATAAAATAGGCTGCATTAAAAATAGGAATGGAGCGATTAAGTTGTAAGGAAAAGAAGGTTCCCTTTTCTCATTCTGAAAGCAAACATTCTGAGCTTTAGTCCTTTGGGCAGGTTCAAATTAACTACTTCTCAACTCTGCTAATGACAGTGCCATCCATTCTCTGGCCAAAGAGAGCCCTTTGTCTTCAAAACCCACCGCTGCCTTAGATTTGGTGGTTGTTACTGCTGCTGCTGCTGCTGCTGCTGTTTTGTCTTGTCTCAGATAATTGGCAAGAGCCAGGCATTTCAAAGCTTGTGATTTAACTGTGGCAAGGTTCACTAAAGAGAAAAATGGTTATGGAGAGGTGCTATTTCCAAATATCATCTGACCATTTTATTGGCTCCAGAAAGTAGAATGAGGAGGCATCACTTATGATAGCCCTTACCAATCACTGGAGCTGAGTCAGGGAAACAGCTGTGTTATCTTGTCATTGTGAGTTTCACTGAGATTGTATCATCAGCTACATGCTTGCTGCAGAATATTTGCATAACGATGTTTAAAAAAAAAGAAAAACAGGGATACAGGATTTTACTTTGCAGGTTCTATGTTCCATAATATGGTATTGATAAGAAAAATCATGGTCACACATCCTTTATGTAAAGAATCTAGGAATGAGCATAACAGAGGTGACAAAGTGTCTTCCATGCAAATTGCATAAATTTTGCAGATTCCAAGGGCTGCAAGTACACACTTCAATCTGTTATCAGATATCCCTGACTAATCGTGTGCAAACATTTTCTTTAAGTATTTACCACTATAAATGAAGGAAAGCCATCCATGGCTTGGGCTGAGGTAACCAGGCCTTGTTCCAATGAAGTGAATTATTAATGGGGAATAAAGTGGGAGAGGAAGTATTCCGTAAATGGAATGAATGGCAACACAGATCCCCAAGGGTCTAGTCGTGTATTAGCTGTGACAGTCACATGCTGTACGTGTGACTGCTGAAGAAACACAGTCCACTTAGCTGTACTTCACTCCATTTCCTTTGTGAAATCTGAGCAGCACTACATTAACAGGGTAATGGTTATAAAAATAATAATAATAATCTTATAATCTTTAAAGTACTTTCTACAATACACATAACATTATTTTCATAGAAGCTTTTAAAAGTGCTTTGTCTAAATCATTGATCCCCTCCTCTTTTTCTTTTCTGCTTTTTCTTCTCAAATTGTGATGACATTTTACATAAAATGTACCACATATTTTTAAAGAAAGGCCAGGCTATTTCAGGGCACTAGAAGCGGCAGTGTATAAAACCGCATAGGAATCAGTTTTACAATTATAATTGGGAGAGGTAATTTTGCCATGGGGAAAAGTCGTGAGCTATGGACTCAAGCAGACCTGAAGCTGCATCGGTATGCAGCCAATTGCCAGTTGTGTGGCCCGGGGCAGGTTATCAACCTTTCCAGGCTTTAGTGTTTTCATCTAGAAAATGCAGCAGCAATGCCTACCTCATGGAGTTGGAGTGTAGTTCAAGTGAGATGAGAAGTAGTGGCTGGCACACAGTAGGTGCATAAAGAAGTTGTATATACTCTATTAAATCTATCGGTAATGCATTGACATGGCATATTGATTTTTATGTCATTGCAAAAGTAACATGAAGTAACTAATGGATCTCTCAGTGGATGGAAAATGTGAGGGAAGTGGCAAAATCCCTTCGCAATCACTGCTTCAAATTTGATTAGTTGGATTTGGATATTGTATTAGCAGCAAGATAAATTTCACTACCTCACCTTAATCTGCCTCTCCCCCCATCTCCCTGGAATTATAACACATAAGAGAATATTAGCTGGAGAAAAAAGTCAAGGGCAATAATTGAAGTTATCAGAGTTGCAAGCACTGCTACATCAGATGTATGGAAGAGGTATTATTGCACTATTGATAAGGCATTTTCCGAAATCCGTCTTTGGAGCTATGTTTTTTCAACATACGAAAGGATTAGACTATAATGTGTTTTTTTACCACAATTAAAAATAGACAAAAAATAAATTTTTAAAAAGAGAAAAAATACGTTTGGATTCCTCATGTGGCAACAAGTCGGTCCACTTTTAATAGCTCTGGAATAAAACAGATACCTGATGAGATTCTCCACATCTACAAGGTCAAGAAATTTTTGGGGGGAAAAAATGTTTTTTTCAAGATCAGGCTATAGCAAAGTTTCCAAAACTTTCTCGGGTCACAATGCCCTTAATGTCTCAATAATTTTTTTCATAGTACCCTTAGGCCGAAAGAAATAGTTAGGTACACACAATTTAGTAAGCACTTGTGTTCTAGAAAATCAGTAACTGACAAAAATACACATCAAGTCACACAAAAAACTTACATTTTTACTCCATTCTTAAACAACTAGTTACTTCCTAATGGAAAGTGTGCCCCTATTGGACACCACACAACTTCTCAGATTCGACTCTGCTCCCTGGATGACTATCCACGTTGATTTTTGCACTGCACTTGGTTTTTATCACAAGTGCTGGGGGGAACCCAGCTTCATAAATACATGACATCATCGGAAGGCATATGGCACCACTTACTGTAGAAACGGTGAACTACCCTGAGCTAATGATTCACACGGCATCTGACAGAGCCCAAGGGCTGCCTTATTTCCCTGCAATTTTAAAAATATTTCCTAGTGTCACAGTGCGTTCCCTGCTGCACCCCAAATGCCTCAGTGCATACTCTGGGAACCATCAGATTATAGTTAGATTGCCATGTAAAGTTATACAAAGGCTAATAGAACCTTAAATTATGCTATTAGCCCTATGAAGGAATAGTTACAGCCTATCCTTGAGGCCCTGAAACTGAAAAGACTGGTCTCTACACATAACGGAATCGTTAACCAAGGAAAAATAATGCTGTTGAGCAGAGAGCACTTAAAGTAGAAGAAGGAAGACGTTTTTATGGTATAAGCACCTGTGTTCATTGTATTTGTGTTCATTGGTTCCAGTTATTTTGAGGTAAGTCAATAGAGGACAGTGACGATGGTGGAGGGAAGAAAACCTGAGAATGGGTGTGGGAGCAAAGGCCGATCAGGTGTCCAAGGAGAAGAAAAGATAGGCTCACATGAGCATCCGAGAAGCAGCAGCAGACAGATGACCACAAAGTAAATAGACAAGATCAGACTTAAAACTTGAACACAAGCAAGGGCGGTCAGACCTTTCTCCTCTTCCTATCTTCATGCTCCTCAGCATTTCACTGTGTCCTGTCACCAGCAGATTAACACAGAAACATGGACTCTGCAGGGCCAGAGAGGGATGCACTTACTATGAACGGAAGTGTGGGAGGGCAATTACAGCTGAAATACTGGCAACCCAAACTCTGATTTATGAGGAAATTTCAACACCTCTACTCACCTAAAATATGGTGGTAGGTAGGGGTAACAGGGTAGGGAGAAGTGGTTCTATATTGGGTAAGAGTTTGTGAGATTACGATACACATATAGATACAGAGATAAGGAATATGATTTTTTTCTAAAATATATGACCATTTGGGGGCAACTTTTAGCTGAGTTAACAGAAGCAGCATCTGTGACACCTAGGAGTTAGATATGCAGAATCTTGGGCCCCACCTGAGAATCTGCTTTTCAACAAGATCTTCAGATGAACTGTATGTACATTAAAATTTGAGAATCATTTGAGAATTTGCTTTTAACAATACCTTGTCTGGGCCTCATCTCACCCGAGATTCTAATTTAGTTGGTTTTTAATTAAGTATTTATGATTCCCATGTGTGGCAAGATTTCAGTACCACTGTCCTAGGAGATTATTATTGACAACAATTGTAAGGAAATGTAAGTGATAAAGTGGGCAGCCACAAAATATTATGGAAATATGAAGGAGAGGGCCAGCTGGGCGTGGGTTCAGCAGAGCTTCCTGAAATAGGTGATGACGTTGGGAGAACTTTTAAAGGAAGGGAAGGGGTTAGCTCACACTGCAGAGGGAGAATTACCTGGACTTCCCTATTAATTGGATGCAGAAGCCAAAGGAGAGAAAGCAGGAGGTTCAGAGATTTCAAGACACAAGTCAGGATAGTGAACATGTCACTAATGCCAGCACAGAAAACAGAAAGGGGTGCATATTTTCTTGCCAAGGGTCAAAAGGAAGAGTATATGATTTTATACAATATCCACCCAGGTTATCTTTGGCTTATGTAACATTAATAGAAAAATAAGAAGAAGCATCGTAAATGCTCCTCTTGCCAGCACTTCCTTGATGATGATTGGTATATAGTGTGAGATTCAGTTCAGTATGAAAGAAGAACACAGGTAGGTGTAGGTTAGATTTTGAAGACATGGGCATTTGTTAATATAAAAATGAATATATTTAATATCTCAGAACTATGCACAATTGTAGGCAAAACATTTGCATACTATCATTAAGTAGCCCACAGCAACACTTAATTTTCCTTGTCTCCTTCACTCTATCCTTCACAATGTCCTTTATCATCTCCTTCCACACAATGTACACATAAGACTAATCTCCATTAGAAGCATTCGAGATGCTTCTATTTTTAGTAGCAGACCAGGAGATCTGCTTTTATGAAATTCGATGAACTGTACATTTTCATAGATATTTTCTGCTGCTAGCTTTTTGGAAGCTGGTGATGGTTTTCTTTTGGGGAGCTTTCCCAAAAATTGATATGCTTTGCTTTGGGGGGGGTTCTTATTTGAAACTCTAATGTACAGGTCTTCCTCATATGCCTTTGTCTTGAGTCTTTAAAATTAATATCTACACAATTCACCTAAGCCACTCTTCTTAGGATAATTAGACAGTAATGTTTTAATGGCCCATAAAAATAAAAGTTGTCAGCCATATACACCTTTATATGTTCTTATAATTACAGGATCCAAATTCAGTAAACGTGAAGCAATATTTTACACAGTCTGAAAGACCATTTAAAAGATGCTGTCATTAAAATACGGCTTTCTTATATTCCTATTATTTTTCTTTCCAAAAAGAACATAAACTGAAGAGTGGAAACTTCCTGGTGCTAATTTGATGGGTAGTTCAGAGACTCATTTAACCCCATCACTTCAAATAACAGCATCAGATTAAAGCGTCGTCACATCACAGCTAACATTTACTGAGCATTACTTGTGCCAGACACTATGCTAAGTACTTCAGGCGTATTATCTCACTGGACCCTCACAGCAACCTTAATACCCAGATATTTTTCATACCCCTATTTTACAGATGAGTAAACTAAGGCTCAGAGCATTCAGGTATTTGAGCCCAAAGTCTCACACTGTTAGAATTTAGCAGTCGGCCTCTGCATGACCTTATGACCTGCATGACCTGCTCGATTATATCCCCACTCTGTACACCCACTACTTCAAACAGCCATTGAGAAGCACAAATGAAAAATCAGACACAGAACATCCTTTGGTGTTCAATGGCTGCGCTCAACTTGATACCACAAATACCTACTGAGAACCTGCTGTGTAAAAAAACCCTGGAGTGGAGAGAAAAAAAATTTTTTTAAAAAAAGACTACTTTTAAAGAGCTACACAAATATGTTTGCATGAATACATTGCACATTCCTTTTACTTTTTCTTGATTTTTAATTTCCAGAACACATCAGTGATATTCAAAATGATTACATGTGAGTATTTTAAAATTAGATATGCAGTTAGTGGTCTTTTTGATCATCACGATGAAAAAGTGTCTTTTCTTCTCATTTCCCTTGATAACCTCTAAACTTCTGTTCTAATTCAATGACCTGTAATAATCTTTTCTCCCTGAGTCAGGACAAGTGCCTTGGGCACATCTTTCTTCTATATCCTTCACATTTAATGCCTCGCTATTTAACATTTTTTATATTTCGACTGGTTAGTGTATTTAAAAGAACATGCATTCACTCGGTTGTTGAATGTACTTTTAAAAAATGTGTCAAGAACTTCCCAGCTGCCAATACTGGCAGTACTCCCCATTTTCTTTCCACTGTCGGCCAACTGATTTCACTTCCTTGATGACAAAAGCTTCAATTTGCTATTTGATGCTAAGAAAATGTCCCATGTTAACAGCAATTCTCTTTCTGTGTCTTAAACTTCCCTCTATGCACAGTCACTCATGTGGTGAGCAGAACAGTTAGAATATCTGACCTTGGTCGTAAACCCAAAGACAACTTTCCACTGCCTGGGTCACAAGAGTAAAGTATAGAAAGCCAACAAGGACCCAATCCGGAATCCTCCAACTTCCAAGTCATTATGCCTATAGAATCCTATGTCCTTCTCCTTATAATTCAATTTATTCAACAAAATGGAGGGATGAAGGTGAATAAAAAAGTGTGAAGGGTTCAGACCCTTTTTGCTCCCACTGAGTTATTTTACCTTCATGTTCCACAAGTCAAACAGAGCTAGAGGATGTTGGAAGGTTACAGAAACAATACATGCTCATTCTAACAAATCCCCCCAAATCTGACCGATGGACATTGTTCAGTATTTCTTTACTGATTGCCTTAATTTGTTTGTACTATTATTAAACCATGTAATATTTGATTTGCACCAGAGTTCTTCATTGTTTGTTATATTATGGGTCTGCCATAGTAGATGGAAATATAAATATGCAGAATGCCAACATCTTCATTTATATATCTTTTAAAACCAAAATCCCTAATTATCATTTTGACTGAAATTTATTTCAAAAATCAGATAAAAATCCCTGACATATTGGTACTCAATGGTCAATATTTTAAACCACGATTTTTTTCATTTCCATTGATAGGAATGACATAATAGTATATTATCTTAAATATGAGAAGACAAGTACATATTGTAACCAGAATTATAAATTTAACTTTTAGAGGACCCTACCTCTCTGGTCAAAATTAAAGATATCTTCCTAATCCTCTACCCTCTTTTGCCAAAAATAAAGCGGTTTTTGGTAGGGGTCCTGCTTTTCATAACCTTCATCAAATTTAGAGATTAGGTTTAGATGTTATTGTGTCATTGGAAACTCAAGGAAGCATCTTTTTTTGTGTAGATGTAGGCTGCTAGTAACAAGCCCCACGTTCCTATGAGCTTTCATGTTGTCAGTTATTAAGATGACAGTGTAATATAATCCTCCTGGGCATGGTAAGTATATCAATATTCTTTGTATACCTATCTTTCCATCTGGAATTAAAGAAGATGAAAGTACAGAATTCCCCCAAAGAGACTAAGAAAAAGATTGTTTTTTTCTCATTGACATTATTGATAAATAAGTAAAAGTAACAAGCATCCTCAAAGGTGAATGTGAGACAGCAAATTTGAAATTATGCGAACTGGACTAAGAAGAAAAGAAGCATGCCAAAGTATTTCACAGGAAAAATATTTATAGTTTCTTCCAGTTTTCCATTCACAGAGAATACATATACACAAGAAAAGAGAGGCATTTTAAAAGATTAAAATGTATACATGTGTGAAATATATGAATAAATATTTTAGGTGAATTGGTGTATTTCGGAAGACCTGAGGGCAGTAAGAAAAGCACAACAAAAAACTTGAAATATCATTCTGGAAGTGGGATTTAAAGCTGACTAGAGGAACGGAGATTGGAGTTAAGAAGGCAATTGAAGAAGTTATCTCGGCTATGGCATTTTCGAATAGATTTGGAGAGAAAATGCCTTTCGTTCATTCGACAATTACTCACCAGAGTGTAAAGTTAATAGCATAAGCAGCCTGCCTGCGTTTGAGCCCCAGTTACACTGCAACTACCTGGGTAATATTGAGGAAGTTATTTAACCTCTTTGCCCTCTATTTCTTCAACTGTTAAATGAAGGCAGCAATAAAGTCATTGAGGTGAGGATTAAATGAATTAATACACAGAAAGGGCTTAGAACAGAGCCTGGCATATCATACTCACTAGTAAAGAACTAAGGGAAGACCGACCAGTACAGGGCGCAAAGGAGCCCTGCTATCAAGTGCACCTCTGAAGAACGGGAAAGTGAAGAGAAGGAAGAACCAAAGCCGATGATTCCATCAGCTCATGTTTTGTCTCCTTCTGTGAAATCAAGTATTATGGGCCAGAAGATGGTGCCCAAGCAGCTAAGCCATCTGCAAATACGATTAACCAACTGCAACTCAGAAGTAAGTATATATAAAGATAGGAAGTTTTCTTTATTATCCCAGCCAAGCAAAAAATGAAATGCACGCTACATTCACGTTATTTGATGATCTGGATAACTTTTGTAGATCCTCCTGTTCAGGTTATTTATCATTTTATTTTAAAACATCATCACTTTACACCACAATTTGGAGTTTATATTATTTAAAGTGCTGTGAAATGTTGAGTCTGGTTAGGTCTTGTTTATGTATTTACTTATTTATTTATTTTTTAAAGTTTATTGGGGTGACAATTGTTAGTAAAGTTACATAGATTTCAGGAGTACAATTCTGTAATACATTATCTATAGCTCACATTGCGTGTTTACCACCCAGAGTCAGTTCTTTTTCCATCACCATATATTAGACCCCATTTACCATCTTCTAGAGTGCCCCCCTTACCCATTGGTAACCCCTAAAGGGTACCTCTATGTCTATGAGCTTTTGTTCCTTCATTTGTTTGTCTTGTTCTTTTGTTGTTTTCAGTTTTATATGCCACATATCAATGAAATCATATGGTTCTCTACTTTTTCTGTCTAACTTATTTTGCTTAGCATAATAATCTCAAGATCCATTCAGGTTGTCTAAAATGGTACTGTTTCATCTTTTCTTACCACCAAATAGTATTCCATTGTGTATATATACCACAACTTCTTTATCCATTCATCTATTGAAGGACATTTTGGTAATTTCCATGTCTTGGCCACCATAAATAAAGCTGCAATGAACATTGGAGCACACATGTCTTTATGGATAAATGTTTTCAGATTTTTTGGGGTAGATATCCAGGAGAGGGATTGCTGAGTCATATGGTAATTCTATCCTTAATTTTTTGAGGAACATCCACACTACCTTCCATAGAGGCTGCACCAGTCTGCATTCCCACCAACAGTGTATGAGGGTTCCTTTTTCTCCACAGCCTCTCCAACACTTGTTACTATTTGTCTTGTTGATGATAGCCATTCAAACTGGGGTGAGGTGATATCTCATTGTGGTTTTGATTTGCATTTCTCTGATGATTAGTGATGATGAGCATTTTTTCATATGTCTATTTGCCATTTGTATGTCCTCTTTGGAGAAATGTCTTTTTAGGTCCTGTGCCCATTTTTTAATTGGATTGTTTGTGTTTTTGTTGTTGAGTTGTATGAGTTCCTCATACATTTTGGTTATTAGCTCCTTATCGGAGGCATTGCTTGTAAAAATCTTCTCCCATTCAGTTGGTTGCCTCTTTATTTTGTCGATGGTTTCTTTTGCTGTGCAGAAGCTTTTAAGTTTGATATAGTCCCATTCATTTATTTTAGCTTTTACTTCCCTTGCCTTTGGAGTCAAATTCATAAAATGCTCTTTGAACCCAAGGTCCATAAGTTTAGTACCTATGTTTTCTTCTATGCAGTTTATTGTTTCAGGTCTTATGCTTAAGTCTTTGATCCATTTTGAATTAATTTTGGTACATGGTGACAGATAGCAGTCCAGTTTCATTCTTTTGCACGTGGCTATCCAATTCTCCCAGCACCATTTATTGAAGAGGCTGTCTTTTCTCCATTGCATGTTTTTTGCTTCTTTGTCAAAAATTATCTGTCCATATTTATGTGGATTTATTTCTGGGTTCTCAATTCTATCCCATTGATCTGTCTGTCTGTTTTTCTGCCAATACCATGCTGTTTTGATTATTGTGCCCTGTAGTACAAACTAAAGTCAGGAAGTGTGATACCTCCAGCATTGTTCTTTTTTCTTAGGATTGCTTTGACTATTCGGGATCTTTTGTGGTTCCATACAAATCTGATGATTTTTTGTTCTATTTCTTTAAAAAATGCCATTGGGATTTTGATGGGGATTGCATTAAATCTGTATACTGCTTTAGGTAATACGGCCATTTTAACTATGTCGATTTTTCTAATCCATGAGCACGAATGTGTTTCCATTTCTTTGTGTCTTCTTCAATTTCTTTTTTAAATGTCTTATAGTTTTCAGCATATAGGTCTTTCACATCCTTGGTTAAGTTTATTCCTAGGTATTTTGTTCTTTTTGCTGCGATGCAAAAAGAATTGTGTGTGTTTTTTTTGTTTTGTTTTGTTTTTTTCAGAGATTTCATTGTTAGTATATAGGAATGCAATGGACTTTTTACGTTGATTTTGTAGCCAGCAACTTTACTGTATTCATTTATTGTTTCTAATAGCCTTTTGGTTCAGTCTTTAGGGTTTTCTATATATAGCATCATGTCATCTGCAAAGAGTAACAATTTAACTTCTTCATTCCCATTTCTCTTGCCTGAATGCTCTGGCAAGGATTTCCAACACTATGTTGAAAAGCGGAGGTGCTAGGGGACAGCCCTGTCACATTCCTGAACATAGAGCAAAGGGCTTCAGTTTTTCACCGTTAATTATGATATTAGCTGAGGGTTTGTCATGTATGGCCTTTATTATGTTAAGGTATTTTCCTTCTATACCTATTTTATAAAGTTTTAATCATAAATGGATGTTGTGTCTTGTCAAACACTTTTTCTGCATCAACTGATATAATCATATGATTTTTCTCCTTTTTTTGTTGTTTATGTGATGTATCACATTAATGGATTTGCATACATTGAATCATCCTTGTGCCCCTGGGATGAACCCCACTTGGTCATGATGAATAATCTTTTTAATGCATTGTTGCATTTGATTTGCTAGAATTTTGTTTAGGATTTGTCATCTGTATTCATCAGATATTGGTCTGCAGTTTTCTTTTTTGTGTGTCATTCTTACCAGATTTTGTTATGAGGGTAATTTTGGCCTCATAAAATGAGTCAGGGAGCAATGTCTCTTCTTCAGTTTTTCCAAAGAGTTTGAGTAGGACAGGTATTAGATCCTCTTTGAAGATTTGGTAGAATTCACTAGTGAAGCGATCTAGTACCAGACTTGCTTTGGAGAAGGTTTTGAATGACTGATTCAATTTCCTTATTGGTGATCGATCTACTTAGATTTTCCAACTCTTCATGATTCAGCCTAGGAAGGCTATGTGTTTCTAAGAACTTGTCCATTTCTTCTAAGTTATTGAATTTGGTGGCACATAGCTATTCTTGGATCCTTTGTATTTCTGTGGCATCTGTGATAACTTCCCCTCTTTCATTTCTGATTTTGTTTATTAGTGTCTTTTCTCTTTTTATCTTAGTGAGTCTAGCCAAGGGTTTGTCAATTTTATTGATTTTTTCAAAGAACCAGCTATTTGTCACATTAATTTTTTCTATTATCTTTTAGTTCTCTATTTCATTTGGTTCTGCTCTGATTTTTATTATTTCCTTTCTTCTGCTGACCTTGGTTTTCATTTATTCTCTTTTTTCGAGTTCTTTAAGGTGTAACGTGAGGTTATTTATCTGGGATTTTTCTTCTTTCTTGTGATAGGCCTGTAATGATATAAATTTCCCTCTTAAAACTGCTTTCACTGCATCCTAAAACTTTTGGTAGAATACATTTTCATTCTCATTTGTTTCTGTGCATCTTTTGATGTCTCCTCTTGTTTCTTCTTTAACCCAGTCATTCTTTAAAAGTATGTTGTTTTATCTCCACATATTTGTGATTTTTCCTGCTTTCTTTTTGCAATTGTTATCCAATTTCAAAGCCTTGTGATCAGAGAATATCCTTGGTATGATATCAATCTTCTTAAATTTGCTGAGGCTAGTTTTATGTCCCAATATATGGTCTATCCTTGAGAATGTTCCACGTACACTAGAAAAAAATGTATAGTCTGATGTTCTAGGATGAAGTGCTCTATAAGCGTCAATTATGTCCATTTCATCTGTGTCATTGAGGGCTGCTATTTCTTTAGTAAATTTCTGTTTGGATGATCTATCCATAATTGTCAATGATGTATTTAGGTCCCCTGTTATAACTATGTTTTGGTCAATTTCTCCCTTTAGTTCTGTTAGTAGTTGCTTCGTATATTTCAGTGCTCCCTGATTGGGGGCATAAATATTGATGACTGTTATGTCTTCTTGTTGTATAGTCCCCTTTATCATTATGAAATGTCCATCTTTGTCTCATTACCTGTTTTATCCTGAAGTCTGTTTCATCTGGTATCAGTATGCCTACACCTGATTTTCTCTGGATACTATTTGCTTGGAGTGTCAATTTCTACTCTTTCACTTTGAGTCTCTGTTTGTCCTTGTAGCTGAGATGTATCTCTTGGAGGCAGCATATGGTTGGGTTTCGTTTTTTGATCCATTCTGCTATTCTGTGCCTTTTTATTGGTGAGTTCAGTCCATTTATATTTAGGGTGATTATTGATACTTAAGAATTTCCTATCATTCTATCTTTGGTTTTCTGGTAAGACTGTGTCTCCATTGTTTCTTTGCCTTTTGTTGTTGTCTATTATTTCTCTGTGGTGGTATTCTATGATGTTTCCCTCTGTTTCTTCTTTTATTATGTTATATATTTCAGTTCTGGATTTTTTTGAGTGGTTACGATTAAGTTTATATAAAAGAAAGTGTGATATTTAGAGTATTCCATTTTCTTCAGCATGCTTACTTTTTCCATTTTCATATTCCTGTTCAGGCCTTTATTCTCCCACCTTTTATGTTTTGGTTGTCACAAATTATCCCTATTTATGCTAGTCAAATAGCCTCCTTAAGTATTTCTTGTAGTGCAGGTTGTGTGTCAGAAAATTCCCTGAGCTTCTGTATGTCTGGAAAGGTCTTTATTCCTCCTTTGCATCTAAAGGATATCTTTGCTGTATATATTATTCTTGGTTCATAATTTCTCTCTTTCAATAGTTTGAATATTTGATTCCACTCCCCCCTGGCTTGTAGAGTTTCTGCTGAAAAATCTGATGATAATCTAATGGGCTTTCCTTTGTAGGTTACCATCTTCTTTTCCCTGGTGCCTTGAGGATTCTTTCTTTGTCGTTAATATTTTACAGCTTCAATGCAATGTGCCTTGGAGGAGGCCTATTGGGTAATCAGGTGTTCTATTTGCTTCTTGGATTCGAGGATCCAGTTCTTTCCACAAGTTTGGGAAGTTCTTGTCAACTAATTGTTTGAATATACTCTCTGTTCCCTTCTCCCTTTCTTCTCCTTCTGGTATGCCCATTATTCTTATATTGCTCTTTCTGATGGAGTAAGAAAGTTCTTGCAGAGTTCTTTCATATTTTTTAAGTCTCAAGTCTCTTTCTTCTTCCATCCGTGTCATTTCCAGATTTCTATCTTCAATGTCACTGATTCTTTCCTCCATCTGGTCAACTCTACTACCTAACTGGCTATTTCATTCTTCATTTCTTTTATTAAATTCTTAATCTCCAGAAATTCTTTTTGGTTCTTTTTTAAAATTTCAATCTCTTTGGTAAAATGTTCATTTTGTTCTTTAATTGTGTTTCTGAGTTCATTAAACTGCCTCTCTGTTTTCTTGCATCTCATTGAGGTTTTTAAGAACTAAAATCTTGAATTCTCTGTCATTAAAGCCACATATTTCCATGTCTTTAAGTCCATTTTATGGAGACTTTCCATTTTCTTCCTGAGCTGTCTTGCTACCTTGGTTATTCATGGCAATTAATGATTTATTATTTCTCTTCCTAGACATCTACAGGAGTGGGTTCTGCAACAGGTTGATAGAAAGAGGTCTTTCTTTTGTCTTCCCATAGGTGTTGGTAGAATGTTTTATTTTCTTTCCGACTGCAGCCTTTTATTCTCTCTCACACTGTAGTGTTATATTTTCTCTGCACTATTCCAGCTTCTCACACAATGGGGGCGGGGAGGAGTGGGCTTCTCCTCTGTGAACAGTTTGCCTGGGTCTTGGGCACCACCTCCATGGGAGGATGTGGAGAGCTTCTGAAGTTCCAAAGCTCTTCCTGCACCAGATTCAGAGCCCATGTGATTCAGCAGCTCTATTTACTCCTGCAGGGATCCCTCCTGATAGGTGGGTACAGGGGCAGGGTGGGTTGTGAGAGGTGGCTCAGAGCAATGGCAGTGACCACCACCACAGCCAGTCCTGCTTCCACAGCACCCTCCCCTTTGCTGGAACTAGTTGGGCTGTGAGTCCATGTCTGTGGACCACAGTTCTCAGAACTGCAAATATTCTGTTCTTTTGATCTGACACTGCTACTGTTCTGCTTCTAGCACTGGGCAGGCGGGGACGGGGTGAACTCTGGGAGGGTAAGGAGGGGGCAGCTAGTCTCAGTGCCTAAGGCTTCTGTTCTCTACTTGGCAGTGAGGGCTTAAACCACCGTTTTCAGCCTTTTTCCCTCAGTCTTTGCTCCGAGGTCTCTGCCATGAGCGTTGGGTTCAGCCGTGTTATATGCTGTCCCCTCAGCCCTGTGGGCCATAAGCGGAGCCCTAGCAGTCCGAGTTCTTCCCTCTCCTGAAGCTGTGGCAGCTCCGGAATGCAGCGAGCTTGGAGCACCAAGCTATGTCCGCATCCTGCCCCTGCGCATCCCTTCCTTTCTCTCTGCACTTCTCCCTTCCCGCCTCCCCTGCTTGCGCAATTTGCCCAACTTTAGATGATTTCAGTAGTGCACATCTTAGTCTTGCCTGTCTGCTGCACAGGGGGTCCTTTGTGGAGTTATAGTTGTTCAATTTGTTGCAAATTCCAGGGGAGATTTCAAGAGGCCCACCTCATGCCGCCATTTTTATTGGCAATTCTATTCATTTTTTCATTAAATGTTTAATGCATCCAACAATTCCAAAAAAGACTATTGTACTTCAGGTACACTAATATTTTAAGTTGATATTATCATAGTTAATTTGGAATAATATTATAATCTCCTTAGATTATTGAACCAAAGTTTTGTGGTGGGAAAATTACTCTTGATTCAATTGTTTAATTACCATGACTGCTTTAATTTTTTAGAGAAAATTAATGAATTTCTTGTTTAAGGTTGAACTTTGACCTTCAATATATTGAGTAGTGTTTTATATTGGGTCCCAGAGCTGCTCTTTCAATTAGTACTTTAGATATTGAATTTAAATCTTCGAATATTTACATCTTTGTAAACCCTAGACTACACATCTTACTCATCTTTGTATCCTTAAAGGTGCCTACCACAGATTTTTGTACATAGGAATTAAGTAATTCCAAATTATAAATTACTTGAATTAAGCAGCAGTGACTACAAAAGATAAAAATATGCTGTATTATCTAAAAAAGTGCCTCCCAATATATTGATGCAGATGGTTTCACATGGATATCATTAATAGTGCCTTATGTCATTGGATTGACAACTGAAAATCTAAGTCTTTAATGTTCAACAAACAACAAGTGTTGGAGAGGATGTGGAGCAAAGGGAACCCTCATGCACTAATGGTAGTATTGCAAATTGGTGCAGCCACTATGGAAAATAGTATGAAGGTTCCTCAAAAAATTAAAAATAGAACTACCTTATGACCCAGCAATTCCATTCCTGGGTATTTATCCAAATAAATACAAAACACTAATTCAAAAAAATATATGTACCCCTATGTTTATTGAGAATAGCCAAGATATGGAAACAACCAAAATGCCCATCAATAGACGATTAGATAAAGAAATTGTGATACATTTATTCAATAGAGTATGACTCTGCTATAAAAAAGAATGAAATCTTATCATTTGCAACAACATGGATGGACCTACAGAATATTACTCTAAGTGAAATAAGTCGGACTGAGAAAGATAAATACCATATAATCTCACTTATATGTAAATCTAAAGAACAAAGTAAACAAGAAAACAAAACAGACTCAGAAATACAGAGAAAAAAATGATTGCTAGATGGGAGGGGGTTGGGGTTGGGGGAGAATATGAAGGGATTAGAAAGTACAACTTGGTAGTCACAAAATAGTCACACAGATGTGAAATATAGTATGGGGAATATAATAGATAATGTTGTAAAGAGTGTGTAGGGGTTCAGATGGGTACTGGACTTATCAGAGAGATCACTTCATGGATTGTGTAGATGCCTGACCACTGCGCTGTACACCTGAAGCTGAAGTAGATTAGTATTGAATGTTGATAATTACATATATGTGTGTATGTATATGTGTATATATGTGTGTGTGTGTATAAATAAATAAATAAAATAGTTACGAGATGTAAAGTATAGCATAGGGAATATAGTCAATGGTATTGTAACAGCTTTATATGATATCAGAGGGGTAATAGACTTGGGGGGCAGTTATAGACTTGGTGAGGTGTGTAAATGTTTAATCATTATGTTGTTTTGTAAACCCAAAACTAATATAAAAAAAATTAAAAAATTAAAAAATTTTTAAAAGATACAGACCAAATATTAAATAAATAAATAAAAATAAAGTCCTTAATGTTCAAAGATATATTCAATATATAAAACAAATTTATTATGAAAGTCTTTCCCTGGAAACTACCTCTGAAAATATCACATGAAAATGACACAAATATTTATGATATAATAGGAGGAAACTCAAGCTTTCTTAGTGCAGACCAGAGAAATTAAAAACAACACAGTTGTATGTGCATGAACTAACAAGAAAGGTAAAAAGAAAATATATGGGAAATAAAATCATAATTGGTATCTTTAAGACTTTTAAAAATGAAATTCAGACATTATTTAGGGTCTCATTAGAAGGAAGATTGAAAACAAAATGAGAGAAAGCCAGAGTTAACAAATACAAACAAATTTCTTTTTTTAATTCCTAAGAAGCTACATTGTGCAGACAATTCAAGTGCTCAGAAATCATTTAAGACCTGAGAATACTGATTGCAATGATTTGCAAAACATCAACTATAGAGAAAAATGTGATAATACCAGGAGAGAAATATTTTATATAATAACTAATTTTTTTTTTTACCAACCATATATTCTTCTAATCAACATAGTTTTAGTTCTCACAGGAAAAATGATCATTTCTGGAGATTAGTCTCATCTTACTTCTTTCTACTATTTATATTGTGAGTACAATTCAGAAGAGAAACATGAAAGAGGAGACGTAAAGAAAATTTTGCTTTAAAATACAGTTATGCAAAACTTTAGCACGCTTTATTGTTTTCTTTTCATAAATTGGGAAGCATAAGAATCTCGCTCATTTTCTTACTTAATCTGTAGCCTTGGGCTTCTTTTTTTTTCCCCAATGAGGGCAAATACCCTCCAGTAAGTGAACTTCCCCTTTAGACATCAAGTAAAGCAATTTTCATTTTGCATCTTCTCCAAGGTTGAGTTTATCTCCAAATAAAAGTTTTTAAAAATTAAAAACAAATTATGTGAGGCAGAATGGATTATAAGAAATTACTTTCTTATCCTATTTGTATCTTGGGTGTTCTATCCATCCTCCCAAATATGCTTTTTATGCAAGAAAAATAAAAGGGGAGCGCTATTTACCTTATGTTAAAGCTATAATATTGGTGATTACCGATCCACTTGCTTCTTAAAGCGAAATATAGTTTAAAAATCAAAGCAAGAAAATGAGGTGACTGCTCTTTTCCGGCCTTTGTGGTGGGAGGCACCACGCAGCACCTCCAGTGACAACCTCCAGGAGGCGGTGTAGGCGCTCCTCAGCAGAACCCCCGCAGCAAGCGCAGGAAGTTATTGGAGACCTGCAGCTTAGCTTGAGGCAGTTCAAACGCTTCTCAGGCACCGTCAGGCTTAAATCCACTCCCTGCCCCAAGTTCTCCGTCTGTGTTCTGGGACCAGCAGCCCTGTGACAAAGCCAGGGCTGTGCTTATCCCCCATGTGGAGATCGAAGTGCTGAAGAAACTCCACAAGAATAAGAAACTGGTCAAGAAGCTGGCCAAGAAGGATGCTACCTTTTCAGCTTCAGCATCTCTGATCCAGCAGATCCCACGAATCCTGGGCCCAAGCCTGAACAAGGCTGGCACATTCCCTTCCTTGCTGACCCACAGTGAGAACATGGTGGCCAAAGTCAATGAAGTGAAATCTACGGTCAAGTTCCAGATGAAAAAGGTGCCGTGTCTGGCAGTGGCCTTTGGCCACTGAAGATGGCAGGTGATGAGCTTGTGTACAATATCCACTTAGCTGTCAATTTTCTGCTGTCATTGCTCAAAGAGAACTGGCAGAATGTCCCGGCTTTATACATCCATAGCACCACGGGCAAACCCCAGCGCCTTCCTTGGGCACAGCTTAATAAGAGCCATGCTGCTACCATTGAAAAAGGGAGAAAAAAAATGAGGTGACTTGGGCAAATTTGAGTAGCAGTACTTTATTCAGTTTTATCTCCTTTCCAACAGTTGGGTATCACTTACTTGAGCTTTAAAATGATTACGCGGCCGTCGGAATCTTTACTGTGAAGCAAACCATTAAGTAACTTCTAAGGAAGGAGAGGGTGCCAGTGGGGGCGGAGGGTTGGGGGTAGGGGACAGAACAAAAAAACACAACACAAGAGAAATCATCCCTTGGCAGATGACGACGCATCACAGATCGTTCTTTTCTTTAGCAGAGTTTCATTGCAGAAAATTTGTAAAGCGATAAGGAGCACTGAAAACATTTTCTCACATTTTGTCAGGCGCTACAGTGGATGAAGTGCTCTCACATGTACAAGCGTTCCTCCAGGGATTCGCACAAGTCCTCCTCCGCTGTGAGCAGGAGTCAATCCTTTTGGATGTGAGGAAACAGAGTCCCAGAGGGGTTAAGAGACCACAGTGCCATTGGCAGCAGAGTGCTAAATCTGGGGCTGGAGTCCAGCATTTCTGATGTGGTTAAGTCTAACACTCTTCCATTACACATTATTAAGACATTGAAGTAGCAGAGGGCAGTCAGACACGGTGGGCAAACAAAACGGCAACATAACTGCTTAGGAGTTGCAGTGCTCAAGTTCAGGCACTAACATCACCAGGAAGACACTTCACCCAGCGTGGCCCTTCAGACAGTACACATTTCTCTTCTCTGATTGTTTCACAATTAGTTCCCTTAAAGCAAAAAAGAAGGAGCTTTTCAAATCATTTAAGAATTTATAAGCTGCTTCCCAAGGAAGAAAAACTAATAAATGAGCTCATAATCTTCTCGCCTAGAATTGCTCACCATTATTTCCTTGACTGTGTGAGTAGATTATAGAATTCAATTTAATCATCATTCACGGAGCACATACAAGGTGCTTGAGAGTTAGGAACATGAATAAGAACTAGTCCCTCCCTCAAGCAAACTATGTTTTATAAAGCTATGGCTTTCACTTTTTAGGTCCTAAGTAAGAGTCAATATAGGATCATTATAACCAATATGTTTTTTCACCTTTGAAGAAAAACACATTTGGGAAAAGTCCATTAGCTAGTGAGGAGCATAGTGTTTTTAATTTCTGCCACCTGAAACATCATGTCTCAAACGTCTGCAATTATCTATTAATAGTTTCTTCCACAGTATAGTTGTACTGTCAGAGATAGAGGGAGAGAGGGTCAGGGTGTGTGTGTGTGTCCTTAGATTTGGCAATTGCTGAAGAGATTACACTGTAAAGCAAAAAAAAGTAGGATTGTAACTGTTGAGTTACAATGTCTTACTAAATCAATTTTTGACTGGGTATCTGGCTCTCAACTTGATTTACCATTGGCTTTTTGAAAATGAAAATGTTAGACTAAGCAGGAGCTGAGACTAATGTCTCCGTCTGCCAAAGACCTTGGACTTCCAGAGCCAAGCAAAAGGCAATAAACAAAGCCTTTTTGGGGAAATAACTTCATGCAGTGAATAAACCAAAAGGCATTTGTTTAATTGATAAATCCCAAATGAACAATAACATCTATTACAGTTTGTATCATTTGTGCCAATAGAATTTACAAATAACTTAGCCTGAGGTCTAATATAATAAATACAATAAATCCAGAAATGTTTATAATCTACATAGGAAGTATTGTTTGGCACAACATCTCATGTGAACATAGATTTTGGAGTCAGGCAGATCTTGGTATCCTTCCTGGCTCTGCCCTTAATTGGGGTAAGTTATTTAACCTCCCCGACCTCAGTTTCTCTGAAAACATGGAAAAAGTAAAGCCTGTCTCCTGGAGTCGTTGTAAGACTTAGTTGATATAATACACGAAGCACTCTTGCAGTACCTGACACACAGTGAGTGCTCACCAAAGGTTAGTTTTCTTCCCTCTTGACTGGGATTCTTAAAGAACCACATATAGTTTCAATTCACCTTGAATTCCAAAGACAAGAAACTACTGCCTCCATTTCCTACTGCTGCTGTAGCAAGTTACCACAAACTTAGTGGCTCAAAACAGTACAAATTTATGATCTGACAGGTCTGGAAGTCCAAAGCCTGGAATGAGTTTCACTGGGATAAAATGAAGGTGTCTGCAAGGGGTCCTTCTGGAGGCTCTAGGGAGGGTGTTTTCCTTGCCTTTTCAAGCTTCTAGAAGGCTGCCTGTATTCCTTGGTGCAAGATCCCTTTTTCCATCTTCAAAACCAGCAGCAAAGCATCTTCAAATCAATCCCTCATTGCACATTTCCTTCTCTGACTCCCCACTTCTTTCCCTTCTAAGGACCCTGGGCTCACCTGGATAACAGAATAATCTCCTGACCTTAAAATCTTAATCACACCTGTAAAGTCCTTTCTGCCGCGTAAGGTAACAATCCCTGGTTCTGGGACATGCACATCTTTGTGAGGCTCATTATTCTGCCTACCACAACTACCATCGCACTTAAGTTTTGTTCATGTAACAGTTGCTCTGGTACTTTTGACATTAAATTCAAGGTATTGAGTGTACAGATAAATGTCAAGGGAATTAATAAATTACTCCTGAGTTTAGGTTTAAAATTTTTCGCTCTTAGCACTTTGTCAAAAATTCTCTTCCACATAACAGGTCTCTTTCAGTGGTTATTAAATCTAACAACAGATAAAAGATTGAATTGAGTGGGGCCATGTGTTATCTCTGCAAATTCAGAACACTTTACGGTATTATTTGAATGTATATTAAAAATTGCAAGGTACACAATGAGAAAAAATAAGGGAGAATAGAAAGATGATGATGATAGATAGATGGATGGATAGATAGATAGATAGATAGATAGATAGATAGATAGATAGAATTCCATCAGTAATTTCCAGTGGAGGCAATTTTGTCCCCCCAGGGGACATTTGACGATGTCTGGAAATATTTTTGGTTGTCACAACTTGAAAGGTGCTAGAGATATCTAGTGGGTAGGGGCCAAGGATGCTGATAAATAGGACAGGGCCCACTACAGAGTTATCCAGCCCAAAATATCAATAGTGTAGAGGATGAAAAATCCTGAATGAAATCTTTGTAACTCAGCACCTAAAATATTGTTTGGTACAGAGTAAGCATTTAATGAATGTTCACAGAATCGAATATAAATATCCACAGAAAATATCCATGTTGTGTTTAACATACTAAACTGTGATGTCAGACTGCCTGGACTCAAATTCTGCTCCTGTTGGTTGTATGATGTTGAGAAGTTACTTAACTCTTATCTCCCCTTAGCTTCTTTGTCAGTTAAGAGGTGACAGGAAAAGATTCATGATGAGTAACAATGATACAATCTGTGTAATATGTTCCCGGCCATAGTATGGGTTTAATAAATGTCTGCTATTATCATTTTCCCAAGTCCTAGCCAGACTAGTTGCCAAATGATGAATCATGCAAAAGAATGCTTTAAAGATAAAACATTTCCACTGTTACAAAACTCAGTCAAATTATTTATATTGTATAAAAGAATATCATTTTGGGGGTCATTGTATGAGGAAATATGGTGTAATTTAAAAAAGCATGGGATGGAGACAGCCCAATGTTTGGTTTTTTCAAGAGAAAAAGAGATTTTCTAGATTGTTTTAGAGACCACATAATGCATCAAGAGGTAGGCCTGGCCAACTAGAATAAAACTCAGTAAACTCATTTACAAATGTCATCACCAAAAATTATTGGTGCCCAGCTCTGGGCTACAGGTCATGCTTCCACCCCAGTTATCTTCTCAGATTTTACAGTGGGAATTAGCTCTTCTCCCCACCAAAACTCATGCGGTGAGATATTCCTGAAACCAATGGAGGGATTTCACATTACACACACACACGCACATGCACACACACACACACACACACACACACACACACACACACACAGCCCTGTGACTACCTGAAGTCCTTTTTACTGCCCTGAGGTAGTATCTGAAGTACCAGGAGGGAGAGGTGGCAAGTTTGTGGGTAAAGGTGAAAGCAAAGGGGTTTTTCCCTTTTTCCCTTTGGGGCAATCATGTAATGAGGGAGAAGCCCATTTTATCTCCCAGGAGCCTTCCAAAGCTTCTCCAGAGCAAGAAAGGATGATCCTATAGATGGTGACTACCAAGGACAAAGCAACTCTGTAGCTACAACCACATGTGCCAGGGACAATGGAGGAGTCACAGCCAGACAGCGGGGCCTATGTGGTGGCTACAGGGGAAGGCAGGATGGAGCTAGTCACCTTGGACCTTGCGGAGCTGAAATCATGATTCCACCTGCCAAAATCATAGACGCCACTGAGGAAAGTAAAGGATGAGAGATACTGTCTACAGATCAGCAGCCCAGAGGGCAATACAAGGGTTGCCCTTGGCTCCAAAAGCCCCCAAATTTCTGATTTGCACCATGTGGCTCTCTCTTCTTCATACACCCAGATGTCATCTTAGACGGATCAGGGGCAAGGGGAGAAAGCAGAAACCAGAAAGACTAGAATTTACTTAACAGAGTTATCTAAAAAGACTGCATTATTGAATCAGGCAGATTTTATTGGATTGCACTAAATGATTGACTCAATATTCAACCTAATATCAAGTTCCTAATACTCAATGGGATTAGAGCCTGAGGGATAAGATGTTTAAAAAAATAAGGAAACTGCATCTTTCCTTGCACATTTGAGTGCAGTGCAAGAAAACAGGGGACCCTGCAACTCAAGGGAAGGAGTGTTTCTATTTTAGCTGACTTTACTGCTTTTATTACCTCAGGCACATACTCAAGCTTTCCTCAGATTTTCTCCCACACTTAGCCTTGAAACCATGCCATGAGCTCATACTGGTTGCTAAGTCATTTTGCTCCCATCAGTAATCTGAATTTCTCCAAGAAATCTTCCTAAATCATCAGCGCTAACACATTCCCTGACTCCACCTTGTTCAACTTACAAGTTCCTCCCATGCTGTTCTCCATCTTTTCACTTACCTTGTTATTCCTAATACTGAATAAAAGCACTCAACTGTCTAATTTCAGCTTTCATTCTATATCTTTCACATATGAGTCAGTATTTCCAACCCTAAACTGCAAGTTTGTAGAAGGCAGATATTAGATGTTTTTTATTCACTGCCTTATGCAGCTCTTCAGGCCAATAAGTGTTTTTAAAATGGTCTTGGCCTGAGAGTTAATTTTTTTTTTTTTATGCAACAATCTTTTCATAAGATAGAGTGTTTTCCATTCATTGTCCATTAGTTTCTGCAGCAAGATGCTACTTCAAAGATGGTTCAGTAAAATCTAGCAGCTTCTTCAGCCTTAATAGATGACCCCTGTCCCAACAACCAGTGTACTTATACTGGTCTGTACACTCAATGTACTTATAACTTCTCTGTTCTTTTCAACAAATACAAGTGGCTTTATTATTGTATTGAGGTGCAATTGGTTATTAAAGAAAAAATTTTAGACCTAAGGTGATAATTTGCATTCCTCCCTCAGATTGCTCAGGTTAGACCATGTTCCTAATGTTTGGTAATAATTGCTAAATTATCTGGCAATTTCAAGAATACATATATTTTTTAATTTTATTACATTTATTGAGGTAACATTGGTTAATAAGATTATATAAGTTTCAGGTGCACAATTCTATAATACATCATCTGTATATTGAATTGTGTGTCCAGCACCCAAAGTGAAGTCTTCTGTCACCATGTATTTGACCCCCTTTACCCTCTTCTACCTCTTCCCAAACCCCCTTCCCCACTGGTAAACACCATACTGTTGTCTGTGTTTTATGAGTTTGTTTGTTGTTTTATTTGCTCATTTGTTGCTTTCTGTTTTATATCCCACATGAGTGAAATCATATGAGGAACATATATCCTTGATACATAGAATTATCTAAAATCAAATGAGAAAGGGGATGAAGGACTCTGAAATTTATTGATTGCTTTCTATGTGCCAGAAACTTCATTGATTATTGATATTTTATCCATTTTTATCTTTATAACATTCATTCATTTATTCTTTGCAATCATTAATTACTGAGGATCTATAATGTGCCTGTATGTTGGGTACTGAGAATACAGAAGTGAGCCAGACAGCTGTGGTGCCTTCCTTCATGAAACTTGCAATCCAGCTGTTTGCTGATTGAAACATGAAAATAGCTATGAAATAAGTCATCAAGAAAAAAAACAGAATACATTGAAGGCTAAGTGTGGAATAAACTGAGAGTGTATAACTGGGGAATCGAATTTAGCAGCTTAGAGAAGTCTTTCCTGAGGAGACAAAGATTACACAGACTTGATATATGAGTTGGATTAACCAAGTGAAGATGTTCAAAAGGACTTTATGCCAAGGGGACCATATGCAGGGAGGCCTATGAAAGAAACTAATGTATCTAGAACAACGTGTCAAGGAGAGACTGGCGGCTGATGAGACTAAAGACAGGGGCAGAGACTGTGGTGGAATTTGGATGCCATATTAGGGAGTGGAGATGGGGCCTTTTATTCCAAGAATAAATAGAAGACACTGAAAGATTTAACTAGAATATATGGTGATGGAAGGAGAACTGACTCTGGGTGGTGAGCACACAATGTGAACTATAGATAATGTATTATAGAAATGCACACTTGAAACCTATGTAATTTTACTAACCATTGTCATCCAAATAAATTTAGTTAAAAAAAATAATAAAATTAAATTTAAAAAAAAAGAAAAAGATTTAACTAGAAGAGAGTGGTATCTTCAGAGTTTTTTTGTGTTTTTCTTTTTTTAAGTTGGTGTAGTTACAGAAAGGAAAATAAATTAAGAGGAAGCAAGTTTGAGTGTGTGTTTGTTGAACCTCTGTATAATAGATCAATGAGAAATGGTGGCTCAGACCAGGGTGGCACCAATGGAAATGGAGTTAAGTAGGTGAGTCAAGATATAGGTAAGAGGTAAAAATGACAGGAGTTGGTGGCTTAACGAATGTGGGGATGGAAGCAGAGGCGAGAGCCTAGGATGACTCTCTGATGGCCTTTACAGAGATGGGACATATAAGAGGAACAGGTTTTGGACGGAAGGCAATGAATTCAATTGGGAAGTACTAAGAATAAGTTGTCTAAGAGACTTGTCTGGGAATCAATTGTATTCTTGACTTCGGATCACAAGAAAATGGTCTGCCCTGGAGTTATTTATAGATTTGGGCATCAATGGCACATAGATAATAGTTGAATACATGAAAATAGATAGATGATCTTATTTGGAGAGAGTATGTGAAATGAGAAAAAACAAGGACCTGAGATATAGGCCTGAGGATTACCAAATTTGAAGGGACAAGTAGAGGAGGAATAGCTGGCAAAGTTAATTATTCTGAGTTCTATCTTGTAGATGACAGAGTGAACACTAAGATAATTTAATTAATTTAGTTGATAAGAAAGTCAGAATTCAGACCCCAATCTTTCCACTTTCAAAATTGACCTTCTGAATACTTCATGTTTATAATGCAAGAATAACTTATTGCATTGTGTTTCTCTGAGGTAGGCCTTCTGTTAAACATTTTATAAACATTATTCTATTAATTTTCAGAACAATGTACCTATAAACTAGGTATCATTATTATTCTTACCATGTAGATGAGGAAACTGAGACTTGGAGAAATGAATTAAATTCCCCAAGGTTCCACAACTTAGCACATAGCATGAATTTATACACATTTCTTTCCCTTGCCCAAGTTCGTTTGAACCATTACGGTTGTCCTAGTTAAGGCAGTGGCTCTCAAACTTGAGCACTCACCATAATTCCCTGGAGAGTTTCTTAAACCACAGACTGTTGGGCAATACCCCTTGAGTTTCTGATTCTGGAGATAAGTGGAGCCCAAGAATTTGCATTTCTAACTAGTTCCAACAACCTGCCACAATAATACACTGCCTTTAGTTTTGGATTTGTAAAGTAATTACCAGATATAGATTAATTAACTCATGCTAAATCTATAACATTCAAATACAGTGTATTAAATTACATAATATAAAATATTATTAAGACATTTTTATTCACCTAACCTTATAATCTCTAAAACAGAATCTACTTCTAATCCCTGCATGTACTTCAAGGAAGGTTAAAATTCTCCCTGACATAAACTCTACCCAAAAAGCTCTTCACAGACTTCACAACATTGAGTATATTCATTAGCATTATGCTTACATTCATTATGTAGAGAGATATGTATACAAACATACATATACACATGTATTGAATTCAGTTAAGTCTCAATTAGTCCTAACTTGACAATAGATTTATTTTTCTAATTTAAAATAATATTCAATCTATTTAACACACAGGTGTCCTCTCTCTGTGTTGTAACTCCAGTTTCTCCACCTCAGTCGCATCAAACAACCTTTCACCACAGCTGTTATCTGATTTGTCCTGTGACATCTCAGATTGGCAACCATTACATCTCTCAAAGGGCCACATTACATTTGCATTAAACTCTATGAGCATATTAGGCTCAATCCAATTTTTTATTTTAGCAAAAAAATCACACAATTCCTTCCCTACACCCTTTTCATGCTATTGTAGGAACTTCCCTCTATGTGCCTTGTACGTAAGCTTTCGTTTTCTAAGTATATACTTAGAATAATCAGTTTGGTTACTGACTCATAGTGACCCAGTGATGGGTAATAAGAGGAATGGAACAGCATTAGCTAGCTACATAAACCACTAAAAATCTGTACAATTAGTGTTATACCTTTGAGTTGGAGTCAAAATCAAGTTGAAAGTTGGCACAAGTAGCAAGTAAAAAGATGTTGGGGGCAGCCAGATGGCTCAGTTGTTTAGAGTGTGAGCTCTGAATAACAGGGTTGCCAGTTCGAGTCCTACATGGGCCAGTGAGCTGCGGCCTCCACAACTAGATTGAAGACAAATAAGCTGCCGCTGAGCTTCCGGAGGAGCGGCCGGGTGGCTCAGCTGGTTAGAGAGTGAGCTCTCAACAACAAGGTAGCCAGTTCAATTCCCACATGGGATAGTGGGCTGTGCCCCCTGCAACTAAAAATTGAAAATGGCAACTGGACTTGGAGCTGAGCTGCGCCCTCCACAACTAGATTGAAGGATGATTTGGAGCTGATGGGCCCTGGAGAAACACACTGTCCCCCAATAATCCCCAATTGAAAAAAAAGAAAATGTTGGCACTGCTTTGATGACACTGTCCATGGGGACATACCTACAATTCAAATTCCTGTATCCATTTGTCAATGTGTTGCCCTTAAAAAGATAATAAATCAACAGAAAAACAAACAAACAAAGACCAAGAGCTCTTTCTGAGCCAAAATGCCACAGGTACAGTAGTAAAAAGTCCTGCCAGTGCCAGATGAGATGTGACTTTCTGAGGGAAGTGGATAATTTTTACTTGATGGTGAATCGTTGAAAGTGAACCAGATGATTAAACTTAATGGAACAGCCACATTAAACTGAAATTAGGAAAAACATGCCTGCGGCCACCTACAACCTTTTATTTGTTGTTGTTTAACTTCTGCCTTTTACAGAGGCCATGATGAATAACATCACAAAAGGAAATATCCAATTAAAATCTAAGTGCTCAATAAACCCCTCGTGTCTGCTTGTCACCACCACTTTCACTAACCCTGAAGTCACGTTTCCTCCTTTCCCCCAAAAGAGAGAAAAGAACTGGCCCCAGGGACTTCAAAGGAAGGGGAGGAAAATGGGGAAAGAATACACAAAAGCTTCTTCAGGTTTCTGCTCTGTACTTGTCAGACACAGACCTTGCATTTGGAGGGGGCTGAGGTTAAAGTGTTTTATTTCACACAACGCCTGAGTGAAGAGATGCATTTTCCCACTCGTTTTCAAATATTGATAAATCAGAATTGAGATAGGCAGAGCAATCCCCATTCGGCCTCTTAGTTGGTATCCCCACTGCCCTTTCATATCATCTCGGGTGTTTGTTCTATAACTCATCAAAATGTTCTCTCCTGACAGCTAAAAATAAGTTTCTGATTACTTCTACCTGAATAAATCTTGTGACCAGATGTGGTATTCACCTACTAAGTGTGCAACAATTACATATTGAGAGTGATGAAAAGAACAGGCCAAGGGGAATCTATAATCTATTGGAATGCAGAATATAATAAATCACATGGAAAAACAGCAATTGCCACCTGGTAGAATACCAGCTTTTGATAACAGATTTTACCTTAGAGAGGCCATGTGTTTGCAAAATTGGGTTTTCAAAGTCCTCTCAACAAAGTTCTCAAAGTCAAAAGAAGAACAAAAATATCTTATTATGAATTCAGAGCTAATAACAGTAACAAGATCTTAACTTTGGAAGGCACTTTGTAATTTATAAAACACATATCATGCTTTTATCACATGTTTACGTAGTGATTAATGTAGTATCTGTATATAACCCCTAACTAGATCTTGACGGCCTTGTCCAGTAGCTCTTGTCATTCTCCTTCTACTGATAAGGATCCTGGCCCAGGGAGGTTAACTGGCTGCTACGATACTATAGTTGGTGAGTGAAAAAGAATGAGCAAGGCCTACACTTAGGACTCAGGGTGTGGTGCTCCCACACTGTGCTAAGCTGCTAACGGTGGCTGCCCTACAGCCAGGACCCAATGGGCACAATGTTGCTTTCGTTACTCATGAGTTAATGAAATAGCTTTTTAAGAGCTCTCTTCAGTCATTAGAATTTGACGGTGGAGAGTTAAACTTTCCCCAGTGGCTCTTTCTGTGTAATCATGGTTTCAGCGTCTCCTTAGCACATCACATTACACAAAGCATGGAGTACTCTCGTTTTACATTTCTTACGGCATTTGTCTTCCTTCTAAGCAATTTCCTCCCCATTTGCATTTATCTTCTATGATTTCTGTCAAATTGCTTTCAAGGCTACTAATTGTAGGAATAATATTCTCTTCCTCAAACTCTGCCATTAACCAGCATTAGCTGTGTGGCATTGGACACAGTTTCCCTAGCTCTAAAAACAAGGAGGTTGCACTGAATAATCTAGAAGGCCTCTTCTCCCACTCAAATTCTAATCATCTGACTCTTTCACGTGAGCTGTGTAATTTGGGAAACATAAACTGGACCTTCGGTTTCCTTGACTCTGCAATGATGGATTCAGTGAACTCATGTTTCCCAAAGTGTGTTTCTTGGAAAACTGTTATGGGGAATATCAATATGAATCACACCCAAAAAGGATTCTTTATACAAGACAGTTCGGGAAACTAAATTAAATCAAGTCAAGTACAATTCTGAACTATAGGCACTCACGGTCTTTCACATTAATTGGCACTTCCGAGAAAGAGGAAGAATGTGAAGTATTTCCCAAATTTATTGGACTACGGAACCGCTTTTTCTTAGCATTTCGTATAAATGACATTCCAGGAGATATACTTTTAGAAAGGCTGGGTTACATTATTTTAAAGTTCCTTTTTGTCCTGAAATCCTATTTTCAAATGTGTTTCTAGATACTACTCCAAGCATTCCACGCAGTATTAATCAAGAGGGCGCAGCGTTAGTTCCTGCTACTATTGTTGCCATAACTGTTGTACCCTGGCCCATACTCTGTTCAGACAGAAATAAGGTAGTGGGATTAACAGCCATCCCGCTGGAACGAATCTGTCTGTATGCAGCTGATACAATTTAGGATTAAAAATAGTTCTCAACAAAAAGCACTTTTTGAAAAATTGAGAATTGGGTTACACTGGACGACCTCTGAGATACTGCCTACACTTTTGCTGAAGTGGGGAAGAGGGAACAGAGGAAAGAGCAGGAAGTCAACACTATGGAAGTTATCTTTGGGATACGCCATGGGGGCTCCTTTCCAAGTCAGGATCACCCTCTTCCTCTTCAGTGTTATCTTCACATGCATTTCATGCAACACTCTGCCTGGACCCACTTCACTGACTGCCAATCATATCAGAGCCTCTGCCTGACTGCCTTCAGGAGCAAAAACCCACTGCGTCATAAGGCAGCCTATTCAATTGTAGGCTGGCTCTCCTTTTTAGATGATCCTTTCCCGTAGTAAGCTAAAATCTAAATGTTAAATGTTCTTATTCCAAGGAACTTTGTAAATTATCTAGTCAGGGGGTTTTCAAGGCACTGTCCACGACAGCACTTGAGATGTTTCTCTTCAAGTTGAATTTCATCAACCAATAAATAAATTTCACATCTATACTTGATTATAATCTCCAACATATGAGACTCAAAGAGACTGACCAGCTTACCAGTTTACCAAGATCGTAAAGTGTAGAAGCAGAATGTACCCAGGGCTCTCTGATTCAAAATCTCGAATCCTTTTCTCAGGAATATATTGCTTCTCTAGTGTGTCTGTGCACCTATAAGCGAAGACGATGGTAGATTAGTAGAATCTGAAAGCTGGAGTGAAAATAGTGAAAAGTTTCATTCCAGCCAGGCTGATATGTCCTTGAGCATCTTGTGTTTGCTCTGGCTTTTAGTTTTCCATTCTTCAAAGTAAGGGTTACTAAACTTTCTCCAATCTCTGCCCCAGTTCTGGACATTTCTAGATTATAAGGAAATATGTTCATTATGAATGGTATTTATTTATTTAGGATCTAAGCAACAGTAAAAGAAGAAAACTTGCATCTATTAGAAGGGATTGAATGAAAGGTAACATAGCATGCATGCATCGGGAAGACACAGTTTAAATCACATGCTTGACTTTTGCTTTCTTTAATTTTTTTTCCCTACACTAGTTACATTCAGACCAGGATAGAGGAGATGGATCACTTAAATATATCCTTTCAGGAGATGGAGCAGGAGATCTCTTCATTATCAATGAAAACACAGGGGATATACAGGCCACCAAAAAGCTGGACAGGGAAGAAAAACCCGTTTACATTCTTCGAGCTCAAGCTATAAATAGAAGGACAGGGAGACCTGTGGAGCCGGAGTCTGAATTCATTATCAAGATCCACGACATCAATGACAATGAACCAATATTCACCAAGGAAGTTTACACAGCCACCGTTCCTGAAATGTCCGATGTCGGTGAGTGAGATGTGATCTCAACCATATAATATTTCTCCTCTAGTACATTAATTGAATAAAGAATCCTATGAGTGAAATTTACTGAGTTGAATAAAGTTAGATGCCAAATTCTGAAAGTATCATATTTCAAACAATGTACTTATGTCCCTTTTGTAAGTGTCCCCATGTTTCCCAATATTATTCTAGTCTCATCTTATTATTTTCAAGAAAACAGCATTTCTTCTAAAGATGAGGGTATGAAAAGTGGCTGAGTGAGACTGGGAGAAAGAACAAGAGACCATCCCATCTACTTCCTCTCCCAGTCTAAATTCCTACTCTATTTCTTGGGCTGAAAAAGCAGAAGCCTTCTCTGTTTCTCTTAGCCCAGACTGTAATGAGGTCCAGCTAAGGATCTCCCCACTGGAAAAGAAAAGCCTGCATTCACAGTCCAGATGAAAGAATAATGACGGTTGCTTTAAGTAACTGTAGATTTGGAGAAGAGACTCAAAGAAAACTTATTTTTAATCCATAAACAATATACAGAGGATGTCTAGGGGAATATATCCTTTGCTAATTGGTGGAAATTAAAAGACTTTCATGACATTAATATGGAGAATTAACACTTTGTGTACAATTTGACAACCCATTTTAAAGTTAATGTGTGTCTGTACTTAATTTGCTTAGATAGGGAAAAGGTAAAAAGAATTTAAACTAAGAAAAATTTTTGCTGACATCACTCTTAGCCACATCAATCCACTTCATGGGAGACAATGACAAATTTTAAACCACTTGTGTAAGGGTTATTTTCATTTTCACTCAGTGTCAAATTCAAAAGGGCTAACATAATAAAAATGTTCCCATAATTCTGGGAGTCACATATCAGAGCTGTTTCAGTTCACAGTTCCAAGACTTTGAAAATATCTAATCCATGGACATAATTGTAAAACATCTAAATTTTTCTTGCAAAAAAAAAAAAATTGCTCATCTCATTACTTGAAGCCACTTTGTTTTGTTAAAAAAAAAAATCACAGACCAAGCAAAGAGGAGGATTAGAATTCTTTTAAGAGGAAGATTCGTTAAGAATAATATTTATCTACTAGGTGGTAAAACGCAGATAGAATTAATAAAGGATATTCATCAGCACCCCCCCAGGCAACCATACGAGCATGTACAAGTTGTCACTATACAACTGGAGTGGGTGCCATTCACTTTTGAAGCCATTATAGGATTAAATACGTATTACAAATATTTGGGGGTAACTGACAGAAATATATTTTGGAAAAAAGGAAGGCTTTTTCTCTGATTTGCACATAGGCATAGTTAGGCTGATATTCATCATGATCATAATTTCACATTTCATTACTCTGATAGATAAAGGCATCTTAAAGAAACTATATAAAGCAACAACAGCAGACTGATGTAAATGAACTTTGGTGTCAAACAGACCTGAGTTCAAAGTTATCTCTACCAATAAGCAGAGGTGTGGCCTTGGGTCAAAGACTTGACTTCTCTGACCCTCCAGTTCCGTATCTATAAAAAATCAATAATAAACGTCAACTTGTAAGGGTTCTCATGAGGACAAAAGGAGAAAACAAGGGCAGAGCCCCCAGTACAACAGCTGGAACTAACAGGTGCTCAAAACATCCAGACAATCATCTTCTAAAAGCTACTGAATTGTGTACTGATGTCCAACAAGAATGTGTTGGTTGAGTCCTACCATTAGCTCTCACGCTAAAATTATACGATGGCCTCCTTCTTCCTAACTCCTCGCTAAAGTAAAAGGGTACGTGTTCGATCTCATGCACCAACGTGCCACATCCCAGCATCCAACCTTAACACAGTACAATATATTTGCTCAATAAATGGAACTGGTTAGATATTACAAAAGCAATGCAAAAATTCGAATATTCCAAAAATGTAACTTCCATGCTCTGTTCATGGACAGGAGAACTCTAGTAATATGCTTACTGTTTATCTAATCTGAACACCAAAAGTCAGCCATAAAATGATCTTAGAGGGTCTTACCCTTTTTGGAAGTCACAGACCCCTTTGAGCATCAGATAAAAATCTATGGAACTTCTCGTCAGTGAAATATACATGCAGGCACATACATAAAAATTTGCACGGAATTTTATGGCGGTCAGGGGTACTTAGAAGATTATTTGGTGACTGTGGTCCCTAAAATGAGAGTGCTGATCTAAAACATCATAGATTTCTTTGTAAATTTAATTACAATCATTTTTTGGCATTATAAGTTCCACATGTGTATCCTCTGCTATTTCAATTAATCTTTTATTTAATCAAAAACCACCTCATTTAAAGTTCCAGGCTTTTCAACCTTTTAGAATTATCAAATAGATTTATCATTTAGGATGCTTTTATGTGCAAGTCACAGAAAACCCAATCCAAACTAGTTATAAACAACACAAGTACTTATCAGTCACATTACTTAAGTCCAAAAGTGAAATGGGCTTTAGACATGGTTTGATTTGGGTTCTGGCTATTGTTCTGTAATTTTCTGTCCTATTCAGCTTTGTCCTATTCAGCTTTCTGTCCTATTCAGCTGCCATCTCCAAGGTCATTCAATAGCTACGGCATCTGCAGTCTTCCCTTTAGCACATTATAGACCAGGGGAAAGAACACCTTTGACACAGCATTTCCAGTAAAATCATGAGTGGGCCCCTGATTGAACAATCCCTAAACTAATCCCTGTGGACAAAGTCATGCAAGATTTGGGTTGACTTAAGCCTGGATAACTTGAAAGCAGTACCATAGCAAGAATCCAATCCAACCCCACCTTTGGAGATAAACTGAAATCAGTTCCACCATACTTCCCTTTAACTTACTCCTTACAGGTTTTATAAATGGTGATCACATTCCTCCAGATTGAGGAATCAGGAGCTTTTTAACCTAGCATACTATGGAAGTTCCCCACTCCTTTGCCATGACAGTTTTGTACAAAAGTGAGATCACGCTTTCTCTTTGTGTGCATGCACCAAGCATCAGTAATGGGACCTTAATTTATTTTCACTTCATGTTCTGTCATTGCAGGCACATTTGTTGTCCAAGTCACTGCAACTGACGCTGACGATCCGACATATGGGAACAGTGCTAAAGTTGTCTATAGCATCCTACAGGGGCAGCCCTATTTTTCAGTTGAATCAGAAACAGGTTAGAATTCCTTTTGGATCTTCTTTTCATAGTCTATAATTTTAATTGAGATGTTCAGCTGAGCTGGCATATTTTTTAATAAAAACATCAGGGTGATTGAATTTTCTTAAATTTATCTGCCAAATACCAGTGATATACTTATAAACATAGCATCTGGATCATTTTAATCAAGAAATCTGACAATGGATCTTTCATCTACCATGTTTATAGATGGCACATTCAGGAAAATTGTACATTGATTTATTTTCTTCTTCCAATTTGGTATGAAGCTAAAAGACCAATCCCTTCTGATAGCCATTTTGGCTGTTTACAAATATTCCAATTCTTTTTTCTAGTTATTTGGTAGGACGGCATCTCTCTACTCTGCTCTGAAGTTAGATGTAGCCATAGGATTTATTTGGGCCAATAAAATGTGGCTGTGATGTGAGCCACTTCCAAGTGGAACGTTTAGACCTGGTGTACAATCCACCATGTTCCATGCCTCTTGCCACAGCGGTCATGGATGGATACAAATGCTGACATGCATCTCCAGCCTGGAAATCTAAGTGTTAGCATGAGCATAGTTTCCTGCTGGCCTACTCAGAGCATGAGCTAAAACTAAATTGTAGTTGTATTAAGCCACTGAGATTTTGCATTGTTTGTGTTCACCTTACTGTGTACCCTATCCTAACTGATACAGCCCTAATTAAGTGAATTGCCTTAATGGAATCTGTTTTTTACCTCTCATTTTTCTGCACTTTCTCTACAAAATAGCATACTATCTGATGATGACTTTTTTAGTAAAGATTGTTTGTACTGTCTAACAAATTCCACACTTATTTTTGTTATAAGAGTTGAGTTCCTTTTATATATTTTTCAAGCATCCATTTTGTTAGTAGAAATAAAAACCTTCCTAGGTTACTACCTCCGATTGGAAATTGATGTGTTAGCAGGTGCAATAAACTTGGAAAGAAGCCCAAGGACAAAGGAAATATCCAGTTTAAAAACAATGAAGATGAAAAAATTAGAATTATTCAACTTAAAGGACTAAAGGCTGAGGTAATCTCCTCTATTTAGATAGAGAAGTACTATTATATCAAGAACAGAAAGCAGCTGCACTTGCACTAAAGCCAGGATCATAGGAATTAAATTGACCTGTTCTTTGAGGAATTCTTGTGAAAAATAAAAAAATAAAAAAGATATTTTCAGCTTCATTAGTTGTTAAGCACCAGAATGCGCTACCAGAGAGGGTTATAAAGACTCCTCCAGTGAGTTTTGAAAGAAAGTTGTTAATTTACGCATGAATCCTACAAAGAGATTAGGCAAACTTTCAGAAGTTCTTCCAAATAATTATTTTATAACTACCTAACAATAAAGGTAAACTTAACCTAACTTACCAATGTCAGTCACTACTGGGACCATTTGAACTAACGTTTTAGTTCAACTTTAGGAAAATTTAAATTCTCTAGGATCCTACAAGACGATAATTATGAGAGAACTGATGCTGTGTTTTTTTAAGACCGTAGTTTTGTGGTTTAGAAAATTCTCAGAACATTCATTATGGTGTATATTTGCTGAGCAATTAGCCAATTCAGTAAATTGAAACTTAAGAGTCAGTTCATGTACATATATGGTTTCTTAACAATTCCCTCATAAGACACCTAAATTGCCTTTTTCCAAGCAGCTTCAATAGTATATGACTGTGCCACATGCCAAGTAATACTTTGCTGTGTCATCTTATAACACTTAATATTTAACACTTACGGCCTCTACTCTTACAGAATTTGACTGACAGACACTTTTTCTCATTCTCCCTGCATTATAAGTTTCTTTTTGTTTTTGTTTTGTTTGTTTTTTGCTTTTTTTAATGTATCTAACTCCCCTATGTGGTTTAATTTCCTTCAGAAGAAAGGCTACCTATCATCCTTTTTAGGTCACCCATGACATCCGCATATTATCGTCCATATTGTGGGTGACAATCTGTGTTTGTTTGCATGAATAAATGATTCCATACAGTATTTTATCACATCGCTTTCCACTGGTGAATTTTATACCCACAGGTATCATCAAGACAGCTTTGCTCAACATGGATCGAGAAAACAGGGAGCAGTACCAAGTGGTGATTCAAGCCAAGGACATGGGCGGCCAGATGGGGGGATTATCTGGGACCACCACTGTGAACATCACGCTGACGGATGTCAACGACAACCCTCCCCGGTTTCCCCAGAGTAGGAGCATTTGGTTGAATGACTTCCTTCAATGCACTTTTGTAAAACTCTAGCTTCAAGAATGATATTGATTGTCCAGTATTGTTATTGTCAAAATTAGTGAACTTAGTAAGAACCGGCACTTGTCATTAAAAATGCATTGACAACGCTTACGCTCAGTACAAATGAACGTTTATGTTCCTGTATCGGTAATTAGCTGAGCGATTTCTGATACGGCTGTGATTGTAAAAGCAACATCATTGTTTATTTTTCCTTATTAAAAAGACAACCGCAGACATAAATTTGCTTGTGCAGAACACAGGAATACAAGCATGCTGCTATTTGTTAAGAGAAATCTGACTTTATATATTCTGAATTGAATCAGCCATGTAATCTCTTTTAAATCCTTACGGAGTTTTGTAAGGGGAGGATTTATCATTTTACTGTTTCTAAAAATATATCTGTGGAAATAACTATGTACTTAATCCATTTGTACTCATAAATAGTTTTCTACATTGTGGTTAATTGAGATCCCGAAAGTCATCTCTAAAATCATTAACTCTCATGATGACAGAGGAAGGAAGAAGGAGGGTAAACAACATCGGTAAATGCCCACTTTGTATCAAGCAGTGCACTAGACCCTTTCAAATAGAGCACCTCAAGTGGGGACTGGTTTTAATGTAATTTTCTTCCAGGAACAAAATTTCTTTCTGACCATGATCTCCTAAGAAAATTACCCGAATCCTTTCTCCCAGGAGAAAATAGCTGCCCAAATATAAAATAAAAAACCCACTTATTCAATCATGGCATTTTTTTTAAAGCTGGTCAGCTAATAGTTGCTTTTTTTATAACGGAGATGCACATGGATCAATAGGAAAGTTTTATTTTCATTACTTTTTTAAAGTAACGGCATAGTTGGCTAAATGAAAAAACAGAATACTAGCTAATTTCTGATTTAATGCGTAGGCGAAAGGTTTTAGGAACTCTAAAATATCCCTCACAGAGGCCTGAAGTGAAAATATCAGGATTACCAACACTTTGACCTAAAAACCTCTTTTTCCATGTGGAAATGTCCTAAGGAAGGATAACAAAAGGATTGGCCCCCAGGCTGATGCCACGGGGACCTTACCTCACTCTGCTCTCTCCTTGAATAGCCTGTGATCATTAGTGAGTAATGTAGGGAGGCAAAGGGAGGGCAGAATATAGAAAGGGGTAGGAGGCACCCCAAATGGAAGTTGAATACACCAGAAAAAAACTTAGCCCGTTATTTTACCAAGGATGAGCCCAAAAGTTACTGGATTAATATTATTGTACTATATTCTAGTGGTGTCATAGCCTAAATTTTTTCCCAAAACAATTGTCATGAATACTGACAAAATGTACTGGATGGATAAAAATAAATTTTGTTTTACTAATTTATTTTTTGGGCCCTTAATATAACATATGCTAGCTTGGCAGATCTATTAGGCTGGTACAAAAGTTATTGTGGCTTTTGCAATTATTTTTAATCTTTTAAACCGCAATTACTTTTGCACCAACCTAATAAATTGAAACTCACGTAGCGTCCTTAAACTAATTTTGCAACATGAGGACATAAAAAAGGTGTATGTCTACGAATGCAGGTTTTTAAATTAGTAATATAAATTCAAGAATTGGAGAACTCTATGCATAGAATAAAATAATATAATAAAACTTAAAAGAAAAAAATTAGTCAAAAGGAAAAATAATCAGAGCTTTATGTTTGAATGTAATTATCTATATCCCTAACTGCAACTAGACCAGCTCCATGTATAAGTAAAAGAATGCCGACTAGGATACATTCGCCAAATTGCTATAATGTATTTTCACCTTCAGTTATTATTAGCAATGACAGAAAGAACTCTTTTAAAAAAATACCTAGTAATTGGCTTAAAGTCACAATTCAGGTTAAATTCTTTTCTATTCTTTCTGCTAGATTACATTAACAGAAGGCTTTGAAACCTTCTGCACCCTCCTGTAAGAGTTCAGTCTTTCTCACAATCACACCACAAACTTGAAAAGTGTTCTCCATTTGCAAAGGGACAGGTATGAACTAGAAAAAATATTCTTAACAATCATGAAACTAAAGACATAAAGAGCCAGGGCACCATTAATTATTTTACGGAAAGCACAAATCTGCCTGCATCCATGGTAATGTCTGAAAGAACTGCTAGAAAATCGGTTTTGTTTCTATTTTCATAGAGTATACTTAGTCCTCATTTGACGTCTATCTTTCTGGTGATTAATAGGTACATACCAGTTTAACACCCCAGAATCTTCTCCACCGGGTACACCAATTGGCAGAATCAAAGCCAGTGATGCCGACGTGGGAGAAAACGCTGCAATTGAGTACAGCATTACAGAGGGAGAGGGGCTGGACATGTTCGATGTCCTCACTGACCAGGAAACCCAGGAAGGGATTATAACTGTCAAAAAGGTAATGCCATTTGTTAAATACCACATAAATGAACACATTTACGTTTCTCTAGTCCCCAAGTAACTGGGGACAATTACATCTCACATGAACATTCCTCTAGAGTCTCCTCTTAGTAATTATTTTTTAAAAACACCAACTCTGATGACATTGAGATCTCTTTGGTTGGCTTTCAGGGGTCTTCAATAATCTCATGCATTCAGTAATCCCATAATTTCAATAAATTTTTATTAAGAGCTTCCTAAATAAATAATATAAACACATGATATATGTAAAATAAATAATATAAATGATCAATAAATTTAAAAATGGTGCCAGACACTGTTCTAGACACTGGAGGTGCAATAGTTCATTCAAAACGACGGTCTCTGCTCTCATGGAACTTCCACTGTAGGGAGAAAAGAGACACGGAAGCAAATACCCCAACACATCTAACTACAAATTCTGATACATGGTGTGAAGGGAAAGAGTAAATACAAGCAATGATAACGATAATCTGAATTAGAAAGAGAGGAGACATAAAAACCACAGATTTCCTGCAAACTGTTTAGCTACATTTGGAACACAATAATAATTTTTTTTTTTGTATTCTTAATTCCTATTTCCCCCTATGTATTTATTCATTATTTTGGGACACAATAATAAATATTTTATATTCTGAATTCCTATTTTCCCCTATGTACTTATTCATTATTTAACCCCCCAAAATTGTCTAGCACCACAGAGCAGTAAACAAAAGTGTGGCAAAAATTAAAAACAAACTGTGTTTCAAAGCTAAAAATAATATTAATTTTTGTTACTATTTTTACAGACTTCACTTTTATCATGCATAGTGTAATATTTTCTCTCTCCCTTAGCACACTGTTATATTTGCTGGTAAATATAAGCACAGGGAAATGTAAATAACAAGAAAAATTTTTCCTCTTAACTTCGGATTACATGTCTTAATAACGGGAAACACAATAAAACATGTTTAACTGATACTCAGACCAATGTTTTATACTATAATATAATTAGGAAGCCCATTAGTGTGCATTAACCTTTTTAATTTTTCTGGTACCTTATCAGATTCAAACTAAAATTTTGCCTAGCCGACTAAATCACATTCACTAACGTCTTGATTAATTGTGTTTCTAGTGAGCCTTGTCATATTATCATCTAAAACTAAAAGTCAGCAAGAAGCATTTGGGTTCACTATGTCTCCAGAAGCAGCGATACTTTTCCTAAAAACCTCTGACAACAATGATCATTATTTGCTTTGGCAAGTCATTAGCCCAATGTCCTTATCAGGATAGCACTTGGAATATTTTATCACCTCATGCAAAATAAAACTAAAAAAACATTTTTAATCAATTTTATCTGAATGAGGAAGAGGGACTCATGATGCAAGCCTGTGCTTCTCAATTCTGGCTGTACATCAGAACTACCAGGGAAGGTGTTTAAAGGTATAGATTCCCACCACAGCCCCACCACCGCCCCACCACACACACACACACACTTTAGTTTAATGATTCAGGGTGGGGACCAGATATTGGCAAATTTTAAACACTCATTTTGTGTTTAGTTAAAGCCAGATGTGACAGAATCTGACCCGGAGAAATCTACCACATATTTGCCAACTTGTCCCTGCTTCCAGTTTCCCTTTTCTGCCCATTATACATTGCACCCCTGCATCTATTTTCAAGGCAACAGCAGGCATGGTTTGAGCCCACACTTTCACCAAGACTGTGTGGCATCTGAACTCCCATGCCTTCGCCTAGTATCACACTATGTAGTGATGTCTCTAAGCAATATGATCATATTCACTTATCAGTGATTCGAACTGAAAATGGGACATGTCTTGGCTTTCTGTGTCTTGGTTGCTTTAACTATGTCAATTTCATCCCCTTCCCCAAGCTGTTGGACTTTGAAAAGAAGAAAGTGTACACCCTCAAAGTGGAAGCCACCAACCCTCACGTTGAACCCCGCTTTCTCTACCTGGGTCCATTCAAAGATTCAGCGACGGTTAGAATTCTGGTAGAAGATGTAGATGAGCCCCCCGTCTTCAGCAAACTGGCCTACATCCTACAAATAAGAGAAGATGCTCAGATAAACACGACGATAGGCTCGGTCACAGCCCAAGACCCAGATGCTGCCAGGAATCCTGTCAAGTAAGCACACTTCTGCGACACGTCCCTTTCATATGTTTCAGTCGATTTATATTCAAATATCTGCCTGCAAGTTGGAAAAAATGAATCCTTTTTTTCCAATTTGACAGTTGTGTCTTCCTGAAAAACTACTCTCCACAGCACCTTTTCTCTCCTTACTCAACACAAACATGATTTTAGCAGCAGCATAAACTTTAAAAACATAAAATTTGGGGAGGAAAAACATAAAATGAGCTATAAGGAGTTTACTGCTTACATAGAAGTGGTATAACATAATGTCCTTGAATGGCCTGGGATTTTTTTTTTTTTAAGGTCTTAAATTTGTTAAAGAGTGGTATGGAGAAAGCATTGTGAGAGTCTGTTTCTCAAGTGTGGAAAAATCCACTGTATAACACTTAGTGGCAGAATTATGCTCTATTTGGACGCATTTTTTTTTTCTTTTGCACACATGGATAAAAATGAGAACTGCTTCATGATATATGTCTGTGGAATCCTAAAGCTGGATCCAACTTACACTATGTAAGCAAGCTCTATTTCCCCTGTACTTTCCTTATACCTTAGTTGTAAATCATGTTGCAAGAAAGCCTCAGTGCTCTTTGAGACCCGATGTTTCAGGATTCTAGAATCTTATGAAAGTGCTGGAGTCAACCAGCCTCCAGCCTTTAGCCAGTAGCTGAGGTGACTGGATGAGACAAGTGCTAAACCAGAATATCACTGTGTAAATTATTCCCCATAAAGAAAGCAAGTGGCTGAGAAGCTAGAGGAATTCTTGTCAGAGAGTTCACAAGTACGTTCTCCTCAGGGCACCTGCCTGGCACCAGGCATGTCTAAGGGGTTGGGGAAACAATGGAGAACAATTCCGAGTCCTGACCTCATGCAGCTTACATTCTGATTGGGGCAGACAGAAATAAGCAAACAGTAAATATATAATTTGTCAGGTAAAAATAAATTGGGAGCAGTAAAAAGAGACCGAGTATGGGAACGACAGGTATCTGGGATAGTGTAGTCAGGCTTGGTCTCGGGAAGACATAATGTGAGAAAATATTTTCATGAAATGAAGGGATGAACAGTAGGCTGATATGTGGGGGGGAAACATTCCAAGAAGAGGGAAATGCCAGGGTAAGGTGCGATTGCTTGGCATGTAGGAGGAGCAGCAAGGAGGTCTATGCACATAGAAGAGAATCAGCCAGGAAAGGACAAGTAAGGTGGGGGCTACGGGGTGGTTTCTGAGGTGGTGGGTTTGTAGGCCCCGGTGAAGACTGCATTTTATTCTGGTTGAGGTAAGAGGCCAGTGGAGAGCTTTGAGGAGAAGCGTTACCTAATCCCAAACTACCTTTTAAAAGGATCACACGGGCTATGCATTAAGAATATTGCTGCAGATAAAGGTTTGAAACGCTAAGGCAGTCATTTTCTAACATGTCATCATGAGCCCTTTGTTCAAAGACTATCTTATGGCAAGTACCACATCTGAAACACAAAATGCCTGGCTTACATCACTGGGATAATAGACGGTTGTTTTATCATGCTACTGGAATGTTTGTAGACTCCTTGAATCGGACTATGGTCGACGCAAAGTAGCCACCTGTGAGCTCCACGGATCTAAGTGTTCCTCCATGGACACTTAATCCTATTAAGGAAAATAAGTGATGGCCTTCACTTGTATAACACAAATAATTTTAAGAACTTTCACAACTGTTCTTTCACTTGGAGTCTGTTCTAACTGCATAAAGAAAGAAATCTTAGCAAGTCAGTGTCAAGACCAATTTAAAAGTGTTAATGCTGAAAGTTTACAAATAGCAGCTCTGGTTACTTCTTTGATCGGTCAACATGCTTTTAATTGAAAGAGATATGTCTTCTGGGAATTTAGGCTGAATACTTATATCTACTTTTCTTTTTATAACAAATACCATTTTTACCCACCACATTATTTTAAGTTCGTAAAAAGAAGTAGTTAGCTTGTCAGACTGGGTTAGCTGTCAGCTAATTTGTAAGTTTTTTTCTGTCAGATCTCCCTTGGTACATATGGATTTGATATATATATATTTAAGGACAGAAGTGTACATAAATATATTGGTATAGAAATGCATATTCCAGCGATTCCCTTTATAAGATAAAATTGATTCTTATATTAGGAAAGTATATTCATACATAGTTTTTGGTTATTCCAAACATACATATTGAACAACTAGGTTGTAGACAATATATTAGGTGCACGATTAATGCTAGAGAATTCTTCCCCCAAACATTGATATATCATTATGCAGGCACAAATCTTTAATTCTGCAATCACATAAAATGATTTTCTTCCAGTAACTTTATCACAAATGACCTTTGATTTCTACGAAAGAGTCTCATAAACTGTCACTATGAATATATATTGTGAAAAATTTACATGCAAACACATTTCCTTTCCTAACCCACAAATCTTCCTGACTTGGGATGCATTAGAAGACAAATTACTAAATCACAGAATACAATAAAATTCTAGAGGTAAAAAAAAAGAGCTACCTAGCAGGATAATCCACTACAGTAGTGGTGGGACGGATTCCCTTGTTCTTTATCAGTGATGATTACAATTAATGTGACTACATGGTAAACATTCTAGATATAAATTGAAAATACTTTGGAGAGAAAAACAAACAAGAAGTAAAGCTTTGTGTGCAAGCATCTTTCCTAAACAATGTAGACATTTTAGGTTTTCTATTATTTTTTTAAATCTCCCAATTAAAGAAATAACGTGCATTTTGGTATCTCCTAAATAGCTATTTTCTCTTTAAAATCAATAGCGGCTTTCAATTAAAAGATCCTCACCTGTTCCCTTTATTTCAAGGCTTGATGGGAAAATATGATTACTTGTAAAACTTCAAACTATAGCAGGAAGAAAAGAGACAACAAGACAAGCTTACAGCTGTATATAATTGTAGCAGCTGATAAAGGCAACAAGCAACGTGTCTTAAGTTTGACATTTTTCGCGAGGGAAAGAATATATTTGTAGATGGTTATGAAATATCTCTCAAAGTCTATGAATATTGAGATTTCCTTTTTGGTAATTAATGAAATGCTATAAATATTTATCATTCTCAAATTTAAAATAAAGAAAGGTGATCAAGCAATTTCGATGCTGTTGCCTAAATTCTTAATAAATGCTGATTCATGACAAAAATGGAAAAAACAAGAGCTATTTCATCTGTTTCAACCCTTTTGATAATAAAACAATAGGTTTATATAAATTGAAACTAAAATTTTAACCCAAGTTGGTATATATGTGTATATATATATATGGTGATCTACATTCATTCTCTTTAAAGTCAGGGTGACACAGCCTACATTAATGGAATATCTATTTTATTTTGACTCCTGCTGGATGACAAAAATAGATTTTATTAAGATAAAATATATTATTTATTATAATTCAGTAGCTATATTTTAAAACGAAATAATTAACTGAAATAGAATCTTGGATATGGTAACTATTGTAAGTTAGTAACAAAAGCTTATTTTTGTTAGAGCATTCATAATAATTCCACATGTGTATGACTATTAGGTCATTACTTAATCCTTAAGTCATGACTATTAGGTCATGACTATTACTTAAATTGTGTTTCTACTGAGGTAACATTTTTAAATCTCCTACCATGATATACATTTTGAGAATCCAGCTGAAAGGGGCAATTTTTGTTCCTTAATGGCCTTAACATAACAATTTCCTCTGAGTTTTCTCTTTAATGTCCCCTCCCCCATAACACAGAGTGTACATTTCTTTTTCCCTTAGATAGCTATTCCAAAAATTTATGAATAATCAATTTATGAACAAGATAACATTTCTCAAAATCTACTAGTCTTCCACCAATTTCAGTGTTGAAGAGTCTGTCCTTTGGTTTCTAAGACGCCACCGTTGGTTTTCTTTGATTTCTCCAAACTCAAATATTTATCAAGTTCCTGCTCTGCTCTGGGCACTCTTCCAGTCCCTGTGGATCTATGCTGTCCTGTTCATCCTTTAAGTGATTCTGTCCTTAGTGTTTTTCTCCCTTCACTAGACATTCCCTTCCTAGACAGTGGAATAAGAAATCTAGGTTGTCAGTCCAGACCTTTACCTTGACCTTCACACTAGATCATCTCTTCCTGGGCTCTTCTCAGGCACCTCAGCCTCAACACAGCAAAACTGGAACTTATGATCTTCCCCAAATCCTGTTCTTCACTCGTCTATCAGTTTGCATCAGCACTTCCAACCATTCTACTCAATTCAACCAGTGACTGAGATTGTGACTCTCCCCTCCTTAAAATCCACTGGTAGAGTCACATCACACTTAGAATATATCCCAGCGCCTTATCATGGCCGCCCATCATTCTACAATCCATGTCCTTCCTTACTAACCTCAGCCACACTAGCCATGTTTTACTTCTTTGAACCTGACAACTTTAAAAATAAAATGGATAATAGACAAATAGCCAATAATCTTACACATGCACACAAACACACACACACACACACACACACACACACACTCTGACACTCTAAAAACCCGGAGTTAAATTCTAACAATTACTATACAGACTTAATCCGAATTACATATGGAAAAAGAGAGACTTTAGTGGAGATACTTAAAATCACGCAACTTATCTAGCAGGTTTACTCTTAAGACCTCAGTCGTAAAGAATTAATTCCTCAGAATATTTTGTTTAATGTTAAGTTATAGGTAGTCACACATGTGCTATAGGTAGAAAAATTCATGTAACAGATATTCTGAGAATAGTTTTAGGATATGAGAATAGCAAATACAAAGAAAACCTTTTTAAATTCTACTTTGCATTTTCAGGTATTCGGTGGATCGACACACAGATATGGACAGAATATTTAACATTGATTCTGGAAATGGTTCCATTTTTACATCGAAACTCCTTGACCGAGAAACACTGCTGTGGCACAACATCACAGTGATAGCCACGGAGATCAGTAAGTCCAGCCTCATACCCCTGTCGTCCCCTACTGATGGACGGGGTGTCCCCGCAAGGGCTACTGATGACATGCTCGATACTTATTGAGGGAAAGAGCCCTGTAATGATTGGCAATAAGGTTTCTTCTAGACATGTGTTGGTTCAGTCACAAATGCAGAGGCAAACGTGAACGTGCAGTAGTTTATTATTCAACAAAAAAATTGTTCCCAACGATAGGATCAGAGGGCATCTATCAAGTGAGGTTGAATTGGTATGTCAGATTTAATTCCAAAACGCTTATAAGTCAGAACATTATAGAAGCAGCTGAAAAAATGGGCTTGTGGTTGGTTAGACATTGTGTGTGTGTTGGTGGGGTGATCAAATATATTCTAAAAGGTAGACATTATTTAGAAATCTTTTGGATACTCACCCTCTAGCTTTCTATAGAATTTCTGTTTCAAAATTGTTATAGAATTAAGAGATATAAGTTTTAACTTTTCCATGGTACACCAAAGTGAACAATACAAACCAAGTAATCAATAAACAGTTTAGCAGGAATTTTATGGCAGTCCCCATGACATCTAAGGCACAGAAAAATAGTGCCAAAAGAATGTTTCAAATAAAATGATTGTACACAGTTAAAATTGTGCAATGTATACACAATGTGTAGACCTAAGTATATGAAAGAAAATTATCTTTAAAATATCATTTAAATGTTTGAAAATGGGCTTCCAAATTATAGCTCATTTTTTTAGTTTTTGTTTTTTATTATAAAAGTACAAACATTTTTTAGTTCACTTGGGTATCTAGTGTGAAACATTCCATATCGAATGATATAATACAGTACTGTTCTTTGTCAATATACCTCATGAGATTGGAGTGATTGAAGGATATTGAGTAGAATAACAAATAACCAATATGGGCAAAATGCAGCATTACTTTTTGATAGTGATGAGAACTCATTATAAATTTGTTACCTAGGAATTTGTTCTTCAGAATTTATATGGAAAGATTAATGTGGATACCAATGACAGACCATACTCAAAGCTTTAAAATTACAAAATCATTTCCCACCAAAAAGGACTATTTTCTATAACATCAGGAAAGCTTATTTTTACTGAAGCAGTCATTTCATATGTATTTTTAAGCTTTGTACTGAAATTTTTCCTTTTTTAAGATTTAACGTTTCTGTGATATATTTGAAATGGCTAGCAGCAAAGACATTTAAAACTTCATCTTCCGCAGCTCTAACTTTGGAAGAATAGTGTGAGCAAAATTTTGTGTGTGAAGGTGCTTAAGAATTTTACTGTTTAAACTTCTTAACTATCTTTTGTTGTAACAGAAAGCAAGAGTTTGTTTAAAACTAGTCCACTCCCTCTCCAGGCCCTTTGCACTTGCTATTTCCTCGATCTGGAGAGCCAGAAATATTCAAATGGTTTAACCCTTTTTCTTCATTCATGACTGTGCAAATGTCATCTCATCAGAGAAGCCATCCCTGGTCATCCCATTCAAAGTAGCACCTCCATCTCTCTCCAATTCCTTTTCCCTGTTTAATTTCTCCATAACATTTGCCATCTGACACATTACACATTTATGTGTTTACAGTTTGCTACCCCCACTAAAATAATTCTCCAGGAAGCAGGATCTTTACTATGTTCTCCATGTGCTCTAGTACCCCAAATTGTAACTGTAACATTAGATTATTAGATGTTCACTAAATATTTATGAAGTGAGAGAATGAATAGACATAGGGGTTAAGTAAATGATAAAAGCTAAGGTGAGAGACTCCAACTCCCAATTCTTAGGCCAGGAGAGTATCGTAGAAGACAACCAAAGTACTTTGTTTATCTCAGGTCCTCAAACATTGATTCTGCTCTATCATTAACCTACATGAACAGCCTGGGCATTGGAGTCAGACAGACCCGAATTTGAATCTAGGCTCCTCTCCTATCTCTGTGAACATGGACAAATAACCTAACTTCTCTGGGCTTCAGTTACCTCACCTATAAAATGTGGGCAATAATTGTATCTATCTCAGAAGTATGTAAGGATTAAATAAGATACTATAGCACAATGTCTAGGTCTTATTCAGCACTCAAACTAAAAAACTACGACCAATGACAATCATTCATCCCCTTACCCACCCACCTCCCCTTCTTCCTTTTGTCCACATTTTTCCCCGTCTGCCTGCTTTCTTGGCTTCCTTTAAAATCTGGCTCTAAAGTTCATTTGCAGGATAGCTTTTCTTTATTTTGTGTTATTCTGGTATTTATTATACAGTTGAACTACAGCAACTCAAGGTGCTTTGTCTGCTAGGTATTTCCATCAGGTGAACCTGATGGACCAGAAGTACCAAACAATCTAATTCTCCTTTTTCGTGACTAGGTTGGTACATAATGCCCTCTGGTACTCACAGCAGCCTTGGGGACTCTGTATGAATGAGAAAGGAGTGAATGGCTGTTGTCTAAAGGGGATGGGTGACCGACATATAAATGCCTATTCCTTTTGTTTGGGCTCGTTGCAGATAATCCAAAGCAAAGCAGCCGAGTACCTCTATATATTAAAGTCCTAGATGTCAATGACAATGCCCCAGAATTTGCTGAATTCTATGAAACCTTTGTCTGTGAAAAAGCAAAAGCAGATCAGGTGAGTTTCATAGAAAGTAAATTAATTTAGTCAGATTAACTTAGATTATCTAATAATTTAGATAATAAACAGAGCAAAAGGCCGGCTTTGAATTACCTGTGAAGTGAATGCTAACAAAATAAGAACCAGAATGAATGATTAACTTGCATAAGGGAACAAACAGTTTTTAAGAACTGGAAGTTCATCAGCCTCAAAGTCTGATGTTGAGTCCAAATCAGTCTTAAGTTTTCATTAAAAAAGATTAGCCACAGCTTTATTGGAAAAATCTTTGTTGGTAAGCAGATAGTTTTAATCACCATATGTACTGGAAAGTAATAACTGGAACATACTTTACAAATGCCTATAATTCATAGTTCCACTTATTTACATTACCCATCTGTACAAGTAATACAAATTCATGAACGTTTTACACATTTGTCCCCATCTGAAATAGGCCTTTTCTGCCAGTGATATAAAAATTATGCTACAGTTTGTCAAAATAGAAGTGCACTTCTAAAATGCATGTTAAAGTGGGAAGCTGAAATGATGTGTTTATGTACAAATTTTCTTTTTAGCTTCTTTGAAAGTTGATGGCTACATATATGTCGAGATTGCATTTCTAAACAGATTGTCCAAAGAGCACCTCCATTTTCTTAAGTTGCAATGTTGCCACAGATCACTGTTATATTTTGCAGCTTTGTATCACTCTTGGGCAGTGTTTCTCAACCCCGGTGATTTTGTCTCCCACGGGACTTTTTTTATTGTCACAGGGAAGAGGGTGCTACTGGTACCTAGAGGGAGGAGGCCAGGCTTTCTACTAAACTTCCTACAGTGCACAGGACAGCCTTACAACAAACAATGACCCCTTGCTCTATTTCCAACCCATCAGTTCTTCGTATAGAGTGCATTCGTGGTCAAATTTCTAGAGGCTACGATTTTTAAATTAAAATTAGAAGTCATTTAGTCAAACAATTGATTGCAAAGATGTAAGAAACACTTTAAGTTAGTAAAACCTTATGACAGCTTTATGGTTTCTGTTTTAGTTGATTCAGACCCTCCGGGCGGTTGACAAGGATGACCCTTACAGCGGGCACCAATTCTCATTCTCTTTGGCCCCGGAAGCAGCCAGTGGCTCCAACTTTACCATTCAAGACAACAAAGGTAAGTGAGCCCGAGTTCCTTTCTCTATCTATATATTTATGTCTGTTTCCATATCTATCTATTCCGCTCACAACTGACCCAATGCATGATTCCGTATCCACATACATTTACCACTTTGCTTTCTGGTTCTAGACAACACAGCAGGAATCTTCACTCGGAAAAATGGCTACAGTAGACACGAGATGAGCACCTATCTCCTCCCCGTGGTCATTTCAGACAACGACTACCCCGTCCAAAGCAGCACAGGGACAGTGACTGTCCGAGTCTGCGCATGTGACCACCACGGGAACATGCAGTCCTGCCACGCAGAGGCCCTCGTCCACCCCACGGGACTCAGCACCGGGGCTCTGGTCGCCATCCTTCTGTGCATCGTGACCTTACTAGGTAAACTGCTTCTCCCTGCATCCTATCTCCCCGTGCTGAGGGGCACACACTGGTACTGTGACACTCTAGATGTATCCGCCTCCCCCATTAAGGCATGCAGCTCGATCTAGGTGAGTAGAGTGATATGCTGAGAATCTGTGTTGTTCGGGGGGTGAACTAGTTTTTGCTTGAATAGGGCTTTGGAGATGTGAAACTTGCCCATGTCGTTACCTACCCTGGGAATCGCTGCACCAAAAGAATCTCTTCCTGATCAGACTGGGAATGAATCTCAGGAGGATTGGAGGGCAACATCAATATGCTTTTTTCATTTCATTTTGTTGGTTAATATTTACCCTGACAAATATTGTTAAATTTTAAAGAGACAGTCTTCGGGCACGGGGCATATGAAAGCCCTTTCTACAAAGTTAAAGTTTAAAAAAAAATCAATGACAAAGTAGAAAGAGGAATGTGGTGACTTTTTCTCTGTCGTACAGGAAAATACAAAGCAATGAAATTTTCTCTAACTCAGCCAAGTTATTTTGATCTACCCATTTAAATAACTACCTTTTTAACATTGCTCTATGGTTGCCATACGTAATGTCTATTATTTCTCAGATTCTCAGTGATAAAGAATTTCAATGACCAAGGAAATAAATCTGGAACCTAAAAGAAATGAATGCAATAAAAGCAAAAATCAAGGCCTGTCAATGATTCAAATAAAATTTTTACCCCCCAACCAATTAAGCACACAGTTGAGCTCAAAATGTTCAACAGACTCTTGACTGTTGTGAACTAAGAAATCGAATGTTAGCTAATGCAGTCCTTTCCAAAATAAAAGTGAGATTTGTAGATCTTGCCCACACCATGGGGGAGGGGAGTAATAAATTTGAGTTAATCTGGATTATACGGGGATGGGGTACTTTTTAAAAAATAACAGAACAGTGACTTTGAGAAGAGTAAAGGAAGACCTACGTTTCTCCAAGAACAGATGGCCTAGGGGTCCCTCTCAAGAGCCTCACATTCCAGATCAACTTTACTAATTATAACAGAAGCCTTGAAACTCAACTACAGAACTGTGATCCTCTTTGTCAACTAATCCTTGGGGAAAGTACTTTAAGATATGAGGCTAAATAAACATTGACAGTATGCAGACAAATCAGTGTCTCCAATGGGGAGTCTGTAAATATCGTAAAGGATGTTTGGAAGAGAAGGAAGGATATGAACATATTTTAACATAAAAAAGGTTTCTTTTAGAAGGGCTGGGTTGGGTAGAATTCCATGGACGCTTTTGTGGTCTATAGAAGGAGAGCTGACTCTCATCTCAAAGGTGATTCTTCCTTTCTCTCATCATCTACCCATTTTCTCCTTCCCCTTTCCTTCCTTCTAACCAGCTCCCTTCAGCCTCCCTTTTCATCTCCTTCCTTCAATGAGTTTGCTATATCCTCATGTCTCCTACTTTGCCTCAGTCCCTCTTACATCCTGTGGACACTCTTCAGAATTCTGTACCTAATAAAAAAGGAGAAAAATGGGACTTAACCTTTAACTAGGCTCACATCATTGGCGAGATACTGGGCAAGGTGCTTTACAAATGTTGATCTCAATAAATCCTCAGCATCATCTGGTATGTATTTATCTGCATCGTACATATAAAAAACTGAGGCACAAAGATGTGTAGTCATGTAGCCAAGATTCATGGCTAACAGGTACTAGAACGAACTCAGGTCTTCTCCCCCCAGCCTTGGTGCTTCCACAGTGTACTCTACTTATTTTGTGAGCTTATGGAAGGGAAACTTCCAGGCTAAAAGAGCCCAAACTGAAAGTGAGACAACTGAAGAAAATGGAAGCAAACCTGAAAGTTTGTAAGAGAAGGAAAGCCAGATTTATGTAGGAGGAAATCTGCAGTCAAGAATGTGGATAGTGTGGCATTTGTTGTTTTATTTACAAAAGTAAAACAACGGTAAAACAACTACTACATCTCATGTGTCTCTGGTGCTTTAGAGTCTGCAAAACATTTCACATATATTAACTCGTTCCTGACAACAACACTGGTCATCGTGTTATTGATTCTCTTTTCAGAGAAGGAAACAGACTTCGAAAGGTCAAATCCTCTAAGTAAACCTCGGTCTGCTGATCTCAAATGCCTGCCTGCTCCTTTCTAGTTTTATCCAAGACAACTGAACTTTCTGGTGCATGCAGGACTAAAATAAAAAATATAGGTAACTTAAGCAGGAAAAATTAGGATGTGATAAATGCCTGTTATCTTGTCTTAAATAATGGAAGGAACCCATCCGTGTACAACAGAGTTAAATTTTTTGAGAGTGAGTTAGCTTAATTCTGTTCTGTTCCCAGAGGCTGTCCTTACAATCGTGTTTTGCAAATCCACATCACTAGTCACACTGCAAAGCAGTATAAAAGGCATATTGTGAGCATCCCTCTGCCCAAAGCCTGTAATTTTCCACCCACCCAGACCACAGAGTCAGTAAAGGCATGCAGAAGCACCCACAACCTCACCTGAGGTGGCCCTTCCCTGTGTCTCCCCTCTCCCTGCTCCCTCTGGTCCAGCCACAGGGTCTCCTGGCTGGTCTCCAGGCACACCCCCTCTCCGGGGCCTTTCTTCTAGCTATGTTCTCTTCACCAGGGAACTCTTTGGTTGACTCCTCAAGTATTTGCTCAAATGTCACTTCCTCAATGATGCAATCTCCCCCCCCCAAAAAAAATATACATATACAGCCCCTCAAACATACACAGAAGCACTCCCATCCTCCTTACTCTGCTCTACTTATCACCTTCAATTAATGTTCTTATTTATTATCCCCATTGTCTCCATCTACCACTATCACCACCACCACCCTTGCCCACCTCATTAGGATGGAGGTCTTGATCAACTTTTTGTCCTTGATAGTGCCAAGAACTGTACCTGGCACAGAGTAGGCACTACATAAATGCTTATTGAGTGAATGAATAAACACCCTGAAAGGATGCTACAAATGAAACATCAGGATACTCTCTAGTAGCAAAAGAGAATGTGTACAATTACACAACCACACATTTGAAAATGGCAAAATTGTATTTCCTTCAGAAACAGTCAAGAATCCAAACATGCATGGTAATTAAGCGTATGCGCTTTTTAGTCTGGCTGACCTGGATTCCAATTGCTTGTACACATGACATCTCTAAGCCCTCTATGTAATATGGGGTTATAATGATAGTACCTATTTTGTAGGGCTATTATGATAATTAAATGAGATCAGTATGTAAAGCACTTAGCCCAGTGCTTGACACATAGAACTCTCTCAATAGATAATCAATTATTAATACTATTAACATCTGAAATGTTAAGATATGACACACGAGTGTGCATGTATCCATTACTATGTGGGTAGGTATACATATCCACCAAAAGCCATTATTCTGTAATCCTTATTGCAATTTTCATGGCTCACAAAAATGGGACCACGTTATGGATGAGAGAATAAAGAGATGCTACTGGTACTTGCTCCAATCAACTCCCCTGGACAAATCCAGTTTAACAATGCATTGTCTGCCCTGGACAGCTGTTTCCCCTCTAAGCTGTTGCTATGTTTTTACATATGTCCATTTGTAGATGCATCTCTCTACAGGTAGCCAGCTGTGTTCTATCTAGCGAGCTGGGAAGAAACATCAGAAGCTATTTAAATACAACCCATGCTTTGCTTCTAATTTGAATTAGGAGGAAAAATGAAAAGAATGAGCATCCCAGCAACACACTTACAGAACATGACTCTTTGAAAGATTGTTTTTTAAGTTCCCACTTAAATGCATTTATTTTGTTTAGCTCCAAGAGAAGTAATCTAGCTTGTGTGTTAGTACCTGACCTCTTCGAATGGGCAAAACAGCTTTCTGGATTGTCTCTGGGTCTCCCCAAGTATTATTTGTAATATTTCCTCCTATGTGGGAAACGTTTGCAAATATTCACATCTCTACTTTGGGTTTTAAAATAATTTTACACTTTTCTCAGGAAAACAAAAAAGAAGGCATAGTGCAAAAGTTATTTTAGATGTGGAGTTATGCAAACCCTTCAACACATTTGGAAGGTGCCAGCCTTGTGCTTTTAAGCAGTTTCAGAGCATTTTAGGTGTTCGGCATAATTTGCACTCTTATTACAGTACTCTCACTGTGGCTGAGCTTTTTTATTAGTATTTTATCTTTTTCCTTACCTTGAAACTAGTTTGCCATTTCAAAGCAAAACGGAACTACTGACAAAAATATGACAATGTTTTATTCTCTACTTAAATTGTAACCTTCTTTCAAATATGTATTCCATTTCTTTGGGTCCTGGTTTGATCATGCATGAAGGCGAGTGCCTCCTTCAAGAAAAGTTGAGTCTGCACTTTCCTAGAGAACTTTTGAAACTTCACACCGGCGCCCCGTGTTGCTTCCTGGCATTAATTGCGCGGCAAATTAACGTTCCCTTCCCTTTCTGTGGTGTTTTCTGCTTCCAGTGACAGTGGTGCTGTTTGCGGCTCTGAGGCGGCAGCGGAAGAAAGAACCTTTGATCATTTCCAAAGAGGACATCAGAGACAACATTGTCAGTTACAACGACGAAGGTGGAGGAGAGGAGGACACGCAGGCCTTTGACATCGGCACCCTGAGGAATCCCGAAGCCATAGAGGACAGCAAACTACGCAGGGACATCGTGCCCGAAGCGCTGTTTCTGCCCCGCCGGACTCCAGCAGCTCGCGACAACACCGACGTCCGGGATTTCATTAACCAAAGGCTCAAGGAACACGACGCGGACCCCACGGCCCCGCCCTACGACTCCTTGGCCACCTACGCCTACGAGGGCACCGGCTCCGTGGCCGACTCCCTGAGCTCGCTGGAGTCGGTGACCACGGACGGAGACCAAGAGTACGACTACCTGAGTGACTGGGGCCCTCGGTTCAAAAAGCTCGCGGACATGTACGGAGGGGCGGACAGTGACAAGGATTCCTAATGCGTTGCCTTTTTCATGTTCCAATGCGACACTGAAATGCGTCAAGTGGCTCTTTGTTTCCATGTATCCACTGCTCCGTGAAGGGTTCTCTGCTCTGCGCGTTCTACGAGGCAATGGCTGCAGCCGTGCGGATCCAACGTCAGAGACTTTTTTCTAAGGACACTTTTATGAGCTTCCAAGAGGCAAATGTTTATTTTTTAGTGCATCCAGTTACCCATGTCAGCCCAACGGGCAGCCTGCTGGAGATGAGGACGGAGAGCGGTAACGCGCTGGGTTCCCCCGGCCTGGCCTTTGTGCCACACACTCCATAGACTCAGGTCAGCGGGCTGCTCGGACTGTGCATTTCACGTGCGAATGGGATGAGGGGTTGTGCTTTCATGAGAAAATACAGTTTTAGTAAAAGAAATGAGGGAGGAACAACTGTTCCTGGCGTATTAGATCACAAGGAGATAATGAACTGTATGGGGATGTGTATTTCTGTCACAAAGAATTTAGAATGACAGTCGTCCATCCTGTTGATTCTTCAAGAACTTTTTCTTGCACCAATGACTATTCAAAACATGAAATCCACCAATATTTTAAGATTCTCCTTCCTCTTTATGAATAGAAGCAAATTATATGGTAACATTCAAAAACAACAACCAAAAAAATAATAAGACTTCATTCCTTACCACTAACTATAATTTGTTACATAGTAGACATACTAAAGTTTGCTCTTGTGCCATACAAAGGGAAAGCGGAAAATGGCTAATAATGTTATTTAACAAAGGAAATATTTAGTATATTTCAAAGTTTGCGCCACCGAGTGTACCACAGATCACTTGAAATTATTTTCAACGAGCAGTCGGTTATTTCCAAATAAGTCTATTGTTTAAAAGTTCTTGAAGGACATTTTCTGAGATACATTTTCTCTCCTTGTCTGTACTTGTCGTCAGTATTATTCTAATATATACTTGAAAGTAGCAGTGTGAAGTACAATAACTCATATTCTTCAGATACTTCTTACAAAGTTAAGATTCATTAGTAAAGGTAGATTAAACAACTCTTTAAATCCCGCTGTTGGAGTTAAATGGGTTGGTGAAAGCCAGCCACAATTGAACCTGATACCCTGTCCTTCACATCCAGAAACACCTATATACTTATATAATGTGATAGATATAGATGAAAAGTTGAAGGCATGGTGACTTCATGTGACATGTTTGGAAGACACTTACAAATGGAAAACTTGGATTCCCTTCAACAAGAGAGTTTCAGATGATAATTAAAATGATAGTTGACTTTCAAAAGCATTAATATTTTTCATTGTTTTTAACTTTGTTTCCATGGCAACCCTGCCATCCCTGTCTTTGAACTAATCATAAAGTAATGGTCTCAAACTATGACAGAAAAAGTAATGGAAATTCATCCAACCTATTATTTCTTTAATTATGCAATTAGCATTATACGTTATTATCCAGAGGACCCAACTGAACTGAACTAATCCTTTTGGCAGGTTCAAATCATTTGTTTCATACAGCTCTTATAATGATTTTTATCATTAGAATCTACATGTGCAGTCATCAGAAATTTCCAAAGTACTGTAATGAAAACATCCTTATTTTGAAAACTTAAAAAAAAAAAGTGGGCTCTGTATATATATATATATATATATATATATATATATATATATATATATATGTACTGAAGAATATGCTGACTTCAATTATTCATCTTAGGGATTTATTTTCATTAATGTTCATTTTCTACAGGTGATCTTAGTGTCATTTCCATTTGGGGATAATGTCCTAGTAGCACATATTTTCTATTTGGAAACACACTTGTTTAGTTAAGTTTTAAATAGGTGTATTGCCAAGAAGTAAAGACAGCACCTTTAAAGTAAGAGAAATATAGTGTTTGGCTTACTCATTTAGAGTGAAAAAATTGTACAACCACATTCTTCCTTGTGTTTCCTGAATGGTTTCCTATTTTGTAAAGGACTTCCCTGTAAACTCCCAAGTATTTCATGCTTGAGTTATTTTCTGCTTTCAGGGTTTTCTTTTCCTAGTTCTACACACACACACACACACAGGAATGCAAACAAAACACCACAGGAGGACTTCACTGTAATGAATAGATATATATCACAGTCACAGGTAAGTATTAAAAAAAGACAGTTTAGTGACGTTAATTAATAAAAACTAGTGATTTATAGCAATAGAACAGCACCTTAATCACACGACTTACTGCAAAATTAAAGAGTTTTCTATCCTTACGTTTCATGTGATGCAACCAATTGAATCAAGAAAGATGTCCTATAAAAAGAGAGCTATCATTTGAAGTCTTCCTTTTGAACTTTTGGCGTTAATTGGAACATCTGCGGGTTGACACTAGCAACTCCCAATATTTAAGGGTAAGGTGTATTTTCCCCTCTCAAGTGAAAGTCAGTAGTTCAGTAGTGAAATATTTGAAATGTAATTGGTAGGGTATTTTATCTCATCCTGAAGATTACACAGTATACCAAGAACAGGTTAATATGACTAAGTACTGAAATAACTGTTTAATCTCTTACCACAAAACCGGGTAATGAAGTGAATCTCTAAGAAATTGAGTAATTTGAAACTGGTGCTGAATAGCTGGCACTAGGGTCCTATAAGTATCAAGGTAGAGTAATATTGTCCTGTAATTAAGACTCTCCGACATCATGGAGACAATAAGGGCCACAGTTCCATCCTTCTGCCCAGGTCTAACCTTTCTTCCCACTGAGACATCAGGTCAAGGATCAGGATCAACGTGAATGATCATGAAGGAAAACAATTAGTTTTCAGTTCACTTTTCACATTGTCTCGGTCCTGACATTAGATGTTAGTGATGAGAAAGGCAGAAAGTGGAAAGAGGTAAAAATTGTAATACTTGCTTTCATCACTGAAAAACTAAAAACTCATTAAATGTAAGCAGATTGCTTTTATGGGTTGTTTTCAGGAATGTTTTTTCCTCTATTAAAAGGGGAGAATTTTTTCAAAACATAAAGATGTTCAATGGAATAAGCTAGAATTTTAAAAATAGTGAGCCATCGTGCATAACTTTAAACCTCCTTCACTTCATAGCCACTTTCTGCTCAAAGACCTGGAAAATATTTGTCCCCAAATAAAAAACTAAATCAAATGCGGGAGAAGCAAATATGGCTCCACAGAACCATAAGAGAGGGCATCTGGGCACAGGAAACACAAGTTTTTTTTACAGATCTTCTCAGCTTTATGATTTAGGTGCATAAAGGGAGGTTCAGATACAAATTAATTCCATTTTCAGATGGAACAAAACCTGGCAATTCAACTCTAACTCAGTTAGTTTTCATTTTCAGCTCCCAAAAAGTTGTGCAAAAAGTTCTTAAAAGTTGAATGTTTATCTTAGGAGCATCCAAATTTTATGGATCCAAATTTACTTTAGAATGTTTCCATTATTTTTGTTTTCAAGTACATACATTTTAGATGTCTTGATTTGCTGAACAATAACTTATATCAAATGCTTTGCCCTGAAAATTGGTATATTATTAGAAATAATAATGTATACACAATGCTTGGGTATTCCTCAATTCTGTATACTTGAGAACCATACAAAGTATGCATTGAAAGGAAAGAACAGAGTTGATTCCTGAGAACAAACTAAATATTTAAATCAGGTACAGCTAGATGTATTTTCCCCAGGAATTGAATCACCAAATTATTGTATCCTAGTCACTAGTTTTGCAGTAGTGTAATTATTTTGGAAGGACACTCTAAAAAGTCACATCCCCACTATTTTGAAAGGTATCCTTTGAAAAGGACCATTTTAGTGTAATTTTGTTTTTTATATTTTTATCTAGATGAAATCTTTTTTTGAATTGTGACAGGGGATTAAAAATCTAAGCAGTCTACTGTGTTTACATTAAAACTACAACTCAGCCTTCTTTCTCAGATTATAAGAGTGGAAAGATTAAGTCTTAGCATATGGACATTCAGGAAGATGAATTATTTCTTAAGGTCTGAGAAGCAGCTTTCTGTTCCAGAGAATACAGAATTCCAGTATGGTCCCCTTAAAAGTTCAGCACTATTACAGTTGCAGCAGTTTTAATCTCCCTTTGGCATCTTTATGGAATAATTTTCTAAAGGGATAATTCTCTACTAAAATATATTAGGCCCCAACCATATTTAACGTGGAGAGCAATACCCTCTTAGAAAAGAAATACATTGACTCACACACTTGTTATAAGTTAATAAAGAAATAGCTCATTTTTAAAGCCACAAATTTATGGTCTCTGCATCATCAATTTAATTTAAGCATTGCTGAGACAATCTTTAATCTACTCCCCATATTGTAATACTTTATTTATGATGCATTTTCATTTTTTAATTTGGGGGGAACATTAGCCCGACAGAGCTAGCAGATGAAAGTGCTGAAAGGAGGTCAGATGGAAACAGAGCCTATTACCCACTGTATTTCAGACAGGACCGAGGCACTTAGCTGAAGAGACACTGGGTTATTAGATTAATTTCAAAAGAGCTTTTACAAGTTACTTAATTCTATTTTTTTCTTTAAACCCATGGACCACAAACTCAAATTTCTCTTCAAATGGGGTTAATTTGACAAATGAGGCATGGAACCAGGGCTGTGGAAAAAGCATTCCACTATAATGAGATCTTGGTCTTTCTTGCGAGACTATGCTATTTATGTAAATATGTCTAGAGGCACCTACTACAAGCTTTTAGTTTTCTATGATCTATTAGTTTAGTGTTTATTAAGGAATCAAATGTATAGAATTACTAGGCATTCAGAGGAAATGCTGTGGCAAACATAAAACGGATCTGCTCAGAAGAAATATAGGAACGCTTCAAAATCACTGTACTGTTTCATTTGTGGTTATTTTCATTGCTTTGAGAGTAAACTGCATAAAAATCGGCCTTATAATACATGCTACATGCGTCTCCAGTAGTACCGAGCTAAAGCAATCTGGCATTCTCCTACTGTGATTTGTGATTTTTAAACCCAGAAGATAAAAGCTTTTGGGTATCGATTGTTTTTAATTAAAAATACTCCCAAATATAAATTGAAGCTGATGCCACCCTTGGAGATTTACTGGCTGGCGTGCTTAGTTCATATAATTTTTCTCAGTATTGCTTATATCTCTGGCAATGAGAACACCTGATGGAAACCGTCACTGCTCAGCTTTCATCAACATTTCTAGTTAGGGAGGTTTTCATAACATCACAGTTTACATGAGAAAGTTTTCTGTATTAGAAGAAAGGGGTTGAGACAATTACTTTTTAGCTCAGTGTGGTCGGGCCTTTATGGTAGTCCAATGGCAAATACACGCTCCTTGAAATGGCTTCTTTTATTTCCCTTTGTTTTCTTGGACGTATAAATTTGAAAAGAATGCAATTTAAAAAGTGATTTCTCACAAAGAGTAAATATGCCTTTTGCAAATCAATTTTTGTAACAAGTTATTTATATGATATTACTTAATAAACTGTTTTTTTCTAACTTGTTTTTTTTCAATTCTCTCCAACTATTGTTTGTAGTCATCGTTCAAAAAAATGTACATGCTAATGCACACTTTATCTTTATAAATCTGCTGTTTTAACCTCAGATAGCTAACGAGAGCCAACTTATTAGACAATAATTAGCTTGTAAACCGTAGTTTCTCCCAGCCAGCAATATATGTCACTGGCACTGCCCTGCAGACTTCTTACTGGTGGGACACCAAGAATTCTGTTATTTATGGAGTTGCTGTATTAAGAAGAAAGCTGTTTATCCTCATGGTAATTGCTTTAGATAAAAAAGAACAGTTCGCTATTTTTGCTCATCCCAATATCCATCCTTTACTCTGCTCCCATAAAAACAATTGTCTGTGGATCTCTGATTTAAAAAAAAAAAAAAAAAAAGGAAAAGCAAGAACCAGACCAAAGGTCAATAAGAATAAAATCCTTCCAGCATTCTGATACTATGAGTAAATAAAATGTTTTTAGTATAGTCAGAGCTATAATATTTTATAGGCTTGTTCTTTTTTAAGCTGCCTCCTATTTCTACAGAGGCCGTTTCATAATTTTTTAACTGGGAGAATTCATAGCTTTGCAAAGATTTTCATTTACTCATTCATTCGTTCAATATATAGTAGGCACTCCGCTGAGTGCTGTGCAATATCTGACCATCAGCCAAAGAACTATACTTTTCCTCCTCTCCAGAAGCTCATGGTCCAGGGGGTAAGGCTTCCGTAAGTATATTGTGAGTATTTTCAACTTGAAGATTGAATTTGTAAATGATTCCCCTGATCTAATGGTCACGTAGGCAGGAAGTGCAATGTGCTGTCTCAAGGACACAGTTCAGGACACAGATTCCTACAGTTAGAAAGGCTAAGCCCTTTCCCATCACCGTAACAAACCACTCCCCATAATAATTATTAGTATGTATGAGAGTAATTCACTCTAGCTGCTGCAACAGACAAAATCGAGAATCTCCATAAAGTTTAAGTCGTACTCTTATGAAGCTTAGGATGGTTGTGGGCCTTTCACGCTCTTGTAGCTATGCCATTTGGAGCGCACCACTCCAAGGTTTAACATGGCCGGGGAGGACAGCTAGCTGGATGATCCTATGTGACGTTTCCAAGAGGCAGGGCCTACATGTGGTTTATACTGCTACTGCTCACATCTCATTGGCCACAGCTCAGTCATACCGCCCAAACGAACTGGACAGAAGCTGGGAGATGTACACACACAACCACATGTGTGTCTGGTGAGCAGACCTCTATGTATCTGCCCCATAATTTCAGTCTCTGTCAATCTCGCAGTATCTTTCCCAACTGCCACCAATTTCAGTTACCATAATAAGCCATATCCCATAACCATGAGGGTGTTTTCAGAAGAACAGGTAGGAAATCATTTACAAATTCAATCTTCAAGTTGAAAACCTGAGGTTTTGTGTACCATCCTGACTCCAGTGCCCATGGTAGATATTTCCAATCAATTGCCTCATGTATCTCCCAGATGTAGCCTTCAAATCCCTCACAGGACTGCCCCCGAAGCCATCAGTAATAAAATAATATTGACCTACTTGCTATCCCAAACCTGAGATTACGTTCTCCAGTGAAAGACTTGTTTCTTCTCATTCCAAGTTTTGTTGACTACTCACCACTGACACTTGGGAAGAGTATTCTCTCCCTGAGATGGTCAAAACTTGGGGATAATTAAGGAAGCCCAAAGGCTCCGCCTGCCGTTATAATTAGCTCCTATCTTCATTTCATAAATCTGAGCCAACAAGTGTGTATCACTTTGTTTGAACAAGTCGGATGTTAATTTCAGCACGGTTGCTGTATCTCTCTGTAAGACGCCTGAACTTTTACATTCATTCTGCAAATGTTATTTGAGAACCAACAATGGACCGGGCACTGATCAAGGTAATAGGGATACAGTGGTAAAATGTACAGGCACACACCTTGCTCTGTGCATATCCTTCCCTCAAGGATACCCATGATTTAATCTCCCATTATTAATCTTACTTTGCCTGACCAAACATTTTATACTGAATGACACCCTGTTTCTTTAGATCACTTTTCTAGGTCTCATATTGCTGAATTCAATACTTTTCTAAATATGCTATGAATAGATATGGCTCTTTAAAAGAAGTAGATTGTCTCCTATTTCTGCCTATAATATACTTAGCCCTTTTTTTAAATGTCTCCCTTGACATATTTGATCATCTTTATTGCTTCCTGAGCCATCTAGTCCCAAAAACTTAACTTTCGATGGCAAATGTGTCTTGCTTGCACATTGATAAGAAAATGTCTCCTTTTAGTCAGTAAAGGGTAGGTTTTATTAAAGCTTTTAACTTTGCTTAGCTGCCTGATTATAATGACTTGCTTTTACAGAGCACCTTAGAAATAACTATCATATATATGACTTAATACAACTCTCACAAAAGCCCCATAAAGTAGGCTATATCATTCTCATTTCACAAACAAAGTGGGGTCATTTGTCCTTAGATCTTATCACAAGAATTAGAATTAAACTCCCTTCTTTTTCACTCAGGTTCTGCAATCCTGCCACACAGCCCCATATTTTCCCCTTTGTATGGACAATCCAATCTCATTCACTTGAGAGAAACATTTATTGGGAGGAAAAAAAGATTATTTTGTCCTTATTTCAAATTCAGATGAGTCTGGACTCTGTTGATGGCTGCAGGCTCAAAGGCATCCCTCTCTATAAGATCAGGTCAAGTGCTCTGTGACGAAATAGAGACTGAAAGCAAAATTCTGCCTATTGACCCCAATTACCCAATTGGTCCCAATTACAAAATTGGAACAGTGTTCCCAAGGAAAAATGTTCCCATGAAATATAAAGTTCCACCCAAGGCTGCAAAAGCTCTAATTGTTTATATAATAATAATCTTGACAATATTGGTATTTCAAACACCGACTTGTGGTAAGCCCTCTGTAGGGTGGCCGTGCCCTAGAATAGGAGAGGGACAGGAAAGGCATCAGGACTTCCTGTCACTTCTTAGGCAACTCAGAGTCCATGACTACAGGAGACATAGTGGAGAAAGAAGGGAGACTTGCTCTGGCCATGGTACCCACCCCAGTGATACCCATGGAAACCCCAACTGCCCAGGTAGGTGGCACAGTAGTAGCTACAAATCTTTGTTAACAAATTAAAAGTAACGTTTTTTCCACATGTGTCTATAACTGAACTTAATTTGTTTTCTGTGAGCAACAAAAACTCAACTTTAGTCAATTAGGGTTTCTTTCCACAACCTTTCACTGATATTACAGCTAGGTTCCAAGGGGCTAAGGTTGCATAAAGAGTTAGGGTTTGGAGGAAGATGAGATATAGTTAGAGCTTAAATCCTACCTGCTAAGGGAGCTAATTAGAGGAGATGGATTCCAGAAAAAACACATAATTCTCATAACCCTCTCTGTCTGTCCTCCCAGCCATCACAAAATGGGGAGGTTGAAGCTTAATGATCAGAACTTTTTATGTTATTGTCATTATTTCTCATTCTCAGAATGTCAGGATCAAAAGCTTTCCTAAATTACAGCTTTGGCAGAGATTCAGAAAGAGCTGAAAGTTACATCAGAATGTCACTATTTCAAATTTAATGCTAATTTATACATGTTTTCTTATGCTTTACTATCCCAAACATTACAACAAGTATTTGTTTATATTATTAAAATATACTAATATATGAAGATAGAGCCAGTCTCCTTCAATGACCTCTGAACCTCCCATATGATGAGACCTTTACTACCTATTTTATGAGTAAAAAAATTTTTTTCCTTATCATAGATCAAGAAGGTCATGACAAAGTGTTTTCTGGTTTGTGAATACATTTATATGAAAAATCTTGCAAAGTTACAAAAATTAAATCCCAATTGAATATATATTTAACAAATAATTCGTATTGAAAACAAATAATTTGTACTGAAAACAATAAACATGTTAAAGCCAGGCTGTTTGGTTCCCTTTGGATCCAAAGAAATATATCTACCTGACAAGAATTTGGCAAAATGACACCAAGATTCAAACGATAGCTCTCAAGTGAAAAAAGGTTGAAGGGCAGATTGATTTTGGCATTAAGATCTGAGCTGAGCCTCTGAAGGAGCATTAGAACCTTCAGCAAATCCCTGGGAGCTTCTCTAAAATGAAATCCCCAGTCCCACTCCAGAAATCATCAGAGTTGGTTTATGTACTCCACAGGCTATAGGAATTCCAAACTTTGGAGGCTCCACCTTCATTAGATTAAAGTGTACCCACACTTTACCTTACAAACGTGAATCAAATTGAAGTTTGCTAGTATATGACCTTGTTATATATACACCCTTAGACATTTATTGATTTTAATTTGCAATCTTCCTAATGTATTTTGAAACACTTTATTTAAAACATTAGGCTTTGGGGGGCTGTAGCTCATCCGGAAGCTAATAGGTACTGTGTGTATTGTGCCTAATGCATTCAAAGACACCAAGGAGAAAGTGAGGATGGGATCTGGGTATCTGCGTTTATAGCAAATGTCCCCGTGATTTTTATGCACACCCGAATTTGAGATAGAATCGAAGTCATTGAGGTAACACAGGCAAAGGCATGTTCAAGGAGCTGTCGGCAGATCAGTGAGACTAGGAAAGAAGGTTCTGGAAGGGTTGAGGCGAGATCAATGTTCTAATATTTTTGCACATTCCTTCCAATTTTCCTTTACTATCGTATGCAAAGCATAAATTTATTTACCAAATGTTAAGGGGATTAAAACAGGTGTCCTCCCTAGAAAAGGTTGGCAAATAGTTCATACACATTTATTTAAAACCTCAGGTGAAGTTCTCTACTCTTCCCCCTTTTTTTTCAGAACTTTTATGGCTACTTCCCCTGAAGGTGTCAGTCAAGAAGCAAATAATTAAAATCCCTCTAGACTTGACTCATCAGACTTCCTAAGCATTTGCTTCTGTTTCTCTTTTTAAAGTCAGCTGAGGAGCCTCCGCTAGGGAAGTCCCCCTCTCCCAGGGCCCAATCAGAGTTCCACTTTAATTCGCCTAATTGGAAGAAGACATAACCAAATTTCCAACTAGAGTTATAAACGAGCATTGGAACAGAATATTTTTATCTTTTCCGAGAAAGCTCTTCTAATAATCACCTTTAAAAGGTAAAAGTCCTTAAAGGAGAAGAGGTGAGCAAATCAGATCAATTACCGCTGTTAATCATCCCTCAAAGTAAAGTTGGGTCTTTTCACTTAGGTAATTTGGAAGTAAGACATTTATTCTTTTATTAATTTTAATTTTTATTAAATTAATATCTGTATATTATGTAAACTGCCAAATAGTTCTATAAAGCTTATAGCAAAAACTTCCCACTCCACCATCCCTTTCAACTCTCCCAGATAGTTCTTCTAGTATTTACTTCCATATTTCTAAATAATGCTATATTAGGTTAAATCATAAGAAATTGCTATTGTTGCGGGTAAAATGTGATTAATACCAACAATTTCACATGGTTAAACTTAATACTACTATTTCTTGGGTTTCCAGTTTTGAACATTGTCTACTGACTTCCCACTACGGAGAGCAAGGGTTCAGATTTACTGCAACACCCCCAACACACACACACACACAGACACACACACACACACGCTCATTTCTCCCTCATCCTTCCCATATACATAGTGAGTTATAGCACGATCGGCAATTAGGAGTTTACATTATTACCCTGTGTAAATATTGCTCATAGTTGAGCCTTACACTGTACTATAATTTCACTTCTTTTCTTGTTCAACTATATTTTTTCCTGAATTAATAATTGCCTCTTTTTTTTAACATTTTCTTAGTTTCCTATATATCTGTCATAATCCAGCCACATATTTGCTGACATGATTCTTACATTCCTCTCAACCATGTAAGGAAATCTCTACAAGTTTTCTTTTGCTTGCAGTATCACTTCAGAAATTTTCCCTCTCTGATGTCATGAATAATTTTTTTAAACCATTTTCTTCTGCTTCCCACTGTTTATCTCTATTTCTTTTCTGTTTGCTTTGATCTTTATCTGTCATATTAGACGTCTTCCTCAAATGTCTGGTGATTGTTAGCTGTCAGCTCATAGTTAATAGTGAGGCCCTGAAAAGCTAATTAGAAATTCTGTGTCAGCTAATGGGCCTCTATAGTGTGATTGACAGAAATGGTTGGTTTTACTGGCACACACAAATGTCAGCATTTGTAAACCTTTGGTCTTGGGTCAGGCAGTTTCCACTGAGAGGATTCCTCCAATCTCCTCCAGGTAGCGTAATTGGCCAAGGTGGAGTTCAAGACCATGAATCTGTTGTAGCTCAAGTCTCTAGCCTGATGTGATTAAGTCTGAATCATTTCCTTTTACCCGAAGTTTAAACGATGTAATGTGATATAAAGCCATGCACCTTTCCATCAGACTTGTAAGCTACACAGGACATTTACAGAAATAGTAATACTGTGTTTTATAGAACAATTTAGTGACATTCAGTAGTGTTAAAATTTCAGTCTCTTGACAATCTAGTTCACAGTTTGAAAGATCATGTTTCTTCCTAGAGAAAAAAAATAAAAAACCTTTACATGATTTTCTTAAACAACCCATTTGATTCTTGATCCCTTAGTTTCAAAGTCCCTTAGTTTCATTGGGTCCTTAGAGAATGAGTAGCTTCTATACATGTAACATCCCCCCTTACAATCATGGGATCCAAATGTTACATTGCATTAACATCTTTTGTTTTAAATCTGTATGATTATCTCACAAAACAGATGACCTCTGTACTCAAGTCAGGTTTACCTCATTTCACTTGGAAAACCATTGGTCCTCAGATGATCTGTCCTCAATTAAATATGGTCTAGGTCTTCCTCCATAGAAGTGTCTTTTTAAAATTCTCCTTGGTTACTGGTGAGTAATATGTAATGTATCTTTGGGGGACAAGGATGTTAAAAGTATGTCTGGTCATATTACTAACTGTACATAAAGAATAACTTTCAACACCATTTACAACAATCAGTCCTCTTTATTTCTGCTTTGTTGGTAAAGCCCTCTAGGAAATGTTACACACAGAGACAACATGATATGTTATACATCTTTGTTATCCATCAATGTACCTGCCACATTATGTACACAGTAGGTTCCCAATGAATATGTATTGAATACCTGAATGAGTGAATTTTCACATCTTTGAAGAAGAATTACTTGTTAATATTTATTCTTCAGGAATGTCAAGCTGTGTCTAAAAGTAATCAAGTGTAACAATTGTAATATTTTCCTAAGCTTTTGTGCCTTACATTTTACATGCCTTCACATTCACTTTCTGATAGATGGTGCATAAAGCATCTTTTTCATGTTTGCAATGAGCCCACGTAGTCAAGATTCTCAGTGTTGAGCTATCACACACATTGACCTTGAAATCCCCAGGGTTTGATATTGGATGGTGACTCAGGAAAAGACATTAAATTTTTTTTTTTTCAGTGTTGAATATTGCAGCTGGGCTTCCTAATCAGGAGAAAAGAGGCTGAATACCTGGGGGACAGACATAATACACACACCGAAAGGAGATGTTCATCTCTTCTGAATACATGATAATGGAGAGAATGGTGCTGAGCAAGCACAGTGTCAGAATAAAGTGTGGACCATGGGAAAATGCTGCACAAGCAAAACTGATGAAAAAAAGTTTCTTACAGCAGCTTTGAAAATATATACATTTTTTTAATTTCAAAAGTTAGGTTATTTTTTTTAAATTTGGGGAATAAGATTGCTTGCTAAATGTTTGGCTCTTTGTAAAAAGGAAAACATTGTTTTCTAAATTTGATTACATATGTCTATTTGTCTATTGTTGGGGTAAGGGTATTGCAAGGAGAGATAATTAGGGTATAACACCAGAAAGTTCAAGCCAGGAGAAAAAAATTAAATCACTGGTTTAAATGAAACAATGATTTTCTAAATGAGGGTTAATGAAATGGATAACTTTCTACATATAAAAACTATTTTGTCCTAAGTTTACTTTCAACATCCCAAACATCAAAGACATTTAATATGGGTTTTGCTTTCAGCACACTTTTGTATTATACTAACTTCTCTGTTTCTGCATGCATCTATTCAATTGTTTCTAAAAGCATTTGTCGCACACCTGCTCCATGCAAAGTGCTTTGCAAAGCCATGTCTGAGATCAAAAGAGAGAGGATTCTTATTTATCCGGCAAGAGTTGTTAAATATTTTCATTCTGCGGATGGCTCCGCATTGTTCATTAAAAATAGTTGTATATATTTTCACCAGTTAGAAGAAAAAAATTGCTTGATTCCTCTAGCTATTTTACCTATAATGGATGCTTTTCTAACTGCTATGTGGGTTGAGTTAATAAACTTCCCAAGGAGAAATTAATAGGCTACCTTTCCATTTGCAGGATTAGATACATTTAATGATGCTTCTAAGTATTTCAAAGATTTTCACTTTGCATTATTTTGCATAGACAAGGAAAGAAAAAAGGTTTACGAAATATATTTTTCCTATTTGTATTAAAATTTTAAAATTAGAGTAACAGTTCAAATTACTAGTGTCCTTCCTTTAGAATATAAATTGCTAATTCCTTTTATGGAATTATAAAGAAAATTATTATAAAAATTAAATATTCAAGCATTTTTATTGTTGTAAAATAGTATCTCATATAGCTAAATATGTGTAATCATTTGATATGTGTTTTTTTAATTAACTTATTTCTGTATTTTCTATGGAGGAAGACTTTGTATTTTTTTAGATAATTTTCAAAATTGAAGAAAAATAATATATCTTAAATGTGTCAACAGAGCAGTGTTTTTATTATAACTTTCATCGTATTTATTTGATTAGACAAAATTATGTTACCAACAAATCTGCATCAAATATTTTTCTCAAGTATCAAAATAACTTGTAATTAAGGAGCATACTTAATTATGAGTTCATCATCCTCTGAGAACGTATGTTATAGCTGTAAAACCAAGTATGATAAAACATATGAACAAAAACACAGTATATAAAATGCTGAATTTTTAAAAATTCATTTAGTATTATGGAATTGCCTATTATGAGTGAGATACTCACCAGAAATAGAGAAAATGAATGGCTCTAAAATGTTTATAACATGGTTGGAGAAACAAACAGGTAAACCAATGAATACTCTACAGCGTTTTTGTCAACACCTGTTGAGGCATCTGCCCAGCCTTGATTACCTGAGGGCTGACAGTCCCAACCCAGCACAATTAGGGTCTCCTGGCCATGGCTGGTTAGACAAATGCTTCTGGGAGCTCAAATTTTATTTCTGTTGCTTACAGAGTTTTGTTTCTGTTACTTTTGTTTCTGTTAGTTACCCAAACAAAATGTTACTAAGAAAACTATGAAAGTGCACCATGTTCAAACACCAACATGCCAGTAGCAGATGCCGGTAGCAGAAGGAAGTCCACTGTATCATCCCACCTCCAACAGGGAGGAGAAGCTCGGGCTGAGGAACGGAAGCTGACGACGGCAGATTGTGTCCACAGCGCTGTAGGTGAGACAAAGACCCAACACTACTAGCTACCAAAGCATAGCAGCTTCACAAGGGGCCTGCCCACTCCACAGTGTCCTCTCAGGAAGAAGGAAACTAGCCAAGGCCTTCATGTCAAATCTCTTCCGTTTCCTCTCTCCGCCACTTGCACAGGTATAAGGCTGCTACTTGAGGTACAGGTGGAATGAGTTCTCGTGTCTGTCACCTCACAGGCTATTGATGGCAGACATTTAGGGAGCAGTGAAAAACAACTGCTTCAGGCTGAAGAACCACTCCTGGAGTAAAAACACAAGGGACGGCTGCAGCAGCTCACTGACCCATCTTATGCTATGTGCGCTGCTACTGGGTGCTTGTGAGGACGTCCTCCAAGGGAAGTTGGTCCACTGCACACATCAAGGCGGGACATGCCTTACTGGGCCTGAGTTACCAGCCTTTTCCCTTCCCAAATAATCACTTCTCAGGGCAAGAGCAGACCCCAGAGGAGCCAGTTCAGCAGCACCTAGGAGACTGGAACCACCATTCCTTTGCATTAGCCCTTCACATCTCTCCTTGGACTCAAAGAGCATTATGTGAAAGGCCTTGCTGTCCTTCCCCACCATTAGACGTTCATCAAGTCAAGCCTGGAAACACCAAGCCTGCAGAAACTCAAATTTCAGTGAGAAGAGATAGAGTGATTAACCATCTTTCTCAGACAACTCTTGAATGTCCCATGCAAATTGCCCCCCCGCCCCTCTGTTCCAAAGCTGGTCATACAGTAAGACAATGATAAAGATTGAGTTGTACTTTTGAACCTGGACCAGACCCTGTCTGCTGCACATCTGCAGGACGCTGGTCTAAATCCAGAGTCTTCCTGCCATTGGGGAAAGTGGTGGTCAGGGTCTGTCAGTGGTGAAGGGAAGAAAGCCCCTATTCAGGCACTCAGCTATCAAAGAACGAAGAGGAACTTGTGGCACAAGTGTCCATATCTAACTTTTAAAACACTTTCTGGAAGGCATGATGTTTCAATTGAGTTTGAAGTATGAATAACAATTTTCCAGATACAATTGGTAGTAGTCTTCCAAAGGCAAGTAACAGCATGACTAAAGCCAATGGCAAGTGTGAGAGAATTTCAAGCTGGAAATACTATGCCATGGGGTTTGAATGTTCTGCTGAAGGTTAAAGGATGTCCTTGAAAGAGTTGAAATAGAAGAGTGACTTAATCAGATTAGGGATTCAAAAACTTCAAAACAAGAGCAATGTAGAGAATTGAGTAAAGCCCTGAGTTTGCAGGCTATTATACTAATCTAATCAAGACGTAATGAAAGTTTCTAAATAAGACCACTCAATGAGAATAAAAAAATAGGGGAGATGTTTTGGATGGCCATGTGACAGAATGTGTTGACAAACTGAGAGTGAGAAAGAGGGAGAAGTGGAGGCTATGGTGACTACCAGCTCCTTCTGAGACTGTGAGGACAATGAGCAGGTGTGATGGAAAAGACTTAACAGTATATATTGGTTTCAATGCTCTGAAAAAGTGTTGCAATATTCCCTGGCATCTTCCCATCAAGAATTTATCATCATATTTTTCTCTGGAACATATTAAGCTAGTGAGCAATGTTTATACATCAGTTTTTAATTGCTGTGTAAACATTACTACAGCCTTGGTAACTTAAAATAACACCCACTTATTAGCTCAGAGTTCTGTCGGTCAGAAGTCTGGCATGCCATGCTTTCGTTCTCTGCTCAGGGTCTCACCAGACTGAAATCAGGTGTCACCTGGGCTCAGCTCTTCTATGGAGGCTCTGGGGAAGAAATTGCTTTCAAGTTGGTTCAGGTTGTTGGCAGAATCTAATTCCTTGCCACTGTAGGACTAAAGTCCTGATTACTTGCTGGCTGTCAGCCAGAGACTACTTTCAACTTCTAGAGGTCACCTGCATTCCTTAGCATGTGGCCCCTTCCATCTTCAAAGCTAGCAATGACATGGTGAATCTTCAGGCTTCAATCTCTCTCACTTTCTCTTCTGTCACCAGCCAGAGAAAACTCTCTGCTTTTAAAGGGCTCATGTGATCAGGCACATTCAGATAATTTCCCATTTGCCACATAACATAACGTAATCATGCAAGTAACACAGGGGGACAAAGGTCATGGGAGCCATCTTAAAACCTGCCTTAAGAAGTGAATCACACCTTACAAGAAGTGATTCACCTGAAAGAAGTGATTCTTCTCTAAGAATATGGTAGTGTAAAGGTGGATTTTGTGATCAAAGTAGACAGTTGAATAAAAAGCCAGAATCAGAATAAAATGGGGAAGTCAACAGGTCTCCAAAGAGAATGTCCCAAAACAGAAACTGACACAAGGATATAAACCCAGAAGAAAAGGTGCCAGGAATAGAAGAGTCGTTCGAATCAAGACAAAATGGAAAATGGAACTCTATGTAAAATGGTGACTTGAACAACAATGTCTAACCTTCCTCCTGGACCTTTGTTCTAATGACACAATGCTTTTGAGAACAGTGACTGATAAATTTATATCAATACATGAACTAGGGAAAGTTCCTCCATGTGGCTGAACTTCAAAGAGATGGAACCAAATGAAAATAAGTAGAGGAGGTCTAAGGGAAATACCAGAAACATCCTCCAAGTTTGAAGGCTGTTGAAGAAAAGAATGGACCACAGAGCAGGCAGGAAGTATGTCACAAGGGAGCCACAATCATGTGGAAACAACTGTGCTGTTGGTCTATCGGCCAACCTACCCAAAAGAGTTGGATGGCAGCTGGGCTGGAGGACAAGATGGGTAGAAGAAACAGGAAAGACACAACTCCACAGCTTGTGCCTGAAGTAGAGGTCTAACTACACCAAAAACTAGATAGAGATATTTGGCCTCTGGAAGACAGCAGTGTAGTAGATGAATAGAATTTATATAGATATGTGGAATTTCTGAAAGGGAGACTAACACAAATAGAACAGAAGCAGGGCTCAAATAAATAACAGAATAGCTAGCATTTATTGAGAACTTACGTACTGTATTCCAGGCACTGTGCTACACTGGACATATCTCTACTTGTACACCTTTCATTTTCTTTCATTCACAACCTTGTTGGTGACTCATCTAATATTTTGCCTTCTCAATTCTTCACCAGCTCACTTCTCTGAGCAGTTATTATTACTCTTGGATGATATTAATGTTGCAATCCCTGCTTTCTCTTTTTTTTTTTTTGCGTTTGCCTTCATTTGTTGTGAGTTGGTTTGGCAGTGAAGGATTTCACCCACATTTAATTTTCAGCCTTGCTGAGATACTTTGAGATTTGTCTCTTTTACACTTTATCTTCTGAAATTATGTTTTTAAACAATATGAGGTATGAGGAGTTGGGTTTTTTTTTTTATCTTTCTCTCAATAGATCATGTACTCCAATTGTGCTTATTAATCTGACCATATCTTTAGTCTTAGTTCTGTATTTTATGTTTTTAATAAGTCTATTGTTCTCGTCTACGTGATCTGGGTTTCTCTATTTTGTTTTTGTGTGGTTTTATGTTTATAATAAATTTTTAGATTTTTCACCTTTGAAAAATACATCTAAACAACTTTTAAAATTTATTCATCAACCTTAAACAGTATCTACAAACTTTCTCTGAGGAAGGTGAGGAAATTATCATACACATTTCTGTTCCCAAATTTACATACCCCTCCATATACTGATTTGGTTGGTTATATTGCTATTTCAAATTTTTCTGGTGTTCACTTTATGCATTAAAATTATATACTTAAGCCTTCATAATTTGAAGTATCAGCGTTTGTTAGAATTTCTTAAGCTCCATAATGAAATAAGAAGAAATGAGGATATGAACATGTTCTCCCATCTCTACTTCCTTCTGACCTACTGATTATTGTATGGAGATCATTATTTCTATGTTGTTACAATTTATAAGCTTTACATTCTCTTCTAAGGCCATAATTCCCAGGTGTTTAAATCTTGGTGCTATATTTAAATAATATCAGCGCTCATATCAACATTCTCATTTTCTATACCTGAACTCTTTATTTTTATTTATCTCTAATCTCTTGCCTGGATTTCACCATCAAGTAGATTTTTTGTCCCCCAAAAAATTTAATGTGTACCTTATTTCCTGAGTTCTTTTGTGTGTCAAAGAAATGTTTTCTATATGACATAACTGAGTATAAAAACCTCAGAACACACTTTATTTCCCTGAAGACTGTAGTAATTGTCTCACCATTTTTTTAGTATCATTGCTGTGAAATTGAATGCCAGCTTGGTTTTCCCTTGATATAGGTGAATTACTTTATTTTCTGGCTTGGTTTTATTCATTAATTCCACAAGTATTAGTTGAATGTCTACTATATAATAGGTACTATTCTAACTGCTAGATTTATATCAGGTTCTAGATTCTTTATGTCCAGCAACTTCACCATTATAACGGTCCTAAGACAGAAAGACATGGTGTGTCCTTCAATCCACAGAATCATGTCTTCTTTTATGGCTGTGAGGTTTTTCTTTTTAACCTTTAAAATATTGTGGAGGTCCCCTGAATCCTGTTCTTTTCTGTGTCAAAAATGTTTGAAATTGTAGTCACTTCATGATTTAATTCATCTTCTAACTTTTATTATCCACCTGCCTTTTTAAACGTTCTTTTCTCCACTTAACTATTTTGTTGTTGTTGTTGTTGTTTTTGTTTCTATCTTTCAAATATTTATACATTACCTATGCTAGTTTCTTTCTAATTATGGCTCATTTTTAAAGAAGGGCGGCTCCTTCTTATAAAGGTTTTTGCTCAAGAGTCGTATGAGGAAGGGAAGGGGGAGAGTGTGGCAGGAGCCTCGTTTCTGCTGTGCAGTTTCAGACGGCTTTCTCATCGGCTCTGCTGTGCCTTTGTTCCAAGCCCATGTCTCCTCCCAGTGACCTGCATTCCTTCCAGAAGTAAGCTGGTTTTGCCCCACAAGGCTCAAGTTTCTGTTTATTTTTATTCTCCTCAATTGACACTGAGCCACTGATCAAAGCTGACTCCATGCAACCATAGAAATGCAGGAGGACATAGAGGTTAAGAGTACGGGTTCCGTAACTGACTAGCAAAATTGGGACAGGAATAGTACCTTCCTCATAGGGTTACTGTGAGGATTACCTGGATTCTCACAGGTAAACCATTTAAAGCAGTGCCGAGCACATGGTAAGCTCTGAATGAATATGGGCCACTGTTATTGTTGATATTGTTAGTAGTGTTATTATTCCCATGATATGCCTCCAGCACATATCCTGCAAATTTAATGGATTTTTCTCCTTCCAATCCCATCTAGTCTGCAGTTCCTTGATGTGGGATGTGGAATTAATGGTTTCCAGCAAGGTATAACTGGTGAAGCCCTTCCGAGCTGTACCACCTACTACTGGAAAACTCTGCAGTGTGTGCATAGACTGTAGAGTGTGAAATCTCCTTTTGGCATCCTCTTGGAATTGGGGCCAAATGTCCCTATATTTAGAAGCAATTCTTCATAGTTTGGGGTTGTGTCTGCCTCTGGTTTCATTAAAGATTGTCTCTTTTGTCAGACTTTGTGTTGCTTTCACTTGATATTAGAGAGTGGAGCTTAATACAATTATCTTTATGCTGCCATCTTCAAGCAGAAGCTCTTAATATTTTTAAATCCAGGAATATTTTTAAATAAGTGAGATAATGGTGAGCGTCTCTCTCCACTGAAGCTTAAATATGAAGATATTATAAGACGGATTTAAGAGTTAATGCCATGTTCATAAAAGGACAGTTTAAACCTTAAAATCAGTTCCTAAGGGAGATTATTAAATCTTATTCCAATTTTGCACTTGTGACTAAATATTTTTTTATTTAGAAAATGGCTTTGCATTAGAAATGGAAATATAGTTATAAAATCTTGGTAAATACATTTCAAGCTCTTATTTAAAACTTCTGTGAAATTTTATCTGAGTATAAATAAATTTTTATTTCTATATATGTATGTGTCTGTGTATATATGGGCATATGTATGTATAGATGTGAATATAGATATTCTAAAGATATATTTCAAATTATATGAGTGGTGAATGGTTTCAATCCATGTTACCGAGGGCAGAGTTTGCATTTTATGAATTTCACTTTCCCTTTAAGTCTAAGTCTTACTTAGTATAAAAGGTAAGTAAAATAATTAAACCAGTTAATGGTTATTTATTGTCATGATTATCATGAAATAATAGATGATGATGATGATGATGGTGACGATGATGATGATCTCACATTTATAGAGTGCTAGGAACTATGTGAGTAAATTACTTCATTTCCTTTTCAATTATCCACATGAGGAAGAAGCAATTATTAAGCCTACTTCACAGATAAGGAAACTGAGACTTAGGGGGTTAAGTCACACACCCAGCATCATTCAATTGGCAAGTAACAGTTTCACCAACCCCACTGGCTCAAAACCCATGCTCCTAAACAAAAATGTGCTAAACTATCTACTCTTATAATACTGCCTACTTAGTAACATGAACATCCCAATACTCACTTTACAAGGAGAAAAAATAAAATTCAATTCAATAATTTGCTCAAGGTCACCCAATTCAAAGGAGAGAAAACATGCTCTTTTCACTACAGTTCTTAAAAATTAGTTGAGGTTATGTGTCCCAGAATGCAGTACAAGTGAAAAACTTTTCATCTATATTTTTAATTCATTTATAATTTTCTTAATACCTGTTTTACCTCTACTAAAGCAATGAGAAAACAAAACAAAACAACAACAACAAAAAAACTTTCAAGAATGTTCTTTTCCATTGTTGGTCAAATCTTCCAAAGCATGAATGCATCTCCAAAACAAATGACCACTTGGCTATTAAATACAGGAAAAAAGAAATTGCTCTGAACAATGGTGCATGTAAACTGAATTTTTGAGGTGTAACAAATATGATTCTCCTTGGAGGTGATTTTTTTAAACATTCAGGTAACTGAAGTAAGTCAAAAGAGACAAACAGCGCTCTCTGCTTCTATATGCCGAGGTTAATCACAAAATGCATCTTTGTTTTAAAATTCCATGAATGTCAGAAGAGGAGACCATCCAGTGTCAGTTCATAAATGGACCATTCTGTTTGAAAATCAAACAAATGACTCCCTGACTTTGCTTCTCTTTGCTGAGGAGGGAAGCAGCGGCCTTCTGGGGCAGCTCCTTAAAGATATTTCTGTGAGATTTATGTGGCACAAAGAGCTCTCAAAGACAAATCAATATATCCAAGTTGAGCATCCTAATATAATCACGCTGATCAAGAAAAGTCCTTCATCGCCTCAGATCTGTCATTTCTTCCTATCATTGTGTGGAGACATCTAAAGGTTTTATGTCCCTGAAACAAAGCTCTGAATGACCGTCTTCAGTCGTGTAGGTTGTTAACAGAATCCCATAAAATCAGTCATCACTCCAGATTCATAATTTCCCTTGGGAAAACCATTCAAGCTCAAACTTGGTGGGAGAAATATCAGACAACAAAACTAATGAAGAAACATAGGCCTGGATTATGGCCTTATAATTAATTGTGAACCTAAATATCACAACGACATCAGGTATTTTGGCAAATAGTAAATTCCGTAGGGTTGCAGAAATGATCTCATTGCTCCCCGCTGTTTCTGAGGGAAGACTTACAGACATCTTGACCATCAGGGGGTCAGGTTCTCACCAGGCCCTGTCTTGAAAACTCTCCAGTTTGGGGTGATGCATAGCCTCGCGATCCTCCCCCTACTGGGATCCAGCCTTTGAGTGTCACTGCCCTGCTTTTTCTTTAATGAAACTACACAGTGCCCTGATTAAAACTGTCTTGGTTCTTGGCGTTGAAATAAATAAAGTGAGGGGGAAAATTTGTCTCAAAATTGTGTATGAGAATGAACTGAAGAAGGAAGACAGGATAGGGGCTGTTGATGGAGTTTTTAGAGCATCACTAAGTACCATCCCCTCTCTACTATGGGCTGAATTGTGACCGCCACTCCCCCAAAATCATATGTTGAAGCCCTAACCCCCAGAACTTCAGAATGTGACTGCATTTGGAGACAGAGCCTTTAAAGAGGTGATTAAATTAAAATTAGGGCATTACAGTGGGCCCTCATGCAATATGACTGGTATCTTTATAATAAGAGGAAATTTGAACACAGATAGCTACAGAGGGAAGATCATCTGAAGACACAGGGAGAAGATAGCCACCTAAAGCCAAAGAGAGAGGCCTCAGAAGGAACCAAATCTGCCGATGCCTTGATCTTGGATTAAAAAAAAAAAAAAATTATATTGTTTAAGCCACTCAGTCTGTGACGCTTTGTTATGGCAGCCCAAGCAAATTAATACACTGTCCTCCACAGTTCTGAACCAACTGATAAATAAGAGACAAGAAAGAGAGAGATGGGAGCAAAGTGTATCTTTTGTAAAACTGATATGAGAATATGGCTGTAGAGCAGCAGCCAACAGGGCCTGCATGGCGATCAGAACAGCAGGCCCCCCGCCCCCGGAACTATTTCAGATGGAGGAGCCGAGGACGCACTCTGGTTGGGCAGATGGATCTGAAAGAAAGAGGACTCAGAACCAGTCAGGAAGAAAGAGGATTCCCTGTGAAAGAATGAGTGACGTGGACAGAGGTGGGGAGTCTTCTTCTATCCTTTTTCTCTGGGTGGGGCAGGGTAATTCCCTTCCCTCTGTGAAAATGTGAGGAGTGAGAAATAAAGGTCTCCATGCTCTCCCCACCAGCTGATCTCAAGCTTTATTTTTTCCTGTGCTTCACAAAGAGGTGAGGTCATCTGGTCATCTTCACCGGGAAACACCACATGCAACTAAAATGCCACAAAGCAAAACCTCCCTTTCCCATTTCAACGTGCTCATCTTTCTACAGATGGAGGAAAGACACCATGGTCCACCCATGTGCCCAGGGCAGTCACTTGGGGTTATCTAGTTTTCGTTTTCTTTCTGTCCACCTAGAGTCTTACAGATTCTTCTTCTTTCATGACATGAAAATCTGTCTGCCCCATTCCAGCCCATTGTCAATGCGTTAGTATATCCCCTCACTGACTTCCCCCTGGATTCCAGCCCAATCTTCCTAACTGGCCTCTCTACCACATGCCATTCTCCACACTGTTACCAGAGTGAAGCTTCTAAAACCCCAATCTGACCACAACATGTCATAAATTAAAATCCTTCAAACTCCTATGTGAGCAACAAGGGAACCTGCCCAATATGGCTACCTCTACTGCTCTGTCTTGCCAGAGCCAGGGAGAGCCAGAGTTCAGAGGCCATCATGAATCAGGGACACCAGGATTTGAGGAAAGGGAAGACAACTTCTGCAAGAGGTCATGGGAGAGTCCCCAACCTCAATGAGCAACAAAACCCACCCCTGCCCTCTCTCCCATTCCCCAGTGGGGGGAAGAGGAAGAGTCTACTGGTGAATGAAAAAAAAAAAAAGTGGCAGTCTGTCCCTCTCTTCTCTCAGGAACCTGCCCGACCAGAGAGAAAGTGCCTTTCTTTTAGGATGTGGTGTTAAGCTTTCATTTAAAGGCTCTCCCTACAGTAGAAAATATGCATCCCAAGCACTGACTATAAATCAGAGAGTTGTTTTAATTCTCAGGGGCAATGTAAGTAAGTCCATCTGACCCTCACACTAAGACTGATTATCCTACAGTTTTATCAGCACCAAAGATAATATTTGGATCTCCATCAACTTGACTCTGGAGTTTCAATTCTGAACCTGCTTAGGGGAAAATGCGTGTCATGCTAACCCACACAGACCCCAACACTTTGGAATGCTCATGATTCTGTCCCCGGGTTATGGCTCTGAGATGTGAAGAGCTAATGAATTGACACAGTAAAAAAAGGTCACAGTTAACTACTTTTGCTCATAAAAGAGGTGAATTATAGCAGTGGGGCCCCTTTGCTTTTCAAGCAATTAAAGATCAGCCGTCAGGAGGCAGGCAGCCTTTACTGTCCCCTACTTGTGGAGCCTTTTGCTCTGCCAAACACCTTGTGTTTTTTGAGTTCTCCATTTTCATGAATGATACCACTCTCTTGACAGTGGCAGTGACATCAGAGCTCTATGTCACAACCGAGCCTCCTCCTTTAACTTTTTACATCTAATTCGTTAGAACGTCATGAAGATTCTACCATCTTAGGTCTCTCACACCCCTCATCTCTTTCCACGTCCTGGCTGCCACTCTACTTCATTGCTTTTCATCAAAATGGCTTCCTAATGGTCTCCGTGAATTGTGTCTCTCTCTGCTGTAATTCTTCAGATTCACTTCTGGCAGATAAACATTTCCAACAGGCGTGTTTGGTTATGGGTCCCCTATTCAAAACCTGTCAATGGTCCCCCACTGGTTTCTAAATTAAATATGACTCCTGCTGGGATTCAAGCAAGTCTTTCATAATAAGGCTCCAACTTCCCTTTTCTGCTCTGTCTTCCAACATTTTGTATTGTCTTCATGCTCCATTAATTAGTGTCACCATAATACACCTCCACAGTTTGCTGCTTCCTTGTTTTTGCTGCTGTGTTCCTACTTCTAAGATTTCTTTTTTCCCTCTCTAAGATGGACCTTTAAGGATAAGTAGCAATAAAGAGACAAACCACAACTGTGTAATGAAACATTTTCTTATCTCCCCAAACCTAACAAAAGTTGAGCTTTCCTGTTTTTTGATCACCATAGAATCATAGTAGTCTGTACTTACCTCACTGCATTAACTTTACTGCACTATTGTGGACATATATTGATTTACCTCTTTCCTCCAACAGCTCCCAAATCTTTCCTTGGACGAACAATTTCTCCTTTCCTATTTTCAACCATGAGATTTGGGTGAAACTTACTTCTTCCTTGTTTTCACATGGAACATGAACCAATCCACTACCTAACCTTCCGCCCTCCCCTCACCCCTGAGTCTTGATATTTTATTTAGGGAAGATCTGGTCCAATTCAGCCCCATGAAGCATAAGAGATATTTGATGGGGCTTTAAGAATAGAAGTCTCCATTATCTTCCAAAGGAACTCCAAGAAGACATATCCTCTCTTTCTCAGATGATGTGGTGAGGTATGAGGTCTAGAATTGCAGAAGCTATTTTGCAAACATGAGGGACGCCAGCCTGAAGATAGATTTAGCACAAAGAGGAGACAACAAAAGCAATCATGGAGAAAAATGGAATATTTTGAACTTCTGGGTAAGACAGCACTTGGAGCCAAGCCTAATTGTATACTCTTTAGTTAAGTCAATACATTCCAATAGTTAATAGTACTGTATTATATATTTGAAAGTTGCTAAGAGAATAGATCTTAAAAGTTCTCACCACAAGAAAAATATTTTTGAATGTTAACTAAACTTACTGTGCTAATCATTTCGCAATATAAACACATGTCAAATCATTATGTTGTATACCTAAAACTAACACAATATTACATGCCAATTATATCTCAATTAAAAAATAAACATAAAATAAAGCTTTCAGTGAATAACAAAACCAAGTAATGAAAAATGTCAATAGCACGTGTAGAATTTTTTTTTTTAATTCTAAACTTGTTTAAGCTGACCTCAGTGCAGTATTCTGACTCCAACAACAAAATTTTCTCCCTCATTCTAGACATATGGTATCTTTTCCTCTGGCTAGGTTTAAAGTTACTAGAGATCTCATAGTACCTTACATCACAGCCTTTTAATAAACATCTTTTAATTATACTTATTTGTACAATGGGAAAAAATGTTTCCATGAATTGGTAGAAACAAAATTTTGAAAAAAGAAAAGAGAATAAACATTCACTAAATGTTTGCTTAATTGATTTAGATACGCTGATACTGTCTAAAGGCACAGTGCATCAAGCAGACTGATTAGGAAAATAGCTAATTAAGAAAACTATTAAACAATAGTTTAATGGTTACCAGAGGGTTCAAGGGGAGGGGGCTGGTGGATGAGGGTAAACTGGATCAAATATATGGTGATGGAAGGAGAACTGCCTCTGGGTGGTGAACACACAATGTGACATACAGATGATGTAATACAGAACTGTACACTTGAAACCTATGTAACTTTACTAACCATTGTTACCCCAATAAACTTTAATAATAAAAAAATAGGCCTAACAACATAAGCCTATTTCATTTTTAAAAATTTAAGAATTTTCTGGTTGTTTAGGATAGAATTATCAGGACATTTTTGTTGAAGTGGAATTTTTGCAATGAAAAATAATTCTTAGACCTAGTGTTCAATGGTTAACCAATTCTTGATATTTGACTACATAGGCCATTTGTATATTTAACTAAAATGGGCCAGCCCATGGGTACAAATGGAGCCATGTTGATACTTTAATTTCAAAATTATAAGGGCTCTGAGGCCATATGCTTAGCTTCAGAAAGGTCAGTCCTTCATAAAGTTTCAAAGTCCCAAAGGTTCCAAAATGTGTCCTAGGTGTGAGTCACCTCAGAGGGTGGGCAGAGCTCTCATGAATGTGTGGCTCCAAGTAAGAGTTTCACTACTTAACTGAGTCTCAACCATAGAAAAGTTGGAGTCCATGCATCTAGAGCTGGAGAAACTGCAACAGTACTGACAGCTCTAGTAGTTTTCTATCATATCACTGCCTAACAAGTTACCATAAATACAGCAGCTTGAGACAACACCCCTCTGTCAGCCCATAGTTCTGTAGTGTGAGGTTGGCCATAGCATGGCTGTGTACTCTGCTCAGAGGATAAGAAGGCTGAAATCTAAGTGTTGTCTGGGCTGAGTTCTCGTCTAGAGGCTCTAGGGAAAAATCTGTTTCCATGTCATGCATGTGGTTCGCAGAATTCAGTTCCTGTGGTTGCAGAACTAAAGTCCCTGTTTCCTTATTGGCGGTGAACCAGGGACTGCTCTCAGCAGTTCAAGGCCACCCATATTCCTTAGCACTTGGCTTCCTCCATCTTTAAGCCAGCAATGAGACATCAAATCCTTCTGTGCTTTGAATTGCTGACTTCCTCTGTCTCTGATCTCTAGACCCAACGTCGAAGGCCTCAGGTGACTAAATCAGGGCCACCCAGACAATCACCTTATTTAATGCCAACTGATTTGAGACCTTAATTATATCTGCAAAAATCCGTCCACAGCATCACCTACATTAGTGTTTGGTAAAATAACTGGAAGAAGGGGTGTGTGAAACAGGCACCAGGAATCTTGGGACCACCTTAGAATGCTTCCTGCTACACCTGTGAGATAATCAAACACGAGCCCCTCCCACCAGCGTCCATCAGGGCTCCAGGCAGTAACAACCCCTCCGAACCTTGGGTGTTTCTGCTCACTCTTGCCTGGCCTAGGTCTCTTTCACGGTCCTAAAACTAGGGCAATATACAAATCAAGACTTACACTCCTTCTCTTCATTTCCTCTCAGTTATCTGTCTTTGTCTTCTTGGGCTTCCATAACAAAATACCATAGACCGGTGATGTAAACAATAGAAATTAATATTCTCACAGTTCTGTAGGCTAGAAGTCCAAGATCAGGGGGTTGGCAGGGTTGGGTTCTGGTGAGCGCTCTCTTCCTGGCTTTTGAATGGCCACCTTTCTCTGTGTGTCGTCACATGACTGAGGGAGATAAAGTTCTTTGGTGTCTCTTCTTATGAGGGCACTAATTTCATCATGGGGGCCCCACTGTGATGACCTCATCTAACCTAATTACTTTACAAAATCCTCATCTCCAAATACCACCACATTGGAGGTTAGGGTTTGAACATATAAATTTTGGAGTACCACAATTCAGTTCATAGCAGTATCAAAATGACAACAAAAATCCATCCATCACTCAGGAATAATATTCACTTTAGGCACAACGTCATCTCAATTCATACAGAACTATATCTATCTATCTATCTATCTATCTATCTATCTATATGGAGAAAGAGAGAGAGAGATTTTCACACCACTCCCTCTACTTCCTTCCCCCACTCCCCACTATTACCCACCAACAGCAAAATTTCAGGAGACACATTTCTATTTAAGCTGAATTCAGAAATGTCTGCTCCGAAAATAGGCATTTAGCTCTTCGGTCTCAAACATCTACACCTAGATTAGTGTTAACTTCACCCCAGTCCTCTAGAACAATGGGTGGGCACAGACTTATATCTTAAAAAGACTGTCAAATCGACAAGTTTGCCATAATGGCTCTTGAAAATTCTACTACGTTTTAATGATTCTTCAAAACGAATGACTTGTGTTACTTATATTAGTTTCCTGTTTTTCCTGTAACAAATTACCACAAACTTAGTGGCCTAAAACAACACAAATTTATTATCTAACAATTTCCAAGGTAACAAGTCTAAAATGGAACAGCAGGACTATGTTCTTTCTGGGGGCTCCAGGGGAGAAACCACTTCCCTGACTTTTCCAGCTTTTAGAGACCATCTGTTTTCATCCTTGTCTAGTGGTCCCTTCCTTGCATCACTCTGACCTCTGTTTCCATCACCATATGGCTCTCTCAGACACTCCTGCCTCTCTCTTATAAAGACTCTTGTAATGACCTTCGGCCCACCCAGATAATCCAGAATAACCCTTCCATCTCAAGCTCTGTAACTTAATCACATCTGCAAAGACTCTTTTGCCAGGTCAAGTAACATATTAATAGGTTTGAGGGATTAGGATATGCACATGGGGACGGGCATTGTTCTCCGTTTTTCTTCAGTAGTGTGATTCTTGTATCCCAAAACATACTAAATAAATAAGCTCTAAGAGTTTATATTCTGAAATTATACTTTCAGGCAAAAACACACTCACTAATTTTCAAGCCAACAGTGTCTAGTTAGAGAAGGTCTAATGGAACACATTTGAATTGTGCAAGTTTGGATGTTTTGCTTTGCGTACCTGTGCTGAGCAAGAGAAATGAAAAGGTGGCCTCTTCTACTAGTCTTCACTCTGCTGCACCTTGTGCCATTTTCATTGTCTTTCTTATTGCTCTCATATTTAGCCTTTATTTTTCCCCAAAAAAATATTTATCTGTGCTTCAATTTATTTTTAAATGCAGTTTGAGTGCAACATAACCATGAGCTCTAAAACAGCTGAAAAACCGGTGAAGAAAATGATGCAGATAAAAAAAGTGGTAACAAGTCTTCATTAAGTTACATTTTATGTAACAAATTACCACAAACTTTGTGGTAAGTCTACCTGTGCATTTTACAATTATTGGTTATTAACTATTTAATTTTGTTTTCATTATCCAATTGATATATTTCTCTCAGAAAACTGAGAACCTCGTATGAGAACAAAATTTATTGCAATGACTGGAAATACTTTTCATGGAACAGCTTTTCACCAAATGGCAGGGGTTTCAGGAAAGAAGTCAAATTGATAGGAGAGGGTTAGGTGTTTTTGCCTTTAGTCGACTAAGCAGCCCATTCAGGTAGCCCACCCAGAACAAAAGAATCATCTTATTCAGAAAGGAGTTGTGACGCCTCCACTGAACTAGACAACTGCTAGCAGTTTTTAAACGACAGGTTTTCCAACTCCTACCTATCAAGACTTCAAAAATTTTAGGGTTGAATTTCAATAGAATCACCCTGTTGTAGATATAAAATATGTATATGGAGCTGGATTTTGATTAAACCTCTTTCTATACAGTCAACTGCAAATAAGCCCTCTCCTAGTTGGCCAGATGAATGGCCAGACAGCAAAGGCCAGTTTTCATGTATTGCAATCTAGCAAAAGCAATCTACCCCCAGTGCTTCCAGGATGCTGTTATTGGGAAAGCAAAATTGCACTGTTAGAGGTCAGAAGCTCCCAATCACCTCTCTGTGGCCACATGAATAGAATTTTTCTTTGGTGGGACCATAATATAGTTGGGGAACGGCATGATTATACCCTCAGTGTCATAGGTTGAAATCAATTTTAAAAAATAAATCTCAGAGAATGATGCAAGATGGCAGAGTAGATAAATGCCGTGCTTGCCTCATCCCATGAACACATTAAAATTACAACTAAATTATAGAACAGTCAACCTGGAGAACCATCTAAAGTCTAGCTGAACAGTAGTTTTATAACTAAGGATATAAATAAGAAGCCACCTTGAAACGGGTAGGAGAAACAGAGATGTGAAACAGGCCGGTGCCAAACCTCTGTGTGGTGGATGAAAATTGAGAGGGATATATCAGCCACAGAGGCTCCCCACAGAGGAACAAAGAACCCCAGCCTCACACCAGGTTCTCCATCCAGGAGTACTGGTGCCAGGAAAGGAGCCCTCACAGCCTCTGGTTGTGAAAAACAGTGGGGATTCCGACAGTCAGGGTGGGACGGAAGGCTGCGGGAAACCCAGATGTCCTCTTAAAGGAACCATGAATGGACTCATTCACTCACAGGCACTTACCTTGGACTCTGGCAGAGAGATGGTGACTCAGGGGGCGTCAGAGGCATACAGGGGGCAAACTGAGGTGTTTGGCTTCAGGGGTCGGCCTGGAGGACAATCAGCAATTTCTCTGTGTGGGGTCCTTTCCTGTGCAGCTGGGAGGCAGGCGCCATCTTTCCTGTGTTGAGCCCTCCCCCTACGCTTATAGCCAAATCTGAATCTAATTGGCCTGGTGAGATCCGCAGCTGCACCTGGCTGACTTACTAAGATCCCACCACACCCAACTCCCTACCAGTAAGGTTACCAGGTGAACCTTACTGGAGCCAGCAATTGGCAACAGGTGGCAGCAGGCCTCAGTGTGTCCTGGCTTTTTGCGGAGCTACCCCAGGTCCCGTACTGGTGGTAGCTGTCCTCGGTTTGCAGCATGGCCTCTCCCATGTGCCCCTAGGCCCAGCACAGGCAGCAACTAATCATGGATCACTTTGTAGCTCTTACCAGGTAGTCACCGACCAGTCACAGGCTGTGGCTGACCTGGGCCTTTACCAGAGCCCCTCCCAAGAGGTCCCAGAATCTACATACTTGGAGGTTGACTTCATACCACAGCAGAGCACTGCCAATTAGCGCCACAAGCGGCACACCTAAAGGGCAGTCTCAACAGACACCAGAGCCTGCTGGGGCAACCCCCACTTCGTGTGGTAAGCCCCCCAGCACAGCAGACCATAAGTTGTGGACATGGCCAAACCTTACAGCCAATTAGCCTGAAAATCAATCCCACCCACTGCCATGCTAGTAGCAATCAAGGCTCAAATATAACAGGAGGGTACACACAATCCACACAAGGGACACATACTCCTGGAGCATCGGGCTCAGGTGACCAGGGAGACTGTGCCAGGATCCCAAAGAGCACCTACAACATAAGGCCACCCAGCAAGAGATGTAGCAGATCTACCTAATACATAGAAACAAACAGAAAGACAACCAAAATAAAGAAATATGTTCCAAAGGAATGAACAGGAGAAAACTCCAGAAAAAGAATTAAATGAAATGGAAGCAAACAACTTACCAGAGACAGGGTTCAAAACATTGGTTATAAAGATGTTCAAGGAACTTAGTGAGAACTTCATCAAAGAGACAGCCAGCATTAAAAAGGACACAGAAACTATAAGAAAGAACCAGTCAGGAGTAAAAAATACAATAACTGAAATGAAGAATGCACTAGAAGGAATCACCAGCAGACTAGATGAAGCAGAAGATTGAATCAATGATTTGGAAGATAAGAGAGCATAAAACACCCAATCAGAATAGCAAAAGAAGAAAAAGAATTAAAAACAAAAATGAGGATAGTTTAAGAGACCTCTGGGATAACATGAAGTATAACAACATTCACATCATAGGGTCAGAAGAGAAGAGAAAAAGCAAGGGATTAAGAACCTATCTGAGGAAATAAGGACTGAAAATTTTCCTAACCTGGCAAAGGAAATAGACATACAAGTCCAGGAAGTGCAGAGAGTTCCAAACAAGACAAACCCAAACAGGCCCACACCAAGACACATTATAGTTAAAACGGCAAAAGTTAAAGACAAAGAGAAAATCCTAAAAGAAGCAAGAGAAAGGCAACTACTAACTTATAAGGGAGTTCCCAAGATTGTCAGCTGACTTCTCAACAGAAACTTTGCAGGCCAGAAGAGATTGGCAGGAAATATTCAAAATGATGAAAAAGAAGGATCTACAACCAAGACTACTCTACTCAGCAAGGCTATTATTTATTGTAAAATCAAAAGACAGATAAAGTGCTTCCCAGACAAGAAATAACTAAAGAAGTTCATCACCACCAAACCAGCGTTACAAGGAATGTTAGAGGGACTTAAGATGAAAAAAAAAGACCAAAAATATGAATAATAAAACGGCAATAGTTACATATCTATAAACAATTACTTTCACTGTAAGTGGATTAAATGTTTTGATCAAAAACATAGGGTGGCTGAATGGATAAGAAAGCAAAACCTTTACATATGCTGCCTACAAGAGACTCATTTCACATTGAAAGACACACACAGACTGAAAGTAAAGGGATGGAAAAAGAAATTTCATGAAAATGGAAATGGAAAAAAGAAGAAAAATAAAGCTGGGGTAGCAATACTTATACCAGATAAAACAGACTATAAAACAAAGGCTATTAAGAGAGACAAAGAAGAACCCAGTAATCCCATTTTTGAGTATTTATCTGAAGAAATCCAAAATATTATTTTGAGGGGAAATGTGCATCCATATGTTCACTGCAGGATTACTTACAATAGCCAAATGTGGGGGCAGCCTGGGTGTCTGTTGATGGAAGAGTGGATAAAGAGGAGGCGGTACATATATACATTGGAATATTGCTCAGCCATGGAAGGGAATGGGTTCTTGCCATCTGCAGTGGCATGAATGGACCTGAAGGGTATTGTGCTGAGTGAAGTATGTCAGACAGAGAGAGACAGATGCTATGTGATTTCACTTATATGTGGAATCTAAAGAACAAAATAAACAAACAAACAAAACAGAAACACACTCATAGATACAAAGAACATTTTGATGGTTACCAGATGGGAGGTGGGTTGAGGGGGTGGGTTAAAAATGGAAAGGGATTAAGAAGTACAAATTGTATGGACATTGAGAGCTTCTTGAAAGGATCATTCAACTCAACAACAACAACAAAAAAGCAATCCAATTAAATAATGGGCAGATGACCTGAACAGACATTTCTCCAAGGAGGACATACAGGTGGCCAACAGACATGTGAAAAGATGCTCAACATCACTAATCATCAGATAAATGCAAATAAAAACCACAGTGAGATATCACCTCACACCAGTTAGAATGGCTATCATCAACAAGACAAATAATAACAAGTGATGGAGAGGCTGTGGAGAAAAAGGAATCCATATACACTGTTCGCAGGAATGCCGATTGGTGCAGCAGCTATTGAGGGCAGGTGGAGGGTCCTCAAAAAATTAAGAATAGAATTACCATATGACCCAGCAATCTCTCTCCTGGGTACATACCCAAAAATCTGAAAACATTTATCCATAAAGATATATGTGCTCTGATGTTCATCATAGTTTTATTTACAGTGGCCAAGACATGGAAACAACCAAAGTGCCCTTCAATAGACGATTGGATAAAGAAGATGTGGTATATATACACAATGGACTACTACTCTGCCATAAGAAAAGATGAAATAATGCCATTTGCGACAACATGGATGGATCTTGAGATTATTATGCTAAGTGAAATAAGTCAGACAGAAAAAGTCAAGAACCATATGATTTCACTGATATGTGGGATATAAAACTGAAAACAAAGGAACAAGACAAACAAAGAAACAAAAACTCATAGACACAGACAATTGTTTAGTGGTTAATAGAGGGTAAGCGGGGGGAGGAAATAGTAGAAGAGGGTAAATGGGGTCAAATATATGGTGATGGAAGGAGAATTGACTCTAAGTGGTGAACACACAATGTGGTATACAGCTGAAGCATTACAGAATTGTACACTTGAAACCTATGTGATTTTACTAACCATTGTCACCCCAATAAATTTTAATAAATAAATACATACATACAAATTGGTTGTTACAAAGTAGTCACAGGTACATAGGGTATAGTAAAAGGAATATAATCAATAATATTGCAATAACTATGGTGTCATATGTGTACTAGATTTATCAGGGTGATGGAAGGAGGGTAGGGGGACAGAGTAAAAATGGTGAAGGCATTAAGCAGTACAAATTGGTAGTTACAAAATAGTCATGGAGATGTAAAGTAAAGCATAGGCAATATAGTCAATAATATGGTAATAACTATGTATAGTGTCAGGTGGGTACTAGACTAGTCAGGGGGATCATTTCTTAAATTATACAAATGTCTAACCACTAAGCTGTACACCTGAAATTAATACAAAATAATATGAATGTTAACTGTAACTGGGAAATTTAAAAAGGGGGGAAAAGTTGAAGGGGAATAAGAGGTTCAAATTTCCAGGTATAAAACAAATAAGTCATGGGGATGTAATGTACAGCATGGGGAATAATATAGTCAATCATATTTGTGATAGCACAGCATGGTGTCAGATGGTTGCTCACTTATCATGGTGATCACTTCTTTAGGTATTTACATGTTGAACAACTATGGTGGACACCTGAAACTGATATAATAGTGTATGTTAGCTTTTTTAAAAAGATAAAAACCTTAAAAAAATAAATCTCAGCTCATTCTCTGATTTTCAAAGTTTCTGCAAATCATTTCAGGAAATTTGTCAGGCTGAAAATTTTAACTAATCCCACTAATTGTTGTTACCTGTCATAAACCAATTTAAATTCATTTAGAATCTAGAATACATATAACGCTTAAATGCCTCTTCAGACTATATGAGAATGAACTTGGTAGTATGTTGAAAATGTTATTTTCAGGCAACCCTGAAGAAGCAATCAGGACATGTAAATCCGTATCACTAATTCCCCTGTCCCAGAATGGATCTCTCCTCCTACAGCTCCATTAGCCCAAGAAGATAATGAAGGCTGTTGGCCAAAGTTAGTACAAAAGTCATTTAGACTAAACGCAAAACAAAATACAAAAAGTGGTCTCTGTGTTATTGCACAAGGGTCATGTGCTTAACAAAACTATAAGGATTTGCCGGACTGTGTTTCCAGATACCCGTGAAGTCATAGTCAAATGACCACCGATTTCAGTCATAATCCCCTCCCTTCTGTCTACCAGGCTCTGACTATGAGAAGAAATGCACAAGGTAGGGAGAACAGAGAGTGTCACAGACTGCTACTTCTGGGACCTCTAATTGGGCTCTGGAGACTCGAGGGCTAAGTGAGAAAAAGATGATTAGTGGGCTAAAGTACAAGCTAAACCCAGTGTGTGTGTGTGTGTGTGTGTGTGTGTGTGTGTGTGTGTGTGTGTGTGTGTCTGCACACACACACATGCACCTTAAAAACCACTCCTGGTACATTTTACGAAAGAATCCAAATTCCACATTCATCATCCCACAGCTCCAAATGCTGACACAACCCTTCATACAATCTCTCTCACAATAACTGTTTTTCAAAGTATCCCTGTCTAAGCTCCACGGGTTATTTGTCCTTCTGGTCTTTTGCCCCATAGTTTCCAGTTTCTATGGGTCTGGTGGTTGCCATAGTTGCCCATAGTGTCCAGGAATTCTTGCAAAGCTCTGCAAAGCCACTCTCTCTCTAGTGCATGGCACTCGGTATTCTTATAACATTTAGGTGTACTTTTATCTTCAGTACACATACTCTATTAGCATGTACCACTGCAGCATATAGCACACACAGAAGATTATGATTATTCTCTTCCTAGTTTAATTTATATCAAAGCAATACCAGCATGTTGTAAGAAAAAAAATCAAACAATAAAGAATAATTTATGATGAAAAGAAACAGTCTCCTACCTACCCCCAGTCCTTCTCCTATGAAGCAACCTGTTAACTGTTTTTAATTCTTATACTTATTACCATCAAAATACTAAATAACATGAATATGAGATTTCTGAATGTGTCAAATTTTATATTTAGCCTGTTGCTCAGAAATGAAAAAAATAAGGATTTAATCTACTTGTATAACCATACTCTTCTCTCCCACCTCTTCCTCCTTATATTTGATGCATCATCATTTTCATTTCTTTGCTTATTTATCTTTAATTACTTTAAATAATATGCCTCAATTTCTTATGTAGCAGGTTCGATTTTCTCCAGCCATGTTCTTGGGCTTAAAAAGGATTAACTTTATTTTCTGTAACTAAAAGACCCTATTCCACATGCTGGCAGATACCTTAATCATTGCTAATTCCAAGCAAACTTGGTCATTTTATATTTAAAGTCTGTAAGGTCAGATTTAATCCTTCCCTTCCCACCCACTTTTCATGGCAGGGCAGGTCACATCCAGTAGAGCTGTGTGGTGCTGGGGAATTGGGGGTAAGGAGGCTTCTCTGTGTGGTTAACCTCTGTCCTCCTTTGGTCTTGTGCATCTCTGGTGACTTCCAACTAGTTGATCAAGACACCACCATGATCTTCGGTTACTCGTCCACATGGTTTGTATCATCCATGTTCTGGAAGGAGATTTCTTCAGCTCCATCAGCCAACTCAACCATTCTGTGACCTACCATAGGCGTATGAATGGTTTTCTGATTCTCTTCTGTGACTGTGGGGACACAGGAACTTCAGCAGGGCTGTATCTGGCCCTCTTTACCTTGGCCTGCACCCCCTACAATTCCCATTTTATGGCTATGGCCATCATTCTATTAGGCCTTGAGGGGCCTTCTGTCAAGCTTGCAGTGTAGCTTGCTGCCTTCCGAGAGTTGAAAGCCGAGAGAAGTGCACTGCTCCTTTCTACTCCAACACTTTCCAACCTGCCCCTCCCACCCCAGGACTGGGTGGACGGTGGTGGGCAGAGCACAAGCAACTTTGCAAGTACTGGCTTTCCCTCAAAATCTCTAACCTCCTTCCTCACTTCAGGCAAACCTACTTTTGGACCCTGATTCCTTCAGAGATTTTTCTTTGGATGCTCAAAACCAAGATTTTGGAATCCAATGACATATTCTTTCTCAAAAAGCCTTGTTCTTGCAAATTAAGTCTTTGAATTTCAAGACAATGAATTTCAAAAGCATACTAGAAGCTCAAAAGTCAAGAACTTGATTGATGCATGTGGCTATGTCAGCTCTCCTCTAGGCAGTAAGTCCAGAATGCCTCAGGCTAATATACTATATTTAGTAGGGGAAGATCTTGGGATTAAAAAACAAAAAAGGGGCAGGGGGACAGGGTAGGTAGGGAATTCTCAAATATTACCATAGACCAGATTGCAAAGACAGAAATCATTCTCTCAATTCCACTGTATGTGAAGCTATTCACATCCCTATCCTTCATTCCACGCTTTCCCCTTCATTCTACCTTCTTTTACCTTATTCATCAGTTGATGTTCAGTTTCAAAGAACAGCTGACTCAGAATGACTCAAATGCCTCACTTATAAATTACTCAATCATCAATAAGTCCAGAGATGGGCAATCCAGAAATGATACAGTGAATAACGAGGTTACGGAAGACCTAGAGTCTGTGTTCCCACTATGTCATCATCCTTAGCTCGCCAGCTTGCTGTCCCATGGCTGCAAAATGACTGGATTTCCAGAAATTACATCTGTGATCCAGGCAGGAGAAAGTGGAAAGGGAAGAAAGGGCTGGGGCCAGTCACATCTGCTTCTTTTATCAATAAAGCAAATGTTTTCCTAGAGCAGTCCCTTCCATAAACTAGTTTATGACTTACTGGCCAGAACTGTGTCATGCGGCTAGCTGTGTGCGTAAGTATATACATTTACACCCTGTATAGTAAAGACAGGGAACAGAGAAGGGGGTTAGAAATAGATGTTGAATAATTCAATTTATATTGTCTGCCAAAGCCTCCCTTTGGCTCAATATCCATATATGCTAGCAGAACACTCTCACCCATTCCCCAAGGGGAACATGTACAGAGTCTCAGGTGCAGAATCAAGCTTGAAGTCCACAATCTCTAAGAAATTATCCTCTGCCAGGTGTATTAGTTCTTGGCGCCAAATTATTTACGCCAAGAAACAATACGTCTGATACACAACGAGGAAAAGAAACAGAATAACTGAATAAATAAATAAATAAATAAATAAATAAATAAATAAATAAACAAACAACCACAAACCAAAACAAGACAAAACAGGACAAATACCACCCACTTAGGAAATGGCAGGATGAGACGTGTACAAAGGTCACCGCCCCACTGCATTCATCAAATTCCACTACAGCAAATCTGACCTCCAGCTCTGTTCTCATTTTGCTGCTCACATGGCTCTGCTCTCCATGCCGCTCCGTTGGCTCTGCTCTCCAGGAGACCAATGCTGACCACTGTCTTGCGTGCCTACTGATTGAGACAGGCTGAGAGGATGACCCTCCGGAATGATGGATGGCTTGGCAGTGCATTTCCTACTGGTGTAAAATCAGGGGTCTACAAGTTACTGTAGGATGGTGGTTCTAACATGGGAGTGACGTTACCCCCAGGGAACCTTGGGCAATGCTCCGGAAACATTTCTGGTTGTCACAACAAGGAGACGTGTTGCTAGTGTCTAGTGGGTCGAGGCCAGGGAGGCTGCTGAATGTTCTCCAATGCTCAGGAGAGTCCCGTGCAACAAAGAATTATCTGACCCAAATGTCAGCTATGCCAAGGTTGGGAAACCCTGGTCCCAGCCAAGAACAGTCTCATTCCCATTGTTAGGGATTTTATAGGCACAGGCAAGAGACCCAACTCATGAAATGCAACGTGACCCTAGGGAAAATCTCCTGGGACATCTACGAGAAGAGTAGTCTCACCCAAGTAAGTGACACATGGTAAAAAATAAATAAAAATTTAAAAAGGAATCTTATTCATGTAATACCTGCTGCCATCTGTAACCCTGAGGAAATAAAACACTATAACATGCTGAAGACAGTGAAACAGAAAGACGAAAACCCCAAGTCATTGATGACATTGCCGAGCTACTCCATTTAAGAACCCTCCCTTCTCCAGACTTTTCTTTATATGAGAAAATAAATGTCCTCTTTGCTCAAGTCCATTTTAGTTGGATTTTCTGTTATTTGCAGTTGAATGCATCTTAGCTGATACAGGTCTTTCTTTTCCATGTGGCTGGTTTTTGCCCTATAACTGATTATCCTTCCAATTTTGTCCTATGGCTGCTGAAGTACATTCATCTCTGAGAGCAGAAACCAGAGCAGCTGGTGTGGCTTTCCTCCACTATTGTATAATCAGCTCTATACCCCGAAAGGCTCTCTCCTTTTATGAGGGAATTCTGATTGGGAAGTCTGCTCATGTGGATGAGGCATGTCAGCTGACAGTTCTGCTTTAAATGAGTAAAGGGTCAGCCCCTGCTGGGCTGCAGGCCTACCTCAGGCAGAATGAAGAGGGTCTACTCTAGGCACCAACATGCAGCTGGGACCTTGATTTTTTTCTCAGAGGTCATCTTTGTTTTGGAAAACATTGCTGTTTTTGCTGACTGGGTGATGGTTGGTTGGTGTTTTGGTGGATTGCATAGCTGGCTGGCTGGTTAGTTGGTTGGTTGGTTGGTTGGTTGGTTGGTTGGTTGGTTGGTTGGTTGGTTTGGCTTACAGATAAGTCCTAGGCTTCTTGCTTTTCCGCAGAGCTGTGGGACCCATCTCTGCAGCTGTTACATAAGATTATATTGAATTAATGCTCCTTACTCCCGTTTTATCCTGCAGTCCGATGTATAGCCTTGTCCCTTCGAGATTCTCGGCTCCAGCTTGTACTGCTGGCTCCCATGGCATGTTCTGGGCTTCCTTCCTTCAACCCCATTCCACGCTCTTTCTGTCTCCCAGAAATTCACTGAACTTCCATAGTCATTGATGACCCACCTCTCCCTGTCCTCATCCTGATCTTCTCACTGGGTTAACTACTTCTATTCTTTTTCCCCCAGTGGTTTTTGGGAAATGTCAAAAGGCAAATGTGTGTTCAATCTGCCTGCTTAAAACTGAAGCAGATACATTATGGAGTAAATTCTGTTACACCCCTGCATACCATTTCTGAACGGTTGCATCATACACTAACTAGTAACATCTCACTGAAGATGGGGTCAAAGCCAAAACCTGAGATTGAGATTCAATTTACTGAAGCTCCAGAAGCTTGACTGTATCATGTGTGTTTTTCTGGGTTGTAGGGAGTTTTATGGCATTTTTCTTTATATCATAGCTATGGGCAAGATTTGGAAAAAATTTTGCCACTAAAACTTATATGAACTCAAGAATGAAAACATTGGCTCTCTATAATGGTGACCATGATCTTTTTAATTTACCTCAAATAGCTAGCCTAGCAGTCATAGCATTTCATTAACATTCAATCCACCTAACTGGTTTGATGCCTGCCTGTAAAATAATATATGAATCTGCAGAGGAGGAAGAGATGAAGTGGTCTATGCAGCTTCTAAGTCCAGCCCCTGTGATTGGAACAGAGTTTGACAAATGGAGCTCATGGACACTCTCTCTTTCATTAGCAATGTTGTTACGGCAACATGAATATTGGGCCTGATTTTAGGAGAAACTAATCTCTAAATCTGGATTCTCATGATACTCAGGTGGACAGAGAAGATTTTATGAATCATTATTTTTAAGTGTCTGGAACTATAATTTGTTTATCATTCTCACTTCCAACCTTCATTTTACAAATGTAACTAGGAAGGAGTCAGAGGTTGGACCCTGGCACTCAATGGAGCATAGAGGTCAGAGAAGCCGCAGACTATGTGGCAAAACTCCATAGGCTACTTAAGCAGAGAAACAAAGGGTGTGGTCTGGAATTATGGGTAAATTGTTTTACCTCCTGCCCTAATGAAGCACCTACCAGCAACACAGGACGTGGAGAGCCCAGCTGCCAGCCTCCTCATTCCTCACACTAAATACTACACAGTGAGCCAGAGATTCATTCCTCCGACCAGAGGGCCAGGTCCCAGATGCAGACTTCTAGTCCGTCTTCCTACGATGAAAGTCTAGAAAGTGACTGCTGCCTTGGCGGCAGCAGCAGCCAGCTGTGCTAGTCAGAGCACCCCCGCTTTCAGCCACCATTCCCCAAGGCTCTGAGCTCTGTAGCTAGCTTCCACTGCAGAAACCTACCATTTCCGGTCACTTCTGTGCTTCATCCCCTACATGAAACATGCCCAATGGGAAAAGCACTTCATGTCCATTTCACTTTCTTGCTTCTATAAACATCCACGTATATTCAAAGTAAGTAGAGTTTTAACAAAACTCCTGTGAAAACTGTATAGATTCAATACTAAGTAAAGATATTTTTTGTAACCAGCCCTTTAAAATGTTTCCAGTGTGGACATATTTTAAAGCTCTCCAGGTGAGAGAGCAACTACTTATTTGCAAGGTTGTGCTGGGCACTTATTCCCGTATAGTCACTTGATGGCACCTATTTATCTCATTACTCTTTAGTGGATAATAAGATGCCTCTAAAAGAGAAAAGACCACATAGGAGGAAATTCTGCATGAGATTGTCACAAAGCAACCTAGGTAGAAAATAACAGACTATTAGTGAAATGCTAAACTACAAAATAAGAACCTGAACACCACATTTGCAATGTAACCTAGATAGGGAACAACACTGAACTCTTTAAGCTCTAATCAGTCTAACAGCACAAACATCCAAAACAAGGCTGGAGACCCATTAGAGTTTAAAAAAGTGTTTGCTTTCAATTAGTTGGAGTATTTTCCATTCAGGCTTAGATTTCTCGGTTTTTTGCAGATTTTCATTGTCAGGCAGTTTTCACAGGGACTAGTAATTATTCTTAAACAATTTGTGTGTGTGTGTGTGTGTGTGTGTGTGTGTGTGCGTGCATTTTCTGCAAAGTGATGAGCTTGTTGTAGTTCATGACCCTGCTTACACATGGTCAGGATGGCAAGAGCATATTCCTGGAAGGTCTCTGCTAACTATTGCTTCAGTTGCCTTTTCACATCCGTGATTCAAACTGTTCTGTCAGCTAAAATGGATAACAAGTGACCTGGTGCAAATTACAGGAATTTGCAGGACAAGCTCCAGAAAGCGCTCAGCCAAATGCCTGTGCAGTTATATTAGACAACCCACAAATTCTTCTGGGAACCGTCCAGAGGCCCCTTTGACAATGAGCATCTCTGATTCAGGGCATCTTTAAGCCAATTGTGAAGTGAAGGAGAGCATTACTTGAGAAGTGAGTTACTTCCGGGGCTGAAGAGTGGCTGTGTTTTTAATTTATCTATTGAACTCCAGTCATGATGACTAATAATCCTGTAGAATGTATCAGTTCTTCATAGGAATGTCAATACCTGAAGCAGAGATGAGTGGTTTGTGGGCTTCCTCAAAGGACCTAGAAACACCAGATTGCAAATGGTAAAGAGAAAATGCCCACAGACCTTCTCCAGTCGTGATAACACAAGAGAACAGTGAGGTTTTGCACCTGGCTTTTGTGCTTGTTGTTTTTGTTTTCTCCCGTTAGCACGCTAAACTATAACTCATAAATATGTCCTTGATTTATAAAAGCAAGGAAACCTGAGTGTTCCTTGATTGCCTTTCTTCTCCCATAATTGAATTTCTGCTTGTGGTGGCGCTCACAGAAAAGGGAGGGAGGGATCTGAAGTCCCCTGAACACTTAACTCTGTCATTCCTGTGTCCCGGGTTTCACATATTTTATCTCATTTAACTCATATGCCACCCTTGGAGACACTTGGCATTATTCCTTCAGTTTTATAGACAAAAGGATTGAGATTCAAAGAAGCTATTTAGTTTTCTAAGGTAACAACATTAGCACATTTTACATAATCTGTCTGACTTAAAAGACCACACTCCTCCCATGACCTTATTTCTTTGAACTAAAAATGGTGAAATGGTGTGAGGTGGTGATTTTTCTTCTTGACCTACCTTACAGACGAAACCAATATTCTTTGTGCTTCTGCAGATTACATTAAACCATAAAAAAAAAAAGAATCAAAGAAACTCATTGTCCCTATTCTTTTTTTTTTGTAGGTGCCATTTGCTTCTTTGTTTTATAGATTGAATCCAAGATTAATTCTCAGTCTACTCCTGAGATAAACCAAAGTAATTTATAAGCTGAAACACAATGTAAGTAAATGTGACATTTACATCAGAAACAGAACTGAGTTGGTCCAAAGGAACTAATCCATTCATTCACTAATTCAGCAAGTAGGTATGTATAAAAACCAGGTACTTCTCTAGAAGTCATTTTACCAGGAGTAGGATTAACCCACTATTACAATTAAGTAATGTTCTGATAATTAGCGGGAAAGAGAAATATATTACATCACAAAGTTTTCATTTTCTAATAAGTTAAAACTATAAATTTCACGCTAGATATATAATATTCCCAAAATAAAAATCATGTGGATGAGTTATATGGATCTTTGTAGAAAGGGCACTGAGGAACCTAGTGGAGAAATTCAAAACTACCATTTTGCAACAAACAAAATATGCCATTCAGATGGACAACTCTTGAATCGATCCTCTGTACACTTACGCTTTATAGGAATTAAAGGCTTGGTCATCAAACAACACGGATCAATAACTGGCACTTGAGAAGCATTTCTGAACCATCAGACGATAGTACAAGTTTCCAGTTCCACCCTCTCCATTACAAAGAGAAACATAGCTTTAACCTAGAAAATTTTTTTTCAAAAGTGAATTCAATAAAGCATGATACCAATCATCTACTTTTTTAAAACTGCTATGGTAAGCTTTCAGAAGCAAATACGAGGTCAGACAATTAAGTTTATGAACTTGTTGCAATGATGTTGCTAAACTTTTTTGATATCAGAGGAATTATTCATTATGAATTTGTACCAACTGGACAAATAGTTAACCAAGTTTACTATTTGGAAGTGCTGAAAAGGCTGCATGAAAAAGTTAGACGACCTGAACTTTTCGCCAACAATTCATGGCTCTTGCATCACGACAATGCACCAGCTCACACGGCACTGTCTGTGAGGGAGTTTTTAGCCAGTAAACAAAGAACTGTATTGGAACACCCTCCCTACTCATCTGATCTGGCCCCCAACGACCTCTTTATTTACCCAAAGATAAAGGAAATATTGAAAGGAGGACATTTGGATGACATTCATGACAACAAGGGTAATATGATGACAGCTCTGACGGCCATTCCAGAAAAAGAGTTCCAAAATTGCTTTGAAGGTGTTGGCATCAATGCATAGCTTCCCAAGGGGAGTACTTCGAAGGTGACCATAGTGATATTCAGCAATGAGGTATGTAGTACTTTTTCTAGGATGAGCTCATGAACTTAATTGTCCGACCTCATACATCTTACACCTAAAATACTTAACATAACATGGATTTGGTATTGTTTAGCTTTTGTGCTGTGGGGTTAAGGTGACAACTTCTCAAGATACAGAAAGAGGAAAAAATGCCTCCGACATATGAAGAGCACTGTTCATTTCTTTGCAATAGACCCTGATTCTCCCAGCCTCCTTCCTGACCCCACTCATTTTTTCCTGATTTGGAATTAAGAAGGAATTGAATGTAGTAAAATGTTATTCATGAAAATGCAGAGAGCTACCAAACACAGAGGTAAGACTGGTAAGATAAGGTCTCGGTTCATAATTCTTTTTTACATGAAATATTTTAAAAATATCTTCTTTAAAAGATCTTTCTTAGACCTCTCCCTACTTGATATTCTGCAAGCATCTGGCATTTTTGACAACCCCACTATGTCTTAGACCCTGTCCTCAATGCTCTTAGAACACAAGTGCTTTAGTGATTATCTCCTTCCCTTTTGGACCACTTCTCTCTCTTTCTCTGGCTTCTCTCAACAAGGTACGTGGACTGTTATACTCCAGTGACTCAGTCGAAAACAGACATTTGACCCTCTGCTCTGTTCAATCTACATTCTTCCTGAGGGAAACTTACTCATTTCTATTGTTTCCATTGTCACCTCAGTGGCTCTATGAACACTCTTTCATAGAGCTGAAGCTCAAACTGTGTCTTCTGAGCTCTCAGCTTGCTTGGTAGATACTGAATGGGCTCTCGCACCAGCATCTCAAACACAACATGGCGGGAACAAACCACATTTTCTTTCAGGGTGCTTCATCCTGTACCTCATGTGTCAGGCAATGGCAGCACCATGCTCCTAGGTATGCAAAAAGTTATTTGCATCTATTATTAGTGTTACCTCAGAAATTTCTCGAAAGGGAACGTTTACCCTAGTTTGGTCATGACATAATTCAGGAATCCAACAGAAGCCACGTGCCTTGTGGTAGTCTTGAGAATGAGCCTCTCAGACCTCCAGCTGCAGAGAGCACCATTTACCAAGTGCCCAGGCTGTTGTGCTCAAAAACAGAACTGCTGCATTTGTGCCCCAGCCACACTTCTGACAAGCTGTTCCCACACAAATACTAAACACAGCAAGAGCATCAAGGCACAGCAGCTCCTGGGAGACTAGGGACTCCTCTGAGTAGAAATTCGGCTGGAGAATTCCCCCATGACTTTGCTGAACCTTTGTTAGATGGCATGGCATTCTACAGGCTCCCACCAAAACTTCTTTCCTTCCTTCCTTCCTTCCTTCCTTCCTTCCTTCCTTCCTTCCTTCCTTCCTTCCTTCCTTCCTTCCTTCCTTCCTTCCTTCCTTCCTTCCTTCCTTCCTTCCTTTCTTCCCTCCCTCCATCCCTCTTGGAGTGCTCTCCCAGCCTCTCCCTGCTCCTTCCCCATTTTCCCCCACAGGCATTTCCCCTAAGAATGTTCTTCAATGTTTAATACCATCTTGGCATCTGCTTGTTGGGAAATGCGGGCTAACAGGCTTCTCCCCAGTTAAATTCACACTTGTACTTTCATGAAATTTGACACACAACTTTTGAGGTTTGTGTATCCCCTTAGTTCAAAAATGGAACCTGTAGAAGCCCCTCAGCCACCATGTTACAATCTCTGCCTTGGAACCTGCTCTTTTCTTTCCACCCCCACCACCTTCCTTTTACACCTCTAGTTCAGGCTTTTCCTCATCTTTCACCTGACATGTAACAGTCTTACAATTTTTATTTCTCCTCCCAAAAGGCTTTTTAAATCTGTTCTTCATGACCCTTTGTCTTTGTGCTAAAGAGAAATAAAATCTATTTGCATCACTTGCCTGTTCACAAAACACCATTACTTACAGGATCAAGGTCATCTCTGCTCTACCCAACCTTTCTTCTTTCCATGCGCATCACCCCTCTGCAGGCACAAGGGGTGTCCTGTCATCCCTTCTGTTGCTCCCACATCTTACAATGGCCTTTCCCCTAGTTCTGCCCATTAAAAATTATCCTCCATCTTAGTCCCAGTTTGAATGCCACATCCTCCCTGAAGTTTATCTTCTACCTTTATCTCAAGGTTCATCACAGGTGGTTTGTGAGGAGCTGCCTTCCCCACTACACCACTACACTGTAGATGCCATAAGAGACTGTGTATTAATGCTTCCCTGCCCCACCCATCGATGCCTTTCCCATAGCAGGTGCTCAGTATGTACTCATTGACCTGAACCACACCCAAATATCTATAGAATAAACACAATACTCATCACACTGGCATGTAAAACCCTCTGTAATCATGCTCCACGCAGCTTTCTCTAACCATGGCAAGACTGCCCTCAAGAAACCTTACACATGATGAGTTGTGTGCCAGCAAATGGACCACCATTCGGTGTCTGGCGGTCAGCCTCAGAAACTACAAGTGGATCTTTCCCATTAGCCATGAGTATGATATAGAAAACCAGAATGCCAGTTTATTATTTTATAATAAGAAAGTCCTGTGGTGGAGGCTAGAATACTTGAAATGGCTATGATCAGTAATTGTCTCTCTGCAGGCAAGTCTAAAAGGAACGCTAAGTTACAATCAAGCGAACGCTTACTGAGTATAGAAAGAGAGGAATGAGACTGCGTATTTAATGTGATCATTTATTAATCACCTAATTGAATACCTACTCAAGTCTTCTGATGCTGGCATCTCCCCATGCTGTGCTTTTACCAATGAGACCAGACTAGAAATCATTTGGGTAAAACTCCCTTCGACAGAGTTTGACAGGGATGGCCAAATTTCATTTACCAGGCTTCTAAGACTGACTAACCCGACTTTTTTTCTGATTGTTTTCCTTATGTATGTTAATTCTATAGATTCTATCTTGTTACAGTGTAATCCTCTAGGCCAGGAATACAGCGTGGTGTTTCAGGTGACCTGGCATATCTCAGCTCAGGCTCCATTAGTTATTGCAGCCTTCTTCCCTCCATGTTCTTAGAAGAGCACATCACTGTGGCCTCCTGGCTATCCTCCAAGCAGCTTCCAGTTGTCCCCGTCATAGGGCTTCCATCGTGGCCAGCCCGCTGTGTTTCCTGATAACACACCTTACTCAACTCTGCCATAATACATTCTTCCTACCTGGGACAGCCACCCTCCCACCTCTACCTCTCCAAAGCCTGCCCCATTCTTCAAGATTCGGATCAGATTCCAGTTTCTATATGTTGCCCCCTCCAGTCACTCCATCTCATTTGTCAATTCTCCCTGATTAGAACTCCCATTCATTCTGAATAACACTTACTGGGGCTTTTACTTAACCCTCTATTAAGTGAATGATGTATCAGCTAAAATGTAAACTCTTTGAGGTAAGAATTTTGCCTTATAAAGTAACAGTTCAGATAATTGTGAAGCACTTACAGAGAGAGGGAAGGCATTTCCCTACAACCCCTCCCCGGGACCTTCTGCCATCATGATATTGCACCTCATAGAAGACCCAACTGGCCCAGTCGCCCCTCTGGCCCTGACATTCCTCCCACTCACTATAGGCCTTTCTGTCATGTCCAGGCCCTAGCCCTGCCTCCTGTCCCCCACCTCTGCCTTATCCCCATCCTCTGACCTTTCTTGCCACCTTGGCACTCCCTATGGTCCCTCCCAACCATCATTCTCCTGCCCTGAACTAGCCCCTTGGAGCACCCTGGCCTCCAGCCTGGGAACCTTAACCCCAGGCCCTGCATCCTTCACCCCATCGGGGCCTCTCCCCAAAACAAAACTCTGTGCCTTTGCGGAATGTGCTGCCTTAGAGCACCTATCCACCACTCTCCCTCCCCAACCTCAGCTGAAGGGGGATCTGCAGACCCCAGAAGCATCATGATGATTGCCCCTCCCGAGTAGCAGAAGGTTAATGGGACATCCAGTAAGGACAAGGTGTGCAGCTCCATTCCCTCGCAGGCACTGCATCCGTGGCAAGACTCCTGAGTTCTGACGCCTATGTGATCAGCACCTCGGCCAGCACCAGAGGAGGCACCGGCTAAGGGCTGTATCCGCACGGCTTTTCCCAGGCCAAGGCCACAGGGTTCAGACCAAGGATGACTGCCCGGGTCATCAGAGGTGGTGCCAGGACCTGAACGGTCGTGGTGAACCCCCAGGTGCTCTCCAGGAACAGGTATTCTGCCATGCGGAGCAAGAAGAGGCTCTGGGCAGCTGGGATTCTCACATGACCATCCAATAGTAGAAGCTGAAGACTGTGCAGGGCTGGGTCTGAGAGACCCAGCTGCCGCCTGCTTCTGTTGACTGGCAGCAGCATTCACGATTATGGGCAAGCAAAGGACAGATGAGCTCAAAGAAGAGAGAGGCATAAGGGAAAATAGAGGCTCTCTAGACCCCCTCATGGAGGAAGAGGAATCAAGTAGGAGGTTGTGCACTTCACTCAGCCTCACTTACCCCAGGAAACACTCAGTCAAGTCTACTCTGCAAACAGCTCTACTCTGAGAACCCAGCTTTGGCTGGATCAACAGAAAATCAATAGGAAATGGTCCTATTTATTCATGCGGCACTGGGCCAGTCCCTCTAAGTATAACTTCCTGGCCTTTTCCTTAGGGAAACTGAGACTGAGAGAGGGTGAGACTTCTGAGACAACAGCCAGAAGAAGAAAAAATTACCTTTTCAAGGGGTTCTCCCATAGAAGAAGAGCTGCTTTGGCCGCCTCTATAAATTCTCACTGGCCAGGGGGTGGGCCTGCTCTAACCTTATGTGGGAAACATCCTCCACCCCCTTCTCCCTACAAGTCAGTTAAGCACTGGGGAGAACCTGACACCCACGAAGCACAAGACGTCAGAATTAAGGAAGCTGACAGACAATGGGGTCCCCAGTGATACCTCACAGATGGGACAGATATTCACAACCACCCCTCTGCCAATGGTATTCGTGGTTTTGAAATGGTCTGGGTATTTTCATTTAAAAAAAAAAAATGAGACAAAGTAGTTAAAACTTGCCTGAACTCACACAACTAGTAAGAGGTAAAGCCAGGACTTGAACTTATTTTGTAAGACACATAACTACTATACAGTATTATCGCAGTAAAGGTCAAAGATATCTTTTTTTCGTTTTATTATTTTAAATAGTTTCATGAAAATCTTTCAGAAATGGATCATATATTTCCATGGATTCGAAAATAGAGAAAGCTAACCATGGGCAGCACCCCCTCATGTCTACTCCTTAGTCACGGAACAAAAACAGTGGCTACTGTGGTGTGACCTCAGTTTAACTCATACATCTTCCCTCGGCCGTGCCGTGAACATGAGACAGAGGAACCTCAGGCTGCCTGCATCGCTGTCTTCACACTGACTTGGTGCCCCCTAGATGCTCTAAAGGCACATACGTGAGCTTTGTCTATTTATACAACTGGTTTCCACCCAGCACCCCCTTGGAGCCGCCTGTACCAGCCCAGACGCCCCACACTGCCGTCGGGTCCGAGCCCACGTTTCCCTTGTGCAGGCACCTCCTCACATGAACACGTCTTTCCTAGAATGCTGTGTGTCCTGAGCTTCCTGGCTTGTTGCCTGGTAGTTCATCCTTGATGGAAACCCTAATGCCAGCAGTGTCTTCTCAGTCATGTGTGCAAACCACATTGAGCTTCTGTGATCCAGATTTTGTGAGAAGCCAGATGTTTACTTTCTGTTACATCCTATAGACAGACGGTGGTTGCTGTGAAATCAGTATTTTTCTTTTTTTTTTTTTAATCTTATTTTTAATTTTGTCTTTGGTGCAAATCTGTTTTTCTTTATATGGTAAAATCTACTTCCTGCTAAGATAGTATTTGATTTGGAGCTTATCAATATATTTTATGATCAGTTTTAACACTTATTATTTTATGCCCTGGAAAACAGCATTTTTTAGCCAGTTCTTGATTCAGAATTATCACAAATACACAATATTTGATTCTTATATGGTTCCATGTGTAGAGTTTGTTGTTGGTTTCTTTTTTGTTTTTGTTTTTTAAATTTTGACCGGACTTCACGTTTCACCGGCTCTGACGATCTCTCCAGCTGGTGTTGAGACATTCTCTTCCTCTTCCTAGCTTAGTGCACTGCGGCTCATCTGAAACCAGGCTCCCATAGCTAAGAAGCCTGGTCCAGGAGGGCCAATAAATCTGAAAGAACTAAGGACGTAAATGCGTGGCTTTATTTGGGGCAGAGTTTCTTAAGTGAGGCTTTTTAATATTTTCTTCTGAGTCAAGGCTATATTTTGGAAGATGTATGGCGGGTAAGTGGGATATCACAATCCTTTGGTAACCCGACAGCATCCCAAATCACGAAGAAACCTTTTCTTTACTGACCACAGATGGGGCTCCTGAAGGCCATCATCCCCCTGATGCCTTCCCTTTAAAAGCCTCATATTTCTAGTTATGCTTCTGGTACCTCGGCTGGGCAAAAGTATGTGAACAAAAAGGATAGAAATATAATATGTAACTATCACAACTTTACTCCCCAAACTAGACTCTGCTCAGCAGGGTGGTTAAGGACTTATTGGTGAAGCCAGATGCTTCTGGACGTAAACTCACATTGCATTCCAATTCATTTGGGTAATGCTGGGCCTGGGAAATGTTCTCTCACGTTTGTCTTGGTCACCTCTTATTATCTTGACCTGCACTGGTCCTGTCCACGAATGCTTGTCACTGAAAGTAGAGGCAAGGATTTCGTTTTCAGGCCGTCTCTAAAATACCATGACTAATGTTAAATAATCCTCTCAGCCAGGGATTTATGGCCCAAATTCCTCCAAATTACATTTGATAATGAGCAAACCCTTCTGAGTCAGAGGACCTCCAGTTAACTAATTATAGGGCCCAACTAAAACCATTTTTGGCAGACGTCATCCAAAATGTAATTGGTTCATATCCAAACTATCTCATAAAACATGTACATTTATTTAGAAACTAAAACGAGTACATCTTTCAATTAATGCATCCTGGCAGTTTCGTCAGACCACCGCTTTGATCAAAACAGTGTTATCTGTGGGCACATTATCCAGGTTTTATACAATCATTGAGGGGAATTAGTAAAAACTGCTCTAAGGATTTACAGGCCCAAAGTTTCTATAGTGTAAAATTTTCAGGACTTAAATCAATCACTTTTTTAAGCACCAGAAAAGCCCCTGAAGTATTTTTTAAGAACAATTCTAGTTTTCTGCATCTGGCCTCCACACAGTGGTCAAATGGGTAGGTAGCAACCCAAGTAGAGAGCATATTTTGCCTATCTGCATTCCATAAAATAGCATCCAATTTGCCATCTGCTTTTTATTTCCAAAAGACATTGTTCTATCCTCAATTGACATACTGTCCAAAAATATAACACTAAACTGTCAACTGTCCAATTTTTATCAAAAGCTCAGGTTTAGAAAAGCGATGTTGATGGACAGTTATTTAGAAGACATGATATATCTGACCCAATGCCACAGAAAGTCTATCCTTTGATCAAACTTGACAGCATAAGGCACAGAACTGAACCAAGTGGGCTTAGCCTCTGCAGAATTGCCTTCCCCGAACTGTACTGAAGACGTCAAGCCCTTGGCTTTGATCAACAGATACTAGAGGAAAAGCCGTATGAGGCTACATGCCACATCTGCTGTAGGAATATTGCAGGAAGACACTGCACTATCAATGACTCAGTGCCCCTTTAATGAACCTTCTGCGAAAAGCACTTTAGAATCCATGCTAACATAATCTACAGCCACCGGAAGGGACATAAAGCTTGTTAAAATCACAAGTGTCACTGACTCTGGGCAGCAACAATGGGAAGGTTCCTCCAGTCCAGATATCAAGATGGTGGTGCCTGGAGGAGCATCTTAACTCAGGATTTTATGGACCTATTAAAAAGACCAGTGGGAACTCTGCACCATACACTACACAGTAAACTGGAACCTCACTTAGTGACGCTGACTGGTGATTCTGGACAAAGGAGTGGTGGTACCACTTACCAGACCTGCATGACAGGCTCAGCTGGTTGGGACTTGGAGAATCACTTTGTTTTTCTCCTCTTGCCTTGTCCCACTCCAGCTGACAAATGTGCTCAACACTGTTCTTGCCCCACCCCGGGCTGAGCTAAAATGCTCTTTCTTGTTTCTGAGCACTTTCTGAGACTCTCCTGTGCCCTAGCTCATGTTTGTATCACACACACACACACACTGTCAGCAGTTGTTGGCTCAGGGGGGGACCTCTGCAAGTGCCCTCTGCTAAATTCACTTACGAGCCCAAGGATGGCCAACTGCTGCTTTCTTTCCTCAGTGTCCCAAGAAGGTGTCAAAAAACTAAGAGATGTACTTGATATTCAGTTTAAACAGTAGACAATATCTTTTGACCTACAATTTTGAATGTTTATTTCTCCTGGATCTCTTGTTCCTACTTTTACCTATTCCCAGGTCCTCATTTTTAAATTATATTTATAGTTCATTATTTTGTGTGTATTCTTTTTATTTATGTGAGTGGATGTTTTTTATTTATTGAGCTTTGCTTGAGGCTTCAAGAATGCCTCAAATCTTTTATGGAACGAGATGTGGTACACATTTAAATATGTATATGTCGCTGTATTTAGAGATGTTGTTGTGAACATCTTTGTGACACTATATAATACGTAAGGCCATCTTGCATCGTCTTACTTCATCCTCCAATGACCTTGTGAAATAGGCGTCATTAGCTCCGTTTCTGAGATGAGGAAACTCAGGCTCCGAGAGGATTTTTCCCAGATTACTTAACCTCTCCCCACGGGTCAGAATGTGACTCGCAACCCAAGTCTTTTGCATCCCAGCCCAGTGCTTTTTCTTCTGTCACCAAGCTGCCTCTCCAGAGTCATTAGCCATTGCAAGTTTGCTGTTGGGTTTAACAAATGACACCAGTAACAACCGCACACATTTTTTGTGCACCTGCTACGTGCCAAGCATTTCACATGCACTATCTCATTTAGTGCCCAGCACAAGCTGATGATGTAGGCTACTGTGTTATCCTTCCTCATCAACCATGAACTACGCGAAGACAGGCTCCCCGAGGTCAAGGCCGGTACGGGGAGGACTTGGGACGGGAGCCCAGGTTAGCGGGACTCCAAAGCTCGTTCCCTCTTAACCACTACCCACGAAGTGCATGAGTTCTGTCACCACGTAACACTTCCTGAGGGCAGTGTTCAAAGGACTTCGCGCACTTGTGATGTTACCGTGTGGCCGTGATAGAAGCAGACGGCAGCAGCAGGCCATCCCTGCCTCGCTGACCTCTCCCCAGAAGAAAGCCAGCTGCAAGCGGGCAGTCAGATGGCCTAGCCACTCACCTGCCGCGGCTCATTAAAGTCTCAGGCCTCTGTGATGGCACTGAGATCTGTGAGAAAGGGTCACAATCACTGCCTTTGTGCTCCAATTCATGCTTTCCTTTAGGGTCAACCTGTGCTCTGTGATTTTCTTAATATTCTCTTTGCTGCCGGCTTTAAGACCTTCACATAGATGGTAACAACAAAGCCCACTTTCTGGGTGCTGACCTATAGAAGCATCCTGGGACTGTTTCTGGAAGTATAATTATTACCTTGAAGTCTATGCTTTTTATCTTTGGGATTTATTCAGCTTTTGGAGCCTTTTACCTTAAGATATGCTTTTAGGTTACAATAAACAAAGCTAAATATTTCTGCAAATATTCAAAGAGGGAGTGTTGTTTTCATCTTGATATGTGTACCGATTCTTTTAATGTTCGTGGGATTAGTGTCTCTGTTGGCCGCCACCCTTCCCGACTGACACTCCAGTTCCATCTCTGTTGCTATACCCCCAGCTCCTAGGAACCCCTGAGACTCCATCTCCACCCCCAAGCAGACGCCTGATTTTAGACAGCCCCACAGCTTCTTGAAGCCTTGGTTTTGTTTAGGTTCTTTTCAATCATAAAGTGAGGACAATAATTACCCTTTCAACCTCGGGTTGTGAAGAAGACCTAATGAGATATTATATGTTAAAATGCTTTGAAAACCATATGTTGCCATAAAAACGTAAGATCACCACTGCGGTCCCAGGTGCAGACTTCAGATAAAGGGCATGTGCTTAAGGGATATGCCAGCATTAATTACAAAGGCATTTGGGCCTGGAGCCTAATTATCTGGAAGAAGAGGAGAAAATTCTGTACCTCTGTTATTTTGCCTACCTCTCATGAATCACAGGCAATGATTTTGAAACTGAGGGTTTTGATGACCAGAGTTTTATCATCATGATCAAGTCTGCAGAGATAGAGGAAGAACAGGTATTTTGAGTATGGCTTCCTATATAGTGACACTTTTCATTCTTCAAACAGGGGTTGGCAAACTACAGCCAGGGGGCCAAAGCCAGCCCACCACCGATTGGTATACACAAGCTAAGCAAGGTTTTTACAATTTTAAATAATTGAAAGCAGGAGCAAAAGAAGTATATTTTGTGGTATGTGAAAATGACATGAAATTCAAATTTCAGCATCTATAAAACTGAATTTCACCAATACAAATTTTGTGAAAATTGGTTTTCTCTCTTGTTCTCTAAGTACCTCTGTATGTGCCAGTGTGCCTGTTGGCCCACACAACCTAACACATGTGCTACCTGGCCCTTTCCACAAAAAGTTTGCTATGCCTGTATTAAAGTTTTCGTTCCAAGGCACTCAGGGGTCCTCATCGATCTGAATGCTGCGGCCATGCCACCCATGGACTGAATTTGTGTGAGACACTAAGGGATAGATGTTCCATACACAGAGAGAGCTGAGGCTGGGGGCTGAAAGGGCAGAGCGTCCACTTAGGACTCTATCAGGAGGGGAATGACCAAACACAAGGAAAAGTGACAGAGAGGAGAAGAGAGCTGTAGAAAGCTAGCAGTGGAAAACACAGTCCCCTAGGAGAAGTGACCTGGGAGCAGTGACCCAGACGTGATGGGGCCCTGTGTGGTCTCAGCTTTCTCCCCACGGGCAGTCTGGGCACTGGATGCAGCGGTGTCTATCCGATTGCTCTCTTCCATCACTGAGCAGTGGGTGTTATACTGACGATGCTCTCTCGAGGGAGACAGAAGGGAGTTTGCCATGCCGACCACACAGCACTTGGTGCCCCTAAACTGCACTGGACTCTTCTCCGCCTCCTCACCCGCCCCTGGCCCTCCTCTGTTCAGCTGCCCATCTTCCTCTCTCACCACCCTGGTTGCTCCCAGCCTCTGAGAACCAGCTGGCCATGTCAGTCTCCCTTGCTTGTCTTCCTCCCAGGCCTTTGGTTTCTCTCCTTTCCTGTGAAATTTCGCTTTGTCCGGGCCAATCCTGCATCCCCACACTCCCTGCTTAACTGCTGTGAGGTTACCAGCAAGATGCCTCCTTGGGGAGGAGGTTATAAATGACCTCTGAGTTTTCCCAGGCTCAGGGAACACTGGGGTGTGTGGTGATGCTGAGAGCGTCTCTGTTGGAGGGTGGGAAGCATTGGCAAGTGCTGCTGTCTCTATGGATTTCTCACACATGGGGAGACAGAGACATGGCTGAGGAAAATGGAGCCAGGCCCATGCCGGAAAAGATGCGATCAAAGCAAGAGGAAGTTTTTTCCTGGCACCTGCCAGACCCAGTGCATAGAGTTGAAAACACTAGAAGAGTGACCTCAGAAGAAACTATGGCTGTGTCAGGCTGGACAAAAACAAAACTGCTGTGGTCCCAGGGGTGTTTGCACCCCACGGCTATCCAATCGTTGTCAGGGCTTTATCTAGTCTGCAGCTGGCATTTGCTACCATGTTTCCCCGAAAATAAGACCGAGTCTTATATTAATTTTTGCTCCAAAAGACGCATTAGGGCTTATGTTCAGGGAATGTCCTCCTGAAAAATCATGCTAGGGCTTATTTTCCGGTGAGGTCTTGTTTTCAGGGAAACACGGTAGGTACACTGCACAGTGTGAGGACATCAATTAAGCTATTTAACGTAGCTCAGCTAAAAGTGATGGACCTGGGAGAACTGAAGAAGTAGAGAAGATGTACAAGTCACCCAAGCTTCGTGCAGTTAATGACCTGGGTGAAGTCACCAAGGAACCAACCCTCTGATCAAGGCTGAACGCATTCCCACGGGGACCTGGGAGGACAACGGAGCCACCTGAGGAAACAAGGACAGAATGTCACTGTAGACTTTCTGACAAACACCCTTTCTGGGGAATACGTTATTGTAAGAAAATGAAAGCTTATTTTGCCACCAAGTTACTTAAGCAGAAAGGAAATCTTAGTGAGTAAAATAACCCTGATTAGCACAGCACTACCAAGAAGCCTCAAGGGTCTGATTTCACAGCCCCGCTGGACTTTCTCCTCAGGCAGTTAAGCATTCGCGAGAAAATCCCTTCTCTTTATGTGGCTTCTTCAGCTGCATCATTTTGTGAAACAATTTTTAAGAGGCAAAACACAATAAACTGCCACACTTTTATTTCTCTTATCTGAGATAGCTCTTGAAATTTCCAACTAATCTTTAACATGGTTAATTTCTCCCCACTTCCAAGCCTCAACCATTAACTTTCTTTTTAAAAAGGGGGGGGCGGGGGGAGGGACAGACCTCCCTTGTGTTACTCAGCAAGAGCGTGTGATTTGTAAGTTTCTAAAAATCCTTCCAGCTCTGATTATTTTGACAAAACTACTTAACACTTCAAGCAATGAACTGCAGGGCATAAAAGTATAATCTGCAGAGAAAACCTTAATCCTCTGTAGTAACCTATTTGAATCTCCTCAAACATATTGCGGTGTGTAGGCCTGGAGAATTAAGTCAATTGTTTGATCTGAGAAGAAAGGCAATTAGGGCTCTCTCTTGATCTTTCTGGTTGAATTCTAGTCAGGGGCAGCCACTGTTCTCAACAGCTGCATTTGAGACCCCTATTATTGGAATAATAGAGGTGAGCATTAGAATCGCTACAGTTAAGGGGCTTGCTGCATTTTCATTATGAGTTGTTTTATCAGAGTTTCCAATCGTGATGAATTAATATGCAGCATACAAATGGTTAGCTAGCTGTGGTTTGTTTTTTTGTGGGGTTTTTTTTCCCCTGAAACTTAATTTAAAACTTCTTCCTTAACCTGAAAAACATTTCAGCAGAAATGAAAGAAAACTTTCAGAAGCAGCTATGTGGGTGATAAGATGGCTATGTTCATTCACAGCTAGGTTTGTGGCAGATTTCAAAGGGAGATCTCTTCAGAGGGGTATCTCTGGGTCCACTGACGGTGCAAGACAGATGGAAAGTCGAGTTGGGGTGATCTTGGGAGAGAACTGGGGGTTCTGCCCTTACTTACTTACAGCAGCTCCCAATTTCTAAATAGAAGCAGCAATCTAGTTGGAGGTGGCAACTCGAGGCTGTTTATATAATACAATGATATGAAATTGAATAAAGATCATGTGTCCATAGCAAGGAATTTGGAGAGGGAGTTGCTGCTGGAGACTGAGGCCATTGAGCAAAGCCTGTCCCAAATCACCCATTGGTGGCGTCACTGATGACGAAGCCTTTCCTTGGGCTTCTGTGGCTCGATCTCATCTTCTAGAATAAAGCTCCTGGAGCGATACTTTGCTGCTGGTCCGTTTACATGAGCTCCCTACCTCTGAGAGGTGTGAGCCACAGCTTCCGGGGAGACAAGCAGAACTGCTTCCCGCTGGATCCCACTGGGCTCGTGCTGTCCTATTACAGCATCTTGTTCCAAACCAAGTCCAAGCGCAGGACATGCGAGAGGATGCAGATGCTCCAGCCGCCAATGGGTCATCCATTCTCTTCGCCGTAGCCTGATTCCCGCAGCAGGGGTGCTGGGAGCACGCTGGGAGTTCTGCTTTAGGGCCCCTGAAGCTTGTGGAAGGATGGCCAGGCGCAGCCTGGTCATGTTTACTCAGCTGGCAGTGACGGGGAGCCCACCAAGAGTCCCTGGGACAAAGATGATGGTCGTGCCCACCAGGAGCTTAGTCTAGGGGGCGAGATGGGTGAATCAAGGTACAGTAACAATACAGTATCACTAATGTGTCAGGAAAGAGCCCAAGGATATACACGTAGCCTAAATTTAAGTCCTGACTTGCAGGAGACAGTTTCCGAGCTGAGGCCCCCAAAATAAGTAAGAGATCATTAGCAAGGAGCTGGCCTAGTTCAAGCAGTGCAAAGTCCTGGAGCAGAGAGAAAGGAGAATGTGTTCAAATATCTGTAACCTGTTGTGTAAGGCTGGAGTGCTGTGTGAGGGGTAGGGGCCAGCAGAAGAGGCAGATGTCCAGTTGTGAGGGAATGTCATGCCCTTATAAGGAATTCGGGCTATATCCTATAGGCAATGGGGAATTCATGAAACAGTTTAAATAGGACAGCAACACGATGAGATAAACTGTTTAGAAAGAGAATGGAAATGCATTTGAGTTCTATTGATGCATAACAAACGATCACAAACTTAGCTGCTCAAAACAACATTTCTTGCCCAGCCAAGACGACACATAGAATTAACCATCACAACCATGCACAAGGATGTGAGAACTGGCACTGTTGAAATAACTCTTACTTGCGGTGGGGAGGGGAAAGAAACCCTGAAATATACATTTGCCACAAATTTTGAACCTAAATCTAAAATCACGTCTTTAGATCTAATACAGAGGATGAATAGTAATGACACCACAAGAAAGCAATGCATCATATCCAGAATGTGGGAAATTCTCCGGAAAGACTGACTGGATTGGAAATCAACTTATTAGGGAAAATGAGGGAGAAGTGGAGGAATGTTCTAGATTAAAAGTGCCGTGAGACATAAAAACCAAAAGCAATGTATGGATCCTGTTTGAATTATTACTTGGACAAACCAGCAGTACATTCAACTATGGGCTGGATATTAGAAGTTATTAAGGAGTTTTGATCATTTTATTAGGTGTCATAATGATCTTGTAGACAGCAAATATGTGACTTGAATAAGACTTTTTGTCACAGGAAACAGAGTCAGACACCAGGGGAACTTACATCATTTCTCACGGAGGTTCAGCTTCCTCTCATTCCCACCGTTCCCTCAGGAGTGACTCTCTCCCTCTCTCACCCTCCAGATGGCACCTTCGTGTACACAGACGTATGCATTTTATTTTCTCAATAGTGAGCTCCTTGAGGAAAAGGACTCTTCTGGGCCTTTACTCTTCCATGCCCAGGATTTAGTAGATACTGCAAATATTAACGAATCTTAGAATGAATGTTCTCCAAGCCCCGAATTCAGTAAGAATTTGCTTTATTTCATATATTTTAAAAGCGTTTCTCAACTAGGGGTTCTCTACCAGGGGTGATTTTGCAAAGTCTGGAGACACTTTCAGTGGTCACAACTGGGGGAAGGGATGCTACGAGTTTAGTGTGCAGAGGCTAGGAATGCAACTACACATCCTACAATGCACAGGACTGTCCCTCCTGTCCCCAACAAAGCAAGATCTGGCCAAAAACGTCAACAGCGTCCTGCCCTGCTCCATGCCCTGTAGGTTCTACCTCCTATGCATCTTTCAAATCTGTTCTATGCCAGCACCCCCATTCCCACCCAACTCCTTGTTTCAAGCCTTCATCACATCTCCCGTGGAATACCACCATAGGCTCCTAACCCATATTCTTGCCACCTAATCCTCGTGCTCCCTTGGAAGGAAATGATGTCCTTCCCCATCTTGCAAACTCAGTCTCATCTTCAAGGTTCAGTTAACTCAGGTATTAATCTGTGAAACCTTCCCAGTCGGCCTACTTTCCATCCCTCCCCGCCCAGTCTCATTCAGAGGCCCTTTGTCTGTAGCTGCACCGTCATTTAACTGTCTCCCCAAATAGACCTCAAGTGACTTGTGAGAAGGAGCCTTCATATTCAGCCTCCAAGAATAACAGCATTTAGCACAGTCGAATCAATGTATGAGTTTACAGTCTCGCTGGCACTTCTCGTGATCAGAACTGGAATGTTGGGTTGGATGAGAGGCCGGGTGGAAACTGCAGTCACAGTGGCCTGCTGAGCTGCCTATGTGGCTGGTTATACAATTTGGATGCTGGCGTCATAATTACTCTATAGAGCCAGTGGGCTCTGACGGTGTGTTTGAGGGACTCAATGCAAGAGGTTCTCTAGTGTCTTATGGACTTAATTTCTCCAGGTTTCAAGAGCCATTAAAATGGACAAAGAACCATAAAAGGGCCAGAATACTTAAGAGAGGAAAAGTCAAAGCCCAATGCAAAGTCCTGAGAATGCTGGCTTTGGCATTGTTTTGATGCACATGCAAGACTCATGAAATTCCTGGTTTAAAACGTTTACTTTCCCTTGCTTTTTTGTCTTTGCTCATAACATTTTCAAAGACACTGGATGGATCCCGCACTCTTTCCCTTCTAGTCCTGCTATCTGTGGGGAGGTGGGGACAACCTTTTCTTACAGGTACCATCTCATATCTTTATAATTAACAAATTAAGAAACCCTAGAGAGGTCCTCTCTCTCACTCTTCTCTCTAGTGAGTGAGTGTGTGTGTGTGTGTGTGTGTGGTGTGTGTATGCACGCACGTGCATGGTGACCCTTAACGATGTATATGACAGCATCGTCTATGACAGCAACACACTGCTTACAACCTACACATCTTTCATAAGTTAATAAATTATAGACTATCCATAACTGACATGTAAGATATGTATTAGTATGTAGCCATAGTATGTAGCCATCAATGTAAATGTGGATTCAACACTGAGAGATATGCAAGATATATTGAAAAATACAAGTTAAAAATGAAAGGAAATAGAAACCATATGTATGGTACCCTATCGTTAAGGCATACTTGAGTGCATGTGAGTACGTGTGGGTATATACTCAGATCCAACAACATACAAAATAGAAAAAAATCTCTGGGTGATGAAACCATACGTGATTTATTTTACTGCTTATGCTTTCTACTTTCTCCACATTTCCAAAGTAACATTTGTTTCTTTCTCTTGCTAAAAAGCAACATATTCTCCAAAATTTTAACAATGTGCACGTAACATTTAATTGTTATACAAATAAGAAACCCTTCGGATACCCGAATAGCTCACTCTCTCACCTCCCCATCTTAAATCAAATGATGTCCTTTCAGGGAGATCTGCCCAACCATCTGATTGAAAACTGCACCCATCCTGCTTCCCTGCTTTATTTTTGGCCATCACCTAGCTCACCATGTGACTTAACAAATGTTTTCCTTCCTTGTCTACTGTGTGTATTCCTGCACTGGCACACGCGCTCCACTTCCTGAGGGCAGGGAGTTTTGTTCACTGCTCTAGCCCCAGAGCCTAGAACAGTGCCTGATACATAGCAGGCACTCACTATGTATTTGTTAAAATAATGAATGAAAGCACATTCATTTAAAAAAAAAAAAGTCTGCTTTTATTAATAACCCAGGAGTGTTCAGTTTCAAATAACACTTTTTAAAAAAATGTCATATCTTTCACTGTAATGTTAGCTCTTTGTCGCAGGACCACTTTGAACTGACAAAAGCTATAAACCTCTCTTCCAGCTCCCCACCCCCTCCCAAAACCTAAACACACACATAAAATTGAATACAATTTCAGGAGGTTCTGAGATTTCCCTGAAATCTGTCCATAAACTTCGTAAAGAGTCCACTGACCCCAGGGTGAGAACGTGATTTAAAGTGTCATGTGGCATAGAATCATGATTTCTCCCCTATTCTAATGATTCAAAGAAAATATGTAACTCAAATATCAATAGTTCCCCCTCCCATTAGTCAGTTAAATGTTAAAGAGATTCCATCTACAAAAAATTCACTGCTTAGAGAGGGATAAGTTCCGTATTTGCAGCTGAGAACTTGATAAACATCCAGATGAAAGCTGTAAAACCTAGTTAATAATCCAGAGACTTCAAAAGTATAGCTGTTAGTAAAGAGTAGTTCAAATGGCTGGTAAAGTGAATTTTTCACTGGTCTGCTGAAAGTCTGGAATCATAATCTCAGACAGCGATAGAAAAATAAGATCTACTCCACATAGAATAAATTTTTAAAATTTTATTGTTTAAAGAAAAAAAATGAAGGGAATATGCACATCCAATAAAGGGAAGTTTTCCATTAAATAGAAGAGAAATCAAACACTTGGTAATAAAGACCATCCAGTTAAAAACAGAATATTAGATCAGTGAAACAAGGATAGCAATTTGACTTTGTGTTTTATTTCAACAGGCACGCTTCATTCATTGTCTGTAGGAAAACTAGGCTAGGTCTCCACGGGCAACAGTCACAGTTATTAAGCAAGTAAATACGCTACCACTTCCGTGTCCTCCTTTATTTCTTTATGTCTTCAGTCTCATCTGGCTCTTTCTCTTGGTGCTCTCTTTCCCACCTCATTTCTTTTAACTCTTGTCTGTATTTCCGTTCAATGAACCGCTTCTGATGGGCCATCTGAGGGAAGTTATCTGACACGAGGAGATATATTTTATACTTAATAAAGGACAGTCACTAGTGCAAAGAATGATGCAAACCAAACATATACACAAACAAACACATATTCATATAAAATACATATAGCTGTATTTTGTAAAGTGAGAGAAAAAAAATTGTTGGTTTTCTTCCCTTATTCTTTTATCATGCAGAAACACATTGGAGGGCTGGATCAGCACCCCTGATTCTAGATTTCAATGTATGGTGTGACCTTGAGTATAAAAGGCAGCAAGACATACAGGAATGTTAACAGAAAGACATGAGGCTTCAGAATGATTCCAGGCAGGCATTTTAACATAGTTCTCCTAGCAAGACGTGATTTTCAGGGAGAGAGCAAAGGGTATTGTAAAATGGAGTTCAAACAAAAACTTCAAACAAATAATAACATTATCACACAATGAATGAACTAATCAGAAACAGCCTCAGAGACATAGAGGAAAAACTGAACGTTGCTAGATGGGAGGGTGGCTGGGAATGAGGGGGAAGGTGAGGGGATTAGAAAGCACAGTCGGTAACCACAAGATGGCCACGGGGATACGAAAGTCAGTTTGGGGAATATTATCAATAATGTTGTAAAGATTTTGTAGGATATCCGATGGACACTTGTCTCATTAGGGAGACCCCCTCAGGGATGCTGTAGATGCCTGATCACTGCACTGTACACCTGAAGCTGAAGCTGAACAATAATGAATGTCAACTACAATTTTATAATTATATATATACGTATATATTTACGTAGATATATATATATATATATATATATATATATATATATATATATGTGTGTGTGTGTGTATATATATACGTGTATATATATATATGTATATATATATTTACAAGAAGCGGAGTACAGCATTAGGAATAGAGACAGTGGAAATGTGATGGCTGTGTGCGATGTCAGAGGGATAGTGGATGGGGAAAGGGTGGTGGTCACTGTGTGAGGGATATAAATGATAAATGTCTAACCATTACATTGTTTTGTACACCTGAAACTAATAAAAAAATGGAAAAAAAAGATAATCACATTTAGCAATGATAAAAAAATAATAATAGTAACAATAATAATATTATCACACAATTATTTACCAAGAATTAAAGTTTCTGAAAGGTGCTAAAAAAGATCAGACAAAAGGAGGCTGCATTCTAAGTCACTATATATGATAATTCTAGTTTTAAAGTTTACCATGAGAAGCCCAGAGCTGTATCGGCAACAGCAACTCCAATAAAGCACTTTTATTTGGTTACAGGACACACGTCGCTCAATGGCATAGTTTAAGCTATTATTTAGTTTGACATTTGACCTTGTACAAGAGTGTTGACAGAGTGGAAATTCTGATTAAGATTTTAAAATTTTACAATCCATCTATGGTCTGTAACAAGTGCAGCAATGGAGTCAGAAATCGAGTATGGAACAAAAAATAGTCATTGGACACACTTTGTCAACAAACACATACTTCAACCACAAATGTCACAACAGAATGCAAGCATGAATGAGAGCGACACAAGTTGTCCAGTCACACAGGAAAAATGCTGCTGTGCTGCCAAGCCAGGAAGGGGGCTGTTATATATACATATATAAGAGGTGCTACTTCATATTTAAACATATGAAGAATCAGAGATGGGGGAGAACATAGCATGCCTGGGGGAAAGCCTTTTGTTTTTGCTAAGGTTGAAGCATAATAAAAGTGGCTATAAATATTCAGCATATTCCTAGAGTCCCTGCCCCACTTTATACAGCATCCCATCCTCACCCCAGATGAGAGAAGGGACAGGCAAGTATCCGAAAAGCAGGTGGTGAATCAGTGAAGAGCTTGCCTGTCTGACAGTCACTGATTAATTTTAAACACAAGAGGAATATAATGGCACCTATATTTTAGACATAAAACAGTAATAAAATCCTATCGTCCAAATGAAACTAAACTGATTCCTTTTGTATTATATAAATCACAGGTTTCAAGTATTATAAGTACTTAAAAAAAAATACATCAAACAAATCCCAAAAAGTTAGCTGTAAAGCAAGTTTCTCAAACAAACCCTACCTTCCTCAGTAAATTCTACTGTAAATTTTAATCTGCATTAAAATAATCACACATATATACATAATGCAAATGTGTATTATATACATTACACGATACACACTTAAAATCATCCCCCACTCCCTTACACTGCGAGAGTACAGTATAAGTATGTTTTACAGGTACACTTTTTTTTCACTTATTCTAGTATAAGCATATTGCTGTATCATTACCTTTCAAAAATACTTTAATGGCTGCAAAATACTACAATGTTTGGATAAAACAAGGGTTGGTAAACTATTGCCTGTAGGCCAAATACAGCGCTCCCCACACTTCGGTAAATAAGGCATTACTGGCGCACAGATACCCACTTATATGCTACTGTCCAGGCCGCTGGGCGGCCATGGCAGAGTTGAGACACCGTTGACAGAAACTGTATGGCTTGCAACTCCTAAGCATTTACTATCTTTACAGAAAATGTCTGACAATCCCTGGGATCTACCATGATTTATTTAAACATTTCCCTACTATTAAACATGCAGTTTGATTTACAGATTTCTTTTTTGGCTATTTCAAATCAAGTTGTCACAATTACCATGGCATGTGATTTTTAGTTCATAACTCCAATTACTTCCTTAGGTTTGACTCCTAGAAATGCAATCTCTGGATCAAGAGAATGAACCTCTTTTAGGACCGGATACATGCGGCCAAAGCACTTTCCAGCCTTTTAAATGGTTCCTTCCTATCAGCATGTATGAGGGGGTCAGTCTCAGAACAGGCTACCACTCCAGTACGCTTTTATCATTGAAAGCAAACAAACAAAAACCTGTGTAAAGATAACCTTTAACACTCTTATAGCAGAAAATGGAATCACGCTTTTATTTCAGTATGTGATTGTGCATTTATATATAACAGATGACAAAGTTCCCCAACAGAGTCAACTGAAAAATCTCGGTGAAGATCCCACAGACCCCGACGCTGGGTAGGGCTAGCTTCTGCCCCCACTGACTCCTCCTCCTGACCCTGCCCCCAGGACTCTGTGGTCTGCGACCTGCACCGGGCTCTTGGCCCTCTGGTCCTTCCTGGAATCTGCCCCATGGCTGAGGGGCCTGAACCTCTTCTCATTCACCTTGCTCTCTCCCACATGTAGCTGGTACTTGAAGCATAATCGAATTGCTCTGTCATGTTTTGCCCACAGATTCTGCTGTGCAGCACGATACACCTCAGAAGAACAATCCCTTGCACTTAAGCCTTTAAGAAAGACTGCAGTTCCGTACACAGTCAATTACGTAATTGGGGTTTCTTCAGCCCAGCCATCCCATTCTTGGGACTCTATCCCACAGAACTAAAAGCACCACTATACAGACATTTACTGTTGGCAGTGATAAAAAACCAGGAACAAAATGCCCACCAATAATTTTTAAAAAGCAGACTAAAATACAACACATGCACAGCATGACCTATTACGCAGCCATTAAGAAAGAATGAATTGAAGCCACTATGACCTGCAAGGCTGCCTGGAATGTTAAAGAAGAGGAGCAAGAAAAGATGCACAGAAGTATAAATATTATCCCATTTTAATAAAACAATGGCCAAAAACCAAAGAGAAAGAAACCTTTGCATGCGTAAGATAGTAGAAACTGATGAAATACATTTTAGAAATATATGGAGACGAATACACTAAGTGGTTCACATGGATTACTTGGGCTGAGAGTGTGACGCCACGCACGAAAGGAAAATGAACAGCAAAAAGCATTCGGGAATACTTTTTTTTTTTTTTTTAATTATAAACCCATTTTATACATGTCTCACATTCTACTAAACTCTGTGTGAAGAATAATTATGAAGAAAAGAATATCACATTTTATCAGTACTTACCATTTTTCTATTTTCCATTTTCTTTCCATAAAACACTCATTACATTATGAACATATAATTATAGAAAAAGAGATAGGCTTACATTTTTCAAGCGCATCCATTGCTGCTCCCATTTCCGCTTGCTGAATGCTATTAAATAAAATAAAGGTAAGATACACTTTAATTTAAAGATTTTTTTTCAAAAACAAATGGTATGGCTACAAATTATTCAGACTGATTTTCATGTTTGGTACATAAAATTTTATCTGATTACTTCTACTGTCACATACCGAATTGCAGAGATAGGAATATACCCAAGGGCATGCAGAAATGTCATTTATTTGCACAAAGCCTATTTAAGTTAATCGTTCCACACTTTTAATACTGCAATAAAATGCCTTCCATTTATATTACATTTGAAGTATTTCATATTTAAATTTGAATATCCTCAGTGTAAACTTTAAACAGGTAAAGAGTAAAAAATATATGTATAGACAGACTTCCAATAATTTCTCCGTTTAAAATATAGATTAGAGGGTTCAAAGAAAGGTGACAACAGATATAATTCTTTTTACCTGAAGATACTAGCATGTCCAACAAAGCTCAAGTGAGTATCGATAAAAGACCAAATGTCTAAAGTCTGTTGCACGTACAAAGTGTTTCATAAAATGCTTGCAGCAATGCTGGGTACTCTGCCGGGTAACTAAATCTGGACAGCCCTTACCTGTGCACCAGGTAATGTGGTTTCCTTAAGGTAGCCAAAGCCTCTTGTGCGATAGCATACTCACTACCCAAGGCCGATTCTCACATTTGGGGCTGGGCTTGGAGTGGGCACTGATCCTTGGAATTCACTTTGCTATTACCCTCGAACATTCTATACTCTAAGTTAAAAAAGACAGACTGCGGACTGGGAAATACCAAGGAGGGATTTCTCGGACACAGGGGACGTCCATTTAAAGACATTAAAAGTTTCTTCTTCTCATACCTTGGTCCTTTCCCACAGCCTATTCTTTCTCCCTTGAAGTAAACAGCCACAGTGTAGGTTCTAGCATGGGATGGCCCCACAGTCTGCAGAGTCCTGAAAGGGAAAGGAAAGATTAATTGTGCTAAAGTGTAATTTCGTTGTTATTGCTAATATGTAACTCCACGAAAAACCATGTACTTATTGCTCAGACAGAGGAAAGTAAAAACAGCAAGAAAATTAAAGGAGTAAGTTTTTGATTTGCTAACCTGACAAATACAGAAAGCTTTTGAAATAGAGACACTTTTTAATTGTAACACTGATTTATATATATTTTCCCCAAAGCATTATAAATAGTATCTGCAGTCTAACCGTGAAGTGTAAAATATTTTTAAACAATTTGAAAGTGTGCATATTCCAAGTATGATAAAATAAACAAACTTTTATTGGTGAAAAGTTAACTATTTCAATCTGATCATTGTTTTTTAGTGCTAATCGTAGCTAAAAATCATAAATATTTGGGTAATCTCAAGCCACATCCAAATGGTTTTACATCCTTTATGAATTCTTTCTAACGTCTGTTATCTTATCAGAAAGATCACAAAATACATTTAATGTGTGAAACTTCTGAGATCATTTCAAAGGTATGCTATAACGCTGAGTACACAACACAACTGCCAAAAAACAAAACTCCAGGTACACTGGATTTGAATGATGCGGTGCAGATTTCAAATGCGGTAAAACTGATAACTTCATGGAAAAGGGAAATTAAAAGTAGCCAACGAAGATAATGGAATGAATACAGTAATCCTGAAAAAACTATGTAAAACAACCCCTTCATCTTGAAAAAGAACAAGCTCATTGTGTGCTTTCATTTGGGCGATTTATGAGAAGGGAGCAGAATCATTTCCTCTGTGTTTATACTCTCCGTGGGATGAAAGCACACGGGTGGCTTCTTTAAGGTAACACTTATTATAGTAATCATGCCTACATTATGAGAAGTTTATCGTCCTCATTTTATTTATTGAACCTTAATTATCACTTTGATGAGGAAATACTTTGAGTCTTTCAAGGAATACAGTTGGGATACTCATTATGCTTATTAGCCACATAGTAAAGTACTATTTCTAAACATTTGAGGTTCTTTTTCCCAAAAAAGGAAACATTGTTTAGCAGTGACAGCTTCTTGGGACAATTCATTAGTAGCTTGCTGTGGGGTAACACAACCTTCCCTTGGCCTCAGTTTTTCTTTTAGTGAAAAAGCCTGTATCATGTTGTGACTATTAATAAAAACACAAAAAAGGATTTAAAATTCTTGGCTGCTACTCTGGTATTATTCCTTGAATATTCTGAAATTTGAGAAAATCCACAGAAAGGGGGCTTTTATTCCCTAGGGACACTCACACAAATGGGTGTGCTTACAGCAGTGTGTGCAAAGACAAGGGGTAAACCAGTCTTGAAACTAGATTTTTAAACATCCTTAAAAACACATCTCCAGGCAACACCTTGGGAGGCAACCCACCCATTTTGATAATTCTTCCTTTTTGTAATTCCTCTTTGAAACCACCTCCTTTTTGTAATTCCTCTTTGAAATCACTTTCTGAATCAACCTGTGAGTGTCTCAAGATAATTACTTCAGAATCAAACCTCCTGTTTTCATCAAAGCCAAGTGTCCTGTGTGTAGTGACCTGCCTTTCTTTTGAATGATTTTTGGCTACCACTCAAAGAATAAAGATTTATCGCTAAAGATATTCAAAACTACTCAACAGCTTTTGATATGCATTCTGAGAAGTTCCGAATATTTGAATGACACAGCAGCAGTAAAGAACTGCCATTTCTTCCAGTGACCGCCTGAGAGAGAGAGAGCATATCAGTCAGGCAACAGAGACAGAGGCCAACAGGACTGTGGAGAGAGAGAGAGAGAGAGAGAGAGAGAGAGAGTCCAAATTAAGCATACACAATCTTCTAGTCGCACAGCAGAGGTTATGAGAACTAAGACAAATACAAAAACTTGTATAAAAGTGTTTCATCTGAATTGTTCTCATCTTGGTCTCCTAATCTTAGGATGTCTTCTCACAGGATGTAGTTCTCAGAGCATTCTAGGGACAGGAGAAAGCCTAGATAATCAAGTGTGATCCACTTACTTAGAGCTAAAAGACAGAAAGGCCCAGAGTCAGGAAGTCTTCACCCAGGTGCCCGGACACGCTGACCCCACAGTGGTCAGTTCCTCCTCCAGAAGCCAGAGCATCACGTCTAAGCTTGGCCAAGCTGATGGGCTGTGGGCAGTGAGTACTCACTTGTACAGAGGAATGTCGGGCTCTTTTCCTTCTGTCCTAAGTGTCAAGCAGCACTGCTGAAGCTGGGATTTGGGGTCGTTCCAATCCTGATTCAGAATGAACTCCTGTGGAAAGTACCCAAGCAGTTAGTAATGGGTTCTGGGATCACCGAGCATAAAGCATATAACCAATGTAAAACTTATATAAGCTTACTTTTAATCGTGGAAAGAAACAAACATTCATGAAAGTGTGAACATACTCCAAATCCTTGTCAATGTACAGTGCCGCGATAAACGCTGAAAAAGAGAACATTTAAAAATAAACCACAATGTGCTGCCATTTACCAGAAAGAGGAAGAGACCTAGACTTTTAAGAAACTCCTTAATAAGGTTTTCAACTTCCAGGCCCTCTTTACTTTTTAGCATTACCAGTTCATCCTTCTTGAAACAACAGCTACTCGGTCACTAATATGAGAGGCAGCAATACAGATGTGTGATTCAGATGCAAAATCATACATAGAGTACAAAGACCAAATTACGTGGTCATTTAGCCCCCCAGCTACAGGCTAAATGACTAGCTCATTAAAATGATACACAAAATGCTATTGTATAGCAGAGAAAGAATGCTGTCTGGGAATATAACCATGTCCACATCAAATAAATCAAAACAAACCTTGAAGATCACATATGACATCAGAATGAGTTACAGCTTTGGGGCCTGCCATTCTCAACACCCATCTTGATATCACCCATTTACAAGGGCATGTGTTACATGTCACGGACAGAAATGGGACAATTCATAGAGTCAACTGGCCCAAACAGAGAAAAATGTAATACTGGGCATCATGACAATGTAACAACATACCCAACTTTGAATTAATAAATGGTAACCCCAAAGACAACTTCATTAAAGGTACCTTAACAAAATAAACAAACAGCAAGTTTTTAAAAGAATTTCATTGAAAAAGAGGTTCTTTTAGGTCTCTTGGTCAGAGTGCCTCTGGTCTTTGTAAATGAGCTAATTTTGCATGATAGACTTTAATATTTGTATATAATTCCAATTGTCAAAATACCCTAACATTAAAACGTTCCCCCAGTAAATGGCCCACTTATTTTAAAGTAGCACCAGAAACAATAAAATTATGTGTATAATCCTTTAGTTAGTTATAACAGGATTATTTATAACGTTACCAGACCATCCAGAAAGTACAAATGAGACTTGTACATAGCTTTGAGCTCATTTGAAACAATGGATAATAGTTTTAGTATTTAATATAAATTCTTCTTCATTCTTTTAGGCCCCTACATAAAGGCTGCAGGGTGGTCAAAAAGCTAGGATTCACTATGATAAATCTTCACAATCTGTTATTGTGTCACACAAACGGGTGTGATGGCTGAGCATTGGGATGGAGGGGTGCAGAGGCGGGGGAGGGGATGGCACCTCAACACAGATTAAACATAAAATGTATGATTCACATGTCTTCACTCCACATTATTCTTCAAACAAGCTTTGGAGAACGGCATAAATAAAGCATAAAATTAAAATAGAAAACAGGTTTCTGTAAAAGTCAGAACACAATAATAATGAGAAGAGGCAGTCGGATGGCTCAGTTGGTTAGAGCATGAGCTCTGAACAACAGGGAGGGTTGCAGGTTCGATTACCACATGGGCCAGTGAGCTGCACCCTCTACAACTAGACTGAAGACAATGAGCTGCCGCTGAGCTTCTGGAGGGGCGGCCAGATGGCTCAATTGGTTAGAATGCGGGCTCTCAACAACAAGGTTGCTGGTTCAATTCCTACATCGGATGGTGGGCTGTGCCCCCTGCAACTAAAGATTGAAAACAGCAACTGGACTTGGAGCTGAGGTGCACCCTCCACAACAAGACTGAAGGACAATTACTTGGAGCTGATGGGCCCTGGAGAAACACACTGTTCCCCAATATTCCCCAATAAAAAAATAAAAATAATAATAATGAGGGCCAGCCCAGTGGCTCAGGTGGTTAGAGCTCCAAGTTCCTAACTCTGAAGGCTGCTGGTTTGGTTCCCACATGGGCCAGTGGGCTCTCAACCACAAGGTTGCTGGTTCGACTCCTGCAAGGGATGGTGGGCTGTGCCCCCTGCAACCAACAATGGCAACTGGACCTGGAGCTGGGCTGCGCCATCCACAACTAAGACTGAAAGGACAACAACTTGAAGCTGAATGGCACCCTCCACAACTAAGATTGAAAGGACAACAACTTGACTTGGAAAAAAGGCCTGGAAGTACACACTGTTCCCCAATAAAGTCCTGTTCCCCGTCCCCAATAAAATCTTTAAAATAATAATAATAATAATAATAATAATGAGAAGGATAAATGTTGGCCCATTTGACTGAAGCTGTGAATCTGCAGGCTGAGAGAAAAGCTGCATGTCGTAGGACTCACATTCCAAAAGGTCTGCCAAGGTCTTGGTCCTGAGCGCCACCGGCCTCTTGGTCTTGTCATTGGTGATGGCGTATTCCTGCATGCCCAGCTCCTCCGCCACCTTGGCTTGCGTTCTGTTATTCACCAAAGAGCTTCGCAATAACTGGCGAAGAAATTGAGGTACATTTAGAAACCATTTCCCTTTTGGTCTCTCTCCTGCTTCGGTGTGGGGCACCCCCCAGCCTGAGACCATGTCACCGATCGGGTCAGCAGTGTAAACAACAGCTAAAGTCCTCAGCCGCTATCCCCAGGCATCAGGGACAAACTCCACATTCTTCTAGCTTCTCCTTAATACCTTATTTTGCTCCTGGATTTGACCTGACTGACATTTAAAATAGTTCATTTAGTTGTTTAGTAGCAGTGAGCAATGTTGCAGGGGATGTTCTACTATGATTAAAGGTTACAGCCTCCATTAAGTTTGATGCTATTAAATACAGGAGCATGACAATTTTCAAAAATTAACTTTATTGAAGGGTAATTTACAGACCAGAAAATGCACTCATTTTAAGTACAGTTAGGTGAGTTCTGACAGCCCTCTCCATTCCCATCACCACAAACAAGTTCGCTGTATCCCTCTGCAGTCAACCAATCCGACCCACTGCCCACCGGGCAACCTCCACCTGCTTTCTGTCACTGCACATTAGTTTTAAAGGGGCATTTTTAGAAAGTCTAAAATAAGTTTCAAGTTTCACGGCAGTGATGCTTATTTTGGTGTTATAGAAGTGATGTTTTAGTGAATATTACTTAAAATACTTAAATTATTACCACATTTTCACTTTGACTATTTTGAATATTTGTACTACAAACCCTGAGTCACAGTGTTTCAAACTGAGACCCTTTACCTTTGATCAAATGAAAAAATATAATTTTCCTATTTCAACTTCAGGAATTCAAAACAAAGAATTTCTACTAGGAATTTCAGTCAGCTAAAAGTCCTGCAAAAACTACCCAAGTAGTAATACTAAACAGTGCATGAAAATTATGCAACCAAGCCTTGGAGGAGGTGCCCATAAAACAAGCCCAGCTTAGGAATTTAACACTCACTAAGCACTCACTGGGGGGAGGCGGGGAGGGAGGCCGGGGAAGCCGGTAACACAAAGATGGGAACTCATCAAAGGCTGATGACAATTGTGTCCAGTCTGTGAGATGGGGGGGGATAGTGTACCCACAACTAGGACTTTTCTTATAATAGATACAACAAATTCTCGGCCTATGACAACAATTCTGTTAAGGAATATTGCTGACACCAGGGCAAGGGAGCAGGAAGCAGCTGCGAATTGTGCTGGTTTCACACCCCTTGCATTCCTTCCTCCATCACACTTGGTTTATTAGATGCAAGTTTTATGCTCTGTGGCTCCATAGTGTCAACTGAGCATATGAAAATCAAGATTTATTCTCAACGCCTGAGATTGCATCCTTGACAATAGATAAATAAGAAACAATATGTTCTTAATTTGTCTGACAATGATTCATGAAGGAGAATTATAACTTGATCTTCATAAGCCATGCTTGCTGTTGAGTTACAGACTATTATTCTTTTGCTTGTCTCTGCTCCCTTCCTCTTCTTATTCCCCCTAACTCTATCTTTCCTTCAATATAGTGTTTCATTAAAATTAATATCCACAGAGAAGCTCAAAATTAAAAAGGCCTAGCATATAACATTAATAGAAGAATGAACCAATAGGGAGCCCACCAGCCTAATATCTTGTAATTACAGAATAATTAAGCTGGAAGGGAGACATCTTTTTTGGTTTGGATTTCCAATGGGAGGGGAGAGGCTCTCAAAGTAGAGGCCATGGGGGAATAGCAGAGTTATTTTGAGAATACGACTATGCTGAGTAAGTTGAGTTCTCTCTCAATATGCGCTTTCGGTGAGAGGAGAAAACGGATTAAGGCTGCATATATGGAGATCCTATGCCTCTGAGTTCACAGCCCGATGTATACGTGAGCACACCCAGACCACGACACATCACTGGTTAGGGGGCCCCTGCTGCTGCCCCCCAGTGTCAGGGAGCCTCGCTCACTGCTGCACAGTCCTGCTGGGGAAGGAGGAAGGCAGTGAGGAAGCTTCCAGGTTTCCTTAAAATAGACCCTGACAGGTCTGAAAGCAGCAGTGGGGCGGGCAGACAGTGAGACCTTTCTGTTCCTGCCCAAACGCAGATCCTGAAGCAAAAGTCAGTAGGGGTGAAGGAAGCTCTAGATCTCCCATATTTTTAGAGTCAGTTTAAATTTAAAAGATGAGTTGAAACGAAGTAAGACCTGGGCTCTTTACAATACAGTCTGAATGGCAGTTCTTTAAATGAGAACTTCCCTCCTTGGCCATTGCTGAACTCTGCTTCAGAATGAATCATGCTGTTTGCCAACAAGTGGGATCAACAGGGGATCACAGGGCAGAAAACCACCTGAAGTGTGGCAGTTCAGTTACCACCAGGGAGGCCAGTTCTATGCCAGGCCTTGTGCTGATAGCTTGACATCCCCAGTGAGCAACATCCCACTGCTGCCCTCTGGGGGCCGCTCATCTTTGAAGGAAGCAGCACACAGATTGGCCACTGTCACGCACTGTGGTAGCTGCAGTGACAGCAGCGGCCATGGCACACGCAAGTGCTCCTCTCCACCCCAACCTTCCAAAAGGCCTCCTGGAAGACCTGACCCCAGAGCAGAACTGTTTCAGAGGCTCACTGACCTGGCTGTTACATCAGAATCATAAGGTACGGTGCTCAGGCCTCTTCCAAGAACCAAGGAATTAGAATTTCTGGGAATGTAACGTGGACATGTGCATTTCTTTAAAAATCTGATAAACATAGAGTCAGAACTGAAAAAGAATGAGTCTGCTAGTGGGAGAAGGGTGGGTGCTATGGTTTTGAACGTTTGTGTCTTCCCAAAATTCCCATGTTGAAATCCTAACCCCTAGGGCTGATGATGTTGGGAGGTGTGGCCTTTGGGAGGTGATTAGGTCGATTGGGTCATGAGGGTGGAGCCCTCGTGAATGGGATTAGAGCCCTTATAAAAGAGGCCCCAGAGAGATCTCCCGCCCCTTCCACCCTGAGAGTGCAGCAACTCTGCACTCAGAAAGGGCCTCACCTGACCGTGCTGCACTGTGAGCTTGGATTCCAGCCTCCAGAACAGTGAGCAACAAATTTCTGCTGTTCATAAGCCCCCACTCTGTGGTGTTTTGTTACAGCAGCTTGAATGGACTAAGACAGTGGGAAAGGGTTTTCCAGGAAGAGGGAAGAGCTCTGGCAAAAGCTAGGGGCCATGACACAATAAGGTGACTGTTGGGTGTGGAACTGGAGGAGAAATCAGAGCTCAGTGGGGGACAGCTGACAGGTGGGGCTGGCCGGCCTCTGGACAGAGTCTTGCATGTGATGTAAATAAGTCTGTATTTTCCTGTCAGGGGAAAGAGTCCCAAGAGGTGTCACATGGGAAGAGTGGCAGAATAATTTTTTGATTTTAGAAAGATCACTTTGGTGGATGAATCTGAATGGAGCAAGACATGAGGTTGGAAAGCTTACAGATGTTGATGCTATAAATTACTGTTTTACAAAGTGGCAATATCTACGTTTTATTTTTTCAGTGGTCTAGAAAACAAACAGTAAGCACCAGTTGGGCATGAGATAGTTATCAGACTGTTTTGCAAACCCTGCCTTGTGTTACATATGTAGGAAAAAAGCAAAAGATTTGGCCTCAAGCTGCCTGGGTTCAAACTGAGGCCTCAGCACTTTCTGGCTAAGTGACCCTAAGTTACTAAATCTAGGCTCAGTTTCCTCATCTATAAAATGGAGAAAGCAGTAGCTACCTCACAGGGTGGGAATGAGAATGGGCGTGAATGAATATACGTCTAGTACGATGACCAGCAGGCACATAATGGACACGTAAGACACGCACTGCCGCTGGTCGCCACGGTGGCACCATCGTTAGGCAAGATACGCTCGCGCTTCCGTTGCCGGGAAAGTTACAGAAAGTTCTGGGAATTCCTCTGGATTTGTCTTCACTGCAGAATGTTCTGTACACATGTCCACTCACTGTCTTCAAAGGTTTCCATTTTTACCAAGTGCTAAGTGGTCCTTAACTTTCTTTTTAATCCTCCCCTTTACCCCAACCCCCAAAAACTTTTTTCATTTGAAATCACCAGAAAAAGTGAAGAAAGCTGCAGTTAGGACTCTCGGTAAAGCTGAGAAAAGTACTGGTGAGTTCCTGATGCAATGGCAGGGACCCAGGTAAATGTCACAAATCTCAAGTTCTGATTTTGAGAATCTGATTTTCTATCATCGCTGCACAGCAGTCTCTGATAATTAAACTTAAATTTTAATAAGAAAAAGGTTTATTGGTTTAAAACAAAGAAACCGATTGGCTTTCTTCCTCCAACTATTCCCTTCACTCTTGATTCTAAAGAGGAAACCATAGCTGTGGGACGTGAGGGCCACCTAGTGTGAAATGAGTAGACTGTGATTACGATTTGGAGGACTCTAATATATGAGCAGAGGGTGAAGGCAAAATATATTATTACAAGTGACAGCGATGTGCCACACAGGTCTATCACACCAAGAGTGGCAGCCAGATGGTCTCCATTTCCCATGGTAACTAAAGAAAAGATACACAAATGCTAGCAGACAGAATGCAAGTCAGATACAAAGAGCCAAATTATGTCAGTGATGGAGAACTTTCAACCAGGAGGCTGTGGGATCTTTCTTCTCAAGGAGGTCTTATAGATAAGATACCTTTTATCTGAATGATTCATGCTTAAAGCTGCCTGGAGGTGACAGGAAGGGATTAGATCACTGGTTCTCAAACTTTTGATTTGTAATCCTTGCTTTCTCTCATTATCCCAAATCATTCCTCTAAAAACAAAACTTTCTGTAAGTTCATTTCGCTGGTGCATGCCACCATTGGACACAGTACCTTGCACATAGTAGGCAAGGGATTGACAACGATTTGGGGCTCAGTAGCTTATAGTAAAGGCGAAGAGAGAAGAAAGAAATAGAGGAGAAAACTTATGTGCAAGTGTTACAACTTGAAAGTGTGGCCAGACAGGCATTCTGGTCTGAGTAAATTCTCTTTGAGACTCTCTCACTATTTACTCTACTGGTAGATTCTAACCTAAAAAACAAAAACTTCAGTCTCTGAAATAGAACCTCTTCCCTTTATATTCCAATTCAAACTGTCTTCCTACAACAATTAGAGAAGCCTGGCATTCCTTCCCAGGTAGGCCTTTTTGAATACCCAGCTTATAGAACACTAGGTTTTTTCCCCATCAGCATTCAAAACTTGAAAACTACAACTTCATTTGCTCAACTGTCCTTATTCTCTATAAAACCAGTGAGGGAATGGCTCAAAGCTAACTAATTCCTCCCAGTGTGAAACTACTGCAGTTGTGTGCTCTTTAATTACAATAACAAATGATTTGCCACCACCCTCCAACAAATGCAAATATAACAAGTAATCCTCCACAGATTTTAATCTTTAGACATTCATAAGTAAGTTTTCAGCTTCTTTCCTTATATATTAAAACAACATGCCACTTCCCTCCACTGCCACTTACACTTCCCTCCCTGTATGACTTAGCTGCTTGCAAAACTCATTCTTTTATTTATCAAATATGTACTGATGGCCTAACATATGCCAGGCACTGCTGGGCATATAGTGATAAATAAAAACACGCTCTCACAGAACCTCCAAGAGAGTGGGTTTGTCAAACTGAAACAAGTGCCAGGAAGGAAAAGAGTGTGGAATTTTGACGGTGGGGCAGAGGGGACCAGGAAGTTTCCCCTGCATCCAGAAGTCACTCCAGAACTGACATCAAACAGAAGGGTAGGCGATGCAGGGCAAATGAAAGCAAGCACTGGAAGCAGAATGGACTCCGGGTAGAAGAAAAGCACGTACAAAGCCCGATGACAGGAGGGCACTTGGAGGAACACAAAGCAGGCCGGTGCAGGGGGAAAAGAATATGCAACACGAGGCCAGGCAGGCGAGCAGGACAGACCACCCGGGGTCCTACTTGTTCTTTAGTCACAAAGAACATCCAAAGAGCGTTAGCCTGGGATGGAACAGCCATTCACTCATTCAGAGCATGTGTGCTGAGCACCAAGAACCAGGGAGTCGGGAATGAGGGTTTTAGACCTGAGTTTACACTCATGGAGTTTAAGCAAGGTAGTGACACTTGAACAGAGATCTGAAGGAGGTGAGGGACTGGCCATAGCTTGTCCCCATAGCTCGAAGGCCTTGAGGCAAAGGGTTGCTCAGCATCCCGAGGGATCAACAGAGGCCAACATGAGGGTCTAAGAAACACAAGTCAGAGACAGATGCAGAAGGCAGGTCATCTGCATCTTTTACCCTTAACCTTGAAAGGTTTTACACAGAGGGTTGTAGTCTGACTTCATTTTAAAAACAATGAATCCTCTAGCATATGTGAACACAGGCTGAGAAGTGGGGTGATGAACCAGTCGGGGGGCTATGGTCGTAATTCAAGGGAAAGGTAACAGTGGCCTGAACCAGGGTGGTAACAGCGGAGCTGGTAAAAAGTAGTCACATTTCAGGCAAACTTTTAAGGTAAAATCAACAGGATATGCTAATTGTTAGGAGGTGTATTGTGTAAGAAAAAGAAGAGTTAAGGATGAAGCCAAGGTTTTTAAACTGAGCAACGAGAAGAATGTAATGATCCTTACGGATACGGAGAGCACCTAGAGAAATGTAGGTGTGGGGGTGAAAATAAGTTTTGTTTTGGACATGTTAGGTTTGAGATGCCTGATAAAGTCCAACTAGGGACTGCAGTGCGTCTGTACATCTAGATATTCGAGTGTACCTCTAGATTATATATAGACATATGAGTGTGGAGTTAGGGGCAGAAGTAAAGGGTGAAGACGTACATTAGGAAGTAGTATACGAACGGATTCAAAGCCATGAGGCCACTCACGGAGAGGAAGTCGGTAGAAAAGAAGAGAGGTCTGAGAACTGGGACATTCCAATATTAAGAGGTTGGGGAGACGAAGAACAACCAAAGTGGACTGAAGAGGAATGGCTAGTGTGGTCCCAAGAGGTCGGCTGTGAGGCGACTCCACTGCATGTAGCACGTGAAACACATCAGGTGGGAGGGAGCAGGAGTTAACCCGAAAGACCAGGGCCGGAAGCTGCGACACTGTCAAACGGGCCTGAGACCTGGGCCTCCTGAAGGAGTTCTGCCCGAGCCAATGTCCGTCACAGGAGAATACAGAATACAGAATGCCCACAAGGATGGAAAAGGCCAGCTTCTGAAATAGCAGCCAACGTCTCAGGGGAAACCTGAGCGTGCTGCACGCCCAGGGCTCTGTATAAACACAACCTTGAGATCGCTACGATTTCCCAAATGCCACCCCTCCTAACTGGGTCTCTTTGTCAATCATATTCCTGTAATATTTTGCCAGCTATGCAGAAACTACTGCAGCGGTCCAGTTGACAGAAGTTGGTAGAGAGGACTGGGGTGACCTTGCTGAGGAGGGTACTCAAGGAGTGATATTGTCAGGACTTGTGACTGGGTGGCACGGACTGGAACAGCACAGGATTTCATCGCGCTACTCAGACGTGTGCGCAATGTAAAACCTATGAATTGCTTATTCCTGGAATTTTCCATTTAATATTTCCGGACCGTGGCTGACCTCGGGTAACAAACTACAGAAAGCAAAACCATGGATAAGGTGGACTACGGCAATTTTCTTCGTCCAATAAAGCGTTTGCTTTCTCAGTGCCCAATTCTCCAGGGATTTCTCAAAGGTTATTCCTTGTGCTTTGAGAGATCATCACAACTGGCTTTCAGGTGTGTTTTGTTCACCTTCCGACTATAGTACCGATCAGTTTCACAGAGGAAAAACAGCTCACAGCAAATAAAAAAGCTCACTAAAGTTTCATAAAATGAGAAAAAAGTGGAGGAATGGGGACTGTTTCACTTTGCCTATCAATCAAACCTTGTCTCTGTAAGTTCCTTCCAACTCTAGCCAAGCCACTGAGTCCCTATTGCCCCTCTACCTTCTGATTTTTCATGCTTTGTCCTTGTTTCGACAGTCCCAACATGTGGAATGTCTTTGCATAGAAACTTCTTCCCACTAACTCCCAGTGGCCAAATCCTACCCATCTTTAAAGACTCACACATCATCATATCCATGAAGCTTTCTGAGAACTCCACACCTAAAAGAAATCTGATCTTTTCCTAAACAGCACAAGTGAGCCGTTTACCTATGCCTCTTCATGATACGTAACATGATTCTCCCTTGTATTTAGTTGTATTACTTACTTATACTTTTATAGGGTACATGTATGTGCACACACACACACACACACACACACACACAGATAGATGGATGGATGTAGATAAATAAACTCTTTATGGATAGACTCGATGTCAACTAATATTTGCTCCCCCATGAAGCTTAGCTCAGTATCTTGCACAGAATAATCATTACATGGAAAAGTACAAAATGAGTTCTTATCATATATTGCTTTGTATACAATTTGCATAATGAAATGATTAAACTGTATAATGTGCATGCTAAAGTCACTAAGAACTAAGTCACCAATTATATAGGTAGACGTTTGGCTCTTGTAACTTCGCTCTCATATTACACAGTAATGTTATTGGAGGGAACGATTTAACACAAACTTACAGTTAAGTGTCCTTCGTGATGATCTGGGAAGTGAATGAATAAGTACTCCGTGGCTACCAGCTGCATTATGGAGTCACCTAGGAATTCCATCCTCTGGTTGTGGCCTCTGAAAAAGGAAACATCAAGGTAAAGGGATCAGTAAGCATTTACAGATTTCAAAACAAAACAAAAAAAACAGAATTTTTAAAAAGGTATGATTTTAAAAGGCAATGTTGTCATCTTGCTTTAAAGCACAAAACTAAATATAATTCCCTAAGACCCTTCAATTGAGAAGCGATCTGACTCAATACAGGTTGAGTTTCAAGGAAGAATGCAATGAGCACTATCTAAGGATTAAACAATTACTAAAATAAAGACTGGTACATAGTCCTAATCAGAAGCTGAGGAGTGTCAACTGAAAGATATAGTACAGACAACAATCTTACACACACAATCTCATTACAGACAAAACAAAACAAAAAGAATTTTCTTTGTTAAATCTTTACCTCTTTATTGAAATATACACTCTACTATTCAAATCTGGAATCCAGTTTAAGAACACTAAAAAAAAAAAAATCTATGACAAGATTCTTTAAAGAGAGTTATGAATATTTGATTTGGGGGAGGGGAGCCAAAAACTGAATGAAAAATAACACGCAAAGAAATAACATTTTGGTAATTTTCTTAATTATTATACTAGTTCATCTTCAAATAACTCATCTAGAGCAGGGGTTGGAGGGCCAAACTCAGCCTATGGCCTTTGTAAGTCAAGTTTAATTGAGACCTAGCCATGTTCATTCATTTACATTTTTTCTGTGGCTGCTTTATGCTAGCTACTATGGCAGAATCGACCATGTGACAGAGACCACATGGCCTAGAAAGCCTAAAATATCTAACACCTGTTCTGTAAGTTTTTACTTCCTTCACACTTCTATTATACTTTACGAAGAAATTAGATGCATGACAATGAGACCAAAAATATTGGATTGGAGCATATCCCCTGGTCCACACCAGTGTCTGGCTACTCACCCAGCTCACAATTTCCTAGAATATGTTTGCAATCCCAGTTCCTTTGAAGGACACGCAGCAAAGGTTTGGGACTGCCTATCTATATGGTCACAATGGAACCACACGAGTACTTGTAACTCACAGGGTCAGATGGTTAAATCCCACAGTTCGCAATGTGAATGCTCTTGCCAGAAGTCGAACATGAGTAAAAATTACTCCAATTGCTTCTTCAAATTCAGTGAGTTTCTGTAGAACTGGAGAAGTCTCAATAAGTTGTCGGTCAGTATTTGGCTCTTGTAGCTACAGGAAAAGAGAAATAAATAAAAATCGTGCCGTTTTTGGTTGCAAGAGTAATTATCAATTCTAAGACAGTATTTTGTAAATTCCTTCTCCCATGAGCGGAAATTTCTGAAATGCCAATAAAACATGGAAGCTTCTTTCTCATCCCTTTGAATGGCAAACAAACCTAATATTTAAAGAAGGTTCAAATAATATTTTCCAATCTTCTATCAAATTTCAAGTCCAAGTACTGTACACAGACAGTTCAAAATCCCAAGTATTATACTAACTCTCCAAGGAAGAGATAAGTTGAAGAACTGCTGGTCAAGAATATATATATATATACATACTCGTATATATAGTAACGCAATGGTTTTCAAAATTCAGTGTTCATCAGAACCCTTGCAGGGCCTGTTAAATGCACATGGCCAGGCCCTACCCCACATAGTTTCTCATTCAGAACGTCTGGAGTAAGGACCAAGAACTGGCCTTTCTGGTAAGTTACCAGGTGACGTAAATTCTACTGGTCTGGACACTGCCATTTGAGAACCACTGCATTAGAGTAACTTGACCACTGTGTCTTCTAGAGACCAACCTATTTTGGCAAATGAGCATCATTAAACTGACTCTAGCTTACCATGGAGACGATTATACCACTAGGCAGGTGCTCACATAACAATGAGCCTCTAACAACTGGCAAAGAACAAATAGCTAAAGGGTAATTAAAATGAATATTTCCACAACTTTGGGCAATTTCATACTAATAAAATATTTGTAAAGTACTTTGAATCAATGCCATTTATTACTGTAAAGCCTCTCATGAGAGAGTTCAGTCACTGGTGACTATTCTTATTATATATATAATATACATACCTGCATATATAACAATATGTATGTATAAGTATACATATGAGTACATGTGATTGTATACTCATATGTATGTGTATATATATATATATACATAAATATATCTCCAAAGTAAAATAGAAATAAAAGCAAACAATAGTAAGAATTTTTAAGCCAACTGAGGAAAAAGATGTCACCTCATATGGATCTTTAAAATTCCAAAATCTTGAATAAAAAATTATCACACAAAATTTTAATTTAGAATGTTTTACGCAATCTGAGCCAAAAGCCTTCAATTTCTAAGATCCAAATTAGGTTACAATTTAGCAATGTTAATCTAGTATTAGTTCTACTTTGGAATAAGCCCAGACTTGCTTCCATATTATTTTCGCTATAATAGTAGGCATGTAGACATACTGGAGTCAACAGAGGCTTTGAATATCACTTTTTGAGGGGATGGGGTGGGAGAGGGGGTGTGGAACAAACCACAACCACACAAGTAGGTCTTCCTGCCTTGTAAGGCAAAGATGCATCCCAATGCTTCCCTATCCCAGACCACACAAATGCAACATATGGGATCATTTACCGCGTTTCCCCGAAAATAAGACCTAGCCGGACCATCAGCTCTAATGAATCTTTTGGAGTAAAAATTAATATAAGACCCAGTATATTATATTATATTATATTATATTATATTATATTATATTATATTATATTATATTAATTATATTATATTATATTATATATTACATTACATTACATTACATTATACCGGTCTTACAGTAAAATAAGACCAGGTCTTATATTAATTTTTGCTCCCAAAGATGCTTTAGAGTTGATTGTCCGGCTAGGTTTTATTTTCAGGGAAACATGGTAATTATTTGTTCCAAAGTTTTCCAGTTCTGACACCCCAGCTTAAAGTCATAGTGCCACTGAAGGGAATCTAAGGATAAGAGCAGGAGGGAAAAGGAGACAAACTAAAGGAACACAAATACCCAGAGTTACAAAGCTCGCTGCAGACCAGAGGCCACACTTACCTGGAGTGGGTGGAGAGGATAATTGAGCCAGACTTCGCGCAAGTCCTGGAAAATGGAGTAATGTCTTTAATGCTCTAGGGAGCCATTTAACACACTCTAGAGTACTAAATAAAATGCCATTATTTGAAATACTGAACTATTTCAGATGCTGACTCCACTTATTACCAATTCAATAGCGCTAGCAACTAATTTTTTTTTTAATGTACTCACCACTCAAACTGCCTACAGTGACTCTAATTAGCCTATTAAGCTGGGGAGCAACAGAGTCACCTCCACCCCCAGAAGTCAAAGACATCTTTTCAAACTAAGTTACAGATTGCATAACCTAACACACCGGGGTAAGCTAGTTTTAATCATATTTTGCAGTTTACCATTCCCCAGAAATGTGCATCAGCTGTGCCTTTTGTAATTAAAACTCAACTCAAATGTCCTTATTTCAGGTACTTGTTCATATGAGCTGTTTTCAGATGGAGTAGAAAACATCCCAGCACTAGTTCCTAAGCTCTTAGCTCTGTAAGATCACACTTTCACTGTGGGTCACTGCAAATGTTTACCTGACGTATGGGAATGAGTGAACTTTATGAAGAAGCCCAGTGAATTATTTTATCCACTGAGTTAAATCTAGAGGCAGCTATAATTAGGCCTTCCTCAGGAGTAAAGCGGTTTTCCTTCAGTTTTAGACTCTAGGGAGCCTCTGAGTGAGTCTACTTTCTGGTCTTTATGTCAGGTTTTTGAAATAAATAATGAAAGATTTTTAATAAGCGGGGAAAGTATTTTTTTTTTTATTTGGGAGTGGGAAGAGGTATACAAAAATGTATTACCCCTGTGATACACATGATGACAAAGTGAAATAAAATACCTGATATTCTGTACAACTAACTTCTTAATTAAAGACACTTAGGGATTTTTTGTGGGTTTGTGTGTTTTTTTTTGCCAATATTTAAAAAAAAAATGCTCAGCTATCAAACTGTTTTTGGTTTTTTTTTAAGGCATTTTAAAGGACTTCTCTTAACCAATAACCTTTCCCTTGAATTCTCTGTGGCATGAATTACAACTGACTGTCACTCCCTTCTTACAACTTCCTCCTGTTCTCTCCATGCTTCTTGTCCTCTTCCGCCATCCAAATGGATGTTTCCCAGGCTCCAGCCTCACGCTGGCCTCTTCACTTCCTGCTCCTCTGGAGAGCTCCTCCATTCCCGCTACTTGAACTACAACAACCTAAGTTTAGGTGACTCGTTCAGCTCTGCTGTAGTTTTGACCTCTCATCCAAGCTATAAGTCCTTAACAATATGTGCCTTCAGGAGTATCTTTTACCTCACACCCAAATGACCAAATAATAACGTTTCACCTTTACATGAGGGAGTATGGCGTTAGAGAAGACTGCAGGCTCCAGAGTCAGGCAGCCTGGCTTTAATCCTGATTCCATGTTGGCAAGTTACATAACCTCTCTCAGCCTCCCTTTCCTCAAGCATAAGACAAAGATAATTACATTACCTACTGCCAAGTATTCTCTGATGCCTCAGTGAGCCATGTACTCAAAGCACCAGAGCCAGTGCTGGCACGCAGAAAATGCTACTATCAATAATGATATTAACAGTAACGACAAACAGCTATTTCTTCCCACCAACTCCAATCTTTCTCCTTTCTCCTATGTTTTACACTCAGAAACACTGTGATTTCTCCTATGATGTCGGCTGCCACCCATCTTGGTGTAACAGCTTAACACGTCACAACTAGACTACTTCAATTGTGTCCAGTTCCTTTAATCTACCCTGTACAAGGAAGTAAGTTTCTGCTGCACCTTGGTGGCAGAGAGAAATTCCTGGAAAAGAGCTGGCCTGGAATTCCAGTTCTACCTTTTACTAACTTAAGTTCCTTAGGCAAAGCCTCCACCTTCAGTTTGCTCTTCTGAAAAACGATCACTGACTATTGGGACATTTGCTCATGCAGCATATTTTTATTGAGCACCTGTTATGTATTAGCTTACTAAGATAAATAAGACATTATCTCTGTCCTCAAAGAAGCCTAGTGGGGAAGAATAAAGGTAAGTAAGTATAATTTAATCAACTCTGAAATTCTGCAATAGCAATATGTACTAAGTGGTAGGGAAACGCTGCCTGGGGGTGTCAGATAAAACTTCAAAGAGGAGGTGACTCTTCAGATGTATCCAGAAGAACATGAGGAATTAAGTAAATCAGCAGAGAGAGGGAATTAAAATCAGGACACCATGAATACACAAATAATATGTCTCAAGTACACAGGTGCAAATGCTTAGCTCCAAACAGGCAGAGCGCAGAGGATTTCAGGGCAGTGAAAATACTCTGTATACTATAATGACACACACGTCATTACACAGCTGTCCAAACCCATAGGATGTACACCACCAAGAGTGAACCCTACAGTAAACTATGGACTTTGCGTGATTATGTGTGTCAATGTTCACTGATTATAACAAATGTACCACTCTGGTGGGGACGTTGATAAAACGTGGGAGGCCCTGCATGTGTGTGGCAAAGGATATATGGGAAATTTCACGACCTTCCTCTCAGTTTTGCTGTGAACATAACTTGTTCTTTAAAAAATGTGTAAGTTAAAAAAGGTAATTCTTAGAATAGTTGTGGGGACAGAGCCAGGAGCCCAGTTTCCAGGCTGTCTCCTTCACATGGAAAGGTGCTCACTCGGGTAGTAGATGGCCATCAGTTGTGGCTAGTTGGCCGTCAGCTATAACCAGTGAGCCACTGGCCACTAATATAACTGCCGTGGCTACGCTAGTAGGAAAATGGGGGCTAGCAAGAAGATGGTGGCTGAGCTAGCAAGAGCGGATTGCAGTTAGCCTGGCGGATTGCAGCTAGCAAGTGAGGTTGGTTGGCAGAGACAAGCGGACGGCAGGTTGCGGATAGTGTAGCTCCTGCTTCCTGTGTCTCCAACCCAGCCACCAGAGAGACTACAGTGGTGTGACTCCCCTACCTATGGCTCCTTGCGTGTTCCTTTTTGGCCTCACCATGTCCTGCGTTCTTATGTGGGGAGTGGGATCAGAGAACCCGCGTGACACCTTGCATGACAATAGTACAAAAAGGGAGTAAAAAGATAGGAAACTGAAAAAATAGGTAGGAGTCAGATTATGAAAACTGTTAAATGCTGTGTTGTGTTGAACAGACTTTGGCCATCAGTGAAGAAATCAAAGATTTTAAGCCAGAAAGACCATAATCAAATCAGTACGTTGAAAAGAACACAACGCTGAATGCAGTATGAACGACAGACTGGTGGGGAATGACAACCAGTTAAATATTGCAAGTGAGGAAGAGGAGTGCAAACACTAAAGCAGTAGGATGGCCAAGAGTGAACCAACTCAAGAGAGATTACAGCCAGAACTGATAGGCATTTACAACTGAATGAATACAGAGAGAAAATAAGCTTAAGGACAAAAGATCCTAAGGTTTCTGGTTTAGATCATAAAAATAGAGAAGTATGTTTGGGGGCTAAGAAGATGAATTCAAATACTAAACCTGAGGAAATCAAGTGCCTATGGAACAGCCAAAGAATCTGCCCAGCAGAAATTTAAAAAGACACTTTTTCCAATTTCTAGATACGCGGACCAATGTGTAAAGAAAAAAAAAAAAAAAAAAAAGGATGGGGGCATTAATCACTGCCTATCTTTCTTCTCTACACAGTAATCACTCCCCATCTTTGTAAGTGAGCTATTGGGATGATCAAATTGAAACAATGGCTCTGAATGTACTGGGTAAACCGTGAAGGGTTACACAAACCTGAAAACGGAATTGGCAAAAACTGGGAATGAAAGAGTAAAAATTAGTTCAGAATGAGAAAGGAAAAGCAGGCCTGCTGTTACAGGGCTGGGAGGATAACACAGATACAGCCAGTTGCAAAGTTAACAGGGAACCATGTTTCCCTCACAGTCTGACAGCAGCTGTCACATGCCACATGACCCCTCTTTGAAGGACAACTGCTTTCCTGCCAGGGTTGTCCTCGGACCAGCTTTGCCAGGAATTACCCCATGAATAAAGATTACTAGGGACACTCAATTGCTGAACTGCCCTTGGCTCCTGACAGCACCCAATTCCAAATTAATCCCTTGCTTCTAATCTGGCATCAGACGAGGCAACCAACCAAGAACTGATCCCTGCTTCCCGGGCCTGCAGCAACGGTCAGCACCAGCCCAGACCTCAGGAAGGATGCCCACGTCCCTCTTGTGGGTGCCCTCCCTCACTGCGTGGACCCAGTCATTCTGACAGTCGGCCTACAAGTTTATCCCTGGCTGTCTTTGGCTGATTAGACTTTCACAATACCATTACTCAAAAAAAAAGGTTCGCCAACATCTTTCACATACTACAATTAATAGATGTAAACCAATATGCAGATGTCAAATGAGTTACTTACTTCACTATAAGACCGGGTCTTATATTAAATATAATATAATATATAATATAATATAATATAATATAATATAATATAATATAATATAATAATATAATATAATACTGGGTCTTATATTAATTTTTGCTCCAAAAGATGCTTTAGAGCTAATGGTCCAGATAGGTCTTATTTTCGGGGAAACATGGTATTACTAAGCCCTGTTCCGCTTCATAAAAGTCACACTAAAACGACTTCTGAATCTCCGCTGTGCTATGTGTAAGATAATGTTCACACTCTGCTTTTTCATTTAGTCATTTATTCATTCCATTCCTTTAACAAATATTTATTAAACACTGCACATGCCAGCATTGCACTCAGTACTGGAAACAGAAGATAAGCTTGCTAAGTAGACAAGTGGGAGAGAAGCAGTTTAAAGAGAGAAAAGAATCTAAACAAAAACTGATGCAATTAAGAACACAAGGTGTAAAGCTGCATATAATTCAGGAAAACAGGATGGAGTGGATGGGGAGTGCAGATAAGATGGGAGAAAGGGGCAGGGAGTAGGTGAGGGTGGGGGAGGCGTGGAAGGGGTGAGGGGCACACAGAGGCAAGACTGGAGGGAGGAAACGAAGTAAAGAGATTGCTGAAATTGTCAACAAAAGATAAAGTCCAGAACAAAGATATTTTAAGATTTGAGAAAAGGATTTAAAATACATGCCATCTGCTACAGATACAAATCAAGATGCACACTTGTTTATAGATGTAGGACAAAACGGGGGCATGGAACATCTGTAGATAATTTTCCCATCAGGAGGAAATTCAGACATATAAAATCATCACATATCTCTATAAAAACAGATTAAAAAAATCAAATCCTCAAATGTAAACATCTTCCAGGTCCCATTTTTCAAAATTATTGATTCTTTTTTTTTTTAACTATCCTAAGTAATACAGTAATAACATCTGACAGCCACTTAAGCTGAAGGTTGCACAAAAGCTTAAAACACTGGCTTCCTATGTTCTCTATTGCTCCATGAGGGCTATTTCATTCAATTATAATGACATTTCAATTTGGAATACAGAGCTGCCTCTCCCTTTAAATGTTAAATTGACTTGTTTTGGTACAAAAAGCTTCCAGTATGTTCTATTACATGCAGGATTAAAAAGGTAGCTCTAGCAATTTTCATAGCTTAATACTTTCGTAACAACAGAAACTATTTCAGAATCTATCATTTTTTCTTAAACTATAATTTGCTTTAAAAAAAAAAAAAGAGAGAGTACCTCCCATAGTCTTTATTCATAACCCTATCAGAAACTCCCTATGAACTGACTTTCTAAAACAAATATACATTTATCTAGTCTACATAATTTACATAAAAACAAATTATAATCAGAAAAGCCAAAAGGCTAGAGCTTCAACTAAGCCTACATGGGGTAGGTACCCAACGACTATAAAACAGAAAGTCATAATTAACTTCACACTTCAAAATAAAGCAAAGCCCGCCTCTATTTATTTATATTCCATTTATAAGTGACCGTGTGGAAAGACAGGGTTTCAGGTAGAAGACAGACTCCTAGTGTTGATGTCCACAGACCCCTCCCACCTGCAACAGAGTTGAATACGCTAGTTTTGATGTACTCGTTTCTCCTACGCTTTGTTTAAAACACAAAGACTAATTGATATAAAGGCTTCTGTAATGATATGTAACTGAGAAAAACCAAATGAGTCGAAATAAATACCGGATCATTAAAGAGTAAGCGTCCAAATAATTGTTTGGCTTCCTCCAGGCTTCCCTCCAAGTAAACAGCTCCTAGATAAAAGAGAATGGCCAAAGGAAGCCTGCATTAATATTCAGAGAAAATTACATATCTCTATAAAAAGCAAGAAGGCAAGCCAGAACCCACTCACAGAAATAACCGGCAAGCCCAAAGCAATTGTCTTTAAGGTAGTTTTTTTCCCTCTTTTAGCTATTCTTTGTGTTATAAATGAGACTGAAATAAGAAATTCAATTTACTAAAATCTAAACCTAATATACTGTTAAGTACAAGAGGCCAAATATGAACTATCGTGAAAGGTATGTGTATAAACCTTACTACGCACAAATAATTTGACTTTACAAAAGTCAAATGTTATGTTTTATTTTCTATATAGTTTATGTTTCAGACCATAGATAAAATCTGAGTTCAGATCAATGAAGGCTTCTACAAATAAAAATCAGGACAACCTTTACCTTTAATTTGAAGTAATTATTTTCAAAAACTTTTGGAATCATTAAGCACTACGCACATTTACCATTAATTATAAACAGTAAGTACTGTGGTAACATTTTAATTACGTATCAAATAACTCTGGAGTAGGGTAGTCATAGAGTCTTGAAATCATATCTTTATATCTGTCTTGAGAAAGGCTATTTTCCATGTAAAATATTAAGACACTTAGCACAGGGCTTTCGATGACTATATTTATTATTGTAATAATAATAATAGCAGTAATAATCATGATAATAAAAGCAGTAATTTGGGGGCCACTTATACCCCAGGCACCATGCAAACCATTTGCACATTCTTATCTTCACTTTCATAGGCGCCTCAGTAAGAGGCTGTTAGAAAAGATTTACAGGATTTGGGTGCATAGTAGGCGATCTGGGGGACGGTTAAGAAAATGAAACTTTGCTCTGGATTGGATGCTGCCAGGACTGGATATTAAGGTCCTTAAAGCAACTCTGTAAGGTCAGTAATACTATCTCCATGTCATAGATGGGAAAACAGCGAGCCAGTAACTTGGCGAAGATGCAGAGCTGATAAACGATGCAAAAGGGAAAGAAATCGTATCTGCCTGCCTCTGGAGCCAAATTAACACGAACTGTCAAAAATATTATGTGTACAGAGCACATAATTCCATGTGACAAACTCTCTGAAAATAAGATGTTTGTGCAAAAGAGACATAGCTGTGAAAAGACTGGATAATTATTAAACATTTTCTTGTTACCATCATCAGCATAAAACTATAATGGGAAGCTTTTATATTCATTTTCAAAGGAAGAGAGCAAAATTGATAAGGAAGTACAAAGGCCTTTGAAAACTAAAATGTACTCAATCATTCACCTAAAAAAAAAAATCAAGGAATTGTCAATCTACTGTAACATTTCATTGTAAAGCATACTTGCAATCACCAGCTAATTAACTCTTCATAACTTTCCTGTACCAAAAGCTAACTGTACTCTGGTTACAGTAAAAAACAAACTAAGGGAGTAAAGTGCCTGCATCACTCCTGCTTCAAGAGAATAAGCAATAGCTATACAGGCTCAAGCCTTGGGATTTTAAAAAAGCAGTGTTTTCAAGATGTCTAAATCAGCAAATCTTGTGAATAGTTTAAAATGTGATCAAAAACAATATTAGGGCCTTACCAGCTACTGAGTTGCTGTTTATTTATGGATGTGATCCTGAATGAAATATGTAAATAAACCATCTCCATATTAATCACTTAATTCGATTCAGTATATATAACTAAGCATGTATATGACATCAGATGACACTTCAGGCACCAGGAATGTGAGAGCATGACTGCTGCCCTGGAGGAACTAAAACAACTACAGTACAAGGAGGTGGGTCTAATACTAGGGACCTCATGTGCTCTGGGAACAAGTCATTCTGCCCCAAGTCTCCACACTGAATTTTAGGTGCTCTCCTAAAATTTAGACATGTAAGAAACTCAATTATAAAAAGAGAAATTACCTATTAATGCTTCAAAACAATTAGCCATTGCATGTCGAAGGTCTGATTCTCTACAAAGGTCAGGTCCATGGGCGTAAAGCATAAATCGATCCAGTTCAAGTTTCTACGAAATTCAAAACGAAAGAAAGAAAGAATTTGGCAAAATCGTAACTTTAATAACTTACCATCTCCTAAAGTGTTAACTAGCCTCTGTCGTATTAGGAAAGTGTGGTCTACCATTCATTAGGAGTCCTTGCATATGGTTCAGCTCTGACAAACCTCGATTTTCCCCCAAGCATGCTTCTACGAACTCTATTTCAAATTCGGACCAAGCACTAGCCTAAGCTGGAAGATAGGCTTTGCTAAAAGGCCACGGGCCCTTGGGATCACCCAATATGCCTAGGAGAACACAAACCCAACCCCAAGTTAACCTCTTTGATTCCAGGGTTCTGTAGTACTGATGATGCTGGTACCACACAGAATAGCTCTTTCTGTGGCAGAGTAAATGCAGACCTTCAGAGGATTTCAAAATGCCTTATATCTCTACATCTTTTTTGTTAATTGGGTAAGGATTTGGGAGTCCCTATATATTTGCACTTGTGTCCCCTCTATGAGGTCTCCACAGTCAACCTCCTGAAGGCTCAGTGAGGTCTTCTCAGCAATGGGCTGGATTTATTTTAAGGGTTCTGGGAATATTGTTTGTAATGAATTATGTTGCCTTTTTTATTTGGGCTCAAAAAGTGCAGAGCCAAATCTGTGGCCCAGTTCTAGAAATCGTGTAGGACTTAGGAATACATCTATGTATACTAACTTTACTTCTAGCTCCATTTTACTGTCTTACCCATATTTTCTCTTTGAGTTCAGCACCTACTTATTTCTCATCTTACTGTATTATAATATACAAATCAATTCAAGTCTTTTTAGAACTAGACACAGAATGAGCTTTTAAAATAAAACTCCTGAGACTGAATAAATAGAAATCATAATTCTTTCCATAAAGGAGAAAGATACAACATTGCATAAGCATACACTAAGTCTGTTCCCATCACCATGTAATTCAATTCAATAAATACTACTAAGCAATAACATGCCATGTGATATGGAACAAGACACAAGTCAATGAACAACCTACGACAACATGAGTCTCTTAAGTCCTCAGAGAAAAGATACTCAGATTTTGTGTATCTTGGTACATTTATTAAAAATATTCATATCCATTTATATTGGAAAAAGGCAGACAACAAAAACAAGACACATACGCTATCAGTATTTTGTATTGCTAGGAATTCATGCATATATAAAATATACTCAAATGAGAGTTTTGACTACCACAAATCCAACAGCAGAAAACACCTTTTAAAAAATTGATCCCCAAGTGCAAGAGTTTATACTAGAATATGTAAATTTCATTTGTTTCACAACTTCACTGGGAAAATCCAATTGTTTGCTCTCTCTGGAGCCCTGCTTGAGAGCAAACTGCAAGCCACATTTTACATTATAAACAACTATTCTGGAATGGTATGAATTTTCCAACTTCTCATAAGCCCTGCTCTGTATCATTTTTCCATGCAGGCATTAGTGGAACTTTTAAAAAGGAAACTGATGTTCAACTGTGCATGTGTTAAAATAAAATGTTCATTTGTCTGAAGAGCTGACCTAGAGCTTTCACTAAATTCTCAAAGAGGTCAGCAAGTGTCCATCAAGCCAGCGCTTCCACATAGTGAAGAAGCACTGGTCCAGACAGAAGACAGGCAAGACTGCCCCTGCCTTCTGCTGGAACAGACGGGCACTGAGTGCTCTGGGGATGGTGGGGCTTGCGGTAGAAGAAGATCACAAGAAAATCCCTGAAGGGAGAAACTGGCCACTCCCCTCATCATGCATGGCTTTGCAGAGCACCCAATTTGTTACATAAGAGCTTCTGTTTTCAGCTATGGAAATTTCCCACACTTTGTAAATATCCTCCCTAAAACTGTTTGAAAACTAATTATGCAATTCCATTATATCTGAATGGAAAGAAATCATGAGGGGTGAGGGGGGGGGTGATGCTCCATTTACTACCATATACTTCCAGTGGACATCTATGTGGACTGTCAGGAAGCAGCTTTACACTTAATCAGCTGAACACAGAAACAGTTTTACACGTACATGGAGTTGTGGAATTTTACTCAGTGTGAGGCTCCTAAAACCAAGTTAGCAAACCTGTAGCCTATAGGTTTTCATTAAGCATCATTATTTCCATTCTCAAATGCCACCAAAGCTGGGTCAGAGCCTACCCACTGTACTTGTGATGATGCTGCCTGCTACATAAAATAAAACGATGCCCTCTTGCTACCACAAAAACCACAGGATGGATGTAATTGATGCCTTGGCAAAATCAAATTAAGAAGTCAGCCATAAAAGTAGAATGGGTTAGATCTAGTGATTTCTATCAAATTCCAACATTTATATCAAAATGAAAAAAACAATTAAAATTACTTAAGGCAAAAATCAAGGAAAACACAAAAGCTTTTTCAGTGGATCATCAGTGTTTGGGGATTTAAGAGCCATAGTTCCCTCTGCTTTTGAATAAACCCGCAGGTCTGTAAAATGTAATGATTTATAATGAGAATAGTGGCAGCAGCAATAAAAACAACTACCTCTTACTAATTCATTTACGTGTTTGGGTGATTACCGAGATGAACAGGCTTTGTGCCAGGCCCTGCATAAATCATTACAATTGAAATGATAATGTCATTAGATCTCACAACCACTGTGTGTGGAAGGTGCTAGTGCCATCTCCGTCTCAGAGATGAGAAAGCAGAGGCTTAGAGAAGAGAACACCAATTTGGCCCGGGCCCCACTGTTTGTAAGAGGAGAGGTGTGCACTGGACTCCTGATGGCCGGTGCAGTGCAGTGCCCGTGTTCTGTCTGTTAGGATTCACTATAATATGACACCTCACAGAGACAGGAATACCAACTGAGATAAGGTAAGTAAAATGCTTACCTGAATCAAAATCGAGAAAAGGTTCCATTAGTCACTCAGCTAAGTCAAGGTAGCTAGCTGGACAGCCGAAACCCTGAATCTTAATTAATGGCATTTGTGACTTGGGGGGATTCTCGAAGATCTGTAAAGTATCCCCTATGGATATAAATGGCCTGGAGTATTCTATTCAAAGTTATAATTCTGCTTGTTAAAGCAAGTTAAAAACAAATGTAACACAGAAATATGACACAAGGGGGAAATATAAAAAATTTTTCATTTCTTTTGCTCTGCTCTCATGTTCCTTTTCTGGGAATGGTAAACTCTGTTCATGCACATCTGCCAAATTTTTCCCCTTCTATTATCAAGTGACTTCACCATGGAGTTCACTGGCTGCTGGTGAAACTCACAAAGGTAACTGAACTAATAAGGCTCAATCCTTAAAACCCAAACAAAAAAATCCTTCCTGGTCTATAAATATTAAACCCTTAATACACGCTAAAGAGTTACTTATTCAAAAGCAAAATTATGTGTGGACGGAACAGAGAATGTCAGACTTCACTACCCGGGCTTCAGATGGTTGACATACTTTTGCCAGCATGGCAAGGTGTTGATTCTGAACGATGGCAGTCCGATAGGTCGCTAATCCTCCTTCTTCCAGACTAGGAAATAAATAGTACAAATGGACACTGCAAAACAAAACAAAAAAAGCACATAAATAAATATGCATCACAACATCCTGTCTGTGGTTCTGAGTCACAAGAATGGGCCAGCACAAAAGATCTGCGCAATGGATACCACGTGAATTAAACTAAACTGAAGGGTATGACTAAAAGTCTATGAAAGTTAAAGAGAAAGCACAGTGTAGCTGAATGTACTAAAACCGAAAACAGCACCAGTCACTCATACTTTCACATTTATTTCTGTCCAAACGTTTCTCTGAAATCTGACGACACAAAACCCTGAACAATCTGTCACACACTGCTGAGAGCAAACCTATCCGATACTCTCAAACTTGGCCTGGAAACAAATACTTTTTCTTGGGTTGGACTATGAGCGGCCCCTGGAGAGGAGCCTGGGAAGCCCTGAGCAGAGCAGCAGTGGAGACATGCTCTTCACAGGTACAGAGGGACAGGAAGAGAACCGAGAGTGGCACGTGTGGCTGGCTGTGCTGTAAGAACAAGCCCAAAGGGGCTGATTAGGACAGTGTGGGAACTGGGGAGAAGGCCACAGTGGAACGCCACTATGGGCCACAGCGGCCCCTGGTGTCTCCCAAATGTCACACCAGCTTTTAAGATCCACTAGGCTTGTTGAGTCCAATTGTTTCCAGGAAGAGCAGGCTTAAAGCACTGCCCCTTTGGCTCATAATGTCCTTCTTGGGAAAAAGATATGACTAAAGAGAATAAAAATAGCTCAAGATAGTTCCAAGAAAAGCTTGTGTTATCTCCCTTTAAAGAAATTATGTGAGTATGGAAAAGCAAAACGCACTTTCCTCCCCCTACCTCCAAATTAAGGATCCTAAAACACACCTGGGGAGAAAATACACACACACACACACACACACACACACACACACACACACACACACACACACACACACCAAAATCTCGTCATTAAAATTACTTGTAAGCTTTACTTCCCTTGAGATCAGAAACAGTGAGAAAGGGATCAAAGACAAATCCTAGAAAATGAAATGACATTTTAAAATATCATCCCTTTCTTTACAAATTGAATATAAGCTCTGAAGGATCTAGACCAAGGCAAGCTGATCTCTTGTGGCTCTAGCAACTTGAACATAAACTTGACAGAGACACCAGCCTTTCATCTTGTAATCTTGCTCATTACAGCCTCAGTGAATGCAAGTTATCAGGGCAAAAGCCACAGACATGTAGCTTTTAAGCTCCACAGCAGAGACAAAATACAGATGTTCCAATGACTTATTTAGCTAAATACAAAGAAGGTAGTGTATTAAACATGTTACCTATAAAATGTAACTATTGGGGACAGTAGGAAAGCCTCCTTACCTGGTCAGGAATTCGACAACAGCATCCCCCAGGAACTCCAGCCGTTCATTGTGATTAATCCTATAGGAAAATTTAAAAGATTGCTTAAAATAGCACGCATTTACATTCTCTCCCTCTCCCCTCAAAGAAAGGGCACATGAGGGTTAGCTCTTTCAGCAATCAAAACACCCCGCTTATTTCTCTTCCTCCAGAGCACTGGCCGCCATCTTAGCCAGAGGCCTGGGGCCGCCTCATGGGAAAGGGAGGACGTGTTCCCTCACACCATGTCGTTCCGGCTCTCTGACCTAGGGGCTTCCTTGCCCTGGAAATCAGATTTAAAGTGAGGAGATAGGACCCTAACAACTGTGAATCCTTCTACATTGTTGTCAGGTAGACAAGAGAAAGGAGAATATATTCCAGCGAGAGTTAGAACCGAACACTGAAGAATCAGTTTTGGTACAATGGTCTAAGGACAGTTTCCCATTGAGTGTTCAAACTCTAAACTTAGCCTGGCATCAAAAGTCGTTCAAAACAGGCCTATGCTACCTTTTCAGTCCCATTATGTTATACTCTCCCACCTGCACACCAGGCTCCTGCTTCAAAACTGCCTACTCTCGAAAAACGGCACCCCCCCAAACACTCGGTGCCTCTGCTGCCCTGGAGTTTTCCACTCTCCCCTGTGCACAGAACCACACTGAAAACCTACTCATCCTTCAAGGTCTGGTGAAATGTTAGCCTCTCTCTGACTCTATGATAGTTGGGATTTGGAAGCTAAGCAAAAGAAAAGAATAAAGGTCAACACCTACATTTTGGCTTCAGTAGCTGGGTGAAAAGTGGTGCTATTTACCGCAAGGAAAGACCCCAAGTGAAACAGGTTTGAGGAGAAGAAATAGTTGCATTTTAGACATATTAACTTGAAAGGTCTATAAAACATCCAAATGAAGAGATATATTAATCCAGTGTTCATGGGCAAGGACAAAGTCGGTAATAAATCGTTAGGAGACGTCCATGTTTAGACAGGATTTCAGGCAACAGACCTGGGTGACACTACTTAGGGAAAGAATGCAGCTAGAGAAAAGGCGTCCCAGGATGGAGCCCAGGGGAGGTCACGGCTGAGGTCAAGCAGAAGGGAAGCCCCCAAAAGGGAAGGACTGGCCAGGGAGGTGGGAGGAAAGGAGGCCAGTGTTATCGTCTAGCCAAAGAGAACCTGTTTCAAGAAAGAAATAGATACAAGTAAGATGAGAAGAAATAGCTGAGGTCACTGACTGGCAATCTCTTTACGTGACAGATACAAACCTGACTGTGTTTAGAGCAGGCTGAGACCTAATGAGTTGCCTAAGTCATAGAGTAGAAAGATCTGAGTGCTTGTTTCAGGGCTAGCTGCACAAAGAGAAAATACGAGGGTTGGGAGCTGTGTAACAGGAGGACACCAGAAAGAATGGTGACAACAGTGAGAAGGAAAGGCAGGCAAGGAAAGGAAGCCCTGGGACCTGAGCAAAGAAGGCAAGGGCCAGGCCTGGGCCTGAGCGGGAGCTGCGTCCCGACTCCAGGGGCTTCCTTAAGTATCTCTGACACGGACCCTCATCACCTCAAAAACTTCAGTAGCTATCAAGTCTCAACCTATCTGTCTTTCCAGGCCATTCTTTATCTAGTGCCACTGTACCCACCCATTTTATCTGCTTTCAACAGCAACTTCAGAACTCTAAGTTCACCAACCTCTGCACTGTACCAGACATACACCATTGCTTCTCCCCTGCATGTTTCCTCTCCTAAATCCTGCTCGTTGTTAAGGACAGGTGGGAGGCCTGCCCCAACTACCGGAGCTCTCAGGGATGCTGGCTCACCCCTCCCACCCACACGTCCATTCCCACATGACTCACATTTATCACTCAATTTAGGACAAAATTATATACTATCTTTTACTGCTGTCTGTTTCGTGTGTGCCAGTTTAGTTTCCGTATTTAGAGTCTGCCTACAGTTTTGGTATATGTGAAAAATAAAAAATATTTGTAAATTACATGACTCTTGGCTAACAAATCATCTACGTGGTATTTTGACATCAATTTTATATTATTTCACCGATCTCATAAATATAAGTTTATTCTTCTACCCTACCATCCCTCCACATTTTGGAATTTTAAAAGAAAAATCAATGTAATTGGAGAAACTGGAAAGATATGAGCACCAAAGAAGGGATTCTGAACCCTCATTTCAATGTATGGCCTTTATGTGAAAAAGGCATTCTGGCAAGCAGTTAATAGCTAATAATGGTAAATGAAACAAAATGCATGGCTATAGTGAAGAACTCATCTACTAGTTTACTAAAAAACAAACAAACAAAGAAATAAAGAAAACATATTTTTCTCATCCTTACCAAATATATATTAGATTTTTAAAGGCATGTTATTTTTCAGTTGCTAATCCACTAGCTAAGAGTAAATGGTTCCATGGTAGAATATAAAACATTGTATTACTTTTTTTAAATCCTTTTAAAAGCTACTCAGTACTGTGATTTTTGTTTTTCTGTCACATACACCGGAACTCCAAAGGCACCTTTCATCATTCTTGCAGAAAGCATCAAGGAGGCACGGTTTAACGGTAAGACGCTGTTAACTCCTAAGTCCGCTTCCTAATTTACTGTCATGAAACTTAACAAGCTATTGTCCTGAGAGAGGATAGGAACAAAGAAAGAAATGGTGAGTTTTTAAAAAGAAATTAATATTATCCTGTTGTTGCTCATAAGCCAGTAAAATAAAAATGCACTGTCTGTGGTACAGACGTTATTTTCTTCCCAACAGTTCAAAGTCCTATACGAGAAAATCTACTTAATGTGGAAAGCAAGAAACCCTGGCAGGGGGCTAGGGGTGGAGCTAAACCATATTTGGATTGTCTTATGCTTTATTAAAGAATAATAAGACACCTAGTCAAAGAATAATAGCTGCTTTAAGTCATATACAATTTTGAATGAAGTCATACTGGCGTAAATTCTAATTTCTTTTATAAACTTCAAGGGAGACAAGAACTATGTCTAGGATTTTAATAACCACAAAGTTAGACACTGTTCAGTGTGCTAAAGCACAAGATCGCTGTTCTCCACAGGTTTATTCAACAGTGAGTCTGCCATCTATTAAATAATTTGCCCATATCAAGCATGTTTTTTCTGAATGTACATGGTGACTAATCCCTGGCAATAAGCCACAAACAAAAATGGGGACAAACGACCACTTGAGTTTATTATTATACTGGACAATTCCTAACCCAAGGGTTTACCTGGGAAAATGGACAGAGCGAGCTGCTAGTCCTTGTGGAGTCCAGTAGCAAACCTTTTGCTCTTCCTTCCACTGTTTATACTTTCTTTACTCATCCCCATTATAAAACTAGCAAGCTCCGAGATGAGACATTTACTGAGCAGTAAACACCCCATTTGTTTTTGAGAACCCAGTAAACAGCAGTATTATGAAATCTAGATTAACTGTAACATTTATAAAGCACATTTGGTCTGAGGAATTCAAAGCACTTTATAAAACACAACAGTCTCCCTGTAACAGTACTTACTGTAAGATGTCGTTTATTCCATAGAAAACCATCTTGGAACAGGGCAAAATCTAAGGGTAACAGCTAGAGTGAGGGGTTGTACAAATTTTCTCACTCTGCCTTCTAAGCCCCAAGCAGTGACTGTTAGAGTAGAGCTAGAACAGGCTTTGGAGCTCAGGCGAAGCTTCCACCCGTCCAGAAATTCCTTTTATTCATTCTATCTATCTACCTGGACACTTGAGGGGAAGGTGAGGGCACGGAGCTAGTAAATCTGAGACCCACTGGACCCCTTGATCCCAGATTAGGCATCTTTTGGCTTTAACTGGAAGCACTGAAGTCCGTAAGTCCACTCAGTGGAATTTACATATATGCAGTGCATACTGTTACTGTCTTTAATGCAAAATACTTGTGTATAACTGATTTCAAAAATACTTTGCAACGATCATTTGCTTAAACACACAGACATTAATAAATAGTCCATATGTGTCTCTTTGTTGGGTCGATAGATTCTTATACATTCTGTCCAGCAATGACTCTATCAATCAAAAAAATAAAGTAAAACAAAGCGCTTGATTCTCTCATTTTACCATTAACAGTCTCTGGCCCCTCTTTCCTAAAAGTTTGATTGATTGATTACATGGATTACCTGAGTGCCACCAAATGCCTAATCCTTGAGAGACCCTTTCTGTGGTAACATTTCATTATAATTTGCATGAGTTAAATATACCGTATTTTGCAATGTATAATGCACACTTTTTTGACCAAATTTGTGAGGGAAAAACAAGGATAAGCATTATACATGGATAGTACTAATTCCGTACATGTATAAATGCTTTTAATTATGTTATTTATGCTAATGAGTTAAAAATGTAACTCTAGAAATCAATAATGATGTCCACATGCAAAATAATACCCTGGAATACAATAATTGGCTTTGTAGAACTTACAACAAACCTGCAATGATGAAGAGTTCTTGGCCTTCTATGATGCATAAATATTGTAAATTTGTTACCAGTACATAAAATTTCTTGTATCTTGTATCTATTCTGGTGTTTTGTAATTATTTATTACATAAAATTTCTTGTACCATAATATGCTTAAAAATATATGCTAAAATTCCTCTATAATACAAAAAACAAGTACCTAAATGTAACAAAAAAAAATTTGAATTAAAAAATTAAAACGGAAGATTTTTTTTTCCTGAAAGGGCCAAAAACGTGGGTGTACATTATACATGGGAGTGCATTATACACGGCAAAATATAGTAACTATACAACTGAAATTTATGTGTTTAAACAGTAACACTTTTTTAAATTATAGGTGGTATATCTCCTTGAGGTGATGCCATCGTGAAAGTTAATTATTTTGTAGTTTTGCTAGGCAGACAGGATTTTATTTAATTAATTTTAAGTCTCTGTGCCTTTTTGTAAATCCTAGCTGATCCCAAATCAGATCAAGTAAAGCACTAACCAGCCATTTGAACCTCTGCTGATGGCTCTGATCATGACCCTGCTTAACGCTGGGACTGCCAGGTGGGGAGGTTCCAGCTTATTCTACTCAGTGAGAAACAAGACATCACAGAAAGCTCTCGAGCAGGTTACCACTAAAAACTACAACCAAAGCTCCAGAAACAGCAAGATGACTGACTGCAGGAGCAGTGTGAAGGGGAACTGGCAGATGTGGTCACTAACTGTACTGCAGGATGGGCAGGGTGGGAGGGGACAAGGAGAAGAATTCATTCAAGAGCCCCACCTCTCGGCCCGGTCCCCTGGTGGCCTCGCTCCTGACTTCCACTAGTGCCAGAAAGAGAATCCCGAACAAAGTAGTTCGCTTGCTCTCTCCTTTCTCATGTCTGGAATTCTGAGCAAGCTTGCTTGGGAGGACATCTAACCACCAACACTTGTGATTTGATAGTGTTTGCTTCAAAGATACACAAACACTTCCAAGGAGCAGAGACTAATGCATCTCATGCTATAACAGCAAACCAAGAAACAAACAGAGCAGAGGGCAAATCATTTCGAGTGAACTCAATTATTCAAGTGCACAGAATAAAACTGACCTCTAATCCCTAAACAATCACCAAAGCTGTCCTTAGACCCACAGCAGTCTTGTGTGTGTATTTTGTTTTTGACCTTCACTGGAGCACTTAGCAGAGTTTCCCTTATGTTAAGTTATTTATGTTCATAGCACTCTTACCCCCCCCCCCCCCAGGTAGTCAGGCATCCTGGTGAGTGGGGGCTTTGCTTTACTTGCCTTTGAATCTCCTAAAATACCCACAAACTGCCTCAAACTCATAAATCTGCTGAGTTACATCTGTATGTGCTTAAGCACAGCTCCAGGGCTGTGCCCCACTGGGGAACGCTAGATAGTGGCACTCGAGCAGCAGCAGACCCAGCAGCCAAGGCCAGGAGGCTCTTTCTGAACAGAAACTTGGGTCAACTCTGCATCAGCAAAAAAGATCAGAGACACAGCAAGAGGCTCTCAAACAAGCACCAAAGACCGGAAGTCAAAGGACTTATTTGTTTATTCTCTGTCAGTGGTATCATTTTCAAAATGGGAAATTCAGAAAGAGTGCAGTTTCTCAGATATCATTCCTTTTGCCATGGTAAGAAAGCCATCTCTTTGTAATAGAGCAAAAGAAAACATAAATCGTGAGGTTTGAACAATGCTATCAAAGACAATTTACATACCAACAGCCATTGTTCGGTAAGATGAGACAAAGATCATTTTAACCTGTGTTTTCATTATTGAAAAGGACGTGTCTAAGGTGTGTGTAGCTTTGTGAAAGGGGCTGCAGGGGACTCAGGGTTCCACTTATTAAAATACAGAACCAGTCACCTGGAGATGATAATGCAGCAGGGTACACAAAATCGTGGCCACACGACCCCTGAGGATGTGATTAGGGCCTCTTGCAATTAGATCTTCTCTGATCTTAGACTCTCACAGAAACTGTACAAAACTGTGTGCTATCTTCAAACTGGAATTTTAAAGTTTCGTCCTGCCTCTTTTCACCTCTTGAAGAGGAAAGTTTGGTTTATGATAACCTCAAAAGAGAGCAACTCAAAGCAAACCAATTTTAAAAGAAAAGTGATATATGAAGAAAACGGTAGAAAAGGGAGCTGTGCCAACCATGGCTGGGCACGCCCTTGGCTGTGGAGGCCAGTTATCAGCTGCAGCGACTTTCTCAACTCTGTCCCTTCTAACCCTGCTCCACCCACCTGTAATCCATCTATGGCTGGATCCCTAGAGGGACAGGCCTGCTTATTCAACTTGTTAGCTCCCCATTTTAAAAAGAGAGTCACCCTCCAGCAATCTCCTCTACTGTCTTTTAAACTACCACGCGCTGTACGTCCCACACAAAGATAACCCTGGAAGCATGAACACAGCCTCATGGGCCATTGGGCTTCTGCTTTCATTCAATTTTCCAGAGTGTAAATGGGTTTACACAGACCTAGCCCACTTCCTTCCCAGATTCTTAGGGGTTCAAGGCCACAAAAAGGTGATAATATTAGGCATAGGGAGCATGTGAGATCTTGCTCCTTGGCATACGTTGTCAGTTTGGCTCAAATAAACCCTTTTTTTTTAAGTGAGAATATTCATATAAAAAGGTATCATTTAAAATCAAGAAATAAAATATGGAAAACTAACATAAAACTTTCCAACCCATTACATAAGGCCAGTATTATTTTAATAATGAAACCGGGCAAAAGCATCCCAGGAAATGCAGAGTACAGAATATTATCTCTTATGAATGTAGACACAAATATCCTCAACACTAACAAACTGAATTCACAGCATAGAAAAGGACTATTATATATTATACTAACATACACCATGATCAAGTGAAACGTATCCCAGGAAAGCAGGTGATTTAAAACCCAAAAATCAATTAATGTAATGTACCGTGTGAGTAGAATAAATGAAAAAAAAACACATGATCATCTCAAGAGATGCAGAAAAAGCATTGGACAAAATTGAACACTTCCATAATAAAAACATTAAGCAAACTAGGAATAGGACAGAACTTCCTCAACCTGATAAAGGGCATCTAAGAAAAACCCAAACCAAGGTTTCTTAGACATGACACCAAAAGCACAAACAACAAAATAATAAATTGGACTTATCAAAACTTTTGTGCTTTAAAGGACATCATCTACAGACTAAAAAGATCAATAGAATGAGAAAATAGTTTTGCAAATCATGTATCTGAAAACGGGCTTGTATCTAGAATATACAAAAAATGACTGTAACGCAATAATAAAAAATACCCCAATGGGAAGAGGGGCCGGCCCGGTGGCTCAGGCGATTGGAGCTCCGTGCTCCTAATTCCGAAGGCTGCCAGTTCGATTCCCACATAGGCCAGTGGGCTCTCAACCACAAGGTTGTCGGTTCAACTCCTCGAGTCCCGCAAGGGATGGTGGGCTACACCCCCTGCAACTAGCAATGGCAACTGGACCTGGAGCTGAGCTGCGCCCTCCACAACTAAGACTGAAAGGACAACAACTTGAAGCTGAACGGCACCCTCCACAACTAAGATTGAAAGGACAACAACTTGACTTGGAAAAAAGTCCTGGAAGTACACACTGTTCCCCAATAAAGTCCTGTTCCCCTTCCCCAATAAAATCTTTAAAAAAAAAAAAAAATGGGAAGAGGATCTGAACAGATATTTCTCCAGAGGTGATAAACAAAGAGCCATTAAGCCCATGAAAAAGATGCTCAACATCATTAGCCATCAGGGAAATTCAAACAAAACTATAATGAGATAACAGTTCAGACACAATAGAATGGCTAGATTCAAAAAGACAGATACAGATAACAGGTGTTGGTAAAGATGTGAAAAAATCAAAACCCTATCTACTGCTGCTAGGAATATAAAATGGTGTAGCCATTTTGGAAAACAGTCTGGCAGTTTCTTCAAAGGTTAAACTGAGTTACCATATGACCTAACAATTCTACATGTAGGCATATAACCAAGAAAAATCAAAATATATGTCCACCCTAAAATCTATACACAAATATTCATAACATTATTCATAAAAGCTGAAAAGGAGAAATATTCTAAGTGCCAATCAATTGCTACATGGAAAAATAAAATGTGATACAACCATACCATGGAATATTAAAAAGAAATAAAAGTACTGACGCATACTATAACATGGATAAATCTTGAAAACATCACACTAAGAAGCCCAGGAGCACAACATATATTATGATACTATTGATACAAAATATTCAGAATAGACAAATCCATAAAGATTGAAAGTAGACCGGTGGCTGCCTAGGGCTGGGCAGGCTGAGGGAAATGGGGAGTAACTATTAACAGGTACAGGGTTTCTTTTGGGCGTGCTGAAATATTCTAAAGTTCGGTAGTGATCATAGTTGAACAATACTGTCAACATAGTAAAAACTACTGAATTGTATACTTTAAATGGGTGAATTGTATGGCATGTGAATTATATCTCAATAAAGCTGTTATAAAAAAATCTACTTTACCTTGAGGGAGTTGGGTCATCTTGGCCAAGACGTGACATAATATTTATTAGGGTGTTAATTCCTATTTAAAGAAAAATACACAAGTAAGTCCTGTCAGAAGCATTCTAGGACCACGATATGACATGTAGAAAGAAAATCATTTATCTCATCCCAAGGTGACTTTAAAAGGTTTAATATCTACCTGTCCATAAGTTTAATCAACTCAATTACTTAAAATACTTGATAGGAGAAAGAAATTTTTCTAAAAACTCATCCACCCTTATTATAATGCTCTGCTTAAAGTAAATGTTATTACTTATAGGTCGGGAAGCACTGAAGAATGAGAGTATGAAGCAGTCACCAGAGAATCGTTCCCGGTGGGGATTTCACTTCTAACAGGCACACAGGCCAAAACACGACGGCTGAATGCAAACGTACCTTTTTTCCGCATGTGCATATGATGAACTTTCCTATCTCCGTATTTGGGCTGCCGAATTCCACAGTTAGACAAAGAGTTCCTGGCATGATCAGGATTCATTCCAAAATTTAAGTGATGACTCGGGTGAGTCATGGCCAGCTAAAATTCCAATGAAGTAAGTTCAGTCTTAAAACTCAACATAAAAGTGCCCTCTGTACATCATCCCAAATGAAACAGGAGAGAGATCTGTGTATCCAGTCAAATATTAAGCCCTGATCTTTCCATCTTATCTCTTCTACTGTTAAATTCCCAGAGCTCTGGTGCAAACCCTCTTCTGAAAGCAAACCTGAAAATCCCCATCTTTCAGAGGAGAATTACAATACTCAGCACCTGGAAAGAAGAGCCAGGCATAAGGAAGGAAAAGGTGAAAGACGGGGCTCAGCTTTGACAGACAGATTTTTGCTTTAGTTGATTTCTTTAGGGACAGCCTCAAAAAAAAGGTGAGAAAACGGGTTTGAAAGTGGCAACCAGAATAAAGGAGCTATGTTTCCAAACATCCTCAAAATAGAGTCCTCATTGCTTCATTGGAAACTGCCAAGATGAATTAGTCCTATCCTGTTATCATCTAAGTGTACAGGAGAGTAATTCTTACCTGTAACAGACAACGATCTTGGAAAGTATATCCTATCAACTTGTCCAGGTGCATTAGGCATTGGTGGTAGCGGATGTGATGAGTCAAAACCGGTAGCATCATTGCATGCTAAGAAAAAAAGTTTGTTTTCAATACGTTTAACCCTATAAAAACTTTTAAAAATGCTTCATTTATTATACAACAAACAAGATCCATTTTTCAAATCCCAAATTCCATGTCACAGTCTACTGGCTGCATGGCATTGGTGTGGTGGACCTTAGTTGTTAAAGGTATAGTCTCTGCAACCAGAATGCCTGGGTCTAAATCCTGTTCCGCCACCCATTCGTTGCGTTACTTGGAATGAAATTTTTTTAACTTGTCAGTCTTAGTTTCCTCACCTGTAAAATGGGGGGAAATCAGTATAGCTACTTTCAAGAACAGTTAAAAAGATTAAGTAAGCAAATACCAAAAACTGGTTAGAATGTGACCCATGAGTCCTCCTTCAATTAGGAACAGGCCTGGTTCCATCAGTACAGTAGGGTCACCTCCGGGAAGTTACAAGAATTTCTGTGCCTCCTTGTCTATCTTTTAATTATAAGGGAAAGGACTAGGGCTCATCAATTCTGAAACTTTATCAGGGTCAAAGACACTTTTGAGAACCTAAGGAAAATGACTCTTTCGCCAGAAAAATACCCATGTGCACAAACATACAAAAGTTGCACACAATGTTAATGGGCTCACGAACCCCTGAAACCCATCACTATCCCTCAGGTAAGAACGTCTCAACCAGACGATTGCCAAAGGCCACTCCAGGTTGAACACTTAATGAGCTCATATTCCAAGGACAGCTTTTATGAAAGCCACCAATACAGGTTCTCAAGGCACCTGAGAACATGGACCTTTTCTTTCTGTTTCGATCACTTTTCATTTAGCTATCGATTCTTCATTGGCAGATAATTTCATGAAAGGCATATTTTTTTCTTTCATAGCATTTCCCTAGAACTCTGGAGAATAAAGGAGTCATTCATTAGAACTGGGAGGATGGGCAGAGCCTACAGAATGACTGACATGTGCTTTATAGCAGTTCAGTCTTTGAAGTATTTTAAGCTGGTATTGTTTCAAAATACATGAAAATGGATTTGCTTGAAACTGCAGAAATCAGTTTCCTGTATTATTAACTTACAAAGAAAGATTAGTTCTCTCAAATAGGATCTCTAATCAACAGACCGTCTTTCTTTCCAGTTCAATTTAATAAATACATATTGAGCACCTCCGTGTGCAAAGGTTACGAGAGTTGTGGAAGAGAAAAGATGAAAACACTCTTTTTGCCCTCAAGGGCTTCCCAGAGAGATAGGCCATTATGATCTGAATATTGGCCATTTTGTCCACTTCACTTTTATAAGTGCTGTATTAAAAAATACAATAATGGAAACAAAGTATGTGGCCAACGTATAAGATAGTTCTCCAGCCACTTAAACCGCAGGGAGGTCGAAGGAGTCAACACTCAGAAGTGAAGGTGGATAGGTCATTAAGACAATGCAGTGCAACTATCTTTCTAAAGTATGAACTCAAACTGGTGAATTGTTTATTTTTGTAACACCTCTAGTCAGAGATGAATTATTACCCACAAAGAAAACAACGCCCTCTTTAGAGTACTCTAATTATTAGAAAATTATTATAATATTAAGCCCATATCTGTCTCCTTACCCCTTTGAACCTAATTCTACCCCTGGAGACAAAAAAAAAAAAAAATTGAATGGCCTGGTCCCTTAGCTACCCTAAGTCTTACTTCCTTTAACCTTTACTCATGTGAAACAGTTTTGAGTCCCTTCCTCTAAACTTGCTCCAAATAGAGCCAGTTTCTCTTTTCAAATAAGTCTGTTTCTTGTGAATACCGTGGAAAGGTGTGTACTTGCATGACCCACACCCACCTTGTACCCCACGTCTCAACATTATCTATGAGACTGTTACAATCTGTAGCTCAGTTTTTTCAATTATCAATCTCTGCAATGTTGACATACACACATTCACTGAGCATCTTTCCCCCACCCCGCAATCTATGCCTGACAACTGCTTTCGTTTTTAAGAGTTCCTTTGGATGATTGCAAGGAAATGAAAGTATGTAGTTTTAAATGTATTCAAATTCTCCCATAAAAACAGCAACTAGAACAGCAAAACAGAGCCATGAACAATAAATATATACATAAAAACAAGACAACGAGGTATCCTCATGAACGCTCAATGAAGAGTGGGTGGAAAAGGACAAAGAACTAAGTGGTCTCGTCATCCATGAGAGAGAAAAGACAGGGAGTGTAGCAGGGCTTCTGACAGCCCTGAGAATGGAAGAACTTCAGTATTAACAACATGTATTCACTGGAAATGTGACCAAAACTGGAGAGGGCTCTGCTGAATCCAATTCACTGGGCGAGTACAAGAGGACAGCCTAACAGAAAGTGATGTGAATAGAAGCATCAGAGGTTCAAGCCACTGGCACTGACAAGAGTGATGGATTAAATCATATCCATTGTGGAGCGTACAGCTTGCATAACCATGTTGTTTAACTACTTCTATGTTTAAGAATTACCACCTTAAAACCACTCTGGAACAAAGAAGAGTATCAATGAGTGTAAAAATATTCACTGTAAAAAAGATGCATTTTGAGCCCAAAGTCAATTAAATTAATTTACCCTGGCCATTCTCCAAGTCATTCTTACCTTGCATTAGGTTTTTGCAGTTAAATTTGAACGAGGTTTCTCCCATGTAATGAATGAGTTAATGAGTAACACCTCCAAATTCTCTGAAGATAGCATTTCCGTATGTTGGTGTTTTAAGCTCAGTAGAAGTCACAGTTTACATTCACAACTCCAAGAACATTCACTGATTGTGTAGGAATATTTTGTATGTCAAGATAGATAAATAGAATACTTCATCTGTTCACCTAAGGTTGAGAGCTACAGAATGTCTCCAGGGTGATTGGATTTTGGTGTGGAAGGAACTATTTCACCAAAGCACATGAACTTTTTCGTTTTGTTTTAGTTTTTTCAAACTTTTATTTAAGTGTTTTTTTCCAAGACCCATCAGATCCAAGTCAAGTAGTTGTTTCAGTCTAGTTGTGGAAGGCGCAGCTCACTGGCCCATGTGGGAATCAAACCAGCAACCTTGTTGTTAAGAGCACCGCGCTCTAACCAACTGAGCTAACCGGCCGCCCCTAATGTTTTTGTTTTTAATGGTCCACACCCCCTGCCCCCACACAACCAACCCGTGTTGCCATTATGCTCAGATTTGTTTCTTTTCTGTTTCCATCAACTTCTCAGGTAGCTGGCTGGCTCACACTTTCATTCATTTATATGCAGATATATATATACAATATATCTCACACACACACACACATACATATGTGTATATATACATATATATATATATATATATATATATATATATATATATATATTTTACAAACCATAAAGCAATTCCTGTATTCAGTATATGAACTCATACTTAGCAATTTACATTCTGTATCAAGCCATTTCTATGTGAGAGTAACTTTACTGAAATCTTAATAAAAGACTTCCATTAGGAGGACCGGACACATAAGCATGGCTTTTAAACAGACAGCCGTCATCTTTGGAAAAATGGGAGTCACAGAGAGGGAGGAACTATTATCAGATCAAGAAGTATTCCATTTTGCAGGACTTTCAATCAAAATCCATTTCCTCTGACCAGTTAGTCAAAGACACTGAGTGCTTTTGCCTACCAACCTCAAAACAGAATGCAAACCGTGATATATACACAGAGAAGATAACCCAGTGCTCAAGCAGCTTCTACTCTAGCTGAGGAGCCAGAGTAAGGCATCTGTGACACAGCTGAACAACACAAAACTGCAGTGGAATAGATCATTTCAGCACCCCCATTTGTTTTACCAAGAGAAAGAGAAAAAGGGCTCCATGCTTTAAAACAAATTGTGTTCAGAACAAAACTGCCATAGGAACGCTACCTGGGGTGGTAAAAAAATCAAGTATAACAGAATACTCCCTCCACATCCATCACCCACCAATCATTAAGACAATTATTTTTTATCTTTTTACAAATTAGGGCTCCACAGGGTTTTGTTAAAAAAAAAAAAAAAACTTCAACGTTAACCAAAAACTCAAGTTTGGAAACCACTGAACTATTAATACAGGACCTCTAAGGTCCCTTCCATTTCTCAATGTTCCACAATGTTAGGATCTCTTAAACAATCAACTCTGACTTACCACTGAGATCACCAGATTTTGAGCAGATTGTTCAACATTCTGCTCATTGTTTTTACAGTGTCTACTACCTTAGGATGATAATATGTTGGTTTTCGAGAAACACTGGTAAATAGAAAAACTGGGTGATACGGCTTCAAGTGGCCCTAAGAAAGAATCAACAGAAATAAATACAATATTCCCTTCTGAAAGTAACTACAGTTAAAAAAAAAAAAAAGTTCAACTGGCAAAATAACTGAGGACTTAGTGGGTGTAGCTGGCTACCACTGTAGATGTTTATTCTCAAACTGTTTAGCAATAGTGCACCAATAGCACTTATCTTAACACAAAGCTATTTAACTTTGCATATCACATGGTAAATGAATTGTGTAGCAATACCTTTAATTTTAGGATTAAATCCCACTGTTCAATAGAATAATTAAATGCCAACACTGATTTTTTAAGAAACTCATTATGATGAAGTGAATACCTAAGAGTACCTGAACTTATTACAACACACGCTACCATCAAAACAGACAGGTAGAAGCCTGGACATATTATCCCAAAAGGCTGAACACAGTAAACGGCATTATTTGACCCCAGCCTGTGTACTCATTTTCCTTTACTGCAATTCCCATGGAGTACAACCAATGTCAATCATTACAAAAAAAACACAAGTAAAGAGCCAAAGAATATGCTGGGTTTGGGGATCTCTAATCTGGTATAAATTCTACCCACAGGGAAAACAACCACAGTAAGTGAGTCAGTTATATATACATAAAGTAGATCTGAAATGTTCCTCCAAGGAAAAAACACTATCATTTGGCTCAAATATGAAATTATACTGATTCTGTTCGTGAATGCCTTCGGTTCTCTGCATTCTAAGTTTGAACCATGGGTCTGTCCAGTTTGTGCACATGGCCTTCAGGGGTCTGCCAGTAGAGGGGCTGGGGTGTCTCTTGTGACAAGCACCTATCAATATGCTGCCAAGAGGCAGGTGCATTCGAAGACCAGAACGACCTTCACTCATCATGCAGAGACAGAATGTTGTCACTAAGTGCCCCTCACCCACCACTGGGCGCACATGTGCACACACACAAAATTAAACAAGACAATACCAAAAGTGACAACAAAACTAAAACCCAAATGATACAAAACAATTTACGGATGGTGTCCCATTTAGGTACAAGGTAATATGTTCCGTACAAACTTCTCAGAATTAGAAAAACTGCAGTGCCAGATGCCTTTTAAAGGAAGAGATACATGGGCATAATTGGGTTCTCAGAAGCATCATTACCTGACAGACATCAGAACGGATGCCAGTTTTCCAGAATCCTTGGCTACTTAGCTCGACCGTTACTTCTCTTCTCATTGTATTCTTCTGGCGTATTTTTTGGAGCGCTTCCTAGAAAAGAATTCATTACAATGAGGAACCTGACGGTTGTAAAGGAATATTAAGCCAAACATCAAACATTAGAAAATAAGCTGAATTTATTCAATATCACCCTTACATTCAGGTAGTCAAACCTCTTCATGCCAAATTACAATAATTTATTTGAAAGGAAAGCCAGAAAGCTCAAAGCCTAGGGTAACTAGATAAGAAAAAAATAATCTAAACCAAATCTACCATTCTGGTGAGTTCAAACAAAAAAATGCCCTTTCACTGATAAAAGAAACTAATGTAGTGTTTGGGTTTTGAAATCAACATGTAAAAATTATATCCAGACTTATGTTGTGCCATTTACATCTCAGGAAGTCACTCAGCACATTAACCTACAACCCACGAAATTCTAAAAGTTGCTTTCAAATTTGCCAACCCCTTATAAAAACTGTTGCAGCAAGGGTACATTTTATTAAAAAAGACAATAATCCAAAACTTCTGCAAGGCATAATCAGGAACTGACTCTTCCTTTTTATAGCTCTTCAAATAATTGAGTACAAAAATAATTTTATATTTGTATACTTATTCAATAAAAATCTTATAGGAATTCATAATAACAAGGAACCACCTCCACCACCTCCACCATCTCCAGGCCAAACGCCACTGGAGGAAAGATAAACAGAGAACTTGAGAAGTGCACACGACCACCTCTTGCCCTGGGTGCACCAATACAGGGACCTTTCAGTCAGCTGCTCTGCGCCCTGCTTCCCTCCTTCAGAAGGAAGTGACCACAGTAAGTGACAAAGCCAGAATTCACACTTTTCCCAGCTTCAGAGACTTGCTCTTATACTACTGTAGGTAGCAGAATAAAACCTCACTGAGACAAAATCTGTTTTGATACCAAATCTGTCTATTTTGAAAATTATAATTAAAACATAAATGATCCTGGAATTTAGGGATAATACTACCCATTCGTAAAGAAATATGGAATTGAAAATATAAATTACAAAATAAATTTGCCCTACTAAACTGACAGACATATGGAAGACAATCCTTCACAACCTTAAGACCAAGAAATTTGAAGACGGCCTAAGGTTGTATTATATGCTGTCTAATTAATTATTTAAAAAAAAAACTGATCTGGCGAGTTTTAAACCTTAATTTCTATAAAAGACATATTTATTCCCAATGGCAGCAATCCATTAAGAAACTAGCCTTTTTAGGGGGAAAATCATCCCTTAGATACTAATAAGATGGAAAAAAATACCTATTAGCATACTAATGTGACGAGAGGAGTAAAGACTGATTTTTGGAAGTATTTTTCTATCTTATTCTAGAAGCAGCTCCAGGCAACAATCCTGAAATAAACCTGAGAAACGCCATCATCAATCACAGAGGAACGGGGTTCGATACCCACCTCTCTCTGTGCCAGTTTCTGTTTGTCAGTTTGTTTGACTTTGGGACTGTTTGCTAGGAGGTGGCGAAGTTTCACATAACTCTTCCATAGTTTCTGGTACCTAAGGAAAAGGACAGACATCAGACAAAGAGAAGACAACTCTGAAGTCCAACAAAGCCAGTGGTTTTAACAGACCTGCTCAGTCATAAACTGCATTCTTCTCAATACCCTTAATGGCAGCAAACCGTCATTCTAAGGAAGGATATGGTTTTTGAGGTTGAAGGTCAGGATGACCAAGAGTCATCTGGAACCTAATTATTAAATTGATTATTATTGCTTATTTGGGTTGAAAAGGAGGTGACACTATATAGATAAATCTCTCCGGAAAGAATTCCAAAGGAGACACACAAAACCAATAGAAACAGATAATGTTTCTTATTGTTACCTCTTTCAAAGTAACACATTTTATTGATACCTGTACTTTCTGATGTCTGTAAAAGAAAGATCCTTTACTTATTAAGGATACTGTCAGCCTCTGAACTGCCTATACTGAAAGTAAAAGTTGGAGAGCATTAGAAAAGAGAAGTCTATTTGTGCCAATACCTAAGCTACATAGCTGTATCCATTTTTTTTCCACTGGGGAGGGGAAAAGACAAATGGTGTACACCAATCTGTATACACCATGACAAAAATGAGCACTTTTGTAACCGAGTAGGTGATAACCTGGATCAGTCTGAAGGATACTGTTAAAAGCCTGGGAATGGAGACAATCCATTGAGTACTTCATCAATTCACACTCCTGCCATCTGAGTCCACGAGAGCCCAATCACATTCTACTAACATTTCTCTGACAAGAAGGGACTTTCAAAGGATTTTCTGTCCTCTTGAAATTGCTTCTGTCATTGAAACTGCTCCTTTCTTGGCCTTAGCTGGGTCTCTCCTTTTTTGATAACATTTTTTTTAGAGAATGGAGGAAAGAAAGAAGTACTTACACAGTGCCTGGTTCACTGCTTCATACTTTTATCCAAAGGGGGGAAAAAAAGAACAAAACCCTTTAGCCTCTTCTAATACATTAGCCAAAATTGTATTTATGAATTGAAAATCTCCCATGCCCTTTTGTCCCATTATGAATCCTTTAAAAAAAAATAAATTAAGTCAGGAAACTGTTTAACGAGGTAGAAAATTCAAGCACTCCTGAAGAACATAATGGTACTATTTCCATTCCCATATATCCTCATCTTCTCCCGGAAAAACACTAACATGCCAGTTTGAAAAACCCAAACATGGAAAGTAACATCAATTCTAAGAGTCGGAAGTCATGGCTTCTCCTTCAAATACAGCCCTTGACTTCACATGGGATTTTGAGTTCTTATTAAGATGCCCCAAAAATAGAACTCTGCATAAATTCAGCAGTGCTAGGAACCAACATGGTACTATTTTCCTCTAGAGGGCATTGAAAAAATAAAAATAACAGTAACCATTACAATTACAAATAAAGGAAACAGTTCCTTAAAGGTTAAAAACATACAGGACTCTTGTTAACCAAGATTGCCAAGGACAAGCTATTGAAAGATAGTTTCTTGCGGACAAATATGTAGAGAAAATAATTCTTCAAGGAGCTACCAAAACTTGTTTCATTTGGTAACCTAAATTTGGAAACATGACTCATTTCAGGTCTTATGTTTTAAAAAGGAAGACTAAAGAGTAGTCCTCTGCTAATTCAGCTGTTAGTAGAAGGTGAAATTGGCTAAGACAAACACTGAGAAATATCTTACTGTGGGTCTCCTGCATAACTCAACTGTGCAGGGCGGATCCCAAAATGGACGATAATTGGAAAAGTAATCACATCAGGGTTGAACTGTTCACGATCCAGTTGATCAATGCGGACAGAGCTTGGTTTCTACAGAGAAAAATCAAAGCCATTTATTCCCATAAGAAGTCTTTAAGTTTTGACTTTAACCTAAGTAGGGAAGAAATTAATCGGATTTTTTTTCTAGGAGAGCCTCATCCCCAAAGGGAAAATGTCATTTAGAACCCTTTAATCATAGCAGAGACACTATACAAAAACAGTAACATCACCCTTGTAAATGAGTCTGTGCCATTTGGCATAATGAACAATGATTTTGTCCTTTTTTACAGTCCACACAGAAACCTTTAAAAATTAAACTTAAAAGGACACCCAGTCAGATATAACTTTTCCTTAACCTCTCCAAAGGCACAAGGGAAGTAGTCCACATCAAAGAGAAAAGATGTGCTGGCTTATTCTGCTTTAATTTTACATTTCAAATGAATAGCTTACTGCTAACTCAGGATAGAAAGACAGAGGCCTCCATATAAATGTTTTTCCACGCGTTCTCTGTGTACCTAATGTAGCCCTTTAATTCTAAAATTTTTAATTAGAAGGTATGGTAGCACAAAGGCCAAATAGTTAAGCTTCTCTCATTATGTCCATGTAGGCTGTTTTAATTTTAATAGAGAGGCTCATGTCTTTTTTTTTCCCAAGTCTGCTAAAGGAAGACATCAACAGCCAGTTCCTTCTTAAGTTACTACAAGATGAGGAACTATTAATATTTGTAAATTACCTTTCATACTGAAATCTTAAATTTGTGAAAATGTGGTAAAATTATGGAGAGTAGGTTACCATGTTTTATATTTTAGCAACCTCCTTTCTTACACTCAACTCTCAGGGCAATGCCAAACTCAAAACTAAATTCTTACTAGGAGATTGTGGCTCAGCTGCTTCAGAGCCAAAGGCTACAGAATTGATCCACGCAGACGCCAATAAGCTGCATTCTGTCGCACAGCAATGCCCAACTACTGGAGTCTGGTGGGGGGCCTGGTATGTCCAGGACAAAGCGGCTTCAACGTTAAAACTGGGACAGCCCCCAGCGGCTGGGACAGGCTCGTTCCTCTGTCCACAGCTCGAGCGGCAGTCAGTGACCTGACAAATCTAAGCAGGTAACAAAGAGAATACATTTGTGTAAGTTCATCTGCCTTAGTTTAAATACAACTGACACTTAAGTTTTTAAAGAATATTTAAATGTCATGTAACCATCCAAATTTCCCTGGTATCTTAAAAAGTTGATCTCTGTTCTAGAAATTAATAACTAAAGAAGGTTTCAGTCATAGGTAACCTAATATAAAATTATTTAAATGCTTATCATCAGTAGCACTATTATTTAGGTCTAAGAATTGTTTCCAATATTTTGTGCATCAAAACAGTTGGATGGGTTTTTAAAAGAGGAATAGCTTAACTGAAAAATGCTGGTGAATTATTCATGTTTCCATGATTTGAAAAATCATGCTATGGTATCAATAGAGGAAATAGTGATTTAAAATATCAATAGTATCTCTAAATTTATAGGGGTGGTGGAGGAATGAAGTAAGTTCTAGAATTTAGCCACGCCCTACAATATCTATCATACCATCTTTGCAGAAGAATAAAAACCATAATGACCAAAATATTCCCTGCCAGGGGCAAAGTGCCAAGAGAAGGAGATTAATTCTTTCAAGTTCTGCAGCAATAAAGTACTTAATGTGGCCATAATGGCTTAAAAATTTAATAAATTCCCCAATATTGTTACCATTGGGCAATCTTTCAAAGCAATACCACAGAGGATGAAATGTGGTGCTGTGTATACTCTGCCCTATTCTCAAAAGGATAGAATGAAAGGCTATTTTCATGATACTAAATTTTCAGGATATTTTCAGTCCTTATACATATTTTTCGGTAAATACTAAAAGAGAATTAACTTCACCATGTCCCTAAGCCTGGCACCCAAATTTACCTTTCTTAATTTATTTCCGATTACTTTCCAACATAAACCTTTTATCCTGACTTATCTGACTTCCTCCTTATCTTCAAAACTGGCCATCCACCGTGCCAGGTCTGTACCTTTGATCCTGCTGATCATTTATACAATTTCTCAATTCCTTACAGACCTCACTGGTGTTGATGAAGATCCCTGGCAGCCCCGCCGAGTGTTCTCACCTAAAACTACAGGCTTTCCTGGCTGGTCTTTCTACTGGCTGGTCCACTGAATCAGCAGTTCATCACAGACGCCGTCACATGGACAAGCATCACGTACAATCCACACACTTCACTAGCACCTAGCTCATATCGCGGTCCTCAGCAAATGAGCTGCATGGCTGTGGCAATGGAATAAATACATGTCCTCTACGCATTGGCTCAAAAACAAGCAATGAGTGAGTCAGGAGCCCCTGCGGATTTTTGTTAAATACAGATCCTTGGGCCCCATTACTTGAGAGTATACAGAATGGTAAAGAGCATGACACTCCAGTATGTCCAAAAGCTCTCCAAATGATTCTAGGATTTCAGGGAATTTTAACCATGCCATGGAAGAAAGCTCCAGGGTGAAAGTGTTCCCAAAGTGTCCACTGTAAATCACAGGACACGCTTCAAGGGGACCCACCAAAATGAAAAGGTATGTATCCTACCACCATCACTCCCACCTATCTTCTGACCTAGCTATAAAACTGACAGAACAAATGTAAATTTATGCAACTGTTTAAGGAAGAAAAATTAAATTCACAGTCATATTCTCACAGGACTATGACTTGTATATTTCTTTTGAAGTTACTTTAACAATTATTATGTGGCTTAACATAAACAATAAAAACTGTATGACTTTTTTTAGTTTTAAGTGAGTTTTATGCTTAAACATATTTTTATTAAACACTTTCATTTTCGAGTTCTGTTTAAATTAATCAGCATTAAGCTGGAATGTTTGACTTGCAAATACCAACATTTTGTTTGTGCAGATGTTACTGTCATGGTACAAAAAGTTGACCCAGAGTTTTTATTTTTATGAATTAAGACTATTAAACAATTTGGCAGCCTTTTTAAAACAACAGCTTTGTTTAAATAGATTACTCTGTTTATTTACATGGAAATGTTTTAATTCTCCATTTCTAGAAAACTTTATCTTGATAAGATGCCAACATATAACTATTTTATGAAATAACATATTTTCAAGAAAAAATAATTTTAATAGATAAAACATTCTCTTTATAAGAGAAAGCTAGTTATCTTTTAATTCTCTGCTTTTAATTTTTATATTTTTACTTCAACAATTAACATTAGAAACTAATGTTCAAAAATTAAGAAACAAAATAAATGGGAACTATTTGTAATAATTATAGCAAAAGATCAATAAAAGGATCAATAAAAAAGGACAAATACCACAAAAGAAAATTAGACACAGGATATTAATAGGTCATTATCAAAAGAAAACATGAAAGGTCAATAAACATTTAAAATACCGGTTTTTGCTAGAAACCAAAATAAATACAAAACTGAACTAAATAATATTTTTTCCTTATCAAACTGACAAAGTTTTTTGTTGTTAAAATAGTATAACCAATATGAAGACATGGATGGTTCTCATACTTTCCTAGTCAGAGTGCAAATTTTACAACCCTTCTGGAAGGCATTTGCAACACGTATCAAAAGCCTAGTTCTGTGCATACCTTCAGACTACTAATTTCACTTACAGGACTTCTTCCTAAGAAACTAAATGGACACATATTCAAAGATACATATATATATGTTTGTATATGTGTGTATACATGTGTTTCTACACACATATACAAATTCAATACAGCATCATTTGTTACAGCACAAGTCTGGAAGCAACCCAGGTACCCAACAACAGGTTAATTATGTAACTTAGGGGCCTTTTTTTTTTTTTAATTACACTCCTAAAGAAATTTAAGACTATAGAAAAATGATAATTTTGTGGTGGCTCTTTCTGGAGAAGGATGAGAAGGAAAAGGTCTGAATATTTAATATAATAATATTTAACAGTATGATGCCCATTTTATTTCAAAACAGTATGAAATACATCTATTCTAAAGAGACTAGGGAAGTAAATAGTATCATCTCTGGACAACAGAATTACGGATCATTTTTATTGTCTTCTTTGGGCAGTTTTTCTATTTTCCTAATTTTCTATAGTGATGATATATTACAATACTCTATGCTTAGAAAAAAATCCAATCTGAACATATCTAAAAATTTCAAATTTCTCCATAATGCACAGAATCAATGTACTAATAAGATGAACTTACTACTAAGTACGCCTATATTGTAATATTTTTTCTTTAAAATACTAACTATTTTTAAATAACTAAATATTTTAAATAAAATAACTAAATATTTCTTTAAAATACTAAATATTTAAAAATAACTCAAGGACAAACAGCAATGAGCACGTGAAGCTTTGGCAATGTTGTTACTGTTTTTGTGAAACACTCAGACCTGGAAAGAAAGGGATTCCGTCTCTGAGGGTGTGGGCACTACAACGCACCGTTCCGGGGTTGGTGACGATCATGCCCTTGCATTCTTCTGCGTATTTCTGCCACTCGAGTTCTTCCCACTGAAGCATATTGGCAATCTCCTCCTCAGGAACCAGGGCTTTGCTACACCGCAGTAAGTACAGGAGAATCTGGTGCATGGACAGCACTTCCTTTCCTCCGTCTTGGATGGGAGTGGACAGACAGGGGAGAATAATGCCACTCAATTAATAGCCAATCACCAGTCAAAGAAGGGAAAACAAGACCATGGGGGAAAAAAAGTGCATTTACATAATAAGGTAATTCAGAATTTATATTGTTTAACCAGGTGCCAAATAATCCGAAAGCCACTGATTTCACTGTTGAACAGTGCTCACAAACCATCTCATTTACTAAAACGGCAAGAGCAACATTATAAATGATAAAAGGCTCCCTCTGTGAGGTATGCATATAAAAAAAGTGCCTACCTAAATAAATTTAAAAACACCTACCATAAAGAACCAGAGTGTATAATATACAGAACCATGTTAAGTCTTCAATATTTTATCATTCTTGCTAGGGTAACAGATGAAAGCTCTTTAGAAGTAATGTTATTGTCTTAAGGAAATTCTAAGCTTTTGAGATATTTATGGATGTTTTCTACAAGCTATTGTTGTGTTATGGTCTAATTTTTTGGTTCTAATGTGCTGCAGCTGCTGTGATGAATAGAAGTAAAGAGCTTGTACTAATATCATGAAGATCATTATGGAGTTAGTATATGGAAAAATACCAACTATTCTGAGGCTTACAGAAGCATATATTACCAAGTACGGAGGAAAAGAGAAAAAAACAACAAAGGACAAAATTAAAGTACCTCAGAAAAAGCTAATTAATCTGGTACTTGATGAACCAAAGACATTCATTTAATCTGGGCATGAATTCTGGGTCCACTGGCTTCTGCCTCCTCTTTGGGCTTAGTTTCTTCACCAATATGCATAAGAACCTTGTACCCCTTTTCTTTGCCTAGGCCCACCCAAAGCAAGGGCAGAGCCCTGAAGGTTTACAGGGTAGTGACTACCATCTCTGGGTCATGAGATATACCAGGAACAGCAGTATAGGGCCAAAATTTCATGGAGAAATGAGGGGACTGAGATGAAGGGGATGAGCGGGAACAAATGAGAGTGTCCTATTTATGCTGGAAGAGTTAATGACACCCAAGGAATTTGGCGTACCAAACACGGAAAAGGATAAAAGATTTTAATACAAGTTGCTATGGCCTAAGAACTTGGACACACCTCCACATCTCAGAAAGGAGAGAGTAAATACCAAGATTTCTTTTTGATTTGTGTTTTTTTTAAAACTCTCAGGTGCTACTCTGAAACTAGACAGCATTGCTGCTATAGGGCTACTATATATACAGAGAGTGCCAAAAAAATGTATACACATTTTAAGAAAGGAAAAAATGTATTAAAATTGTAATACTCAATATATACCAGTAACAAAAGATGAATGCAAGTCATGTGTATACATTTTTTGACACCCACCCACCCCCAGTATATATGCATATATATGCATGCATTCATTCATTAATCTAAATATCTGTCCATTCATTTCGCAAATATTTACTGAGCACCTATTATGCAGCAGGCACTCTTCCAGACCCTGGAAACATAGTGGCAATCTAAATAGCTGAAGCCCCTTATATTCCAGTGGAAAAAAAGAGACAGTAATGAAGACCTATATAATACATCAGGCCAAGATGAGTGCTATGAAGAAGGATCAAATTGGGCAAGAGACTTCAGCCACATTAACAGGGTGGTCAAGAAAGGCATCTTTGAAGGGGTTCCATGCGAGCGAGGACTTCGAAGAAGCAGAGCAGCCCATCATGCAGCAATCTGGGAGAAAACCGTCTTGGGTAGAAGAAACAGTGCAAGTTCCAAGGTGGAGCGGAAGTGATGTGTTCCAGGAAATGCAAAGAGGCCAGTGTGGATGGAGTGAAATGAGCATGTGAGGGAGGCAACAGGAGAGTCAGATCGTGCAAAGCTTTACAAAGCAAGAACTCTGGATTTTATTACCAGAAGGGAGTATATGTTTCACCATAAGGTGTCAAGCACTATGAGTGGTCCCACATTACAATCACGGGGGGAAAAACAATCACAAGCTCTAAGCCCTCAAGAAGCTAACAATGATTAATCACAATTTCTAGAAGAATCTTTGTAGATAATATTCTGAAAATAGAGTTCTCTTAAGCAAATACACTGAGCTTCTCTAAAAAAAGAAAAAACTGTCCAAGAAATGACTAAAACACAAAATATAACCCACCCACATGAGACCGTGTTCTGTGTACTGCCTCAGATTATGTTCACAGCAGAGCAACGTTTTATGCCTCATTACAAAACATGTGCCTTAGACCCAGGAGTCACCTTTGATTAACCAACTTCGGTGGTTAAGGACATATTTCTCAGAGTCTGTCTCAAAGGACATTTCAATCCACCTGCGGGTGACATGTCTTCCTCAATGACATTCCCCTCCTTGCTAAGGAGGCCAGCCAATCCATAATGCCTAGTGGTCATAATGTCTACCTGTCAATCTGAGCCCATGGTGATCTCTGCCTCTAGGGGGGCTGAGGCGAGCAGGTGGACAAGAGAATCTAAAGCCGGAATATGTTGACTTGCACAGCACGTGTACACATCCAGAACAGCAGATAAAGGACACGCAGTCTTGAGAAGAACTGCCACATTACTGGATTCGCTAGGAACCAAGGAAAGAGTAAATGCCATTTGGCTCCTACTCTCTGTATTTGGGAAGATTACTAACAACACTGTGGGCCTGTACGCATGCATGAGGAGTGTAGGATACCGTAAGAAGGTATTGTTTTGCTGTAAGGATCAGAAAAAAGAACAAGATTTTCTTTGAAGACGTTGGTGCGTGGTGGAAGTAGCAAATATATGCTAAGTATACAAACCAGCACCAGAATCTCACCACAAGCAGTTACAGATGGCTGGCTTCATGGCACTTCTGATAAAGGTGAAATGGACTACAGGCATTGAATTTAAAGCAAAAAGACTAAAACACTAAAAGAGCTACCAGGAGGGAAATATTTAAGCCTACTAAGGCTTAAACCAAGGGCACTGACTAATTTAGGAGATCACCTGCAAGATACTAAAGAAAGAAGACCACCACATGCTTACAAGAATGCTTCTACCTAGTCTGGGTGCAAAGCTGCCAATAAGGGAGGAGAGTTTTATAGCAGCAGAGAAACTAGAAATCATTTTTTTAAAAATATACACACATCAGGTGCAGAGCTGGTAGTGTCGACTAAGAAAGTATAAATCCATGGTGAAATCGGCTAAATATTTAAAATAGCAACTAAAACCTAAAAAGACAGATATTTACCACTGTTAGAAAGTGGAAACCCGGGGCAGATAACCGGAGGTGAAAGGTTTATCAAGGAAGGGGATTGAGGCACTGCTCCAGGTCTGAGAAGGAGGTACAATCCTTAGGAAAATATAAGAAAAGGTGGACAAGACTAGAGAGTCCTGCCAGAGCCTGTGGGCCGAGGGCTGTATCCCTCATACCCAGCCCAGCAACAAAGACACTCATAAATATCTGTGGAATGACTTTCTGAAACAGATAAATAACATGGCCACTTGGTCACAGACTGCCATGAATTTACTAATGTTAATGAATTGGCTCTTTTGGCTTGTCTGCTTTGCTACATGTTTATGCTAGCGATTTATGGAACAATGTCACTGAGGGCTAGCAAGTAATTTTTATCTTGTTGGCTGAGATAAATAGGACATGATATAAATGAGAAATTAGAGCGGGTAAGCTAAGGTTAGCAGGAATTGAGCCAGCCCTGGGACTGGAACCATGACAATGGCTCATTATTTGGGAAGAACTGGAGTGTGTGTTTCAGGGAATGAATCTGGACAGTCATTAATAAACTGACAGACTTTATAAACTGTTTCTTAGAGACCCAATTCTCTCCGTGTATACTGCTTGATCACTTATATGCTTATTTGTGGGAGAAGGCAATTTGTTAGGGAATTTGTGTTAAGAATATGGCTGGCTACACAAGTATTTCTCAACAGTCTAACAATCAATTTTAAGAAATACAAACATGTCTTCCTCTTTCCCTACACTGAGAATAACTGTATAACTGCATTACTGTATCTCCTGTATAGTCCTACTAAGTTGCCTTTGTATAATCTTAATTTTTGAAAATTTGTATTAACAACAGGTATTTTCTAACCTTTCAAAATAGAAAGTTATATTAAGATGCTATATCAATGTTTTTTTCAAACTACACTTGCCTCCCTGGGAACTCTGAGATACTTTCCCAGCCTTTGGCCCTCTGTCAGCCATACCAGAGAACTACTTCTCCAGAACGGGGCAATTTCCAACACTCGATGTGCTAGATAATCAATTTGCACAATTGATTCAGGATTTCCAAAGCTTTACACAGCAATGATAGAAGCAATGAACAGGCTTTCCCGTAAATGCAGTCTTCCTATCTTGAATGATGCCCTGCCCAGCCCCAGCCCCAATTATTGTTAAAATAAAACCTTAAACTGGCTCTAGGAGAGTTCGTTTCAACTATTTGACTTCTAGGGGTAGAGGCTGGGAGAGGGAAGAAACCAAAATTTTGAAAAATTCTTAAAATCTCAAAAATCTGGTTGTTCTATGATTTGACTTCTGGTAAAGCGACCTGCACTGAATAATCCTTGGTTTAAACGGTAAGCTTAATTTTGGATAAATCTGTATAAAGCAATTGAGACAGCTGTCTTCAAAACAGGTAAACTAGAGAAAAGTTATGATGACTGATAAACTTTCAATTAAATATAATAAACTGATATAAATGGAAAGCAAATGAGAATGACAGAACCATGAAATATCTGAAATATATGAGAGCTGCTCATTTTCGTAGGAGTTCAAGCAAGACGCAAATAACAATGAGGTTCACCCTCTGCCTACAGAAGACAAGTAATATCCTGTGTTGGCAGATATACAGGAAATGGGCATTGTTAAAAATGTTGGTTACAATGACGTCCTTTTTAGAAAGAGTACCTAATTATGCCCTTTTTCGAGAGAACTTGGCCAACATCTTTCCAAATGTAAAATGTGCATAACCAATTCTTAACCAATAATTTCACTTCTAGGACACTACCTTTTAAAAAGCATTGACATAAATGCCAAAGGATAGATGCACAAGACTATTCCTGAAGTATTTATATGTAATGGGGAAAAAATAGGGGCCTCTAAAATAGTCTTCACTAGAGGAATTGTCAAAACAAGTAATGTCCATTCATACTATGAAATGCTACGTAGGAATTAAAGAATGAGGCAATGTATTTTATAGAGGATGTCTGAAATAGTTGAGTGAAAAGTAAAGTTGTGTAACATATTGAGTGTTAGCCCACTGAAAGAAAACAGCATAATTCTCCCTACACAGGTTAAAACAAATACAAATCAAACTTAAGTCATTTTCAAACACTTAAAAGGGGTGTTCACTTTTTTACCTTATACACCTTTGTATTGTTTGTGTATACATGCATGCATATACACAGTCAACTCAACTTAGGGCAAAGGTAATATCCCAATTCTGTGAAGAAAGAATGGTCTTTTCAATAAATGGTGCTGGATCAATGGAATATCCCTACTGAAAGTAGTGAATCTTGACCCATATATCTAATACCAATCGTAAAAACAAATTCGAGACAGAGTATGAATCAAATCTGTATGAAATTTAGGAGAGTATCTTGATAAACTTAGGGTTAGGCAAAGATTTCATAAACAATATATAAAAAGCTCTTGGCATAAAGAAAAAAATACATAAGCTGAACTCCATTAAAATTAAGAAATTTCTTTCATCAAAAATCACCATTAAAAAAAAATCACCGTTAAGATGGTGAAAAGACAATTCACAGAGAAATACTAGAGACATAGATATAGATATAGACATATAGTCATTTGTCATATAGATAGATAGATAGATAGATATAAATATATACATATATACATCTATAGATACATAGATATAGACATGCCTTTATCTATATATATGTATATATCAATATATAGATACAGGTATATCTATGTAAATGTATATATCTATATCTATATACCTATCTATCTACCTGTATATATAGATATATATAGATATCTGATAAATGATTCATATATAAAAAATACCTACAAATAAATAAGAAAAAGGCAAAAATAACCCAATAGAAAAATGAGCTAGAGGGGCCGGCAGGGGTGGCTCAGGTAGTTAGAGCTCCATGCTCCTAACTCCGAAGGCTGCCGGTTCGATTCCCACATGGGCCAGTGGGCTCTCAACCACAAGGTTGCCAGTTCAATTCCTTGAGTCCCACAAGGGATGGTGGGCTCCGCCCCCTGCAACTAAGATTGAACACGGCACCTTGAGCTGAGCTGCCTCCCGGATGGCTCAGTTGGTTGGATTGCATCCTCTCAACCACAAGGTTGCCGGTTTCGACTCCCGCAAGGGATGGTGGGCTGTGCCCCATGCAACTAGCAACGGCAACTGGACCTGGAGCTGAGCTGCGCCCTCCACAACTAAGACTGAAAGGACAACAACTTGAAGCTGAATGGCACCCTCCACAACTAAGATTGAAAGGACAACAACTTGACTTGGAAAAAAAGTCCTGGAAGTACACACTGTTTCCCAATAAAGTCCTGTTCCCCTTCCCCAATAAAATTTAAAAAAAACAACAACAATGAGCTAGACACAAACAAGCACTTCAAAAGACAATATTCAAATAGTCAATTGATATATGAAATAGTGTTCCATTTCATTAGTCATCAGGAAAATGAAAATTAAAACCATATTGTGATACCTCTAAACACTCGTCAGAATGGCTAACTTGGAAAAAAAAAAAGAAAAATGCCAAGTGTTGATAAGAATGTGGAATAATCTGTACTCTCATTAAGTACTGCCAATGGGAAGATAAAATGGTACAATCACTTTGGAAAACTGTTTGAAAGTACTTACAAAGCTTAATATAAATACGAATTTCCACTCCTAGGTATACACCCACAATAGAAAAGCATAAATATATTTTCATTAAAAGGCATGTGCAAGTGTTTGGTGAACACACACAGGTATATACTATTTGAAAAGAGGCAACAACTGAAAATACCCAAATATTCATTAATCACAGATACATTAAATACATCTTAATTTCGTCATACCAAATATTATTGTAAGCTGTGAGAATGAAGCAACTACAGTTAACTCTAACAACAGGTGTCTCAAAAACATCTAAGACAAAAGAAGACAGAAATAAAAAAGAATGTATAATTCTAAATTTTATAATGCAAAAGCAGGTAAAAATAATTAATACATGGTGTTTTCAAGTCAGAGCAAAGGCTACCCTTGAGGAGCTGGGTAGTGATTGGAAAGGGGCTCTTGGATGTTGGTAATCTTGATCTGAGTGCCGAGTACATGGTCATACTCACTTTAGGAAATCACTGAGTTTTATATTTACGATATGTACACTTTTTAATATTTGTATTATACACCAATCAAAGGTTTATTTTTTTAAAATGAGAGATAACACCAAAGAATGATTGAAAAGCACATTCACTCATTAGTAACAAAATACATGACTATTTAACGAAGGCACTATTACACCTGATTAAACAGCAGACAAGTATTTACTGAGTGCCTGCTTTGTGCCAAGTAATATGTTAACACTGATACCAGGCAGACACCATTTACGCCTTAGCCTCAAGGAGCAACAGTTGAAAATTTTAAAAAAGAAGGAAGGTGGGAAGAAAGCAGAGAAGGAAGGAAGGAGGAGGAGTCCAAAATGTGAAGATGAATTAATAATGCATTTTTCATGGCAGCATAAACGCATGGGATTATTTTGACAAGAAATGTGGCACTACACATCATGATCTTTAAAAATATCCATCCGCTCAACAAATTATTAAAAATTAGGATGCAAATCATATATTTGTATGATGACAACTATATAAAAAAAGCCTATGCACAGAAAACATGAAAATATATCAAATTGCGTTTTTCCTTTTAATTCATCATTTTCTAAAAGACCTTTAATGAAATCACGTTGTGAAAAATCAACCATAATGTGCCACCCAATACCAAAATGGACTTTATACATTAGGTATTTTTCTGTATCCTTCAGGACTTTTTTAACATGTGTACTTCCAAAGGGAAGTCTAATGAAGAAGTAAATCATGTTTGAAAAAATAAAACATTACCCCTACATAGTTAAGAAAAACATTTTTGTGTTGAAACCCCACAAAGTAAATATCTGACATAAGATTTTTCTTTAAGATGATTTTAAAACTGTCCACTGCTTTTAGAGATTCGCTTGGTGATAAAATGCCTAGAGGCAGATAGAGACAGAAAGGAAAGGCTTTTCACCACACTCATCTGACACCATTTTCTAATCAGCTCACTGCTAAAGCTCCATTATAAAATCAAAGATGTGTTCACTTAAAAAGAAAAAGGACTTCTCCATAAAATAAAACCACGTGTACAAAGGGGAAGAGCTTTTGAATGCATTTTCCAAACAAAATAAACATTAACAATAACACTAAAAACATGAGAAACACTATTCTAAGATAAGAATAAGCCATTGTGACTAAGTGTCTGGACTGAGGAAAGAGTATCAAGGACAAAATCTTAAGCCCAAGGAAAATTTAAACTAGAACGAACAGACAAGAAACAAAAGTCACAAAGGATGAATCAGCTAGGAGGAAAGTACGGAGAGCTCAGCAGACAGACAAGGTCAAGTGCCCTGGTACCACATTAGGAAGGAGACTGAAACTGAAGTGTCCACTGGATTTGGTCTTTTGGAAGCTGGCCTTGGCATCAGCAGCAGCAGTGGGACGGGGACAAGGTTAGAGGGTGAGGTGCTGAAGCAAAGACTGGCTGTGAATGGACCAGAGTCTGACAGGCTCCAAGGACGGTTCTGAGACATGGGAAGGCAAGACCTCCTGCCCCCAGCGAGACAGGAGGCATGAGGAGAGCATGAGCCTAAGGCTGAGTTTCTGAAACTGCTGATACGTAGACGTGCGCAGAAAGCTTACATACACACTGAAAAACTCCGCAGCTGACATCATAGACCACAGACTGATCTCAGCAGCCAAATTTTTTCCTCCAGATCACGGAGTGACCCCCATACAGGAGAAGCAAAGGCAAATGGCTGAATTCACATTGCCGTGGAAGATAGTGGTTAGCATAAGGCACTGAAGCTGCTAGAGCTGAGACACAGAAGTCGGAGCACAGGACTTACGCAAGAAAGCAAAGAAGGGTCACTGTACGCAGGGAGAAAAGAGAAGACTCAAGTAGAAGCAAAGAAAATAAGGGCAGGAGAGGCTGACAGTATAGAAGGATGTCACCAGAAATCCTGGTGAATGAGATACCAGAAAGAGATCCTAGGGATGAATTCATTTAGGGTGGTGAAGACTTTGCAAACAAAAGACACCCAAAGATTTCATTACAAACCCAACCATTTTTAAAAATACTAAATATAATGCCATATCTCACAGATAGATTCTTGATAAACATTTAAAATTAAAATATTGCTTTAAAAACATAAAAGTCATATATTGACTTATATTTTTTAATTTAGTGAGAAGAAAATATTGTTTTCACTGTAAAAAGAATAAAAGTATGTATCAAAAAAAAGAAAAACCACCTCTAATACCATGACCTTAGTACAACTATTTATTGCAGTAATTTTTTAGCATAGTAATATTATATATAAAAATTTATAATTGTTTTCCAATTAACTGTATGCATTTTTAAGCCCCATGCATTTTTTCCATATTAATTTTAACACTTCCGTGATAGTTTATCAAGTAGACTTTCAAAATTTATCAACTGATTCTCCCATTGCTCATCTAATTTGGGGATACCATAAATTATGCAGGGGTATAAATCAGCGTGTATAATTTTACATTTCCATGCCTGACATAAGAAGTAGATATTTACCAGGGTCTGAGGGGGACAGTAGTCCCTAAAGATTGAAAGGAGAATGGCAGGCTTATTTCCAGACACACTATCTCATTGGGTCACTGACAAGACCTAATATTTACCTGGAAGAAATCTTACAAAACGTGGCATGAAATGAAATCTCGGGCAGCAGGGAGGGCTGTCTTCAAACAAAGGACCTAAAGCAAGTAAGTGAAAAGGAAAGAAAAAATAAAACAGCCTTAGAAAATGAACACTGCAACTTAATTCCTAAGATACATGATAATGACCAAAAAAATACCACAAACATCTGAGGAAGATTCTGGTGGGCAGACTACTCAAAGTAAGACGAGAGTGAAAGTCCCAAAGATATATGCGGCATACAGTATATACGGTAAAACTATTTTTAGAAATTCAAGAAATACATAGATTTTTGTTATAATTTAACTACTGCATGATACAATATGCTTGTGTTTTAATTCCTTTCCATTTTAATCAATACAACTTGCAAAGAAAAAAAAAGATTACTACTAAAAAACTTGGTTTGAAAAGACATTCATCAATACACTGTTTTGAAAATAAATAAATAAATGTCTGCTAGAATATAGATACCTCAAAAAGAGTAAACTATGATCTAAGAACCAAGTACCAAGTTTTGAATCGATGTAGCTCACAGTGTATGAGTTGTGTTCTGGGCTAACCAAAGTTTTGTTTTAATAAAGTGTCATCTGGGAAGAAGTTTATTAAAGTTCAACAGATTTAAAATATTAACGAATGAGACTTTCCCTAATACATAAATCAAGTTAGTTACTCATGATAACTGATATCACCTTCTTAAGTATCAGTTAGGTGATAGGTAACGGTAATCTTAGGTAATGAACACTGTCAAATTATATTAAAATAGGGCTCATAAGGGCTTATTCATGTTGAACGATAGTAGGCATTCCTATGAATAATGCATTTTTTCCTGGGTATTTAAAAAACAAGAGGAATTTCAACTATGTCCCCCCATATACCACAATGTTCTACAAGCATTATACTTTTTTTTAAATTCTGTTATTTACCTTTAAGATTCCAGTCATACAATTCCAAAATATCTCTGAATAGGAATAATGAAAAAAGTTCAAGTCCCTTCACACAAAAGTTCTGAAAAATAAACCAAAATCAAATTACTATAGTACTGCAAACATATATTAACTGAAGGTTCAACTTGTTCTAGTCAAGTGTCTTAAAAATGTCTACAGAATCTATACTAATACCATATGATTTCCTAAAAAGTTTGACCACTGTCCTACTAATGACAGTTCATTGGCTTAAAACATAAATGAAGTAGGCAATAACGGCATTAGCATATCTAAGAAAATGTAAATTCAGCCCTTCCCAATGTACAAATAAAATGAGGTGAAATTTAAAAATTAAAGTCTTCTTTGTCTCATATTTTTCTAACCTAATTATAAAACATCTGAAAATGTCCTAGGGCCTTTTTGTTCAGTCAAATTCCACATACAAGCCAGCAGGCTCTGATCGGTTTGTCTCTCTCATCCTATCCCTGCTCACCAACCCCGCCAAACAAACCCAGAATCACTGTTACAGAATTACCATCAACAGAGGTCTTTTGTACCAAAATAGTTCAAATTCTTAATGAAGGCAAATAAAGGGCTACGAAAATCTACAACACTTTGTACCAAAATTTCTCCAGTAAACAAGCTTAACAGATGATCTATTTGCAAGTGAGACTTGTCTCATAATTCTTCCTCCTACTTTTGCTCAGGGTTCACAAATCACACTGTGTGAGATCACGCCAGTCATAAACTTTTACAATACCAAATGAGGACTTAGGACCTTAAAAATCAAAAGGCAGTGAAAAAGCCCTTTTCAGCTGGAAAATGAAGGGATGGCCCTTTCTCGTCAATTCTTTTTGAAAGACAGGTAAAATTAACAGGATTTGCTTCAAACTAAAATACCGTATTTTGCCATGTATAATGCACTGCCATGTGTAATACACATCTACATTTTTGGCCCAAACTTTCAGGGGGGAAAAAAAATCTTTCATTTTAATTTTTTTAATTCTAATTTTTATTTGTTTACATTTAGGTACTTATTTTTTGTGTTATAAAGGAATTTTAGCATTTATTTTTTAACATAGTATGGTATAAGAAATTTTATGTAACAAATAATTACAAAACACACGAACAGGTACAAGGTACAAGAAATTTTATATACCGGTAACAAACAAATACGGTATTTATGCATCATAGAAGGCCAAGAACTCTTTGTCGTTGCAAGTTCATTGTAAATTCAACAAATCGATTATCATATTCTAGGGTATAATTTCACATACGGGTATCGTTATTGATTTCTAGAGTTACACTTTTAACCCATAAGCATAAATAAAAGAATTAAAAACACATATAGATACGGAGCTACTAGTACTACCCACGTATAAGGTGTATCTTTATTTTTCCCTCACAAATTTGGGCAAAAGGTGCACATTATACATGGCAAAATACGGTAGGTGCAAACTAAGCCTATGTGTCATGCTTACCAGTTCCCCCTTGGTGCCTCACTGCCTAGGACAGAGCTGCACTGTTAAACAAGGTTTGCAAGAAGACCCAGGGCCTTGGGAAATCGACCCCGACTCCCAACACAAGGTTAAGTGCACAAGCTTGTTTGCTGTCTCGTTGTTATTTCTTAGTGTGATTTGTTGACATCACTAAATTCAGGATCAGGCAATGAATCATTCTGAGATTCACATTAATCTTGCTTTGGAATTTTAAACCTCTTGCATATATTTAGATAAATCTGCTGCTGAGCATCCTAAATGAAAAACAATTAGGAAAAATATGTAAATATATGGGAAGAAAAATGAACCAAGCATTGATCCTGTCATTGGAGATAATGAATAAGATTATTCCAGCAGCTATCAGATTCCGTTTCACTATTCTCATTTCCTCTCTGATAAGGACCAGTAACCCAAATCTGCCCCCTTTCTGAAACAAACTAGAAACAGATGTAAAGTAGCTACGTATCAGTAGATGCAACACCAGGCGACATGGGTTCAAAAACTGGTCAATAAGTTGAAAAATGACCTGGATTTTAACCTTGTTCCTTGGGATCCATCTCATGGATCCTTTCCGATGGCAAACAGCCAGCCAGAGCTGGCCAAGTTCAATGCTTTAAAGATATAAGTGTGGAATAAACAAAAGATCAAACTGCATCAAGCTGTTAAATAACCTTCTCCCTTACCTCAGGCATCATCTCTTCGATGAAATGAATCGTGTAGTCTATGTTGAATCTAATTACTTTACACAGTGGAATCTGCAATCAGAAGGAGGAAAGGTTCAGTTCCGCAGCACCTTCCCACAGGCTCACGCTGCAGCACCTGTGTTTGCTAGCTGACCCCCAAAGGCCGTGAACCAGAGGACAACACTTCACTTAATCTAAGCTGCTAGCAATGCTGCACACGAAGCTTGACCACAACTGCTGGATTTTAATGGCAAGAACCCAGCTGGCCCAGCTTCTGCAGGAAACTTGCGTGATGTTGGTGCTTAATTAACTGTATGAGCAACAACACGACTATGACAAGAACCCATTACAACCAAACAAATAGCCTCTAAAGAATGAACAAAACTACAATTAAATACTTCTTTTTCTCAGGTTTTTAAAATCCTTCAGAGTCTTCGGCTCTTCAGGCAGATCTGAGAGAGCAGGCTGACAGCACATCAGTTACAGATCTGTAAGTCACTGAAGTACATACACACAAGTCATGCTGCCTATCGGGCTCTGGAGCAAAAGCAATCATGGTAATCAAAATAAAAATAATAAATGATAATACAAATGATCATGGTTAGCATTTACTGAGCCAGGCACTGTTCTGATGCTTCACCTATTGTCACTCATAGGTGACAATATGTTTGTCACCTCTATGAGGCAGATACAACTACTATCCCCCTTGTACAGTGGGGGAAACTAAGGCAGAGAGGTGTCAGATACCTTGCCTAGAAATCAGTAGCTGGTGAATTTGGAAACCTGGCTCTAGACCCCAGCTCTAAGCCACTAGAGTATACATCTCTCACTACATGTTCTAATACTCACGGTACACGTGAAAATAAAGGAAGGCTCAAATGAAATCAATCCACAGCTATCTTGTTTCACCAGTGTATCATCAGACACTAACTAGCCTAGTGCCTAGACATAACAGGTTTTCCGTCAGTATATTTTTGAATAAAGGAAGGAATGAGAAAGGGAGGGTATGAAGTTACTGCTGTGGCTTGGCTAACTAGCTGGGGGAAATAATAGACTCATAAGCCTTAAGATGTGTTAAGTAGACTTTTCTGGCTGCTCAATCTGTCCATAAGACAATTTTATATAAATGTAATCATTTTTACAAACCATAGCAATCAGAAAGAAACATTTTAATTCTACCAGCCAAAGGACTGGTAAGAAGAACAAAAATAGTCTTATAATGCCATCTACTGGAAATCTTTTTTCTTGGAAAAATGAAGTTTAATTCTTAGGTGCTTTTTCAGTGTTTTTTTTAAAGGACAATGGCTAATTTCAGTAAAATTCATAAGTAACTTTAATAAGAGATCACTTTTCAACCTTCTCAGGGTAGTAGGTTCTCAACGAACTAAAGCTACATGCTAAAGCCACTATCATTTTTAAATTCTTCTTTATTCCTATAATCGTTTAAAAATATCTGAATGATAAACGGAATATGACACAATGTAACTTACAAGTACAATTAAAAAACAAATAAGCAAACAGAACTTACAAAATTCAAAAGAACCAAAGAAGAGGTAACATTTGAGTCTTCAAAGATGGGGAAGGATTTTCCAGGTCACCCAGAAAAATTAAGTTGGGGAGGAGCAGATGTTTAGTTTCTAGCAAGACAAAGACAAAGGAGCTGGGGGAAGAACAAGTGATTTAGCTGTTCAGGAGTAAAGTGCATGGAGAGAGAGAAGCAAGGTGATTCTGGACAGGAAAGCATGAACTACATTACGCAAGCTTTATAAACAGTCAAGGATTATCCCATGGCAATGAGAAGTCATTCAAGTATTTTAAATGAGAGACTATCAGAGTTTACATTTTACATGGGTTGCTATGTAAACAGTGTGGGAATGGTTTCAGGAGAGCAAGACAGGAACCAGAAGACCAGACCGGAGTCTAGTGAAACAGTCCAGAAGCCAAATGAAGAAAAGACTGCAAAAAGCAGGGGAAATTTTTTAAACATAGGTGCTGTTACTAAAATACACAATGACCGTTCATTCTGATGTAGAAGTAAGAGAGAAGAAAGAATGGGGGTAATTTCTAGGTTTCTGGCCTAAGTGACCAGATAAATCACAATGGCATTAGTAATACAAAAAAAATCATAGGGTAATGACTGAGTACCTCAAACTCAATATGTGGGGAAGATGACAAGTTCAGTTTCATACAGATTGAGGATAAGGTACCTGAGGGGACATTGAGGCAGGTATGCCCAACGGGCAATCTGAAATGTGAGTGTGAAGCATAGAGCCCTTTGTCACAGCTATAAATGTGAATTTGGTGGAGATCAGAATATGCACAGAAAGAAAAACAAGTGGGTGAGACTACATTGCTCCGGGAGAGAGCAGTATCTAAATGACAACAGGACCAGAGCCCTTGGGAATAGTCAAGAGGCAGGCAGAGAATGAGCAGAAAGTGTCAACTTTACTCCTCCTCCCATGTGCGAAACCAACTCTGATGGATGATTTATGCAAGTAAAATCCTTTCCCTTTCAACTAAAATCACTTTTTGGGATTCGTTCTTTGACTTCTTATACATAGTTTATTTTCCTTTGAACTCTCATCCATACCCTCCCTTCTCAGACACAGACTGCAAAGGCAAGATCTCCTTTTCTATTCAAACTTTCATCTCCAAGGCTCAGAGAGAACTTGTCATTTTCCTACATACTGAAAGCTCAATTGACTGGAAGCTTAACTGGCCTATCAAATACTATAAATACCTACCATCATTTCTTAAAACAATTTTGGATACTGACACTAACTCCTATCTCATCCTACCAAAAACACACCAAAAAACCCTCCCTAGACATCAACATTCTAACTTGACTACTTACAGGCACTAAATGACCACATTAAGGGCAGCGAGACCACTGGAAATGGAAAGCCAAGGAAGGAAGGAAGGAAATGACCACGAGGCTTTCTGGTGATTTTTGAGGACGGGATAAGAACATTATGCATCTAATACATATAGTTTTATAATTTTAGTTACATTGTCAAAGTCCTTAGTAATATCAGGTATTGTAAGTAATAGCAAATGTACCACGTAAAAGGATAAAATTCTTCCGAAACGCTCTATACTTAGCCAACAAGGCTTTCAATCCACTTCAATTCAAGACCTTAAGAGAACTTGTCAGAACTAGATTTGTTTGAGATTCTAACATTATAATCATTTGCGTGCCATTCTTGCTGATGTGCGCTCTCTAGCAAGAAAATGAATCAGATCAGTAAAGCGATTTTAATAATTCTTTTTCTTGGGAGGCTATTTCAAATTCAAGAGCCTTTGATGGATCTAATTCCTATGAACTGTACAACACTCAGCTTAAAACTCGATTTATTTTATCAACAATTCTAACATAAATGATGGGGCTTATCTTCTCATTACAGAGTTAAGTTCTCAAATTTTGAGAACTTGAATATTGTCATGTAAAATATATGCTGAAGCCAGGAAACTTTCAGTCCTATATTTTATTTTATAACAACAGTAACAACTGCAATTAATTTAGCATTAGCGACCCCTCAGTGCCAAACCTTGTGCTGAGGGGCTTTAGTAAGGCTCAAAGACTAACTTGTTCAAAGTTACATAAATATTAAGGATTAGAATTTTTATTAAGAATTTTTTTTTAAAAATTAGAAGATAGATGCAAACCCAGGTGTGTCTGACATTTTTTCCCAAAGGACCGATAAACGTTTTTCATGTGTCATCTCAATTTTTTTTTATTTTTTTTACATAAGTCAGTAAGATTCCTAAAATACCTCTATCTTAAGATGAGACAATCAAGGCTTATAAAGATTGAAATTTCAACTCATACAGCTACTAAGTGGAATTCACTAATGTTTAAAACCTGGTCTCTCTAAAGCAGGGGTGTCCAAACTGCGGCCCGCGGGCCGATCCATTGTTAATTGGCCCGCAGCAAATTCCAAAAATATATTTAGTTTACTTAAATAAACCAGGTGAGGCAATACACTTCGAGTGAGTGGCCCGGCTGTTTGTGTATTTTACCGCATATGGCCCTTGGTAAAAAACGTTGAAAAAAGTTTGGACACCCCTGGTCTAAAGCCACATTGCGTTCCTTCTCTAAGGTGATCGTAAAAGTGAAAATAAGATCTGCATTACTTCTAAGGAATTAAGAGATAAGATGATAGACATTTTTAAATATTTTCATAACTAAATTATTTGTATTTGCAAGCCCTCTGAGGGAAAAAAAGAGAGAGAAACGCATCAGGCAGGGGGAAGTTGGACTAGAGAACTTCTAAAGGCCTTTCCAACTGTAAGATTAGATTTGCTGTAACAAAGGCTTTCAGGGTCTAATTGAGACATTTAGAAAAAAGGGAACAAAACCATAGAAATTCAAAAACCTCCTAATGCCATCTCCTACAGATTGTTTAAGAACAGTGAACAATGTGAGGTGATGAATGTTAAACAGACTTATTGTGGTGATCATTTTCATGATATACACATATACAAACATTGAATCATTATGTTGTATACCTAAAATATAACATTATACTATATCAATTATACCTCAAAAAAAAAAAAAAGGTCCAATATTATACCCTTTTTTATATTATGGTCCACCATGAAGGTAAACGTGGTATATATTACCAAATGATTTTATTTTACATTTACAATGTAATCATCTTCTCAAAGAAAATTCTCTGGGATAAAATACACTGTGGAAGTAAAAACAATCTCATTAAGAAAACAATTTGTTTTAAATTAGTTCACTGCTATGGAATCATGTCTACTTATAAAGAAAAAAAAAGAATGATAGAAAGGAACAAGGTTTGGCAAAGATCCGATTCTTTACTCTCCAAAGGAATAGAATTTCAAGTCTTAAGTAAACAGTACTAAAATAACTTTTTAAATTGAAGATGTAATTTCTTGTAACCAAACCAGAAAGGATTAAAGAACATTCTATTTTGATGTAGATACACCATAGTTGTAATTCAATTAGTTCTATAACAGTGTCTAGACTGGGTAAAGTATACTGCTACACTCTCTTCCTGAGCCACAAGCAAATTCACTCTATGTCCAGCTGGAATACGGAATAAGTAACACAATTCCCAAGACAGCCAGCTTTGAGACAGAAAGATTTTGACTCGTAGATACAGAACTTCCATTTGAACCGATTACCAACAGAGCAGCCTTAAAACCTGTATAAAAATATCATAGATCTCTATGTCACACAAAATCTCTTAAAGAAGACATATTCCTGGGATTCAAAAGCAGGAAACTATGGGAAATTAATTCAGACTCCAGGTGTCCTGAACCAGCTCTGTTTCTTTTTCTATAGAGGAGAGACTAAATAATAGCTGCTTCTTAAAACTTTCCAACTTTCTTTTGAAGGACACCCAACCCAAAATAGCTTTGACACATTACTCCACAGTTTATCCTTCTTTTTCCAGCTTTCACACTCTCAAAATGTTATTCTGACACGTTTACTTACACCATTTAATGTGGACCAAACCTGTGACTCATTAGCACAGATGTCACACTCCCACCTGACACACACTGCCACAGACTTCCTGCAGCTCATACAGAGGGACACAAAGTAAATGTTACTTAGACGTCAGATGAAAGGAAATTGATTCTGATTTTTAGAAAACAAGAATGAAGGGAAGGGAGGGGCACAGAGAGAGAGAAAGCCAGCCAATTAGCACATACTTACATTAGTCAGGGGCGCATGTGCAAACATAGAAAATCCTTCAAAGATATACTCATGATCATCATATTCTATAACAGTTGGCCTGTCAGTCTAAAAGCAAACAGAGACACTAAGCTTAAATTAAATAATGACATGATTTGCACATGCAAAAATCCATCAGGAAACAGAGCAACCAACAGGCAAGATGTAGGAACTCCATAAAGTTTGTCAATGTTTTTCCAAACACCCAGGAGAACTTTATACAAAAGTTTAATATTAGGGGGAATTTTCTGCTTTGGTGGAATTCCCTGGCTTAAGTAATACTAATACAATGCACTGAGACAACCAAAAATGTTTATTATGGGTGTCATAAAGGGAAAAGAAAAACAAAAGGTTGTATGGCTTCATCTTCTAGGAACGTGTTTTATTTAATCCCACAATACCCAGTCCTGTTCTTACTGAACTATTTATTTCTTAACAAGAACAAGATAATAATACAGTTGGCTCAAAGCTCCAAGTGAAAAAAAGATTCAGCATCATGATGGCCAAGACTAGCAACAACCTAGAAGGTTCTGGAAGGCTCCAGGGTGCCTGCCAGGAGCTCAACCCTTCACAGCTCCATTCCCAGGCCCTCAAAGGAGAAGCCAACCCACCAAGTGCTACAACAAATCAATTCCTGCATGCCAAAGATGTTAATTACCTGAAAATTGAATCTGTAATTCAAGTATACAAATGTTGACTACACATAAGAGACGGTCTTCCTTGTGCCATTCTTATAGCCCACTATTTTTAATCCTAAATACTAAATATGGAGCTAAATATCAAGATTGGTAACCTAAAGATACATTTTTTACAGAGGTATTGAACATTATTCATTTAAGTATTTTATATACATAGATATATATTACACATATTATATGTATTCTATATATAATATATAGATATACATGAGGACAACTTGGCGGGGGGAAGACTAAAGAATATCCAAATGTATAGAATTTGTTTTGTCAATATTACTATTATTGTTACTTTCTATTTGAATTGTCAACAAAGCTGGTCTAAATTAAATATAATGAAAAGAACTTCTGACGAAGTAATAATGGTACGAGCCACTCTAGAAAACAGTTTGGTAGTTCCTCAAAATATTAAATGTAGTTACTACATGACCCAGCAAGTCCAGTCCTGGGCTCATACCCAAGAGAAATGAAAACATACATCCACACAAAAACTTGTACATAAACATTCTCAGCAGCATTATTCATAGTCAAAAAGTGGAGACCATCCAAATGTGCATCAACTGATGAATGAATAAATAAAATGATAGATCCATATAATGGAATATTACTTGGCCGTTAAAAGGAATGAGGTTGCATGTGACAACATGGATGAACCTTGAAAACATTATGCTAAGTGAAATCAGAAGCCAAAATGATCACATATTCTATGATCCCATTCATATGAAATATCTTGAATAGACAAATTATTGAGACAGACAGTATCTTAGCAGTTGCCGAAGGCTGAGGGGCAGGAAAGAACTGATTGCTAATGAGTATAGGGTTTCTTTCGGGGATAATGAAAATGTTCTAAAATTAAATTGTGGTGCTAGTTTCACAATTTTGTGAAAAGACTAAGTATCGTGAAATATACACTTTAAATACGGTAAATTTTATGGCATATGAATTGTATCTCAGCAAAGTTAAAATATATAATTATTAGTCATCTAATCCTGAAATTGAAATTTCTTGATGCTACAAGTACCCAGAATTAACAAACTTTGTACTGGGAAAGGCACTATAGCACAGTGGACTAGCTCGCACAGCCACGCACGACGGAGCCAGACTGCCTAGGTGCAAATCTCCACTGTGCCACTTACTACCTGAATAACCCTGAGCAAGCTACTTAATCTCATTTGTAAAACATGGATTACCGCCCCATCTATACAGTGGGGATGATAATAACTACTTTATCTGTTTGTTTTGAGAAATAAGTTAATACATGTTAAATACTTAGAATGGTGCCTAACACCAGTCAACAAATGTTAAGTAGTATTATTACTGTCATAAATACAATAGAGTTTCTTCTTTTTTTGGTCATCAGATAATATATAAGCTATTTGCTGATTTTTAAGAGACATGAAGGTGTTCTACACATTCTTCCAACTCCATAGCTCCAACGAACAGCTCTATAATTCCTTGGCTATTACATGGTACCAACAATATAAATGAAAACGGTATAAAAAGAAGTATACTAAGAATGTCAAAATAAAAGTCATTATGATAAAGGACAATTCTACCAACAGAAAAATAAGAGTATTTCTAAAAGAAAGAATATTTAAGAACTGAATCAGTATGTAGTCTATTCATATTTTAACCTACATATACACATTCAACCATTTACATTTTAAAATACATGCAATCTGATTTTGTTCGGAACGTACTAAAAAGTTTGTAGGAGGAGAGACTGTAATTCGATAGTGGAAAAGTCTGCCAGCATTGTTGGTCATAGGACGGCAGGGCTTGATGGCCTGAAGGAAAAAACAAAAGAGATTAAAAGTAAAGAAGGAAAATATTTGTATTTAAAAATACACTGTATTTTCTAGCCATTTCTAACCATTTCTATGACAAAAAGAGATTTTCTATGTGTTCTTTCATAGCCTAGTAAAAAGAACAATATTCACTTTACCATTTATTGGATGAAAAATAGAGGGCTGGCTGTCCCCAGTATTCAGTTCATTTCCTCATATGCAATACAACGAGTTCAGACAACATAAAGCTCTTTCTAGATTTAAATTTCTACGACTATCTTCTTTTATTTGTAAAATAACACAATAATTGACCTTTGGCTAAAGTCCCAATAAACTGGGGGGGGGGAAAGACAGGAAAAAAAATATCAGAAGTAATAGCAGTAGGTTTTATTAGGAGGGGAAAAAAAGTGTAAGGATTAAATATATTGAGTAAAAACAGAAGGGACCAGAAATGAGGGAAGCAGAAGAGGTGGTGGAACAGAACAGAATACGCATGGAGCTTAAGACAGTAAAAGGAAAAGATGAAGCGAGCAAAAGCAGCACCAGTGGACTCACTGGGTGTGCTGTGATAAACAGGGAGGTGTGACGCAGACCACCTTTCAAGGAAGGACTTGCTACCCACTGTGCAGAGAGTGGACAGCAGAGTCTCAGAGCAAGGCTGGGTACAAAGGCCCAGCCATCGCAGCCCAATTCGAATTCGAATGAGCCATAATCATCCCTCCCATCGCCACCAGGTTGATGGGGCTTTGCTGGGGCTGACTCATAGTTCGACTAATGCCTCTGTTGAATCCTGCTTACACCCTCTTACTTTCACCGGTAAAGATACCTAAGAAACATCATGCACCTCAAACTCCACCTTAGCATCTGCTTCTGGAAAATGCAATTTTCAACAGTTGGTACCAAAAATGATTCGAGAAAGCATGGGAGGGCGGCCGGATGGCTCAGATGGTTAGAGCACGAGCTCTGAATAACAGGGTTGCCAGTTCGATTCCCACATGGGCCAGTGAGCTGCGCCCTCCACAACTAGATTGAAGACAATGAGCTGCTGCTGAGCTTCCAGAGGGGTGGCTGGATGGCTCAGTTGGTTAGAGCACGAGCTCTCAACAACAAGGTTGTGGGTTCAATTCCCACATGGGATGGTGGGCTGCGCCCCCTGCAACTAACATTGAAAACAGTGACTGGACTTGGAGCTGAGCTGCGCCCTCCACAACTAGACTGAAGGACAATAACTTGGAGCTGATGGGACCTGGAGAAACACACTGTTCCCCAACATTCCCCAATAACATTTATAAGAAAAAAAAAAGAGGGCTGGCCCAGTGGCTTAGGCGGTTGGAGCTCCGTGCTCCTAATGCTGAAGGCTGATGGTTCAATTCCCACATGGGCCAGTGGGCTCTCAACCACAAGGTTGCCGGTTCGACTCCCACAAGGGATGGTGGGCTGCGCCCCTGCAACTAACAACAGCAACTGGACCTGGAGCTGAACTGCACCCTCCACAACTACAATTGAAAAAGAAAAACAGCTTGACTAGGAAAAAGTCCTGGAAGTACACACTGTTCCCCAATAAAGTCTTGTTCCCTTTCCCCAATTAAAAAAAAAAAAAGGCAAGCAGGGGAGATAAGACGGGGTTTTGGAGCTGAATCACTTACCACCCAACTGGCAATAAGGATCCCATTATGGTGGTTGGTGGGGCACACTACCCCTGGCACCAGATGGCACACCGACTGGAACTTTAGAAGATGGTAAATTGGGAGGCTATACCAGCAGAAGCAGGTGTTTAAGACGGTGAGAGAATGGTAGCTACAAGAATAAAGGTATAGATGGCTATTGCTAAGCACCATGGATGCTCTACCATGTTCCTCAAACTTTGGTGTACCTTAAAATCACCTGGAGGGCTTGCTACATCTCAGAGCGCTTGCTCCCCACCTCCAGAGTTTGATTCAGCAGCTGAGGCAAGCTGAGAATCTGCATTTCTAACAAGTTCCCAGGGATACTGATATCGGTCAGAAGACCTCACTTGGAGAACCATTTCTCTACAGAAATGAACAGCAGAAGAGGAGAGGTAATTGGAAGCCAGATGTGAAAGCCAGAGGGCCTGTTGGAGGCATACAAAGAAGCTCTCGTCACTTGCAGTGAGAGGTCAGAGCAAACCAGGACCAAGCCTGGGGTTTATTAAGTCAGAGTGGACGGACCTTAAAGACAATTAACAGACAACCAAGATAAGTCTGTTATGCCAAGGTCGGACCTGGAAACACCCACCCTTCGCCCCCACCCCAGTACCCAATCAGTCTATCTCCCCTCCTGGCTAAAAGACCTATAATTGGGGTCATTTCGTAGCCTCACCCAGCTGGAGAGATGCTGGGAGGAGATTATATCCCAAAGGAGCTGCAAGGACTGACCAGCAAGTGCCAGCAGCAGGAGGAGTCTGCACAGAATCGGATGCTGAGAGTGCTTGGTCAAAAGGGCCAGAACATAAAATTGGTTAAGGAAGACTTTACTGATTTGGGAGCATTCAGGATTCAAGGACACCAAGAGATGCTGGGAACTCCCTACTAGGATGTCTCCAAAAAGCATGAGAAAGCAATGGCCCACGCTGAGTGAAGTTAAAGCACCAAAACTGCCATGACAGACAGAGGAGGAAGGAATTCAAAGACTCCAGGAAGTGGGCATATCGGAATGGATATACTACCTATGACTGAAAACGATACCAATAGGCATATTTCATGGGAAGGCCCAGAGGACACGGCACATGGTGAAGGGGCACACCGTGGTGGCCTCCTCTGCAGGCCAGGGCTGACTGCGAGAGACGCTGTCACAGAGCAGAGCTTGCCGACATTAACAGATACAACGGTCCTCTGAAACAAGAGAGGCCAGACTGGCGATGGGGCTCACTTAGGGTTGCCGGGCAGGAATTCCCGCCCATTCTCAGGAATTTTTTTCGCTTTCTGGTTCCCGAATCCCGAGACACAAACTGCTTTCTGTTCTCCACGATGAATCATTTCCACAAATTGACGGCCAATACTACCACCCACCTGGGTTCGAGGAGCCGATTTTCCCGATTTCCCAACCAACTTTTCTCAGGATTCAGAAACAGAAAAGCGAAAAAAATTCCCAAGAACGGGTGGGAATTCCCACCTGGAAACCCAAGCAATAAATAGGAAAAATGAGTAAGAGATACATTGTGAGTAGTGCATTTATTTCCCATTGTGGGTATTACTGGGTTCAAGGAGCCAATTTTCCCATTTCCCGACCAACTTTTCTCAGGATTCGGGAACAAGAAAGTGAAAAAAATTCCTGAGAATGGGCGGGAATTCCAGCCCAGAAACTCTAGGCTCCCTATTAGAAGCCAGGCTGCATAATTATCATCATGACCAGCAAGATCCAAGCGGCAGCCCGGGGTCTGACCCACAGAGTCATGGAAGTCGTCGACAGAACACGGTGTCCTTAGGTGCAAAGTCAGTGGGGAGCCAACAAGAGTACTACTTAGTCTGCACCAACAGAAAAAATCAAGAACGGATGACTAAGCTGCTAAAGGTAGGCTGCTCCAATAAAGTCCTGATCCCTTCCCAGTTCCAGACCTGATCAGGTTTTTAGACCGAAATCCACTGACTGAAGAGGTAGCCAGTTCCCAAGAGGCCTTGCAACACCACGACAAGCAAATGTGGGCCTGACAACTCTGTCCTTCCCCAAAAGGGCCTGAGGCCATTTACCAGGATAACTACATCAGAGAAAGGGGAGCCTACATAGCTCAAGGCGTGGTAGACACAGCATCTGATGCAACACTTCTCAGAGATGGGGGGCAGCATCCTGGTATCCCCAGCAGAGTGGGGAAACATGAGGTCAAGGTAGTAAACAAAATCTTGGTCAACATCTGGCTCACAGTAGGTCCACTGAGTCCATAAATCCACCCAGTGGTCACTTCCCTGGTCCCTGACTGTATCATTAGAAGTGACAAAATTGGCAGATGGCGCCAACCCACAATGGTCCACAGAGTTAAGAATCATCGTCATGCGAAAGGTCAAGCAGAAGCCACTGATATCACCATCACCCCCCACCTGGACATCAAAAACATTATCACTCAGGGTGATGGTGGAAATTAGTGCCACCCCTCAGGACCTAAACCACACAGGGGTGACAGTCCCCATCACATCTCTGTTTAATTACCAACCTGGCCCTGGAAGAACCTAAATGGATCCTGGAGGGTGACCACAGACACCTACCACAAGCTCTGATTTCACCTGCTGTGCCAGGTCTTGTAGCTTAGAGCACATTATACGGCCTCAGGTACCAAATATGTGGCGGCTGATTTGCTGAAGGTATTATTTTCTATCCCAGTTAGTTCACATTCCCACTGAACAGATGACATTTACAGTTTTCGTTCCCGGCCTTTGTTAATTCTCCCCCTCACTGGCGTAACACAGTCCAAGGAGCTCTTGACCTTCTAGACCTTCGGCAGAACATTATATTGCTCCACTGCACCTCTGACATTATTGTTGAGCAAGCTAAAAGCCTTGGTTAAAACACACATACTCCAGAGGGTCAGATAAGCCCTACAAAGATTCAGGGGCCTCCCACAGACACACCATTTTTAGGAGTCAGTCATCTGGGGAGTGCCAGACAACCATCCAAAGTAAAAAACCTATTACTGCCTCTCCCACCTCCTACGATGAAGAAGGAAGCACAACAAGTGGGTCTCTTCGTGTTCAGGAGGCAGCATAATCCCCACCCAGGAACACTACTTTCTACAGAGTGATGCAAAAGGCCGCCAACTCCAAATCCGGCTCCGGTGAGAAAGGCAGGAGGGTTCCAAGCTGCAGTGCAAGCAGCCCTGCTGCAGGGGCCATACAATTCAGCAAATCCTACACTGTTCATGGGAAGATGCTGAGAGGAGTTGGTGGCCATACTGGGAGAATCACAATGCTGGTCTCTGGGGCTCTGGAGCAAAGCCATGCCATCTAGAGTAAAGAATTCTATGCCTTTGAAAAAACAACTTCTGGTATGCTGCTGGGCCCCGGTAGGTATGTAAGGAGTGGCCAAGGGACAGCAAAGAGACATGTGCCTGGACCCTACCCATCATAAGCTGTGTTCTGACAGTCTCACCAAGGCAAAAGTTTGGGTGGGACCAGAAACGATCCATCATTAAGATGGAGGTGGTACATCCAGAATTAAGCACATGAACCAGCAGCACGCACAATCGAGTTGCATAAGCAGGGAGCCCACCACTGTTGCACCAGCACCCCACCCTCTGCTGATGACTAAGGATGGAAGGATGAAAGCAGAGGGAAAAGCCCAAGCTTGATTTATAAATGGGTCAGTCAATAAAGGGGTACAAGCTGAAAACAGACTGTGCTGCAGACTCATTCAAGGATGGCTTTGAAAGACAGTGATGAGGGAACATCTTCCCACAGGCAGAGTTTCAGGCCATGTACCTGGTCATCCACTTTATGTGGAAAGAGAAGTAGCCTGAGGTTAGAACATAGATGGGCTCACGGCAGAAGCTCGTGGCCATGCCAGCTGGTCAGAGGCCTAGAAGGAAAAAGATTGGAAGATCGGGGCTAAGAAGGCCTTGGGATAGAGCATTGTGGGTGGACAAATGGAAGTGAGCACAGTGATCGCTACATCACCTGTGGATGTCCATCGGCGAGCACCCACTATGGAAGCGGTACTAACCACTGAGTTAACGAAATCACTCGGCCAGAGAGTGTCAGCCAGCCTCGCGCATCAGCCACCAGAGTTTACAGGATGGGTACAGGAACCAAATGGCCACAGCAGCACAGATGGAGGCTTCATGTCAGCCCAACAGCATGGACACCAAGGCTAAGCCAACCGCCACTGCTGAACGTCCAGCTGGCCACCTACAACAATCAATGCTGGGCCCCCAAACTGGCACCATTCCTTGGAGGAGACCAACCTGCCTCTTGGTAGGAAGCTGACTACATCGGCCCCATCCATCTTGAAAGGGCCAGAAGTTTGGTCTCGCAGGAAGGAACATGACTCTGGGTATGAGTGTGCCTGTCCGTGGGTCCTCAGGTCCAGCCCCACTACCCACCCAGGTCTCCCTTCAAAGAAGGGCCTGTGGGAACAGCAGTCAGCAGACAGCCTGCAGCCATCGGCTCCTTTAGGGTCAGCCTCTGCTGCAGATGCTCCTGCCCCAAAGTTGTGCCCTTCCTGGCGCAGCCTGCTCTGGGTAGAGGCTGATGGGGACAGGCAGAACATTCCAGCCCAATGCAAGACAATTCCGGCAAGCCAGGCTTCATCAGGCCCATCACCAGTGGACCTCTCCCTCTGCTCAGTCCTGCCTCTGCTCTCTTCCTGCCTAATCCCCATTAAACTTCTTGCAATCCAAACTTCATTTTCTGCTTTCAGAGATCCCCAACTGAGGCACATATGCAGACACTCACGAAGTGCAGATCTTGTCCCACAGTACCTTGCTACACTTGCCAACTTTCAAAGACAAATGAGGTAACAGTGCGGCAAGTAATTCAAATTGTACATCATTGTCTCACTTATTCCAATTATTGTTATGACCTCAAACAAGTTTTAAATAGAAATTAAGGATTTATCTATACTTTGTTTAAATATAATATGCTGAATCATAAAGTGACAATCCTGGGATTAGTAAGAATAAGCTATAAAAATAAAAGATAATGGGGAAAAATGAAAGAAAATAACTGAAAGAGAGTAGTTACATATAACTCTATTATGTAAAAGTATTCAATTCAATCAGCCAGACATATTTGGAGTGTCCCCGACGAACCAGGCCTGGGGGACACAGCTGGAACAGTCTGTGTGCTAGTCACAGTTTAGTGGGAACAACAGACTAACAAAGAGAATAGTACATACCCCAAGCACCCCAAAGGAAAGAGGACGTGTGCCTTAGGCACCTTAGTGAGAGCATTTCTCCAGAGTAATTCATAACCATTTGTAATAAAAACATGAAAAAAGATCATAATATGTACAGTTTTAGGATACGTAAAATAATAAAAAACAACTCAAATGCTTTGCCTGTTTTAAATAATGAACCTTCCAAAACTTGTTATAATTTCCCTGGTAATATTCCCTACTCCAACTCCAAGCTCAAGTACTGCTCTTTTCCACTTAACAGTAACGGAGACCATCAGGGAAAAACAAAAGACTTTTTCAGTGGTCTGACTTCATTTGTGGGGAAAAGAGTGGCAACAGCACCTGTCCACATCCAGCTTCTCAGTGCTACAAAGGTAACAACCCAAACCAGTTACCTCTTCTCCAGGATAAATGCTGTGTCTAATTCCTGTGCGTCTCGCCTTCGCACTGCATTTGCAGAGTGGTCCATCATTCATCTGTCAAAAACGAAAGGGAATTCGTTTTCACTGGGGGGAAATCCACAACATACACGAGGCTTCGGAAACTGTGTGGGTGTTAATGTCATGAGTCCTAAAGCTCTGAAAAGGCTGTCATGGTTCGGAGATTAAAGGTGTGTTCCAAAACCAATAAAGCCACATACTTGTCTATATTGTTGGATAAAAGGAAAACTGTGTGACAACGCCGGATGCATGCCCGTTACTTGTGCAGCCAAGCGGAAAATATCAGTGTCAGCGCACTGTTGGCCCCCATCTTCTCCTATCGCTCTTCAGTATGTTGCTCCTATTTCTTATTTCAGGGAAAATGACTCTTTTGCAAAAGAAAAGTATATTTTATTTACTGAAGAAACACACAGAATGCTTTGAAGGTGACATGCAGATTATATGTTCTCAAAAGAGAAACCTAAAGGTGTCAAAGCAGAGAGAAGAAAATGCCTACTAGAACCAACCCAAAATACTTTCAACACTAATCAGGTGAGTCTATGGCTGTTTTTTCACCTGAATTCATGTCACTGCCAGTGAACTCCACCCCCATGATTCAATAAGTGAGTAATGCCTGACTGCCTCTTAGGTAGAATGATGACAGCTAAGCACTGGGGGGTAGAAAAGGTGATCAGCAGTTCAGGGTCTGCATACAGTAAGTCCTCACTTAACATCACAGTCAAACAGGTTCTTTGAACTGCAGCAAAACGACATAACAAAACACACTGTACCACAGGCTAACTGATATAAACACGAGTTAGGTTCCAACGGCATCTCAACATCGTAACAAAACGACATTGAATAAAACAGCATTATTCAAGGACCTGCTGTACTCAAGGAATATTTATTCTAGACAGAAGAAATAACATACATACGATGTGCTTAGTAATTTTAAAGAAAAAAGATCAATCCAGATGGAGATACAACTGTCCTCAAAGAGACAACATGTGAAGGGCTGAACAGGACAGAAAAAGAAGATGGCTACTCTACACGAGGCACCAGCATGAGAAAAAAAAGAGATGGAAAAAAGCGTATGTTATGTTCCATGAACATGAGAGCCATGTAAATGGATCATAAGCGATCCAAAGGACCACAGAAGCAGAACTGAGGGCAAAATCTTAAAGGGCCTTAAAAGCCAGTTTCATCAGTTTATTCAATATAAATGGCAATCCTGAATCAAACAGGAGACTAGAGCATCAGTCTGGAGACAGAGGAAGTGGAGTCCCATCTCTTACTTTCTTTGTTTAAAAAAAAAAAAAAGTATTGTAACACATATATACATTTATACACACACACACTGACACACACAGACACACACAGATACACACACACACACACACACACACACAGAGTTCTTTACAGGGCTAAGGATTTTTCACTCCTTGTGTCCAATGAAAATATCTCAATAACACTTTGAAGAGAAATAGTAACGTGAGAAAACTATAACCTTCTTTATCCTTTTGGGAAATCTAAAGCTCCAGGTTGCACAGCAGAGGAATAACATTGTTACCTAAAAAAAATATCATGTTAAGATATTATCCGAAGTAACAGCTGGCAAACAGAGATATAATGGATTCCCTCAAAAGTCACAGCACACTTCTAATGCTGGTCACAACTTGTGATGGAAAATGTGGAAAAATCACTTAGTGGTCACTGATTTCCTGGGGAGCAGACAGACATCCTACAGTCCTGCCTTTTCGTAGGGTCTGGGCCCCAATGCAGATCAGCCCATTATAAAGCTCAGCTGTACAGAGGACACAAAACCCAATCTAGGAAACAGAATGGTGAGAGTGTGTAGAAGGCCCTGGTTAATCCCTGACAGGAATAAGAACCCACAGAAACCAAGGAGTAGGTACAGTCCAGTAAAAAAACCACATGGGGGAAGGGAATGACAACTGATGGACATGGGATTTCTCTCAGGGAAGATAAAAATGCTCTAAAATTAGATTATAATAGTGGTTGTACAATCCTGTGAATATCCTAAAAAACACTGAATTACACACTTCAAGTATGCAAATTATAAGGTATGTGAATTATAACTTACTAAAGCTATTTAAAGAGAACACATACATGATTAATATATCAAAGTAAGTTTCAAAATTCACTGACAATTGTAAACATTTCTGCTCAATCCCAAGGGAGCAAAAGGGACCACAAAGTACATCTGTCAGGCATTCTAACTATATTAATTCTACGAAGAAAAAAAAATTTAGATACAAGTGCCAGAAAAACATTCAAATTAACATTGAATGGTATGAATTTATTTGCAAACTATAAAATTTAAATTATTTTTTATAGGTACGTATTTTATTGCACTTAATAACTTCATACGCATTAAAGATACTATGTATGTATTGTATATGTGTAAAATACAAATCTCTTATAGAAATATTATTTTGCATTATGTATTACTTCATAACAAAACACTAAGTAGAAATAAAAATATGTCCAGTTATGCCATCATTAGCTCAAACATGCTTAACAAGGAAGAGAACTTATAAGGAAATGTACCTATTACCAACTAAGAAATACGAAGTCTTATAGGACTGAAGACATTGTTTACTATGTTGCTGCCAAATACCTTCCAGATGAACTGCTTTTAGAAAGACCTCCGAGTCCTCTCTGCCTCGTGCTACCATTTGTCTCCTTCTGTTCACTGTAAGTTTCATGAGCCAGCGCCATTATCGGGCTCCCTAACACAGGATTTACCAACATCGTCAAAAACGATTTAGGGAACAGTTGCTGTGGTGCTTCTGCTTTGGAGCTGAACTCTGAGGAACAACACCCAGCCCTGAGAGCTAACCCTAACCCTAAACCTAACCCTAACCTAACCCTAACCCTGAGAGGCAAATTCTGTTTCGATACCAGCCAACATGCATCCTGAGCCTGGAGTCATAAATGTGACGGACGTGTGGGTGTGCAACCTGCACAGCAAGAGCATAAAAACATGCACACCTGGCCTGGGTCGTTGTACCAAAGTTCATCGTGAAGTCGGTCAGGATGGGCCTTTTTGCGTTTGATTTCCGCAATGACGTCAAAAACTTCAGAATCTGAGCTGCTAGAACAGGTGCTGTCCTCATCAGACTCACACTCAGATTCGCTGGAACTTTCTAATAGAGGAGAAAGGAAAAACATGGAGAGAAGTTAAAGAAGTTCACGAGGTGGTTCTATGTCAAGACTTGCAAATGACCAGACCTCTAAATGTAAGGACAGCTGTGTACGCTTTCAGCAGATACCCGAGTGCCTACTCTGCACCAAGGACTCCGCCAAGCAACACCATGAAAAACAACATAGCCCATAACACAAAGTCACGATCTAGCTGGGGAAGCAAACAAAGTTTTCACAGAAAAAGACTTAACGAACAATGCCAGAGAAAATGCAAACCACAGTGGCAGTGTGGGGTTTCACATTTAAAAAGGTGCAGCAATTCAGAAAAGCGCATGTCCCCCCAATCTGGAAAAATCACCGACGGTTTCCTGGCAGGGATGTACATGACCCAGGCGGGGGGGAGAGGGGGGCTGCGCTGAGGAGGTGAGAGGAAAGCAACACAGATGGAGCACTGCAGGCAGAAGCACAGAGGCACGGGCCTGGGTGGACTCTGGCTGGGGCAAAGGCCCCACATAAAAATACAGGGAGATGAGGGGTTGAAGTGTCGGGACTGCCAGACTGAAGGAAGAGTTTAATTTTTTTTCTCTCAATAGTAGCAATAAAAGGTATTAGTCCTTGGAAGGGACTGGATAAAAAGAGACTGAGAATTATGCTAAGTGACATGAGCCAGTCACAAAAAGACAAATACTGTGTGATTCTATTTATACGTCGTACCTAGAGTAGTCAGATTCATAGAGACAGAAAGTCGACTGGTGGAGGGCAGGGATGGGGAGTTGCTGTTTAACGGGTATAGTTTCAGATTAGCAGGATAAAAAGAGTTCTGGAGATTTTACAACAATGTGAATATACTTAACACTACTGAACTGCACACTTAAAAATGGTTAAAAGATGGATTTTGTGTTATGTGTATTTCACCACAATTTAAAAAAAACAACAGACCTAGAACTTAGATTAACCTTACAAGAGATTAACATAGTACAACACAGTAATAAAATCCAACCTTTACACAGTTGTGTTTTTGAGTGCACTGCACGAGAAAGATGCTATCGTCCTCTCTCTTTTACAGATGAGAAAAGTGAGGCACGGAGAAATGAAAACATTTGCCCAAGGTCCCATGTCAAGTGGTGGAGCAGGGATTGGAACCCAGGCCAGCTGGATCAGTGAGTGCTTTTACCCACCACGGAGACTGCGGGTCCGCATGGAGACACAATGAGGGTGGGCAGAGGCAAGCCAGAGAACGTGCAGGAAAAGGCATACAGAACGTCACATCTACAGACAGCATTCTCTTAGGGGCTAACAACACAAAGCAGTATAAAAGCAGTTTCTATCCTCAAAGATCTCAGAAGCTACTTGGAACCTCAGACACATAAAAAATAGACCAACAGATGAGAAACTTATGGAAACTGTCTATGTGAGGAGAGAGAAACCTTCGAACAGAGCTGGGCTATGGCCGGTGTTTTCTCAGCAAACCAGGATCCCACTGGCAGTGGACGGGACCACGAGGGGATGCCTGCCTGGGAGAGGCACAATGCACAGGGAACAGGCTCCTGCTTGTGGGGGGAGGCTGGATGAGGGGCCCTTCTGAATCTGAAACTAGACAATTCCACAAGGGACACAGCCGTTAGCGTGCCTTGCAAAGGAGATCTCCTAATTGAGGAAAACTAAGATAAAAAAGAAGGAAGTTCCATTGCTATGTGTTTTCCTTGACTGTAATTAAGGAAAATAAAATGGAAAAGAGGAAATTTCAATTTGGGACTCTCAAGGACACACCCAAAATCCGGGATTAAGCAAAAATAAAAGAGCACAGGGTCTTGGTCTAGTGAACCTCTGACTCACCTAAATCTTCGTCTAGCTTCGTCTTCGGAGGTTCCCATGGAGGTCTGGCAGCTTTGGCCTTTTCTTGCCGGCTCCCCAACTCTTCCTCAAATTTGTCATACAAATCACGGAGCCTACTTGTTCCAACTACAGTAGAATCTCCCTTTGAAAAATAAAGGATCGGTATTAGAAACTATATTAAAAGTAGTCATACCAAAGAGACCTAAGACCTCACAAGTAATAAAAGATTTGTAACAGGAAGGTGCTATTTTTCAACCCTCAATAACAGACAACTAAAAACATAATGCCCCGTGCTGGCATGATGTTCTGAATCGTTCGCACTGTTGGCTGACACGGTGCTCACAGGAAGGGGCATTTTGCCAACATTCAAAACCATTAGAACTGTTTATCTTTGCCCTTTTGATAGGACAAAAAGATCATGACCCCCTGAGCATTCAAAATACCCGACACCCTTCTAGGAAGCATACACTGCCCCTGCTAAAATATCACTGACAGTCTATCTTTCACATTAATCCGGTGATCAAAACGAAATATCTATATATCCCACACAAACCCCCCCCCCATAAACACAGGGATTCATTCTCTCTCTCTCTCTCTCGCTCTCTCGCTCTCTCGCTCTCTCTCTCTCTCCCCCCACAAACAGGGTTCTGCAATACATTCCTAGAGGAAGTTCTCCACTGTTCCGCACTCTCCCCCACCCCACAGGTTGAAAATCGTTTTAAATGTCCATACTCTTTGACTTATTTAGTAATTTTCAAAATATAAGGACCAGACCTTTCCGATGTGAAAAGAAAATTAAAGCAAATCATAAAATCTGCAGTGACCCCACAAGGATGTAATTGTTTTCCCTCAGCCCCACCTCATTACTGACACTGGTGCTGCTAGGATCGCGGTGACATTCTTACCACCTCCCTGCGCCAGAGGACAAAACACAAAGGCGGATGCTGGGCTTCTGGTTTTTCAGCCTTCCTTCTACACTGCAGTTTCAATACACCCATAAAAATGACAGACAAAAAGGATCTGCTGTTCAAATGCTCTGAAGCTCAGTAACTTCAATTCTGTTGTTTTGTTTTAAGAATAATAATACTTAGAGCAGCCACTGTGCCCTTCTGCCTTGCAACACAACCATGATTCCTCTCAGATTCGGGGCAGAGAACTTCTGGTCTCAGGGAAGTAAGCTGAGCCACACCAACCTTGGTTCCCCCACACCAACCCCCAAAAGACATCCCCGCCTAATTCCCTGGACACTGAATGTTACTTTCCATGGCAGAAAGGAGCTTGCAGATGTGTTTGAGGTACAGAATCTGAGATGGGGAGGTTATCCTGAATTATCTGGGGGGGACCCAATATAATCAGAGCCTTTAAAAGCAGAGACCCTTTCCCAAAAGCAGAGACTCAGAGGTGCAACAGAAGAAGAGGCAGGAGATCTTCAAAGCACGGAAGACCTCGACCACACTGCTGGTTTTGAAGATGAAGGAAAGGGTCCATGAACCAAGGAACGTACATGGCCTCTAGAAGCGGGAAATAGCCCCTACCTGCCAGCCAGCAAGGAAACAAGGATTTCAAACATACAGACACAAGAAACTGAACTCACCAACAATATGAATGAGCAAGAAAATAAATTCTCTCCAGTAGACACCGTGAATTAGCCACTGAGACCCAAGTATGACTTGTGACCTGCAGAACCGTGCGATAATAAATGTACGTGTTTCTGGTAATTTGTTATGGCAGCGACACAAAATGAATCCCTGAGGAAGACAAGTGATGCAGTTCTGGAGAAGAGATGGGAGAAGAGATCGAGGGAACTTGGGCCAAGTTACTAGAGGAAGACTCACCCAACACTGCCCTCTGCCTCCCGTGTCTGGTGAGTAAAGACAGAGGTGTGTAAGGGCGCGATGCCTGGAGCGTCTGCAGTCACCCTGCAACTGTGGGGGATGCTCCGAAAGACAGCAGATGCCAACCTAAAGCCCTGCCATCACTGAGCCACTGAACAAACCCTGGCCACCACCTCCCTCCAGACATCTTGTTGAGAAAAATAATTCGGCTCATTTCAGTCTTGATGAGTCAAGTACTATTACAGCCTTGCGCAGCATGACCTTGGAGGCACGTTCTGAGAAACACACCATTATGCAATTCTGTGGTGTATGAACATCACAGAGTGCACTGACACACACCTGGACGGTCCAGCCTACTATCTACCTGGGCTGCATGGTGCAGCCCTTTGCTCCTAGGCTACAAGCCTGTAGAGCATGTTACCATATAAAATAACGTGAGATTAAAGGAAACACAGGAGAAAATGACGCGATCAAGAGACGCAGAAAACACGAGACACATAGGGCTGCCGCCAATGTAACACTTTTTAAAGTAGAAAGAGTACACTCTAAAATAAGACTAAAAGTATAGTGATAGTATTGTAAATACATAAACGAGTAACAGAGTCGTTCACTGTCATGACCAAGGACTATGTACTGTCCATCACTGTGTGCGCTGTACTTCATACAACTGGCAGCTCAGCAGGTGTATTTATACCAGCATCACCACAAACACGTGAGTAATGCGTTGCACTGTGATGTAACGATGGCTCCAAAGTCACTAGGCGACAGTCTTCAGCTCCGTAGACTCTTACGGGACCACCATCATACATGCAGCCCATCACGGACCAAACTGCCGCTATGCAGTGCACGACTGTACTTACAGCAACGTTCTTCACTGACAAATACACTCTTTCCAGAGATGGTCTGAGGGTTAAACAATGTAACACGAGAAGCATGGAGTGAAGTTCTGGTACCATCAGAGGGTTTGGCATGCGAGCCTTCCCTTCCCTGGATTATATGAATTATGACTTAAAATCCTGCTCTAATTTTTCAAGTACAGTATCACACCCTATGAGAGGTTTCTTCCAAACACAGGTGAGTCCCCACAAATAAGGATTCAGTCCGAGTAAAAGCTATTTTCACAAAATTCCAAACAACAGAACGCTCTTATCTGACCCCATGCACTAAATCTAACATCTCCAAGCTCATGTGTCCCAAATCTGGGGATATTCTTTCCTTTCTCTTTCATTTAATCAATGAACATTACTGTGTGTCTATCCTGTGGCAAATGTGCCTAAATTACTGGGATGGAGGCACAACGCCTGTTGGGAAGAAAAGAGAGTACAACAAGCGAGTGTCAAGCAGTAAAATGGAGATGGAAGAAAGAAAAGGGGAAGAGAAACGAGCATACGGAGATCGCGGAGTCCATCACAGCACTGAGAATACAGGTGTGCTAAGCCCCAGGAGCCCTGTCTCAAGCAGCATGTGTGCTGAGTGTCTAAAACCCCACTAAGGGTGACCAACCTGCCACTCCACAAACCAGCAGATATGCACAAGAGACGTCCTATGTTCTCTTCGGTCAAGGACACACTTGTAGGGGACAACTCAAATTCTTGCTTATTTCCCATTTTGGGACACACACACACACACACACACACACCACAAACTGCATAAAGTAGTTAAAAGTGAGAGCTTACAATACGACTAGTATCGAACTAGCAGTGTCATAAAAATGCAGAACAAAGAGATACTTTAATTAATCTACTGCACTCTTGCCTATGTAACACAACTTTTGTCTACAATACTGGTTCTCAAACGGGGTGTGGGGGGGAGTCCCCCAGGGGACACTGGGCAATGTCTAAAGACAGCTTTGGTTACCAAAACTGGGGAGGGACTTTACTGGCATGTAGTATAGAGCCCGGAGATGCAGTTCAACGTCCCACAAGGCACAGGGCAGGTCCCACCACAAAGAATTCTCCAGCCCAAAATGCCGGTAGTTGCGAGGTTGAGAAACCCTGGTCTATAGCCTCTGTCCTACTTCAGACGTACCACCTGATCCATGGGGTCACTGGAGTAGTAGTTTTCTGAGTGGGTACAGCGAATCCACACAGGCTTCAGAAGTTCTTCTTCTTCTTCCTCATTTTTGTCAGGAAGCGTCTCCTCTAGCTCTTTTTCCTTGATTGAGGTATAATTCTTCTCTTTGCCAGAGCTCTGGTTGTCGCTCCATCTGTCTTTTTCTTCCTCCCAACGCGCTCTCTTCTTCTCCCTACTTGGGGAGCGACTTCAAAAGGAGGCGAAGGAGGCTAATTATTAAAAATGTCTTTCTATTGTAAAAGCATACTACTTCACCTGTTCCGTTCATTTTTCACCTAAAATAAAAATGCCATGCGAAACCACCATCTTTACTTTTGTTCAACCAGCGAGTCCCAAGCACCAGTCTGGTGGCATCAGAATCACCTGAAGTTACTTGTTTAAAAATACAAATTCCCAGGCCCTACCCCAGGTCTACTTACTGATTCACAGTCTCCGGGGGTGGGGCCCAAGAATCTGTATTTTTAATAATCTCCCCAGGTAATTCTGGTGTGCATCCAGCAGGTTCAGGAACAACTGGTAAACCATAATTCCTAGAAGAGAAAGATACTTGGGAAGTACTTGGAAATCTCCACGTATAGACAACTTCAGCAATGAGAACACTAGCTTTGAGACCTCCACATCCTGCTTTGCTAAGAAAAAAAAAAAAAGGCTTCACAAACATGGTCTCAACTTGGCCCTAAGTTTAGCCTGAGGACCATAATCCAAAAATGAACTGTTATGTCATCCCTCCACATCTCTCTGGAAGCTCAGTCAGATATTACTACTTCATGAACCAGGACTTTGCGTAATTCTGATCCCCACAAATACTAATAATATTAACTTAATTAAAAAATCGTAAAAACAACTCTATCTCCTTGAATTTCTGGAGTCTGAAATTTGCAAAAGCCCATCCAATGGATGCTCTTGGAGGGAAGAACCCATAGGACAGATTTTCATTTAAGCCCAAGAAATTTAGGTGGAACCATACAGATCTTAAGAATCCAGCCAAGGAGAGTAACCGCTTTATTCAAGTTACGTTGGCAGCCTCTGTGGCTCCACTAACAGTTACTATTATCCAAGAAAGTTTACAGCTGGATCAAAGTCACAAATTAACTCTTTCCATCAATTCTACCACTAACTTCTAATTTTATGAAAGGAAAAGTGTGAGTGTGTTAGGTGTGTATACATCGGGGGAAGGGGTGGGTAACTAGAAAGATTATATATATTACTTATTGATATAACATCTAAATGTTACAGTGTACATCATTAGCTTTGTTACCAGAAAAAGTTACTGCAAAGTAAAACGTATATACAGAGTGCCATTATGTGTACATATTTTTTTTGGCACCCTCTGTATGTTCACTGCAAACAAATAAATAAATAAAGCATTAACAAAACTAAAACAAAAATCACCATAACACAACACAAAGAACCACTATTTCACAAATGTGTTGAAACATATAAATATATAAATAAATCTATACAAGCTTTAACAAAGCAACTGCCCTTACTCAGTGGTAAATCAGGAACACCTTTCTAATATTTTAATACATCTATAACTGAACCATTTTTAATAAATGCATATTATTCTTTCATATGTATATACCATAATTGAACAAATCCGATCAGTCATTTTGGTTGTTACCATTTTTTTTTTTTTTTTTTTGCCATTGTAACCAATGCTGTCATGAACACATTTGATCTCTGAACACCTGCCAGGTTATTTCAAACAGTGTGCATGTACATTTTCTTAAGTCTTCTCTACAGATAGGTAGCGCCATGCTAGACTACCATCAAAACCATATTGAATTCCCATTTCCACATATCCTGTCAACATGATATTTTTAATATTTGCCATTCTGATGAAAAAAGTGTCTCATTTAATTCAACTTGCAATTTTTTATCACTACTGAAATGATACATTTCACGTGCACTTCTTTTATGAACTTCCCAGCTATATGCTGTGCCAATATTTTTTAAATTAGGATTGTAGTCCTTTTTATTTACTGAAAGACTCTTTTAGTAAGATAACCACCCTACTTCTGTCATATGTAACATAACCTTTTTCAGTTTTTTGTTTTCCTTTTAATTCTATCTGCTTATTGCTACATATAACTTTCATATGGCCAAATCTACATATTTTTTAATGTATGAGTCCTCTTTAGTGTTATGCTTGTAATCCTTTCCCATCTCGAGATTAAATATTTTCTATTTTCTTCATTTACTTTTAACAGTAAATTTTTTTACTCTCTCTCTCTCCAAGATCTAAGGCAGAAATTTAATTGCAGTTTTTTCCTCCACATGGCTTGCCAATTGTCCTGTTTCTCCTCTGATCTGAAAAAACAACTTTATGGGAGATGTCAATTTTTACATTTACTTGAATGTTGCTCAGTATATTTCATTGATCTATTTATACCCACATCAAATTGTTTTCTTAGGTGTTTACAGAACATTTTTATACTACTAAAGCTGCATGATAATTTTTCTTCATTATTCTCACCTCTATTCCAAAGAATCTGACTCCTTATGAAGTTCTAAAACTCACACTTCAACTGGTTACATAAAAATCATAGATTACTTTGAAACAAAACTGGTATTCTTACAATACTATCTTCCAATTCTACTATGGGACTATGGCATGCCCTCCATTCATTTATATCACCTTCCCTGTCATCAGCTACATTTATGTTTTCTTCCCATTGATCTACATATTTAAATTTATTAACATTTAATTTTAATTGATTTAAGTTTTCTACAGCGAATCAATATTTTTTTTTCCATTACATTTTCTCAGTAGGTATTCCTGGTTTATTTGTGAAGGCTATTAATTTTGGCATGCTTATTTTATAAATGTCAACCTCAGTGAGTTAATTCTCATTGTCTCTTTGCTGATCCACTTGAATTTTCCTGATAACATTAGCTAATAATGGCAACTTAGTGCCCAGTGGTGCGGTTTTGTTTGTTTTGGGTGCTTACTGCCAGCCCGAGACTCTGCTAAGCACTTCACTGACACTCATATTTAATCCTTCCAAGAACCCTATGAGGCGGCTATGAACATCCCCTACAGAGGAAACAGAATTAGAAATTATGTCATTTGCCCAATATCACAAAGCTAGTGAGTGGTAAACGCTAATATAGATGTTTGTCACAGACATTTTGACATGTACTAAAAATCCCACTAAATGTTTACTGTTACCAAGAAACACGGGCAAAAGACAGCTTCACCCCATCCCCTTCAGGCAGGTATACGGAATGATGGATGGTCAGGGTTGTCTGTTGTGAACATCAATTACTATATCCTTTTTTTCTTTTTTTAACTCTTTGAGGAGCATTTCAAAACAGGGTATCTTTTATAGGTAAATGTCTCTGGCATTTCAAATTTCAAAATCCAAGCTCGAAATTGTTTCCTAATAATATGCTTTATTACAAACTATGATAACTTTTCCTCCTTTTCAATATTTACATCTCTAATTTTTATTTTCTCATCTACTGTACTAGGTAGAACTCACAGAATCAAAGTCTCTGCCTTCTCCACAAGCAACTGAACATGGAGAAGAAACCACTAAATTGAAGAGGTTCCCAGCACTTTACATTACAAGCCATCAGCCTCAAATGGGTCCTCAATGATTTCCACCAACACAACACCTTGGCTTTTTTCCTATCCTTGTCTCTTCCTCACGCCCTTTCTCACTGAACAAACTCTTCCTAGTGAATCCCGTCTAATCCATGGCATTTAGTATTTCCATCCAGGATCTCTTTTCTGAATTTGACACCTGGATATCCAATTAACCACCACACAAATCCATGCAGTTGTCTGTCAGATACTCGAACTCCACATGCCCCAAAATGAACCTGTCCTCTTCTTCTTCCTTAGTGTTCCCCACCCTCAACAGGGATAACAGACCTCAGCTGAAGCCTGTTGAGACTTCTTCCCTCACTATCAGTTACCAAGTCCTACTGACTATCTAGGTATCTAGTCACCACCTCTAATTACCTCTGCTTTTTCCCATTACCACTGCCCAGGTCTAGGCACAATCACTTCTTTCACAAATTACTACAAAAGGATTTTAAACTCATTTCCCGACCTCCAGGCTTGACCTTCTCATAGCATTTCTCCACACTGCAACCTTCACACATGCTCTTTTCTGTTCCCCTACGACCCCCCTCCCCTAATGCAGTCCTCTGCATACTTTAGGTATCTATAAAATGTCAATTTCTCTATGACTATCCTAGACTGCTTTTCACTGCTGTGTTCCCAGAGCAACATGTCACTGCTCTATCAAGAACATTTCTCACAGCACTTAACTGTCATGTTCCTGCAAAGTAGAGGCTGTTGCTAATGACTGTATCACTTGCACCAGTACAATACTTAGGACACACAGTAATACAATGTTTTCCTTTGCTTGTTGATTAAGTGATACAATGTTTTCCTTTGCTTGTTGATTAAGTGATACAATGTTTTCCTTTGCTCGTTGATTAAGTGATACAATGTTTTCCTTTGCTTGTTGATTAAGTGATACAATGTTAGGTGAGTGATAGGCAATGGGGCCTCCTTGTGTTTTTCCTAACTTGTATGGGAAGGCCTATAAGGTTGCAGCATTAAATCTGGTTCTTTTGAGATGGTGTTGATCATGTTCATCATGAGATAAAGCCCTCCATCATGATGAAGATGATGAAGTGCGCTGATATTCCCAGTATACCAAAGTTTCTACTCAGAAATGAATTCTGATTTTATTTGAAAAATACCTAATAGGCAGGTACTCAGAAAATTCTATTGATTTTCACACGAAGGATTAGTTGCATATTTCCTAATACTAACCTATCTGTCCATGCCATTTCGGAAGAAACTCTCATTTTTTTTTAACACACTACAGAAAACAACTTGTTAGTCCACGATCAGTATTTTCATATCCATATTCATAAGAAAGACTGTATTTTAGTTTTCTTTTCACTGGTTAGGTTTTGCCATTTGAGTTTTTCTGATAACACAGCATGAGCTGGACTTTCCGTCCATCTTCTTCAGTGTTCTAGAACAGTTAAAAACTCTTTTACAAATTCTTTTACAAATTCAACTTTTTCAATTTTTTCCCCAGTTATTGGCCTATTAAAATTTTCTGCTTCTTGTGTGAAATTTCTAAATTTTGGTTTCATAAAAATCAACCTATCGCATCCAAGTTTTACAATTTTTTAAATAAAATATCTGTACTTAATACTAATGCATTATAATTTTTAAATCTCCTTCATTCCTATAATGATACATTCTTTCTCATACTTAATGGAATGTATGTTTTTCTCTTGCTTTGCTACTTTTTGAATTGTATGACCTTTCAAAGAAATTTGCATTTGTTTACAAATACCATTGTTTCCCCGAAAATAAGACCTAGCTGGACCATCAGCTCTAATGCATCTTTTGGGGCAAAAATTAATATAAGACCTGGTATTATATCATATTATACGCGGTTTTATATTAAAGTAGGACTGGGTCTTACATTAATTTTTGCTCCGAAAGACACATTAGATGGTCCAGCTAGATCTCATTTTCGGGGAAATATGGTAGTATTGTTATAACGCTATTGTGTTTTCTATTTCATTAATTTATTTTATCTTTGAATACCTTTTCCTGCTTTTATTATACTCTACCAATTTCTAGAACCAAATAATCAAATAATAATTATATACATATAGTTATCATTTATTTGCTACTAACTTTGGGCCCAGTTCTAAGTATTTTACATGTATTATCTCAATAAATATTCACCATTCATGGTAAGTATAACAGTCCTTATTTTAGACAAAGACATTAAAGCTTAAAAAGGTTAGATAACTGCCCAAAACCAAAGTTGGGAGAACTGATAATTGACCCCAAATCTGTCATACTCCAGAGTGCTATTCTTAATAACCATTACGTAAGACCATGAATTTTACTTCTCGGTATAGAATTGGTTACATCCTGTAATTCTGGTTTATAGCAATCTCAATATCATTTTTCTAAATAAAGTATACCTGCAATTTGGTTTTTTTCTAAAAAAAAAAGTACATTTAAAGACATAATTATGAATTTGTAAGGTTTTTAAAAAAAAACTTGAATTATTAATGTATACTTTTACAGCAATTGAGGTCAGAAAAAGTGGCCTGTATAATTTCTAATTTTTGCAAATTTATCAAGAAATTTCCTTGTGCCTAATCAACACATCTTGAAAGTAAAGATTTTTAAGTTACTGCTGCTTTAGCTTTTCATGGGGCATTTGGGAAGACTCGTAGGCTACGTTGAAGACTTGGCCGATAATTTGCATAAGCACAAAATCTGAATTCAAGGAGATAATCTTCTGACTTCTTTCAGTGTGAACTCCTTGCTTACCTTCCAGATCTCTTATACTCTTTTTTGTAGGACCTTTCCAGAGATGGTGACCGTCGGCTGTCCCGATGCCTGTGTCTCTCCCGTTCCCGCTCTCTTAAAGGAATTAATACACAGAGCTGTTTTCAACAGAAAGACTCAAAAACACCATCTCTTTTCCCTGAATTCATCTTCTAAATAAATGGACCTCGCCTAAGGATTTTTCAGGTACTATTCTCTATGGGACACTTTTATTCATCCTTCAATTGTTAGACGATTAAAGGGGCTTTTCACTTTACAGAAGTTAACTAACTTGTTTTCTTTACAGAAAGAAATCATACTTGATGCTAAGCAACAAAGGGAATTTTATCATAATCTATAAAGACCTTCCAAGCAGCCAATACTTGGTTATTTAACCTACACGGAAAACTTTAAAGGGTTCTACTGTCTACTGATATCTAGGAAACTCCCAAATTCATCCATCAAATAAATGCAAAGTAAAGCTTTTATAGTAAAGATTAGCATGATGTTCTACAATGAAACAGTTCTAAACTTACACAGGTTATAGGTCTGAGCTGTAGTTCTAGCTATCACTAACTGCCAAGAGACTATAAGTCACTTTGCCTTTAAATGTTATTTTTATCTACAAAAAACTCTAAATGGAGACTCTGAGGTTACTCAATGTAAAAATAGAATGAAGAATTTTAAAATCTCCCTATGTAAAACTGGGAAAACTTAATAATAATTTAATAAGTACAACGAATATCTGGAACAAAAATCAGAATTCCAGTGTGTTTGAATCACAAATCTAAGGGAAATAACCACCCAATCTTAGAATGAAAAAAAAAAAATGCTGTATTAGCCTGAGTCCAGCAAAAAGACTTTAAAAATGAACTCAAAAATATCCCACAACCTATAGCCAAAAAGAAGAAATGAAAATACACTGAAATCAAAACTTAAAAAACTGACAGAGAGATCCGTGACTGCTTACATGTCAAAACGAGAATTGTTTCTTTCACTTAAAGATCAACACTTCCTCAAGGAAGACTCCTTTGAAAAATATACTTTTGACATATACATAACGCCTCAGGCAAACAGCAGCTGCCCAAAATAAAGTAGCCAGAGTACAGGATTCTACATACTTTATCTGACACACTTCTAAAATTACAGTCTACTCTTAGGCAGTAAATCCCAACTAGTGAGCAGTACAACATGACAAAGATATAACGTAATTTGTATTGTATCATGGCTGCTGAAAAGAACGATTACCTATATTTTCAAATAAAAACTCTACATAGAAGATATACCTAATTTTGTTTGTTTTTTAACATCTAGGCAATAGAATTTTGCACTCAAGAACAGCACTGCTGATGATGACTGCTACCTCTAGGTGGGTATGAATTCAAAAGACCAATTTGGATATAAATCTCATCAGTAACACTATATGATGAACCCATTTAAAGCAAGAAAGACAATGTTTGGGTTACTTTTCCAAAGACTCCTCCTTGTTTATGAGCACTAAGATATTCCTCAGGTACAGAATACTAGCTCTCCAACGGCTACACATTGTCCTCAATAGACAGCTATAGCAGTTACTGTGCTACAGCACTACTCAGTGCTGGGAACCCTCTGCCTTAACTGCGCTGCCAACAACATGCTCAGTGCACTGCATCTGTGGCTGATTCTTTTCCCATTTCCCACAGTAACTTTGACTTTTCATGATAACAAACACATATATTCACTTCTTCACAAATTTTCTCTAGAAAAAGTTTGCCCTAAAATAATCCTGTAATTATTATTGAACCACATTTCTAAGGAGGAGAAAAAGAAGGAAAATGGTATTTGAAAAAGGACAGATTCACTTACCCCAAGAAGCAAGGGGCGAGGTAGCAGAGGACACTATAGAATTTGCATCAACTTACCATAATCTAATGCATAAATTTGTGAAGTTTTGGTTTTCTCCAATATACTTCTAGAAGTTATAGTAGGTCTTCACATGGTTCACGTTTATTGCACAGAAGCACTGCATATAAGACAGATGACTGACACCCTACTTAAGACCCCAAAGGGAGCCGATTATAAGGTGGCTGTGACACTAAGGCAGCTCCAGAGCAAACACCCCAAGTACAGCTTCATAAAACAACTCCAATATAAATGGAGGCCACTTAGAAAGATGAGCTACCTGCCTATGTAGGCCCCTCACAGTCAAGGAGCTGTGGTTTAGGATAATGGAGATTAACAGTAATTCTTCTGGCACTTGATTTCACTTACTGATAGACAACCTCAGTTAACAAGATATCTGAGTGTCTTCTTACAAACACATAACTTCAAGCGTAAGCCTGGATGGAAAAATTTAGGATTTTACAGCAGAACCCTAAAACTTCAGCTCTATCTTGAATACCATAAAGCAGAAAAACAAATGCTATCCAGAAGACTGAAGTTTGCAGCAAAATGTTTCCCCAGAGAGAGGATTATTAATAATCATTTTAAAGTCTGAAGCAAACTATTAACAAATTCTTTCCACTTTAGATTTTCATCATTAAATTGTAAAATATTAATAAACTATCAAAGGTCTCTGCCAACTAGTCCGTCACAGAATAATGAGGAACAAAATTGACGAGGAACAGTAATTCAAGCTGCAAAGATTTAAAAGTCTACCGACTCAGTCAGCTTTAGCTCACCAGAAATCAGTCATCTCTGCAAGAAACACATTCCCTTTTCCCTTCCACTGGGGTCAGGAAGAGGCAGCCAACGCCTTTCAAGCACTCGTCACTTTCTTCAGGGCTAAGAATGACCACCATCATTTTACTGGCAAAATGTTCAGTCACAATCAAACCGGCAGCCATGAGAACAACATGGAAACTGAAAAGTGAACTGATCGCATAGTTGCTAAGACCAACTCTCTACAAACCCACCTAATGCAGTGACCTGGTTTGGGGGGCTCAAACGTTTTCATCACAGAAGTTCCACAAGACAATGAAGGTAAACTGATCATTGTCACAGAAAGAGAAGCACCATTACTAGCCTGCTAAGTGGAAAACCTAGAACCTTCATCAACATAAAGAGTTCACTGAAGGTACAAGTAAATATTAGCATAACCATCACCTGTGTATTTTTATTTTTCCATCTAAACCAATGGGTCTTAGACTTTTGGGTATTATATTCATACTACCTCTTGAGAATATGCTGTTTAAGCTACCAATTTACTTATTAAAAAACATACATACACATAAAATTTTGCATGTCACTTCGGATCATTTCTAGAAGCGCATCTATGAATCCCTGTTTAAGAACACCTGCTGAAAACCTTATTCTCTTGTGCATACAGACATTTGGTCTTTTGGGAAAAAAAATGTAATCTGAAATGGAACAGTATTTTTTAAATACAACTTTCTTCAGTATGAATTTCAGTGCAGCAAAGGCAGGTCAAAAGCAATTTTGAAAACTACAATTTTGATAATGTGTAACTATTATTTCATTTCACAAGGAAACAATGTACAACAGACTTCCACTTATCTGAAAACATCAGAAAGTAAGTTCTGCTTTCTGTTAATTAGTTTGGTTCTTAATTGGTAATATACACAGATCACCAATTCCAAAATAATCCAAGTGCTGTAACCTGAAACGATGATCATACTGCACCTCATTAAATATAACGCCAAAAAATCTGTAAGCTCGCACACTGGATCATCATTAAAATGTCAGCTGCATTATGCAGCGTAATCAGCGTCCATCGAAATGAAATCTACATTGATGATTTTGGAATGCTTTTCAAAGGTGGCTTTTTCTGACATCAATTTCTCATCAGTTGTCTGTTCCACTTTACAACGGCCCAAAATATGCTTTCTTTCCTTTTATACACTAAATGGACTGCTGGACCTTTGTGGTTTGGTTTGCTGACAAACAGAAACGGCCTGTGTCTGGGCCTCTGCAGTTCGCTAACCACCACATGGGTTTTACCTGCTGCGCTCATAGCTCCGGTGGCGAGATGGCGTTCTCCCTCGGTCGTAATCGGATCTGTAGCGGCTGTCTTGTCTCCTCCTGTCAGGGCTGCGGCCGCGTTCCCGCCGCTCCAGGGACCGATGCCTCTCGCCTCGCCCGTGACTGTGATCCCGGTGCCTGTGGTCGTCATAGTGCTTGAGCCTTTCTGGGGACCTTCTCTCACTGGGAGCCTTGGGCAGTGGGTATGGAGGGAGATGCCTAAAATGAGGACTGCTGCTGTTGTTAGCACTGGGTGGGAAAGAACTGGGGTTGTTCTGGAAGCTATTAAAATTGGGAGGTGGGAAATTGTGGTGCGAATATCCCGGGGGATACTGATAATTGACCTGCTGTGGCATGACCGGAGGGGGTGGGGGGTGGGGCATGGAAGGAGGGGGCATCATGAAAGGGAAAGTGCCTTGTCCAGGAGGTGCTCCAGGGACTGGGGGGTTATTAGGACAGGGCATCGGAGGCGGCATGGGAGGAAAACAGGGAGGTACTGGGAAGGGGGGCCTCATCTGGTGGTTGGGGAAGGGGGGTCGGATTGGGCAGGGGGGAAGAGGGCCTTGTGCTGACGGCGGCATGGGGGGAGGGAAGGGAACAAAGTCTGGTCGTGGAGGCAGAAAATTGGGAGCTGGAGAGTTCGAGAACGTGGTGGAAGGAGCACTTGGAGGTTCATATTGATATTGCACGGGAGGCTGCTGAGGGTGAAGCAGTCTCAGATTTTGGGGCCTGAAGGCTGGTGCTGAGGGTCTGGCTCCATGTCCTCCTCGCCCTCGGGGACATCCTCGCCCCGGGTGGAATGACATTCTATGGCTTTGTTGGAAGAAAGAAAAAGAGAAAAAAAAACTCACTAAGTAAACAGGGTTTCACAAATGCCTGAATATCTTTAAGAGCAACTGACAGACCCCTTAGGCCACTGGAATATTTCACCCACCTAAGACTGAGTTCTCTGTAATATCTGATGCTCCTCATGGCCAGGAAACACCTGTTCCCCGGCCTCAGCCACCCAATGCACTTCCACGGTCACTCGCAGGACCTTGTCACTCCCTAAAACTGCCCCGTCTCCAGAATGATGAATTCAACCCCCCATTGTTCAACCATTTGTTATTACATCCTTGCTCAAGGTCCCCTAAAATCTTGACCTCACCATGTCACCCCATCCACACCTCCCACATTTTCTAATTTGTAGTAGCATCTTCCTGTCTTCGCTTTTCTCCCCACTCAGCAGAGACTGCAAATTCAACATAATGTGTCCTAAAATGAATCAATGAGCTTCCCCTCAATGACAACCACTCGCTCCTGTTTTAGCATTCCCTACCTCAGACAGTACTGTTTAGGTTTTAGGTACTTTCTCCATAGCATCCTTGCTACAGACATCTTTGCCATAGACATGGTCACTGCATAACAATTTGGCCACAGGTAATTTTTCCATTTAAAAAGATAAAATAACTGGTTGACCATTTGGTTTTTCTGTTTGGCTGACTAGTTTGTTTCACTGACCAACCCCCCTTGGCAGACTTAATGTTTAAGCTAAGTTGTCGGTTTGGTTTAATTTCTCCATTGATGAGGTTCTCATACTTAATCCTATTTTTATTACATAAATCTTAGCTGGGCCTCATGTTTTATCCGGGGCAAATTATGCTGTGACTAAGATTGTCTTTACCAATAATTTACTTAGCACAGGTTCACTGAAGGAATTATAATTTATAACAATATTTCATAAGCCAGTAGCATACAGAATAACGTCTCTTAATAAGCCAATTAAAAAAACACATTCCAAACCAATGATAGATTAACCATACTACTGTTCTAGGCAAAGGGGAGATGAAAGAAAGACCAAATTTAGCTGAGGTGTACCTTTCCACAAGCTGGTTCTCCATGGAGTCCAGTCAGTCCTTCTAACTAACGGCTGTGTATCGGCTGCTGGCAGGGGCCCCTCGTTCCTGGAGCATGTAGCTAGCAGGTGACAGGCACCGGTGTTGGCAGGGAAGGTGGGCTGCTCCAAACGTTATTACTACTCCAGGGACCACTACATGGCTTGTGCTACTGTCTCAGAGCGGTAGCCTCGCCAAGGCAGGAACAGATGTCCCTTCTCTTCCTAAGAATGCTGAATAGAGTAACAGCACCGCCAGTCAATGGTAGGTCAGGTCAGGCTCCTACCTGACCACGGCAGGAGCACGTGTCTCAAGACCCTCGAGAGGGGAGCTATTTAAACTCGTAGGTTGTATGTAACCACTTGTCTTCATTCTATGGGAAATGGGGGGTCAGCTCTGCATGACTGTCGCTCCTCTCTATGCTCCCATCATTAAGTCCCCAGCAGCGCCCGTCAATAGCTGTACACACATTTTAAATGTATTCAAATATTTTGTACTTCGCAATAAAGTCTTTTCAATTTTGTCATTCATTTTTTCATGTTTCATTATGCCCTTTTTAATGTTCCTCTTTTATTTGTTGCTCTTTTACCTTTTTTATGGCAAAACAGCCTTATAGCCAATAAGTTATGCAGCAAAAATGTTTGCAGCAAAAATGCTTGCGGCAAAGATGCTTACAGCAAAATACCAGCTATGTGTTGGTCCTCAAGTCACACACCAGGGAATAATCTAACAACTTTTCCTTCTTTATCCCCTTTAGCTAAAAATTTATTTTAAAATTCCCATCATTTCTGCTTTGTCAATACTTCTCGAGTTTATCCACTTCACACCATCATCTGTGACTTAACTACTACAATAAAACCTTTGATGGACCTTCTACAACCACTATTTCCACTCCCCAGGCCAGTTAGGTTCCCTGCTCTCACATACTCTGTGTTTCTTCTTGGCAGGCCCTACAAGAATTATAATTCACCAACTGACTACTTAATTCCATCCATACTGTCTGCCTGCAGCTCTCAGCTGCAAGCTCCATCAGGGCAGGGCTATGTTGTCCCATTAACTGCTCTAGTGTGGATTCCTAGCCATGTATGTGGCCCAAATGAACACTTTTTCCCCTTTCCTCACATAACTAAATCCTTCCCACACTGCATGGCCCAGGGTAAGTGTTTGCTCCTCTCTCTGTTCTCCCAAAAGCCCTGCCATTACTATCACACCACTCACCATGTATTGCCTTGCATCATGGAGTACTGTCTGGATCAACGTCACATCTTTCACTGAGAATATAAACTCTAGAGGACAGAAAGAATAAAATAGACATAAAAATGTTTCCTAAACTGATAATGCTAGAAAATATTTCTGCGATTATCTTAACACTAATTTTGCATTCTCTAATGCATTTATCATACCAAAATTAAGAGCACGTTGACCTGAATTAAAGTGTACAATTACCTTTTAAGATATCCTTAATACTTGTCCCCCTGACTTGAAACAATAAGTAGCTAAGAAGACTAAAAATTTGGGCATATTCCATCTCTAATATGCTAAAAGACTGGGGGGGGGGGTCATTTCTCCTCTCCCTCTCTGTACTCTAACTTCTTTCACAGTGAGTTCAAACATAATTATAATCTTGTAACGACAATAGCTATCCTTGATTTTCATTCTCAGCTCTTCTCATAGGCAAATGTTGTGAACATAAATGACTTTCCAAATACGTAAACGTCAGCAAAATGTTTTAAAAACTCAAATAAATATCTAGTGCAAAAAGCTTTAAAGGAGAAGCATCTTCTGACAGTCTAACTAAAAGTTTTACAAATAAGCTTAACGTAGGTTTTCAAATGGCTCAGGCAAATAGTTTCAGCACTGTGCTTAATAAATAGTAGGCACCAAATAATACCTGAGTAATGATTATTCTTCAGTCCGAGGCCCTCTTGAGAAACCTAAGGCATAGACAGCTGACCTTGCCACCACGAGCTACTCACTGCCAACAGAATCGAATTCAAACTCCATGTTTATTTTTTAAGTCCCTCTACAATCTGAACCCAGGCTTATCCTCCATTAACTCCTCGTGAAGCACCTATCATCCCTGGTTTTCCCAGTTGCCTAACATACCAAGTACTATCACCCAGCTTGTTCTTTGCTCCCCCTCTTCTGAAATCTCCTGCACTATGAATTTGTCCACTGAATTCTACTCATCTACCTACTATGTCAAATGCCACCTCGTCTGTGAAGCCTGTCCTGGTTCCCTTTAGGAAGTAATCCCATTCCCTCTGGACTTCCATTGCTCTTAGTCTGTACTTACTTCTTTACAGCACTTACCAGAGACTGCCCCATATTATAGTCATGTGTGCACATGTCTAACTCCTCCACTAGATTATTAGCTCCTTGATGACATGGGTTGATTCATAGTCATTTCTGTTTCCTTCACAGCCCCTGGCAGAGCATCCTGCACACAGTAGGTGGTCAATAAACGTTTACTGTCTCACCGATGGTACATGTTTCTATGTGGCTACTGTATATTTCACTTCCACATATACCCACAACAGATTCGCATTAGCCAAACCACGCAAAATAACAGGCCTTCTTTCCATCGATTCACAGGCACTATTGCAGGCCCTGTGGATGTGTAAGACACAGCCTGCAGGGCTCAAGGAGCTCAGAATCCTCCGTTTTTTAAAAAAATTATATAATGCAATAAACACAAGAGGTATAGAAATGGTGTAGGGGAAAACAAAGAAATGTTCTGGACCTAGAAGTGGGCAACAGCCAGGATCACTAACACTCTCAATGTGTAACAGTTGAACATTCATTGTTAGATCCTCATGGACGTTCCCATACAGACTATCTGAAAACACTGATTATGACACTGACCTATTACAGGCATAATCAGGCTGTGCTGTGGATGCAAACTTTAATTCAAAAGTCAAGGAATTCACTGCAACTGGAAAAGTATTTTCTCCGTCTGCCTACTCCTAAGTCGCTGTTTGGAAGCAGGGAAACTGAGGGAAACTGATGCACCACGTCCAGGAACATGAATCTATGCAGAAAGAGTTGCAAAGTGTGAACACATTTTTAAGAACATCCTCTTTCCCCAGTTGAACCTGCAGGCCGGTCATCTTCCTCCGGCTGCATTGCGTGTTTCCCTGTTTGCATCTCCCGCCAGACTGGGAACCCCAACCAGGCTCACCGTCTACCACCCCTCCCAGACGTGGGCGACCCCCAGGCCTGGACCAGCGCATGCGCTCCACAAATGAATTAAAAGTCTCATTTTTTTCACTTCTATTTATTTGCGGGATCCGGACCTAGGGTCGCTTCTTTGCCCTTAGCTGCAGATCTGAAGTGGGGGCTGTCCGACCCTAACTTCCAGGCGCCTCTCGCCTTAGCCCCAGCCTCCAGCCCCTAAGTTTAAATCCGGACACTCGGAAACGCTCCCTCTCCCAACACTCGCAAGGTGGCCCTTTTACCTACAAAAAGGCTCCCGGGTCCCGAGGTCGCCGTCAGAGCAAAGCCAGGCTTATTGTGCAGCCGCCAAGATCTTAGCACCGCCCGCGCCTCCGGAACAGGAAACCCGGATAATTAAAAGGCAAACCTGAGAAAGCTGGACCGCGGGAGGGAAAGCTCTGGGGCGCTCCGCTGTGCCTTGTGCACCGTGATTGGCGCGTCAGCAAAAGCGATGGACATCTAAGCCAATCGCCCTCGTTGGACCCTCCGGCGCCCGCCTCCTGCCCTCTACGTCCTCCAATAGGGAACCGCAACCGGGTGAGCGAGTGTTTCCACCCGGGGAGAGTGGCGGCCCCTCCTCTCCGGCGTTCCCGGATCTTTGTCCCCGCGTCCTGGTCTCGCAGGAGCCCTCGCTGCTGGATAGAAAACATGAGTGACTCCGCGGGAGAGCGTGCTAGCCTCCGGCGCTACCCAGAGCTCCCGGTGTGGGTGGTGGAGGATCATCAGGAGGTGAGCGGGCGGCTGTTGGGCGCTGGGGCAGAATCGCGCGAGGGCGGAGGAGGCCGGAGAGAGCACCAGAATCTGATGTGCCCGCGAGTTGCATTGCAATGGGGGAAAACGCCAAACCTGCCTTAGAAGCTAACTTGGAAAGATAAGCGCTGACGTTTATGGGGCGATTACTGGGCGTCGGGCAACCTCATTTGACTCTGGCCCAAAAGTCCCACAACCAACAACTGGTGACGTCAAGATTCGAACCCGGCAGCCGAACGGCAGGGCCCCGAGTCCTTAACCTGCACCGTAGCGCAGGCTCCCAGCTGTCCCCCGGCGTCTCCATCACAGTCCTGTGTAGGGGGGAGGCTTTTTGTAAAGAACGTGGGTTGTCATCTGTGAAATGGGGACAACCGTCGTAGCACTCTTAGGGCCGTTAGTATTATTGTGTGCATAGTGTGCACCTCACTTTTTTAACATGATGCCCCACGTTTAGAAACACTCAAGATGTCTTCTACTTTTATGGCAGTGCTAATTTTCTATTTTTATGGCAGAGTAGCTAAAATGGTGCCTTAATGTAGACTTCTAGAAGCCTACATGGAAGGCTGTGGATCTAAGACTTTTTTCTTCTTCTTTTTTTCCGGGTAGCATTAATAGGCCTAGGGAGTTCCCTGGGAAAGAGGAAAGGGGTAATTTCGGATTTATGGATGCAGAAAGAGGAGAGGAAGGAAGTTGAAGCTGGGTTTCTCAGGACCTGGAGATAACGTGTATGGCCCTGAGAGTAAGAGCAAGCGGTGGGTTAGGCGGTGCTTTCACATTCAGTCATAAACCTGCAACTGCAGAGACTGGAACAGGACAAAGAGCCCTACCGCACCTTCCTGAAGTATGAAAAAGGCGGGGAGACTCTGGGTAGCTTGAACACGTTGCTAATGTCAGAACGTGTGTTATTAACTAGCAGGTTACTTCTGAGCGCCAGCCCTACGTTTCCTCATTATCTGTTGAGTTTGTTGTGGGGCAGGATAGCAGCAAGAGACAGATATCCATTAAAGCCTTTGGAGGGCCAAGTTGAAAGTTCTGAGTTAAAAATAAAGTCTGAGGTCATTATCCAAATCATCTACATGAACACTTTTTCCTACATATATTTTCCAACTTTTTAACAACTTAGTTGCTTCAGATTATGTGCAGTTATGTTTAGCATTGATTTTCAGTCTGCAGTTGAGTGTATTCTCATAATTTCAGTGCCAATGTTGAGTGTGTGCATGTGTCTCTTACAGGTCCTGCCTTTTATATACCGAGCCATTGGCTCAAAGCATCTTCCTGCCAGTAATATAAGTTTTGTGCATTTTGATTCCCATCCGGACCTGCTTATTCCGGTGAATATGCCAGCTGACACAGTGTTTGATAAGGAAACTCTTTTTGGGTAATCCATGATTTTGTTAATGATCTGTTATGTGCTTGAAATACAATTTGCAGTAGATGATAAGCAATTAAGGGAAGTAGACTCTGCTAATCTCATGAGTTTGTTTTTGTTTTGTTTGCCTTTTTTATTTTATTTAGAGCAAGTGTTAACAAACTTTTTCTTAAAGAGCCAGGTAGTAGATATTTTAGGCTTGCTGGCTATATGGTCTCTGTTGCAACGACTTATCTCTGCCTTTGTAGTGTGAAAGCAACCATAGGCACCATGTAAACCAATGGCTGTGACTGAGTTCCAATAAAGCCTTATTTACAAAAACAGGAAGCCCAGCCAATGTGTGCCAACCTCTTCTTTGGAATATGGAATTTTAGAAATAGAAGAAACCTTAGAAGTTATCTGAGCCAGTTCTCCTTTCCTCTCCACTTAAAAAGTCTGAATACTGAGGCACAAGAAAATGTGTTTTAAACACATAGTTCAGTAATTGTACAGGCAACACATCTTTCATTTGTATATCTTTCCTTTCAGTATTATATTTTTCCAACCTCCCAATTTGTTTATTTTCAGGTCACAATCCCTACCGACTTTTCAGTTATATAGAACCATAAAGCTAGAAGTGAAGTTGGTTATTTTTATTGCATTCTTCAGGAAGGATCATACCTAATGTAGCTATAAATAATGACTTACTAATCTCTCTTCTGTAAGAAAGTTCCCTGAAATTCTGTTGCTGTCTCTTTATGTACATATTTGTTAGAATGTAGCCTACTTGTACGATATAAAAAGTAACATAGTAATTTTCTTGTTATAATATAAAATTAAAAGATAAATGCTTGTGTTAATTAATTTTAGCCTACTACATTTGACTTTTTCCAAAATTCCAGTTCGGAGCACTAATTTCTAAAGAAATGGTACGTCTGCCATTGTCTTTACTCTCTTTTATATTTAGAGGTTTTATATTTTAGAAATTGAAAAGAATTATGAAGCAGGTATGCAGACTGTACAGTCAGTCATAGAATAATAGTTCTTAAACTTCTTAGTCTCAGGATTCCTGTATACCCTTAAAAATTTACCATATGTGAAGCTAAAACTGAGAAAAACATTTAAAATATTAATTCATTTCAAAATAGCAGTATTTTTTATGAAAACAAATACATTTTGTAAAGCAAAAGAATTTAGTGAGAAGAGTGACAGTGTTTAAATCTTTGCAAACCTCTTTCATACTTGCCTGTATAGAAGACGGCTGGATTCTCATATCTGCTTCTGCATTCAGTCTGTTGTCAGTGGAAGAATATGAAAAAAATTTAGGAAAAGAGTTTTCATAGCCTTTTCAGATAATTGTGAATATTCTTTAATACTATACGAACACTTGACAAGTGGTAGTTTCTTAAAGCTTAGTGGGACTATAGAATCTAACAATTCAGATTCAAGTCTGAATAACCACGGTTTGTCAATCAGTCTTTCTTTCAAGAAAAATGGTGTTTTTCAGCTTGCAGTTGAATCACGAGTGGTTTTTCTTGACAACTATTGTACTTCAAAGTATGTAGTAGAAGTACTTTCTGTATACTCATTTTGCCACACGAAATATTTTTAAATGTATCTTCAGGATCAAGGTTTAATCATGAAGGACAGACATTCATACATGAAACTAGCTTTGGTGGGGAGGGGGAGCGAGTGTTAGTGCTTCGTAGTGAAGAAGACGATGACTAGGCGTAGAGTTTGATACCGTTGCTTTGATTAATCTTAGGACATCAAGCCACCCGGTTGCTTTGCAACATCCGTACAAATGTCAGTACAATGAAAAAGGGAAAAAATGCCTTAGGAAATAATGCTTTAGGAAAATTGTTTTTAACTGGTGGTCACAGAAAAGGTCTCAGGAACCCCTCAAGTTCCCTTAGAACACACGTTTTCTCCTTTGTATCAAACTCATTATTCTTCATTTCCTTTTTTTTTTTTAACTATTTCACCTTTACTACTTAAAATATTGTTGTGAATGAAATTACATTGGGGGAAAAAAAATCTCTCACTAATAGTTTTCTTTCTTCCTCTCTGTTTCTTTTCCAGAGAATTAAGTATTGAGAATTGGATTATGCCTGCAGTGTATGCTGGCCATTTTTCTCATATAATATGGCTTCATCCCACATGGGCTCAGCAAATCAAAGAGGGCAAACATCACTTTTCAGTAGGCAAAGACATTTCTACCACAACAATCAGGTAATTTCCTCATATTTATGAGTATGAAAGAGGTTGATTGCTTCTTATATATTATTTTGGATTCCTGTAATAGTTTAATGATTATCTCTACACACAAATAGGGTGAGATTAAGCCTTAGCTCTTCTAAAGAGTTCTCAAAACACCAGGAACAAGTTTTCAAGTCTCTTGGCTTTCTTCACACACCACACCATTTATATTTTGTTGTTGGTCAAGTTCATTTTTGTATAACATGATTTTCATCCTCTGGAATTTTGGCTCCATTGATGACTAACTCCATGAAATCACTGAAGTACTTTTTAGACTTATATACATGTTTACTGATACATTTTACCATTTCCTTCCAATATAACTATTGTTTGCTGAATGAAACGATTAGCAGTGAAAAAGCAAAATTACCTCACTTTGGTTTTTTGTCTTTTTTAATAAATCCAATGGCTGAAAAGTAGATTTGGGGTTTTAATTTTATTAATATGATTATCTTTAGATAATTGACTTATCTAAATTAAATTACAGGATCCTCTGACTTGAGTTACATGTGCAAGTATTTTTGTATATATGACTAATTTTTTATTTATCTTGTGACACTATGATATCTTTAGAAGTATCAGAATCATCTTGACTTCCTAAACTCTCTTGCAATGGGTGAATGTTTTAAGCAGTGGAACCATAACTTTCTATAACCTGAAGTTTCGTGGGATGAAATGGTAATACACTAAAAATGAAATACAATCTTGCTCATTGAAAATGATGCTTTTTACTTCTGATTTAATGATACAATTAGCTTTTGTTGTATGTTCTTCTCAAGTGCGCAAATAACTGTTGTGTTTACTTGAAAATTATATTTATTGAGGATATAATACTAAATAAATAAGGCTTGTCCATATTACGGGTGTATGTGAAAGAGTGATAGTGCTTTATTGAGTACTTCAGTGAGATGGCCTAGTTTAACCTGTAACAGGTTTCTGCAAAATCAAATAATTTTGAGCAATCTGAAACAGAATTTGAAACTCAATGTGTAGTAACGATATTAAGACTATTTTGATATCTCATGATTTTAATCCGAGTGAAAAATTATGGGGAAGACTCACATACATACAGATACGCAATCTGAAGAGTATAGATGTTTGTACTGATACAAAGTAATATTTTTTAAAGAAGAATACAGATTTAAGTTTGGGGGTACAGCCTTTGTCTTTCTTAGGATGCTACAGTTTTTAATAAGCCTGCATATTAGTTTTATTACATCGTTAAACTTTTTTTGTAAAATTATATTTTTTTAAATTTAAGGCTACATATGTTGGAATAGAGTAGGTGAGAAATAAATATTAACTATTATTTTATTTGGATAGAGTCTGTCTCCGGAAGAAGCATTTGATTCCACTGTTCATAGTACTTAACCAAGGAATAACAAATATAGTTGAAAAACTAAGAGCATACCGATGTATCTAAAATCAGAAATCTGCAACTTAGGAAATGCATTCTGCATGTGTACCAGATTTGTTTTAAGTTGCTTTTCATATTAAAATATTATGATTGTATGAAGTTTAATGATGCTTTGAAATACATCAGAGAGAGTTTCCATTAAGAGAAATTATTTCCAGATGTAATTTTTCTCTTCAGTGATTTTTTTGGAGCAAGTTTCCACTAGTATTAGAGAGAGCCAAAGCACTGGCTTAAACAGGAGCATTTCTTTCTTCTCAGATTAGAGTTTCCCACACGCAGTCCAGTGCCTACGTGCTGTTCTGTAGTTCAGACAACCCCAGTTTCTCTGTCTTGCGACACCATATCTAGGACGTTGCCTTTGTCCTCATGGCCTGAGGTGGCGTGCCATTTCCGTGTCATATGCCTGTTGGTGAGGAAGGGAGAGCATGGCTCTTCATAGTTCTCTGCCATTGATAGCCTCTGGCCAGAACTTAATCAGATGACCACACCTAGCTACAACGCAGACTGTGATAGAGTTTTTAATTTGGGAGGTGGTGTACCCAGCTAAAAATTTGGGGAAAACTATTTCTACAGAAGAACAGGCAATACAAATATTAGAGACAACTGTCAGTTTTTGTCAAATATGTCCTTTCTTATTGTTCTGCAGTACTGTGGAAATGCTTAGGGAATGTCAGCTAATGTGTCCATTCATCTTTAAAATAGTTTTTTCCTCTAATCCAGGGTTACAAGTACAGATCACTACTTTCTAAGTGATGGTCTTTATGTAACTGAAGACCAGCTAGAGAACCAAAAACCTTTGCAATTGGATGTAATTATGGTAAAGCCATATAAACTCTGTAACAATGAAGAAGAAAATGATGCAGTGTCTTCTGCTAAGAAGCCAAAGCTAGCACTGGAAGCTGCAGGAAACACTGCCTCTACTAACTGTGACTCTCGTTCAGAAGGACTGGAAAAGGACACAGTGACACAGAGAAGGGGCCAGACTTGCCTTGGACCTTCATGTTCATGTTCTCCTGAAAGCCAGGACCCGCAGGCTGCAATCAGCACTGGAGAAATGCTGGAAACTTTGAAGAAAGGGGGTGCTTTTGTGTTAGATATTGACCTAGACTTTTTTTCAGTCAAGAATCCCTTCAAAGAAATGTTCACACAGGTAAATGTGGTGTTTTTAAAACAGACCTTGAGAATTGTATGACATTTCTCTAGATCAGGGACCAGCAAACAGCCAGATAGTCATTACTTTATTGAGGGTTCTATATGGTCTCTCATGTATTCTTCTTGTTGTTTTCTCAAACCCTTTAAAAGTATATAACTTGATCCCTGCCCTAGATAGTCTGTATTATTTTGCATTTATTAATTTGAGTGATGGGTACACGAGTCGTTGGAAAAAAGTCATACAGTAGAAGGAAATGTGTACATTAAAGAATGTCACTGTCTTATCCCATCGCCATTCCCTCCGTTTTTTACCTCATAAATAAATATGATGGCTAGTTTTTTGGGGTATCTTTCCAGTGATAGTCTGTGTATAGAAAACCCTGTGTGGCAAATTTTTCACTGAACAATAAGGTGCCTAACTACACATGTCCTATTTGTAGCTAATGATTCAGGCCTGTGGTCTGTAGGGCGCCTCATCAGATCTTCAGTGCATATCACCGGGCAGGATTAGTATATGCATGGATCTGAAACGGAACCATGCATTTAAGCAACTGATAAATTCACGATCCAAGTGAGCTTTCCTAGGTGCATTTTATGGGCACACATGTCTGCTTACTGTAACATTTGGGAAGTTGTTACAGGTCTGTTTTGGAGGGATTCAAATTAACTCTTTTTTTCTACTCAAGTTCAGTATTTGATTTTTAATGATGAATCTGCACGTTACAATCCTTACTCTGTATACACATCGAATGCCATTATGATTTGTCTAAATTGACAAAGACCTACTAGGTACTGACTAAAAATAGGTGAGATTTGAGGATTTAGTATATCCTGTACCTAGAGTGCTCTCCCAACATGGAAATAAGGAAGAAAAATCGTCCTATTTCTTTCCTGCGGGGTTGTACATGGAGCCAGCGACTAACCGCCAGCTCTCAGAATTATGAAATGACCTTAGAAGTACTTAGGAAACTTGAAGAATGGGCATACCTGGAGGCTGAAGAACCGAAGTTCAGGCATTTATCCTACAGATATACTCACCGAATATTTGCAATGAAAATTTCTAGAAGGTTGATTAAGAAACTTAATGGCAGTTACTCCTTTTCCAGTGCTATCAGGAAACCTGGGAAAGTGGAGATTTTTATATCCTTTAATACCCTTTGGTACTATGGAACTTTTTGAAAAGAGCACGTATTATATTATACTTATCATTGAATATCTTTTTTTTAATATTGCAAAGAAAGCAGTTGTTTACCTTTTCTTAAGAGCATATTCAGTAGTCAGAGTTAAGTTATGTTTGTTACTTCTGCTTATTAGCTGTGTGACCTTGGGAAAGTTACTTAACCTTTCTGACCCAAAGTTTCTTCAAGTATAAAATCAAAGTAATAACTATACTCAATTCAGGATGTGAAAGACAGTGCCACAAATTAGGCTTAATTAGCTCTTGCGTATAACCTCTTCCTAACAATACTCCTTAGGGTAATTGGGCTAGATATACCCATCTATAATGGGGTTATTTCTAAATAAGGGGAGACAGTCTTCTGCAAAGTATGTATGTAGCAGGCATCCTTCTTCCATTGTATCTGCCTCCAGTATCTGTACTCCAGAATTCTCTTCTGTGGCTAGGGAAAGGGCTACAAAGTGAACATGGAGAGTTTTGTTGTTATTAAAGATACGTGTATTTTCTATAAAGAGCTAAAATCTGTTTAGATCCAGGATGTATTCATTTATAGAGTGGACTATTATAAGAAATATTTCATCTCATTACCCATTAGTCATCAAGTCATCTTCCATAGCTAATTTTTATACGTTCATATCATGCCTACATGGATAGTTACCCTGAAGGAATGATAATACTTAATGAAATATGAATTACACATTTTGCCTGATTTTCCCAGACTAATCTTTAAATAATTATCTAAGATCTATTTGTATCACAGCCTTTTTACACTTAAAAAAAATTTTTTTCCCCTAGTATATGGATTTTTTTGTTTTATTTTTAGGAGGAGTACAAAATCTTACAACAGCTGTACCAATTTAAAAAGCCTGGCATCAACCTGACAGAGGTAGCCTCCATTTACTTCTTTTGGGTTTTATCTATCTTATATCTAATAATATTTTACAGCTTATTACAGTCTCTCAAAACTGTCCAAAGTATGTGTGTGTGTGGGTTGGGGAAGCCCATGATTATTAACACTTGAAAATCATGTTTTAACTGATTGAACTGAGTTTTGTTTTGTGTTTTATTTTTTTTAAATGCTACATTTTTTTTTAACTTTTATTTATTTTAAGTGTCTTTTTCCAGGACCCATCAGCTCCAAGTCAAGTAGTTGTTTCAATCTAGTTGTGCAGGGCGCAGCTCACAGTGGCCTTGTTGTGAAGAGCACTGTGCTCCAACCAACTGAGTTAACCAGCCGCCCCCTGAACTAAGATTTTTATTTTAATGGGATTTCACTTGTTTTTGAAAGAATAACTATAATCTTGTCTTTTCTATGCGTTTAAAGGAAGATTTGGTAGATTGTGTTGATACTCGAATTCACCAATTAGAAGATTTAGAAGCGACTTTTGCTGATTTGTGTGATGGTGATGATGAAGCAACTGTTCAGAAATGGGCTTCAAACCCTGGGTAAGACCCTCAAACATTCTTTCCTCTAACTCTACTATATTTCAGTCCTAGATATATTGCTAGATTAACTAGACAAATTACTTTTTAAAAATTATTAAATTTCAACACAAATTTACTAACAATAGTTAGCATTTATTGAGTGTTTTCTATGTTACCAGTATTGAGATTTTCTTCCTTTCTTATCTCATTTATTCCTTATAACCATCTTATGGCTTCATTATTGTTATGTCTATTGTATCGACGAGGAAACGAAGGCGCAGAGGTTAAGCTGCCAGAATCACATAGGAAGGGGTATGCTTTTAGTCACTGTGTGGTAACTGTGCTCCTGCTGTATGGATAAGATGTGGTGCTGGGTTTTATGGAGGATTAAAGAGGAGTAAGACAGTCCCTGTCTAAGTGGAATAAGGAAAAAAAATAACTAACCTATCACTAGAAAAGTAAGTTACTAGACAGGTAAATTATAATGTGAAAACTTGCTTCCTTTTAAGGGCAACCCAACTACCTGTGGAAGAGTTTATTTTCAAGCTGCCCCTGGCATCAGGGGACAAGATTTAAAAGCTGGGATTTTCATCAGGTCATTTATTTGGTCAGTTCTCTTGGTGTTACCTACCTTGAAAATATGGAAAGCGTTTTTGGAGTGATCATTTGTTGACTTGGGGGTTGGGGTGAAGAATGCCTTTAGTATTAATGCCAGTTTAAAAGAATATTGACATAAATAACATACTTCTCTCTAAAATAATTCTTTATATAAACTCAAAGGGCCAGGAAACTAAAATAAAAGTATCAGACACAAACTTTTTGTCCCCAGGACCATAGAATATCAGAACTAGCTTATTTTCAAATTGTTCTCCCACAAACTAACTGAGATTATTCTCCACAATGTAAATGTAAGAAATCAGTCATAAGATAGCAACAGAAAACAGAGACTTAGAATCATGGTACCTATGTCATTAGAACTAAGATTTGTTATGTCATGAAATGATACAACAAATGATGAAAATAATTCATCAGCTCTCTAGAAGAATACAGAAGAAACTAGAAAAGTGGTTGCCTCTGGAGAGAGGAATTATATGGCGAGACAAAGTATAAAAGGGAGAAAGAGCTTTTGCCATGTGTATGTATCACCTATTCAAAATATTCAGTGTAATTTTTACTTAAAAATAAAATATTCAGAAACATCCCTGAAATATAAATGTCATGAAACTTTACTATCACTAAGGAAAGCATTGGTTTGGAAGAGTAAACCATGATAGTATTAATCACATCAGTAAATATTAACCAGGCACTTTAGTATCAGTTAATGTTTTTTCTCTTCAGTATAGGGAGATAATTGTAAAAATGATTCCCTCCTTTTTGGAATTATGATGGAAGAGGGAAATACAGAAATAAGTCACAGAACATGGTTCTTTCCAGAAATACTGAAGAGTACCTACTATTTTATGATTTTTTTTTTTTTTTAAGTCTCAAGCTAAGTTTAAAACTTAAAACCAAAAAAATAGGCTGAAAACCTATGAATCCTGAGTCTAGCCCATAGATGGGGCCACCTTCCACTGAAACCCACTGTGCCTGCTGAGCATGCCCAGGGAGCACTTCATCGCCTGCAGGGAATTCTGTCACAGACACAAGGAAACTACAACAGTGGCAAGTTTAGACTGGTTGGCATGGGGAAGGGGAGACTAACACAAAGGAAAAGTGGGTGGGACAGCAAGAAAAATCTCCCCAAACTTGCCATGCCCTTAAAGGGCCAGACCTTCATCATGAAGAAATCTTCAGTATTCCTCAGGAAGTAGAGGAAGTGGGTGATTAGGCCCCAGAACCGCAGCAAGTGTCGTTAATAAAGAGGGAGAAATAACAGGGTGAGTGGACAGATAGACCTCCATGCCCCTCTTTTCTTTCTTTTCCCTCCCAGCAGATGAGTGGATGTTGGTGGAGGGGGCATTGAAATACTAGAATCATTCATTCATTAATCAGGGCTTCCGAAGATTTCCACCTGAAAGCACCATCGTTATTATATCAGATGAAGTAGAACATTTCCAGTTATAATTGTATATGTCAATAAATAGGACCTTAATGTTTTTTAAAATCCTTCAGGAAACTATCTTCTTCCACCAGAATGTGCTAAAGGCACTTAGTTTTCTTGCTGATCAAAATAATTTTTAAAGTCACAGAACTTCCATTTTTAAAGAAAAGGAAAATGTCAGTTTCTCAAGTGCTAATTTCCAGCCTTTAACAATCTGTGATCTTTAGGTAAGAAAACAGCAGGGAACATTTCTTTCTTAATATTTAAGATGATATTTGAACAGCTTTATCTTTCATTTCCCAAGAATCATATGAAACATTGTTAATGGTAAATTTTAAGGGTAATGTCTCATTGGCTACTGTAATTTTGGTTGAGGTGGTGTGATGTTTAATTGAGGGGTGGCTTTTTTCCAGAATGGAATCACTAGTTCCACTTGTACAGAGTTTGAAAAAACGGATGGAAGTGCCAGACTATGAAATGGTAAATATTTTAAATTGAAGTATAAAATTGAACCTTTCCGAAGGCATTTTTCTGGGTAGAAAAATGTGGGTTCTGTTAAAGTGATTCACTTTTATTTGTGTTCCTGGGGAGTGTGAAAGAATTATTTTTTTTTAAAATAACACATACTTTTTAGACGATAGAACACATATCAGTTTTCTAGGAAAAATGTACTTTTCCAGTTTTATCTATGAAGCAAAAGTGCTGTGTTTTTTGTTCTGTTTTTGTCTATGGTCAGATCTCTCCTCGCCAGAGAAAAGAAAATATACAATTTCTAAAGTTGTTTTTTTCTTTATTGATTCATTTTTTTTACTCCTTTCCTTCTTTCTTTCCTTTCTGTAAACTTCTGATTATAAAAACCAAACAAAAACAAAAGAAGATTCTCTGGCGAATGCAATTTCATTCCATTGCATTTGGGGATGGTTTGTACATTGTTTATTGAGAGAAGGGATGGCATGGGCTCAGTTGCGGATTATGTAATCAAATATGTGCCTATAGCTGCAGATTTAGAACATAAGTGTTTTAATCAGTTTGGTAGAAAAGGACATACAGAGTCTGTCATTTTACTACATTGACGGATCACTGCCAGTTAAATCTTTGATGTTTATCCAGAACCTCCAATAAAATAGCAGATTAGTGTTTTTTCTGTGCTTTGCACTTATGTACGCTAAGCAAAACTGTGACATATTTGAGTTCCAGTTTTCAAAACGTTCAAGCAAAAGCAGCAAAATGTCAGTTTGTGAGCCACTTCTAGCTTTCAGGCATATTTAGTTTGGTGCTGAGACTGGAACACCCAGTCATTTACATTTAAAACATATGTATATAGATATCAGTAGTATGTGCTTACACAAGGTGTGATCGAAAAATATAGTGAATGCTTACATTAAAAAAACTTATTACAGTAAAAGCCACATTGCCATTAATCCCCCTCACTTCAAACACACTCATCCTCATCATTCTTGCCACTTTCTGAAGCAGTTCTGTAAGTCCTCTTTCGTGAGTGTCTTCATCCTCCATAATGACAATGCTCTACGTCATACATCACTTGTGGTACGGCAGTTTCTGTCAAATAAAAACATTACAGTGTGTCCTCATCCACCTTATTCACGGGATCTGGCACCATGTGACTTCTGGCTCTTCCCCAAAGTCAAATAACCATGAAAGGTAAACGTTTTGAATCAATTAAGAACATCGAGGCAGCCACGACAGCACAACTAAAGACATTCATGGAAAGAGGACTTCCAGAACTGCTTCAGAAAGTGGGAACAATGGGATAAGTGTGTTCGAAGTGAGGGGGAGTATTTTAAGGGGGAGGGGGGTTAATGGCGTTGTGTCTTTTACTGTAATAAGCTTTTTAAAATTTAAACATTCACCGTATTTTTTGATCACCGCATACATAAAGCATACACAAGAAACTGGTAACAGTGGGTTAAATAAGATAAGAGGAAGACTTTCCCTTGTGTCCCCTTGAAGCTTTGGTTATAGTACTGGGTGCATGTATTTAAAAAGTAAATAAAATAACAAATTGGAAGAAAAGATAAGGTGAGAATATTATACACAATTTTATATCAGCTTTTAGAATGTAGGTGAAATGGATAATTTGCTAGAAAATGTGAGCTGTCAAAATAGGCTCAAGTAAAGACAGAACTTGAATAAATCCATAATGATAACATAAAGAAGTAGTCAGAGAATTATTTCTTGAAAAGGAATCAAACCCAACCAAGTGTATAAGCCAGCTCTTCCATACTTGAGAGAATAGATAACTTCTATGGCATAGAAATTATTAAGGAAAAAAAACAATCTAAATTCACGAAAGTATTTAAAGATTTGTCAGCAAGGCCATTAGTGGTTAAAGTATGTTCTAAAAACAACAGAGCTCTACAGTGTAATTTTTAATGGTCTTATTTTCAGGTTCACCAGGCTGGTCTAACCTGTGATTATTCAGAACTTCCTCACCATATCAGCACAGAACAAGAAATTGAGGATCTTATTAAATCTGTATATTATTTACTGAAAAATTTACCAAAACCTACTCTTGTGACAATTGCAAGGTAAGTGTGGTAGCCTGAACGCCAGCCCACCAGAGAGGTCCACTTCCCACCTCCAGAGCCTGTGAATGTATTGGCTTATGTGGCAAAAGGGACTTTGCAGATGTCAATTAACTCAAGGATCTTGAAATGGGAGATTATTCTGGATTATATGGGTGGGCCCAGTGTCCTTATAAAAAGGAGGCAGGAGGGTCAGAGTCAGAGATTAGAAGATGCTAGGCTATTGGCTTTGAAGATGGAGGATGGGGCCACAAGCTAAGGAATGAATGCAGGTAGCCTCTAGAAGTTAAAAAAGCAAGAAAACAGATTCTTTCCTAGAGCCTAGAGAAGTCCTGTCAGCACCTTTATTTCAGGACTTCAGACCTCTGACAAAGCTATAAGGCAATAAATTTGTGTTGGTTTAAGCCACTAAGTTTGTGGTAATTGTTACAGCAGCAGTAGGAAATTATTACAATCTCAGATGAATGTAGTGATCACTAATACAAAATTCTTTTTTCTTTTTTTTTTTTTTAATCTACCAGCTCAAATTTCAGATGTATCTTCTCTTTCCTATCAGTAATGGTTGGCAAACAGCATGTTACCTTGTCTTTGAAGTTGGTGATGTTATTCAGATGAACACAGGAATTCCCATTTCTGTGTCCTACAGAGGAATAGTACTTGCTGCCATGTTTTAAATTTGAATGTACTACTGTGCTAACTAGTTACAGCAGTTTATAAAATGTTCTTTTCTATGGTAATCTTTGGGCTGGTTTTATTTAGAACTGTAAGGTTCTAAAATAAGTACTTTAAATACTCAGGCAAATAATATTTGTATATTTTATGACAAACATTTTGTAAAATCCTTTTACCATCCTGAAACAAAATTCATCAATTATCTAGCTTATTGAACAAAATTCTATCAATAATCTAAATATATAGAGATATTATACATAATATATAGGTAATATAATTAATTATCTTAGTCCATTCAGGCTGCAATAACAAAAATACCATAGACCTGGTGCTTATAAACAACAGAAATTTATTTCTCACAGTCCTGGAGGCTGGGAAGTTCAAGATGAAAGCACCAGCAGATGCAGTGTCACGCTGAGGCCCTGCTTCCTAGTTCATAGACAGCTGTCTTCTCCCTGTAACCTCGCACGGTGGTTCTAATCTCATTCATGAGGGCTCCACCCTCATGACCTAGTCACCTCCCAAAGGCCACACCAAATACGATCACCTTGGCGATTAGTTTCCAACATACAAATTTGGGGGGGGCGACACAAACTTTTAGTCTATAGCAATAACCTACATATATGTAATCTAAGCATATGTTTATATATGTATACACACACAAATATTGTAACGCAGAGAAATGAAAGTAATTGATAAGTAATATGTATTAAAATGCCACACTAGACTGTCATCTTTACAAAGATACTCCCATGTTGCTTGGACCAAATACCATGAATAATGCTGCCGTGGTGATATGGATTTTCTAGTCAACAGCCTCTTGGAAAGTCCTGAATTTAAAGTCCAGTCTTCCCTCAATTGATAGAGTAGTTAGTTGCATTTCTGGAAAATTTAGTTCATATGAATCCATTTTCAAAAATACTTTGTTCATTTTAGAAGAGTGTTAAATTCTAGGTTCAAAAAATTAAATTCTAGGTTCAAAAATTAAAAACAGGAAACAGTTGTTCACTTAGGTGAGTGCTCTTTGAGGGGACTTTGGGAAGTATGCAGGACACAGGACAATTACTCACATTCTTATTGCAGGACTATCCTGCATATTGCCAGCATTCTTGCAGCCCTGCCCTCTTGTCCCAACCCCCTAATTGTGACTTGACAATCAAAAATGTACCTACAGATTTCCAAAATTCCCTCTTGAGGATAGCTCCCATGAAGAACCACTCTAATAGTGTTAAAGAGGCCAGAAATCTTTTTGAAAGCATTTAAGTACCCCTTGTTTGTTATAAATTAATCTGTTATATATGCTACTTTCTTAAAGTAGATTTTTATGGACAGTATTTAATAATTTAAAATTGTTCTGTATTATTTGTTAAACATTTACATCAAGCCTCAAAAGTACTGGTCACCAGAGAATGGATTAGTTTATCAGAAGTCTTACAGATTATTTTTTTAGTTCTAAAAGAGTGCTTGTGATATGGAGCAGGCTAGATAACTAATTCCATTTCCTTCTATAAAAATTTCTATGCCACTCGTTCTAGTCCATCCCTCTAAATTGCTTTTTTACCCCAGTTTAGAACCAGGAGACACTGATCAAATCATTTCAGATCTTAATCCAGCTGTAACTGTCAGTGACATTGTAACTGCCTGGCCACTCAAGTTGTAGGTGGAGATTCTAGGAAGACTCCCAAAATACCGATTTCTGCCTCTTCTCACATAGCTCTTTTCTCAATACTGCCTAGGAAACTAATCTCATTACCAGCACATCCCCACATTTCATTTTGGACGATCCTGTACACTTGTGTAATTAACAAATTGTTCTTAGAAGCAGGACCCTCTTATCAATTGGAAAGTCTCTACCATCACAATTTCTAGCCCTTAATGTACACATAATAAAAGAAGGAGAAGCTGCCCAGTCACTGAGATAATAAGCCCCACTGTTCTCAAGCAGCATCTCCCTTTCAGGGAAACAGCGGTCTAGTAATTAAGCGCTGATGCTTTGAAAACAAGCCGTATGTCTTCGAATCCCGTCACCTGCACTTACAAGCTACTAGCAATGTGACCTGTGTAGGTTCATCTTTCTCTGCTTCAGATTCTGTGAGACTTCTGATTGCATAGAGTGGCCGAGAAGATAAAGAATATAATTTGTGTAATATGCCCGACATAGAGTAAATGTTTAGTGGCTTTTAGTGTTATTATTCCACAATTCAACACACTTGCATTTCTGTTCACGCTGAAATCAACAAAAGCAGGCTTTTCATCACTGCACAGTGTGATCTCATCCTATTTACGTGTAATTTTCTGTTTCTTTCTCTTGGTCCCAGGTCAAGTCTGGATGATTACTGTCCTTCTGAGCAAGTTGACACCATTCAAGAAAAAGTCCTCGATGTGCTACGCTCCCTGTACGGGACGCTAGACATTCACCTGGTGTATTCAGCGGAGTCGTCTCCATCTTAAAACAACAAAACACTAGGCTCCTACTATATCTTGATGTAGTAACAGGGTTTTCATTAACTTGTAAATGAGTCTTCCAGAGAACACTTTGTTTTTATATTAACTTTCACTTAAAATCTTTCAGGTATCATCAGTTGTTGAATGATGGCAATTTTTTGGCATCAAGTCTACCCCCAATTGATGGAAATGTTGCTTATCTTTTTTCCTTTCTATAACTGTCTTCAGTTTTGTGAGGGGGTTTTTTTCCCCTTTTTCCTGTAGGTCAGTTGGACTCTGAGATTCATTCATTAATTGATTTATTCACTCAGCTAAGTAACATTTATTGAGCACTTACATGTGCCAGCCATAATTAAGTGCTGGGTATATGATAATGAACAGAATAGACAAGGCACCCGCCCTCTTGATGGACAGCTGAGAAACAAGTTACGGATTATGAGGTATGTTAGGAAGGAAAGGACAACCACAGCCATGTCTCAGGCACACTCACGGTTCTCAGGGCGGCCTGACCTTACAGGAGGGCAACATTCTCAAAAGCTATCACCAAAAATAATAAACTTGCCAGCCCATGACAATACTGCAGGAAGTCTACCTCTCCAAGACTTGGGACTGTGGCCCAGCCCTAGCTAAATGCTCAGCCTTGTTGGTATTGAGGAAATCTGTTTGAACAAACTCAACCGAACAAAAATTAACTTGAGTTTGTTCATCAGAAGAACCTTCTGGGTTTTTTGTGCCTCCGTGATGGTCAGTGTGGATTATCATAGTTCCTAAGTGCCACTTTATCAGCAGTCTGGGTAGATATTTTTTCAAATAAACCAGCTTTTATGTAAATAGTAGGAGAATAACTTAAATCCATAATTCTGGCCCACCATAAATAATGCCTTCCACCAGCCTCCGCATGAGTAAGAGACTCTACTTGAGCCACTCTTAATCATGGAACTATTCAGTAGGTTAATTTGCCAAAGTCTCCACTTCTTCAGTATCCCTCATACTCAGTAATCATTTTTACCTGCTTCACTTCTTTTCTTTTAAAAAGGATGGCATTTAAAGAAAAAAAAATCCGTTATTCCTCAATCCCAGCACAGTAATTGTTTTCATTTTTGCATGGAACTTTCGGGCCTTGATCATATGTGTACGTGTTGAGTTGCATGTAACTGAAATTATACTGTGTTACCTAACTTGATGGCTAATACCCAAGGTCACGTTGCCACTGCCACTCAGTAGGTGGCACCAGATCCCATTTTTCCAATGATTCTACAGAGCGTGTCAAAAAAACATATACACATTTTAAGAAAGGAAAAAACTATTAAAATTGTACTATTCAATATATACCATTAACGAAAGATGAATACAAGTCATGTGTATACATTTTTTTGGCACCCTCTGTATTTTCCAGTGAATTTTTTTTTGTCACCGAGTTGATTTCCAAAGGCTGATACTATGAATGCTTATTTCTGTTGTGAAAAGTAAAGCAAACTGATTCAACTTTCTGTTTTGATAGAACATTATGTGCCAGAAAGATTTATTTCTCAGAATTGCAAAATAGTGCTATTGTTTATTTTTAAATTTTGAAAAATTGTTACTTAGAGTTCTGTAAATAGATGTAAATTAATTTTGTGTGCTAAAAGAAATAAAAAGGTGTGTTGAGGTTTTAAAGATTTAAAACCAAACTTGAGCACTAATTGTATGTGATCTCAGTGTGTTCATAGCCATGATCTTGAGTCTGGTTTATAGTCATTTATTACAATCCCATGAACACTGATGTGATTCATTGTTACAACTCAGAGTAAAAGGGCATCCATTTCCTTTGTAGGAACACTCGGATTGTTTCATTCTCGTCCTCTGTAATTCTCTTGGAAAAATAAAATTCAGCCCCTACTTGTTAACTAGAACCAACTTAGTAAGTTAGTTCTCTGCGCATTTCAAATAGGAAGATATTTAGTTTATCATGACATCCTTTGTAGGTGTTCTAAGTACCAATGATGAATGCCGCAGTACAATGTTTTACATTATGTACAGGTATCACTGAAGCATGGGATTTTGAGCAGGTTTTTTGAGAAATGTGACTTAAATGTAAGCCTACATAGTTTCAATCTCTTTAAGCATTCTAGGTTCTCAAGGAGCTCTAGGTCAAAGTCCTTCACTCTTTGTATGATATTCTCTCCAAATAGTCACTCGATTTTCGCAGTGGTAACCCTGGATTGCTGACATTGTAGCCACCCTACTGCCAGTAGTTTACATTCAGCCGTATGTTTCTTCGTACAAGATTGTCTCAGTCACCATACATCTTAAGAGAAAGCGCTGTCATGAAGCTTAAGATTTGTTGGACATCTTTCAGAAATGCTTGAGATACACAAGGACCAGCTGTGTAAGTACTCATTACTGGACGGCCGTACTGCCCGGACATCCTGCGTCTGCACCCTCTCCTAGTGCTTCAGAGCTAACTGCTTCTGCACAGCCTCTGCTTTTCTAGTTCTAGCAGCGCTCCTGGGATTCCAAACATCTTCCCCTGTGTTCTCATCTGAGTTCAACAATGAAGTTGTGATTGACTAAGGTTTCTGTAAACCTCGATTCTTAGGAGAGAGTTCCCTGAACAGTGAGTGTTCTGGCCACTCACTGGAAGGTGCATCTTAACCACTGCAGATTAGGAAGTTGGCATTCCATACACACGTTAGTATTTTGTGAACTTGGTTCCTGTGGTTCAGAAGCAGAAGCCCATTAAAGGGGGAGGCTAGGCTGCGGCTGCGCGCTTTCACTTCCTTTGAAGACCTTCCTTGAAGACTCAGCTGACCTCCAGCTAGAGCATTCCTTCCATGTCTCGAACTTCAGAATGCTCTTCAGCAGCAAGCAGATCTCTGAAGCCTATCGATCAACTGTCAGCACTGTTGAGAAGCTGTAGCACCTCAGTTGATGCGAATCCTGCCAAGACTGAGACCGGAAGTGTGAGGACTGAAGTACAGTAGAGCACAGCGGTAAACGGTGAGACTCAGGGCTACTGCCTGACGTGTGTCACCTCCTCCATGTCTCCGCTTCCTCTTTTACAATAAGAGCCCTCAGCTCATCAGGATGTTGTAAGGAATAACACATGCAAACCCTTCAGTACAAGAACCCCTCAGTCAACACCCGGGTCGTTACCAAACTCAGTCCTAATTAGACTCCTGTGGTGGCTCGCGCTGCTTCGGTCTCCACTGCTTCGCATTCCTCTCCTAAACCCCACATTAGCTCCACTTGATTCCTGTTATTTAATAATAGAATTTCAGTTTCTTTATTCAAAGAAGGCAGGTCCTTGCCCATAAAGGAAGAATTAACGACGTTAGCAGGATTACTCATAATTTAAAAGTTTTGTTTTGCAATTGGTACAGGTGTCCATTTATTCACTTTTATAACTTGTACTCCTGTGTGGGGAGGGGTCAGGGAAATCAAAGCCTGCCCCAGCTCTTTTTCCGCTTTACACTTTCCCTCCTGCCTGCTTATAAATAAAGCTAGGATTTGTGATACTAAATCTGATGTAGATAGTGTTTGGAAGTTGCTACCCCCAGGATTATAAACTACGTTCATAGGACCTAGGGGTACCCTTATCATTTTTGACATGGCTGATTTATGGGTGACCTTGAACAAAAAAGCCCCTCATGAACCGGCCAGAGCATGACCAAGAGGTGGGGGCAGAGTAGCTCCAGCCCCCCGACTATGTCCGAACCCCTCCCACGCACTTCCTTCCTCTGGGCCTCGGCCTTAGCACAGAGCAGCCTCCACTTGTGGAAGGTAAGAAAAAATTAGAAAGGGGATCTGATGCCTCTGTCGGCTTGGCCCAATGAGGTCAGCTAGCAGCCCTTCAGACATGACCCTGCTCCCCCAACAAGGGAGAGACAGGGATGCAGTCGGCATTGAAGGTAGGCTTGAAAGCCACCTTTTGGACAGAAACGACCCTGAGGTCTGCACAGCAGTGCCATCCACCCTCGGCAGCGATGCCCTGTCGGGAGCGAGCACAGGTAAGAAGTGGCACTAGCATCACAGAGTGGAACCTGAGGGGTTGGTGGCTTTGAAATCAGCCCAAGTTCAGGCACCGTGTTTCCCCAAAAATAAGACTGCGTCTTATATTAAGGTTTGCTCCAAAAGATGCACTAGGGCATATGTTCAGGGGATGTCAAACTGAAAAATCAGGCTAGGGCTTATTTCCGGTTAGGTCTTATTTTTGGGGAAACGGTACTACCTCAGCCAGTACAAGTTAGGTGAACTTGGACAACTTAACCTGTCAGAGTCTTGTTTTAGAGGTGGTTTGTGGCCCTCCCTCTTCCTAGGGGACTCGACTGTGTTCCAGCATCAGACATTTTTGTTTACATCTGTCCTCCCCAGTGGGCCATAACCTGAGGGCATCATCATCATACATCTTTGTAGCCCCAGTCTCTGGCATAATTCCAGTCCATCATCGGGCCTCAAAAACTGTTTAATGAACTAATGAGTAGAGAAAATAGCAGTGATTCTGTAGGCTGGGCAGTAATAAACCATACTCTCTGTCCTGTTAAGCGTTCTCTTGTAAGTATATTCTCTCTGAGCAAATTGAACAAATACAGGTTGGAATGCAAGAACAAACATTTACCAAGGATTAGACATGTTAAATGCATGAGGACAAAAGAGCTAAAAGATAATACCTGTAATCTAATGATTGCTTCCATAGAATATCCGTTACAAACAAAAGAAAGGCAATCATGTCAGTTTGCCAGCTATTTTGTCATCTGTTTTCTTATGGATAAAAACCTTATGGAACCATGTTCCACAATGCTTAATGCCAACCTGACGTAAAAACGCATATAATTTGATTTCCTGCCTGAAATTCACATTTAACATCCGACACTACGGTCTGAAAACTGTATGAGATGAACTGTTGGTCCCTAAAAACAATATTGCTTTCAGATTATAGCTTTGCCAGCTGTTGAAAGAGGAGAGCTAGTCCTCACTTCAGATTTTCCTTCCTTATGGAGGCACCTTCCATGACAGTCTCGCGTTGCTCTGCCCTTTAACTCCTCTGCAGGCGAGGAAGAGTCAAAGAACAGAATTTCGGGATGCCTTCTTACAGAAGGATATGTTCTTCTCTGTCCTTCTATGCCATAAGTGTGTAAGGACAGGCCCCTTGGGAGAGGCTTACGGTTGTCCAGTGGTGCCAGCAGACGGCAGTGTCTCTCTCTGGGGTGCAGTATTAGGAAGCCAGTTGTTGCCACAGACCAAAGCCGTGTGCTGTAATATCAGTTTGTCAGTATTGAGGATGACATTTTTATCTCCATCTGCCTGAATATCTATGCCTACTTCTAAGCTGGGGAGAGGTTTCTTCGATAGGACACTGGGTAAATTGTTGTGCACCCATGCAATGGCACCCTTAAACAAAAGGGGTTGGTCCTTCCTGTGTGCTGGTGTTGTACACTCTCTTAGGAGCGAGCAGAAAATATAAAACGATTAGCAGTATGTACAATATTCTATTGTATAAATGGGAAAAGAAAAAGTGGGGGTATTTGCATGTGTACAAAATATCTTGAGAGATTTCTACAGGCTGTGAACTTTATTCTTTTTGTAACTTTTCTGTCGTTCCTAGAGAGTTGGGATAGGAGGTGGAGGTTCCATGGTAGTAGTATTCGCCTACCAAAGGATAGACTGAAAACGAATATGATGAACACTGACAAATATTTAAAAAGAGTTTATCAAAGTGACTAGAGAGGAGCTAAACATTCACAGATTGGTAGTTTTCCTGTTCACCAACAACAGAGTTAGAAAATGTAAGGGACAGGAATTTGCAACAGAAAGCTGAGCATAAAACACCCAAGAATACACATAACAATATACAAGATCTTTACAAGCTAAAAAGTAAACTAGAGAACATAGGAGAAAACCTAAATAAATGGAGAATATTATTGGTCATAGATAGGAAGTCTCAATATTTTTGATGCCAGTTCTCTAAATTGATCCATAAAGTGAATATAATCCCTAAAATATCTTAATGATAATTTTGACAGCTAATTCAAGAATTCATAAGGCAAGAAGTACACACCTCACTTAGACAGTCAAAGGGGAGGAAATGATCAGTAAACATGAACGTTTATTCTCCCTCGTCATCACAGACATGTAAGTTACAATAAGGTGTAACTTTTCACCATATAATTGGCAAAAAGTCAAAACATTGATCCTACTAATCAAGACTGTGAGGAAATGGTATTCTCAACTCAGCTGATAGAAATAAATTATTCAGCTTCTCTGAAAAGCAACTTGGCATCTCTCAATATCTATCCTGTAGACACACTCAAACGTGTATTTTAAGTGACGTGCACAGAGATGTGTTTACCTGCATAATTTATAGTTGCAAAAAAAGGAAAAAAAAAAGAACAACCACCTAAATATACATCAGTACAGTAATAAATGGCTAAATAGACCATGGTAAATCCGTACTGTGAAATATTATGTAATCATTTAAAAGATTGATGTAAATAAATACTGGCATGGAGACTCCAAGACATATTAAGAATAAAAAGTAAAGTTTAGAATAATGTATTCAATAGCATCCCATTTATGAAAATGTATTTTAAAAAAACAATATTATATATTTGTGTGAGGCAAGTGCATGATTATACATTTACTTTTTAAAAAGATATTCACTAGAGACAGTAACCACCAGCCACCTGTGGCTTTTTCAATTAATTTTAATTTATTTAATTTAAACTTCAGCTTCTTGACCTCACTAGCCACAACTTAAGTGCTCAATCGCCACTTGTGGCCTGTGGCTACCTTACTGAGCAGCACAGATGATAAAACTTCCATTGTTGTGGAAGGTTTTACCAAATGCTGTGTCGAGTCTTAATATCTACAACCTCCTTCACCTAAGCTAGCAGCATCGGTATCACCTGGGAGCTTGTTAGAAATGCAGAATCTCGGGCTCCTCCCCAGACTTTCGGAACCAAAGTCTGCATGTCAACAAGAGCCTTGGGTAATTTGTGTGCACAGTAAGATTTACTAGCTCTGCACTAGTCTCCAATGAGAGTAGCATCCTTCTCGCCAGTGTTGAGAAGCTCCTTTAGCTAGTCTTTCCTCTGCACCCATTAACAAAGCTGATCCATCACCCGCTGATTATTAAGCAGTAGCATCTTTGTTTGAATCTCCTTAATTACATGAGCTTGAACAAGGTTGGATGCTTATAGAATAGAATTGATTTTTTTTTTTTTTTTAGGAGGTAAAGAAACTTACACAGATTTACTCATTCCTAAAGGATGGCGTCACAGCTGCAAGATATTATAAACAAGACATTTGAAAGTGGATAGAATCAGTGGGTCAGTAGATAATAAATAGTATATGGGTACTTGGCTCAGAATAAAATTTTCAGGAACAGCATCACATGTAAAATCAAAACTGATCTCTTAAAGATTTAGATAGAATTGAAAATGAGGTCCTCTTGAAATGTGTTAGAAGACTGAAAACGTAATGGTGAAACCACTGATTCAGGCAGTTCTGCTGCTAAAAAATTTTTTGCAAAAGTTTTATCTTTTGCAAACTTGCACACTACAAATTACAGGGCTTATGGGGGCAAAGTGTTGAAGCAGACCACTCAAAGCCTATACAATTCTGTAAAAAGAGTTTGTTTGAAAGGCATAATCCAGTAAGAAATACTGGCATAGTAACAGGCAACAAAGAAATACTACAGTAAGATTATACTTTTACTTTAAAAAAAACCAACACTGAAAGTACCTTGATGGAAGGAGGTACAGAAAATGGTGGGGACTTCTGGGATATGGCAACAAAATCAAAATGCACAAAGGTGGTGAAAACTGAGTATTATGAAAAAAATGAGTATTATTCACATATAAGATAGAGCATGTAACTAAATTGAGCCAAAAGGAAGAAGAGGGTATGAGGGGGAAAAAAGCAAAGTATAAAAGATTAGTATGTTACCCTTCACTTAAGCAAGGAGGATATATAAGAAAGTACACATGTATCGTATTTGTGCTAAATGTATACAGGAAAGATAAACCAGAGACTAAAGAGAATGGTTACCTATAGAGTGTGGGTAGCAAAGGGATAAAAAAGAAGGGGGAAGGAGGGCTGAGTGACAGAGATAAGAAGAGAGGGACACTTCTCTGAATATCCCTCCTGTATCTCTTTAACTCTGAGCTCCATAGGAATGTCTCACATATCCACAGAAAAAAAAAAGTATTAAAATCAACCAGGATGGGAGAAGAGCCCAAAATAGAATACAAATAGTAATAAATGAACAAATTAAATATATTACCAAAGACTAACATTACCATACTGAAGGAGATGGGAAAGAAAAGAACTAACCTAAGTAACTCTGGAAAACAACATATTACCTGGATACTGAAAGGCCAAAGACGAAAGAAACTGTTTACCATTACTACACTCTAGCTAGCAAATTTGTTTCTCCCAGGAGTGTGGGAAATTCAGTAACAACTTTGTGTATATACTAGCACTGACAAATAAGTGAATATGTTGTATATAAGGGCCTGGTTTCTTATTCTCAGACAAACGTTACAAGTAAGGAAGGAGGGATGGTTAGAAGTAACCTGCGGTGTTCAGTGGGAATCAGAGGTATCAGTATTAAAATCATTGTATTTAATATATATTTAATACACACACACTCCTACATTTAAATGTGTGTATGTGCATGGGTTAGTATACCTACATACATCTCCTAGTTGCATCTGCTAAGAAGGCCTAGCAGCAGTGGTACTCTTGTGACAATGAGCATACCTAGAACCTAGATCTTGGATTCTAAACACCATTCTCCAATAGAAGGAACTGAGTCTACTTTGGAAAAATACAAGATGAGCATGGAATGACCTGTTGTATCAGAAAATAAGAAGGTGCTTGAGGTACTTGAAACAGAATGGGCACATGTCAAAAAGACAGAGGAACCAACGTGAAGGAGTTCCCCATGGACAGAGCTGGAACAATTGGAGCAAAAAGATAATAATAGTGTTGGATTTCACTCAGTAAATTTCCATGAGTCCTTACTGATATAAATAATTGAATGAATAAATAAATGGAGGAAACAGTATCTTTTCCTTACAAAAAATTCCAACTAATAAGTATGGAAGGAATAAAAAAATAAAAATCACCACCAGGCAGACAATACCGTAATTGTTGCAAGCCTGGTCAATTGATGGATGCTAAAATCGGTTGCGAGTGTTTGAGGAGAAATAGGGTATTTCCTAGTCTCAAAGTATGTCTCTGACATATTTATCAATTGCCTCAGAAAAAATTACTATGGCGAAGTCCTACGGACACCACCTCAGCCAAGTGATCAAGGTGAATGTCACCAATAATAAATCGCATTGACATCATTATGCACTGAGATGGATACAACATCACTTCTGTGGTAATCTTTCCAAAAATGCAAAACCTCAGTCTATTCATGAGAAAACATCCAAGTTTTAAGACATTCTACAAAATAACTATCAAGGTCATGAAAGACAAAGAAAGACTGAGGAACCATGACAGATCGGAGGAGACAATAAATAAATGCAATGTACATCCTGAATTGGATCCTGAAACAGAAAAAGGACATTAAGCGGAAAATTAGTGAAATTTAAATAAAGTCTGTGTTTGTTTAATAGTATTTACCAGTGCTATTTTTCTGGTTTTGTTCATTGTAGAATGGTTATGGGATTGTGAGAAACAAGGGAAGTAGGGAGAAAAATGTTTGTGAACTCTACTATCCTTTTGTACTTGTATTTCAAAAGAACAATTAAAAAGAACATGGAGAGAAAGGGCATTGTTTTCAATACTCTACTTTGCATTTGCGGTATTCAACCATGCTATTGTGCTTGCATCTCACTGCTCCACTTGGCATAAAACATTTACATGCTGGGAAATTTTGGAGATGAATCAGTATAGTTTCCATGGCATCCTGACCTCATTTCCCTACTTTCCAATCTCATATGAGCTAATATACCTTAAAGAATTATAGCAGAATAGACCATATTGCATGTGAAATGTTTGATTAAAATGGAATCATGAAGTATAAGAGGGGGGAAAAATCAGTATTTAAAATTCAATATAGGACTGCCATGGCCAAAACAATCTTGGAAAAGAACAAATTGGAAGACTCAAACTTCCTGATTTCAAAACTTATTACAAAGTGACCATAATCTAAACAGTATGATATTGGCATAAGGGCAGACGTAAAGACCAAAGGAATAGAATAGAAAGCGCAGAAATAAACCCAAACATATGTGGTCAATTGACTTCAACAAAACTGCCAAGACCATTAAATGAAAAAAGGATAGTCTTTTCCACAAATAGTACTGAGAACACTGGATATCTACATGCAAAAGAAGGAAGTTAAATTCTTATATGATACCATATACAAAAATTAACTCAAAATACATCAAAGTCCTAAGCTTAAGAGCTGAAACTGTGACACTATTAGATGAGCATAGGAAAAAAACCTTCAGGACAATGGATTTGGCAATAATTTCTTGGCTATGACACCAAAAGCATAGGCAACATAGAAAAATTGGACTTCATCAAAAGTAAAAACTTTTGTAATTCAGAGGACATTTTCAAGAGAGTGAAGACAGCCCAAAGAATAGGAGTTAGCCCACAAATCATATCTTTGATAAAAGATTAATATCCAGAATATATAAATAACTCCAAAACAATAGCCAAAAAAAAAATGGGGTAAGGTCATGAATAGGAATATTTCTCCAAAGAAGATATAAACCTAGCCAATAAGCGCATGAAAAGATACAACATTATTAGTCTTAGGGAACTGCAAATCAAAACCGCAATGAGATACTACTTCACACCCATTAGGATAGCTATTATTTTAAAAAAACAAAACCCCCAATATGGAAAATAAGTGTTGGCAGGCTTTGGAGAAATTGGAACCTTCAGGTATTGCTAGTGGAAATGTAAGCTGGTGTAGCCAGTGTGGAAAACAGTTTGCAGTTCCTCGAAAGTTAAACGTGGAATTACTGTATGATCCAGCCATTCCACTCCTATGTATATACCCAAAGGAATGAAAGCAGGGACTCAAACAGATACTTGTACACCAATATTCATAACAGCATTATCCACAATAGTCAAAAGGTAGAAACAATCCAAGGGCCTGTCAACAGGTGAATGGATAAACAAAATGTGGTATATGCATATAATGGGATATTATTCAATCACAAAAAGGGATGAAATTCTGATATATGCTGCAACATGGATGAACCTTGAAAACATGCTAAATGAAATGAGCCAAACACAAAAGGGCAAATACTGTATGGCTTCTCTTGTACGAAGTACCTAGAATAGGCAAGTTCAGGGAGATAGAAAGTAGAATAGAGGTTACCAGGGGTCGAAAGGAGGAGGTAATGGGGGATTGTTGTTTAACGGGCACAGAGTTTCTGGGAAAATAAAAAGTTCTGGAAATGGACAGTGTTGTTGGTTCACAACATTGTGAATGCCCTTCCTGCCACTGCATTGTATGCTTAAAAATGTTTAAAATGGTAAATTTTATGATACATATATTTTTAACTCAATAAAGCACTTGATTTGAACTATATATGTATAATTATAGTAATTACCAATTATAAGTAGGTATTTTTGTACTTTATCTACATCCCCCAAAGTTTATGTATTCTAGTTGTCCAAAAAACATTTTAAGGAACTGTCGTGCGGGGCGTCCTGCGGGGTCTCTGCTCCCGCTCCCCACACAAGAATGCAGGATATGGTGAGGCCAAAAAGGAACACCCACAGAGCCATAGGTGGGGGAGTCATACCACTATATTCTCGCTGGCAGCATCCGCCTCTCTGCAATCCGCTCTTTCTAGCCCAGCCACCATCTTCTTGCTAGCCCCCATTTTTTTTCTCTCTGCTAGCACAGTCACAGCAGTTATATTAGTGGCCAATGGCTCACTGGTTACAGCTGACGGCCAACTAGCCACAGCTGATGGCCATGCAATCACAGTTGATGGCCATTTACTACCTGAGCCAGCACCTTTCTGTGAGGCCGAGAGCCTGGAAACTACTTTCTGGGGCTCTGTCCCCACAGGAACTTATCATTGAGAAAATGAGGGATCTCCTAAGTCTAGTCTGTCTTTGAGTGTATTTGTGTGTGTGTGTGTGTGTGTGTGTGTGTGTGTGTGTGTGTGTGTGATGGGAGATAGAAGACAAGAGAGAGAAGAGGGTGTTAGCCTCTCCATATTGTTCATCCTAGGAAAAAAAAGAACACTTTCACAAGATACTTTGGGAATGCTGCAGACAGATCAAGAAACAAAAGGAGGGAATGCATACTTAACAAACATCAAAAATGAAGGAGGGTATATCACCACAGATCCTACAGACATGAAAAGGCAAATAAAGGAATATAATGAACAACTAAATGCCAATAAACTTTAATAAAATTAGCTTAAAAGAGTTTCTTGAAAAACACAATGGACCAAATGGAGATAAAAAGAAATAAAAAGCCTGAATAACTCTATTTTTAAAGTTGAATTGATGATCAAAACCCTTCCTAATAAACTGAAAAATAAAAACCTAAATAAAAACTTGAAAAATAAACTACAGGTTCAAATTGTTTCCCTTTGGAATTCTATCAAACATTTAAGGAAGAGATAACACTATCTTACACAAACTCCTTTAGAAAGTAGAAACAGATACCGACTCATTTTATAAAGCTGGTACAACCCTGCCAAAACCTTGACAGAGACACTACAAGAAAAGATAATTGCAGACCAACCTCTCTCGTGATGTAAAACTCCTTCACAAAATATCAGCAAGTCGAAAGCAGCAATACTACATCATGTTTAGGTGGGTTTCTTCCAGGTGTGCAAGGTTGCCTTAACCTTTGAAAATCAATTGATGTTATTTGCCACATTGATAGAATAAAGGAGAAAAACCATGTACCAATAAATGCAAAAAACTGCCACTGATAAAATTCAGTAGCCATCGTGATTTAAAAACAAAAACCTCTTTGCAAACTAAGGCTAGAAGGGAACTTCTTATTGAAAGGCATCTAGGAAAAACCTAAAGATAACATACTTCATGGTGAAATATTGAATACTTTCCCCCTAAGTATGTGAACAAGGCTAACACTTTCGCTTTCACCACTTCTGTTCAATGTTTGTGGGGACAGAGCCAGGAGTGCAGTTTCCAGGCTCTCGGCCTCACGTGGAAAGGTGCTGGCTCAGGTAGTAAATGGCCATCAACTGTGATTGGATGGCCATGAGCTGTGGCTAGTTGGCCGTCAGCTGTAACCAGTGAGCCATTGGCCAATAATATAACTGCCGTGGCTACCCTAGCAGCAAATGGGGGCTACCAAGAAGATGGTGGCTAGCAAGGGGTAAGTGTGGATTGAGGATTGCATAGAGATGGATTGCAGTTAGCAAGTGAGGTTGGTTGGCAGAGACAAGCGGACAGCGGGTTGTGGATCGTGTGGCTCCTGCCTCCTGTGTCTCCAGCCCAGCCTCCAGCGAGACTACAATGGTGTGACTTCCCTATTTATGGCTTTGTTGGTGTTCCGTTTTGGCCTCACCATGTCCTGCGTTCTTATGTGGGAAGTGGGACCAGAGACCCCGCAGGCTACCCCGCACGACACATGGCACAGCGAGCAGGGTCTCCTGCATGACAATGTTATAATGTGGTCCTAGCCAATATTAAAAGCTAAGAAAAAGATATAAAAGTCACACATATTACAAAGGAAGCAATAAAACCATCTCCATTTTAAAAAGCATTAAAATTCACAATATACTAAGACACTATTTTAACAAAAGACACCTAAACCTCTACAGTAAAAATTATAACACATTACTGCCAGGACTTAAGTTGTAATTTAACGACTGCTATTTATTCAAATAGTTTGTGAGGAGGTTCTGTTGGAGGCACTTAAATGTTTGGATGAAGCATCCCTCAAGCTGGACAAAAGCCTTACGCAGGCCCTGGAAAGATTTGCACTCACAGCTGGTCAAAATTTTATAACAGAAGAGTAAATCCACAATTATTATGTATTTTCCTCATCCTCTCTGCACTATATTGGTGTACCCGTTCCATAGCACACTATGTATGACATTCCAGAAAAGGGAGGGGAAGCATGATTGAAAACACAAGCGTTTTATCTTACTGATTTTCCATTGATGTTTGCTTAGCATATACTACCGTACGTACATCTGGAGAAAAGGAAAGGATCACGTTTACCTGAAAGCCAAGCCCATTAAATCCAGAGGAAGCAGAACTGTTACTCTTGCCCTCGTGAGCAAATGATTGATACAAAGTGAGTGCTCGTCTCTTACTGTAACAGAGAGCTCGGTACATGTAAAGAGCCCAAATCCACCTCTTCTCTCCCTCTTCTCTCCTTCTCTCATCCTTTCAGAGGTTTCTAGTTTCAAGTTTTGGTGAGCTTAATTCTGACCCGTTTGTGCAAAAAACCATTTGCCCTGTAAGCAAACAAGGCCACTTTCTTGTCTATGTTGCTTATGATCAAGCAATATTTGGGCTTACACTTTTGTCAGCTTGAAATCATTTCAATATTAACAACATTTTTATATTTAGTTTTGGGTTTTTCTAGCTAAGATTAGTAAAGCATAAATTAAAAATCACTGGGAGACTTTCTAAATATTTGGTTTATTTTACACACAATGGCAAAGAGATTTTTTTTTCTGTTCAGCAATTCCAAGTTACAAATAAGGCCAGAGTAGCAGTTTAATGTCTTTACCATTTTCTTTGCCCCCAGAAAAAAAAAAATTAATAGACTCCGTGGTAGGCAGAATGCCCCTTTCCCAAAGATGTCCTCCTTTTAATCCCCCAAACCTGTGAGTATGTTATTTCACATGACAAGGGAGAATTAAGGTTGCTGCTGGAATTGTTCTCTCATCAACTGACTTCGAGAGGGGGACAGAATCGCAGATTATCCAGGTGGACCCTATGCAATCATGAGGCTCTTTATAAGTGGAAGAGGAGAGGTGGGGTCAGAGTGACTCATGAGAAGACTCACCTGGCCACTGCTGGCTCTGGAGATGGTAGGGGGCCACCAGCTAGGAATTCAGGCAGCCTCAAGAAGTGTAAAAGGTAAGAAAACCGATTCCTCTAAGGCCTGGAAGGAACACAGCCGTGCTGACACGTTCATTTTAGCTCATTAAGACCCAGTATAAACTTATGTCTTCCAGGATTATAAAATAATAGACCCGTGTTGGTTTTTAAACCACTAAATTGGTAGTCATTTGTTAAAGCTGCAATAGGAAACTAGCACAGAATCTTTAGAGTTGAATCACGTAATTGAGTACTTTGGACACAAGGTGGCACTAGACGACCAGATTTATCAAAGAATCCCTTTCAATTTTGTGATGCTAATATATTACTGAAGGCAATGACGTAGTTTTCTCCTAGCAAAAAAAAAAATTTTAAACATCTTGTCACCTTTGCATCGAAGTTTTCTTCAATATTATTAGTAAGTCCCTTAAACTGGCCTTGATGAATTTTTAATTTGATTTCTGGCAAAGGTGTTTTTGGTTTTTTTTTAAATCCATAATGATGAACTATAAATAAATAGAAGCCACTAGAATATGTGTCAGAATCGCAAGAACTTTCTTTGTTCCCAGTGCCTACAATACTGCCATCAGCCCATAGCAGGTGCCCAATAAATACTTGTTAAATGAAGAAACATCTCATGTCCAATTTGCACAGATAAATGGTTTGTCACGTCTTTTCTGACACTAACCTAAATAATCTGGAACTTGAAGATAATCTTTTGGTCCAAGAACTTTTAATTTAGCACTATGCAGAGAGCATTCATTTATTCGAATGTGCTTACAATGCATTCTCTGTGCTAGAAATGAAACAGCCATTCCTTGTTCTGTAGAGCCCACTCTGCCCTCCACCCAAGGTGTGTCCACTTCTGACACCAACGCACCCAGGCTTCCTAGTCTCCTTCCAGTGTGTGCTGATGACTTTGAGAGAGTGTGTGCATGGTCACAGAATAAGGGACCAAAAGTGAACCGCCTTGGGAAGCAGGGTTTCTGGGTACTCTATGCATTTCACGGTCCCTGCCCATGGCCTTGGGTGCTTTGCGCCTACTCTTCCCTCTGCCCCTGGGGCGTTGGGCCCTCTCCCTTGGCTTGTCCAACTCTCCAAGTCAAAGTGAGAAAGTGTCCTCTTTGGAGAGTTTTTGCCAGCGTACCTTATCCCCAAACACCCTGTAAATTCTGATTCCTCTCTCTACTCTTGTAGTACTGTGTGCTAGTACATACTGTGTTCCCTTTTCACATATTTCATAGTTAGTTGTGTAAAGTGGCACCAGATTATAATTTCCCTGTAGAAAGAGTTGTATTTTATTCTTTTTTGTATCCTCAACACCCAGCCAACACTGGGGACAAAGTAAATGCTTCTGAAAGGAAGAGAAGGAGGGAGGCAGGCGGGTGTCCCATCATTGGGCTCAGACTGCAGATAGGTAAAACAACTGTTGCTGATTTCTTAATATTTATGTATAGGCGTGTGCACATAGGTTTAACCCAGAAGTAATCAGGATTACATTCATTATTTCAGCATCATTACCTTTTACAAACTCTTAGGGTAGTAAATATAATGAGACCTAAAACCAATGCTGTCTTTCCTCTTTTAAAAAGATAAGGAAGGAATTTGAATGCAAGTTGTAATGTTTTTCTTCAAAGAGGAATGATTTGCCACTCTTTAATTTGATAAAGCTCTTTATGCTTCAAGTACGGACTTGGGCGTTAAATATTAATAAACCTCGGAAAGCAGGAATCAAATCCTCAACCCTTCGTGAATTAATTATCACAACTTTAAAACTCCAATTTTACAAAGCAAATCATAAAGAGCAAAATGGCTTTTCCAAGTCATGTGTTCTTTTTGGTATTAACTCACATAATTAAATAAAATTTTGTGTATATTAAGCTCGGTATTAATACCATAACATAGTTTGCTATTATTATTGTATAATTTCAACTATATATTTTTTGCATTCAATATAATGACTATATTATTTTTCATCAACTTTTATTTTTATCAAAGTGCTGTTTGAATAGTATAAAAGATCAAATACTGCAATAAAGTAATTTTTACAAAACAGCGCTCCATTCTCTTCACCTTCCTACCCCCATTATCCACCAAGTAACCAATTTTAATTTTTTTAGCTATTTTCTCTGATTTTACTTTCTTATTTCTAAATCATATATGTGTACACTACTATCCCTTGACTCATCTGAATAGACTTAACTGTTGATTTCCAGTTATAGATAATAAGGATTTTAGATCATTTGTAGCCCCTCTTTCTCTTCCACCATCTTCTCAATAAAACTATATCTCAAATACTGTTACATCTGTATTCCGTGCTTTCATAATTTTGACTAGGTATATGTACTATGTAGTTTACTTTTGAGCCAAGTAGCATAAATTATACATCCTTTCTCACATAACTTGTTTTTTTATCTGAAGTTAAAAATTGCCTCATTTTAAAACATTTTCTTAATTTTCTTCGAACATCTGACTAGATATTCCCACATCCTCAACAACTCTGTAAAATTTTACAAAACTTGTTAGGTAATTGAGGAATTGTGTCTCCATCCCCCACCCTCTTCAGTCCCAGACAGCCCTCCCAGTGCCTCCACCCTCTTATTGCTATCTGGATGGCTCCTCTGTGGGCCTGTCAGTCCGCTGTTGTACTGGGACTTCCATTTGCCACCACCAGGGAAACTCTCTTTGCCTCTATTGGATCCTGTTTCCTCCATTCCTTGTATCTCAATACCTCAATATCCTCCTAAGTTGAGCCCTTTTGTGTGAGCGTGCACACACATTCTCGGCATTTTAAGAAACGTGATTAGGAAGTCTATTTAGAATTCTTGGTTTAAAACAAAACAATTCTCCCTTGGAAATTGGAAAGTCTAGCTTCATTATTTGAAGGTCTACCTCCCATTCAGGAAATTTGATGCCATTCTTATTCACAATCTTCTATCCATTATTTGTCTCACCCTCGTCCCCTTCACTCTCACCAGATGCTTTTAGAATCTTCTCTTTATCCCCAGTGTTTAAAATTTCAAGATAATGAGCCTTTTGTTGTTGGTTTTTTGTTGTTTGTTGGGGGTTTTGTTTTTGTTTTGTTTTGTTTGCTTTTTGTCTTTTATTCATTGGGCTCGATACCAAAAGGGCTTTTTGAGAAGAGGCTCATCTTCTGCTCTGGAGAAATCTCTTATGTGATTTTATAATACTTTTCTCCACCATTCTTTTCTGTCCTCTCTGGCACTCCTATTATTCAGCTTTTAAGCCTCCTGCATTGATCAACTAATTTCTTAAGTTTTCTCTCTTATTCTCTAATTATTTTGCTCTACAGTTTGGATTCCCTAACTATATCATCCACTTTTCTACTGAGGTTTTCATTTCTGCATTCCAAATTTATTCTCCTAATGTTTGTGCCGTTGTTCTCCAAATAGTCTTCTTTTTAAAACTACCATTTTATTCCTGTTTTATGGATATAACATCCTCTCTTATATTTCTGAGAACAGTAATGATTTCTTTTCCCCATTTTTCTTCTCCCTCGCAGTTTCCTCCGAGTTCCTTTAAAAAGAAAAAAGAAAAGAAAAAAAACAGGTTAATTGGGGATATAATTTATATGCCATAAAATTCACCCATTTTAAGTGTCTAATTCATTGACGTTTCGTATATTTATTGAGTCGTTCAACCACCACTGCAATCCAGTTTTAGAATATTCCCATCACCCCAAAAAGATTTCTTGTGCCGATTTGCAGTTCATCTCCATTCCCAACGCTAGTCCCAAACTGCCACTAATCTGCTTTCTGTCTCCATACATTTGCCTTTCCTAGACATTTCATATAAATAGAATCATAATGATATGTGTTCTGTATCCCATTTCTTTCACTTCACATGATATTTTTGAAGGTCATCCTTCTTGCAGCTTACGGCACTAGTACCTTTTTATTGTTGAAGAGCATTGCATTGTGTTGATTTTGTTTTGTCCTTCACCAGCTGACGAGACATTTGGGTTATTTACACTTTGGTGAAATTATAAACATATGTTTGTTATTTTAATATTTTAGTTTGAACTCTATGTTTCACATTACAGAGTTCTTGCCCAGTGTATGATGCTCCCTGGCAGTCTGCTTATATTTAGAAATGGAGGCCAGAAAATTTATTTGGAAGCTGTGTATGTGTGTGGTGGGAGGTGGCGAAGTGGGGGCTTCATGGTCACTCTTTGGGGAATATCTTCATGTCAGTGTTTTCCATCCTTCTTCTCTTGGGCTGGTGGAATTTTCCAGAGGAGACTCTTCACTGTTTTGACTGGACGGAACAATCCTAGCTTCTAGTGTTCCATGCGTCAAGAGGAAAGAGAAGGCTGAAATGTCATCAATTTTAGGACATAAGCTTTTACTTAATCCCCTTGTTTTCTGTAGGAGATCTCTGCCTCCTTCAACTGTGCCTTATGTCCCTGAGTCAAGAGACCCTCTGTTTTATTGTTTTATTGTCTTACGCTGAGGTGGTGGCACCGAGTAGAGGAAATCTGGAGATGCTTTTTAAATAGACTTCCCAACAATCTCTCTGTTTTTAGCTCTACCATTATCTGCTCCTCCTTCCCCAGTTCCACAGCTATCTGGTGCCAATTTCTGAATCTTTGGGGTTCTGCAGGGTAAAGTAGGCTACCTCTCTGCTTTGCCCATGGCCACTTTGGGATTAGCTTTTGTGGATCCACTAATTTATCTACCATTTTCTATGTACTTTGTAGTGTCCCAAATTTTACTGCTATTGTTTTCTTTCCTGATCTCATTATGGGCTAGTGCTTCTATAAAAATCCTTTTACTCTCATTTTCATAGCACTTTCATCTGGAACAGAGTGTTTGTTCAACCAGCTATCTTTAATGAGAATCTCAATTTAATTCTTTAATGAAAAAGAAAACTTTCAATCCCAAATAATTTAAGTAGATACCTCACTCTCAAAGAAGCGTATCCTAACTCCCCACTCCTTACATGTGTGTTGCACATACTGACTTCCTTCCAGGAGTACAGATGGGAAGGCCTGCAGGAGGAATAGCTTCATAGTGAGAAACCTGACAAGCATTATGTCAGCCAGGTCATTAAGGTCAATATCAACGTGGTAAATCACGTTCATAATGTATAGCCTTGGTGGTCCACTCTCAAACACATAACCCCAGTCTAATCGTGAGAAAAACATCAGGCAAATCCCAATCGAGGGACAATCAGCAACGTACCTGACCGGTATTTCTCACAACTGTCAAGGTCATCAAAAGCAAGAAAAGTCTGGAGACCTGTCACAGCGAGGACATATGATGAATAAAGGTTATATGGTGACTTGGAGGGGATCCTGGAGCAGAAAATGAGCATCAGGCCAAAACTAAGGAAATCTGAATAGTGTATGGACTTCAGTTAAAGTAATGTATCAGTATCAGTTCCTTAATGTGACAAATGTACCACAGTAATGGGGAAACTGGGTGTGGGGCATATGGGAACTCTTTAGTATCATCACAAGGTTTTTATGAATCTAAAATTATTCTTTTTAAAAGTTTATTAACAATAAAAATAAACCCTTCTCATTTATCCTTTGGCTATTTATTGACACCTTCATGCCAAAAGAAATGTGCCAGAAATTACCCTTGTACAATCTGGCTCATTTTTACCTCACAATAAAACTATCAGCAATCTGTTCTAATTCATGTATTAGAATAGTTTATTCATTCTCTTTTCCAAATATTTATTGAGCAAATCCTATGTTCCAGGAAAAAACTTGTTGCCGGGTCTACAGAGATTAATAAAATATGATTCCTGGGCCACAAAAAGTTCACATTCTGGGAACACAGACAGACATACCACCCTTCTTGTGTTCCACTTTTCTAGAAACACACCAGCTATGATGAATGTGTTTTACTATTCATATTTAGAGAACAAAGAAAATAACAGCTGATATTTTTCTATAACTTTTAAAAGCTTTTGTTTAGGTGATACGTGGAATCCCCTAGAATTGTGTTATCAGTTAGGAAACATGCAAGAAAGATTAGCTAACAACCTGGTAGAAAAGGGCGTATTGACAACAGAGAAACAGAACTTCCTACTGTTTGACATGACGACACATCCCCTCACCAACAACAACATTAAGCAGCGCCTCATCAAGAAGGTCCAGGAAGCTGTTCTGGACAAATGGGTGAATGACCCTCACCGCATGGACAAGCGCTTGCTGGCCCTCATTTACCTCGCCCATGCCTCCGATGTTCTGGAGAATGCGTTTGTGCCCCTTCTGGATGAGCAGTACGATTTAGCCACCAAGAGAGTGCGGCAGCTCATGGACTTAGACCCTGAAGTGGAATGTCTGAAGGCCAACACCAATGAGGTTCTGTGGGCAGTGGCGGCTGCATTCACCAAGTAACTGCTCAGAGGGAAGTGTTCTCCTTCTCGCTCATAAACCAGGATCTTTTCTTTGCTCGGCTTCTGGTTTTCTGCATTTGTACTTTCCCACATTATAATTGATTGGCTTTTGTTTTATGAAATGATAGGTGGTTTGTGTGTGTGTGTGTGTAGGAATCTGCTGGTATGTGAGATTTCTATTTAAGTTTAGAAAAACGTTTTACTGCCTATTGGCATGTCATTCCTTCTTGGGTTCAAGGGAGTTGCCCTTCTCACTATAATAGGTTTGGAATTCTGTTATGTTTACTTTCAAACCACCTCCAGTTCCAAACATACATCATTAGTATCTCCTCAGTTTAAAATTTTCCTCAAGTAAAAATTCTTCTATATTCTTCAAAAATTGAGACAGAAGTCACACACAAATCACACACATGCACAAAATATTTAAGTCACCAAAAGCAAAAAGCTGTATTTATGAGGAATTCTATGGTAGAGCTCAGTTGAAGATGCATACCATAGAAGTAGTTTTTCCTGGCATTATGCTAAGTCAGACAGAGAAAGACAAATACTGTATGATATCACTTATACGTGGAATCTAAAACAGCCGAATTCATAGAAACAGAGAGTAGAAGAACTGGGGGGTGAGGGAACTGGGGAGATGCAGGTCAAACAGTACGAACTTCCAGTTATAAGATGAATAAATTCTGGGGACCTAGTGTACAGCATGGGATTACAGTTAATAATACTGAATTTGAAAATTACTGAGAGGAGATCTTAAATGTTCTCAGTACAAAAAGAAATGCTAATTATATGATGTGATGGAGGTGTAAGCTAAATGGCATGGTGGTAATGAATTTGTGTTACACAAGTGTATCAAATCAACACATTGTACACCTTGAAATGTCAATTATATCTCAATATGTATTATATATACATCATATTTTATATACGTGTGTGTGTGTGTATATATATATATATATATATATATATATATATTATATCTCAATGAAGCTGGGAAAACTTTGCTTTCCACAATCTTGTATTTGGATATTTTCACCATTCAATCATAGGTAAATTGTTCCACAAAGACGTTTGTGTTGAGATACAGCCCATTTATGCTGTGTATAGTGTGGACTTCACTTGAATTGCTCCTCAATTATGAAGCTATACTGTTACCAAAGCTTCACAATAAATCTTGGTAACTGAGGACCAGTCCTTCCTCAAAATTGTGTTGGTGATTCTGAGCCCTTTGCTCTTGCGTATGAGTTTTAGAAACACCTTATCAAGTTTCCTGAAATATCCTGTGGGGATTTTGACTGGTATGACATTAACTATACAGATTTATTTGAGGGAACTGACATCTTTATGATATTCTTTCCATCTAGGAACATGGCATAACTTTCTGTGGTGAATTAAATACGGGCACAAATTCTTTGCAGCAGCTTCTATCAAAAGGTGAGGTCTATTTTCCAACCTCTTGAATCTGGGGTGGCTTTGTTCTTTGCTTTATCCAATAGAGTGTGGCAGAAGTGACATTTTGCAAGTCCCAGAGTTTGGGACAGATAAAGTGATATTGTTTCTGCCTTCATTCTCTTGGAATGCTGCCCTGAGACCACCATAGCGTAATGAAGCCCAGGATAAAAGAGCATATGGAAAGAGAAACCCAGCTGTCTCAGCTAAGTTCAGCAACCAGCCAGCTGACCTGCCAGCTGAATGCAGCTGCGTGTAGGAGCGAGCCTAAGTGAAAGCAGCAGCGAAATGCTCAGCCAACCCAGAGAATTATGTGAAATGACAAATTCTTATTGATTTAAGCCACTAAGTTTTGAGGTGTCTTTCCACAAGAAAGACTAGCTGCAAGAGAAAATGGTACCCAAAAAATGAGGTGCTCTGTAGTAAAAAACCTAATACATGTGACATGGCCTTGGGACTGGCTGGTGGATAGAGGCTGGAAGGGTAACAAGGAGACTTAAGGGAGGCTGGAAAAGCAGTGAGGGAATTACTCTTGAAGTCTGGAAGGATGGTAAACCATGTTTTGTGCTAGTGAAAAAAATTGCCAAAACTGTTGTCAACACCACACCAAGCAGAAGAACTGCCTGGCCCACCCATAGAATCATGAGAAATAACTGAATTATTGTTGCATTTAAGACAATAAGTTTTGGGGTGGTTTTCTACAATAGATAAGTGGAACACTAATGAACTTGTGAATCTGACTGTTATGGACTGAATTATGGCACCTCAAAAGTGCATGTGTTGAAGCCCCTAATCCTCAATACATCTGTATTTGGATATAGGGCCTTTGGGGAGGTAATTAAGATTAAATGAGGTCATAAGAGTAGGGCCCTCATCTGATAAAACAGGTGTCCTTATAAAAAGAAGAGACACCAGAGATCAAATAACATGTCTGTAGTTATTCTTGGATATTTTTATACAGACAATATCAGAAAAGGATGAGGTTCACTTCAAATTATTATAGCTCATTTATTTATTTTTTTCCTGAGCTAAGTCAGCAACATTTATTTCTGATATTGTTTTCATTTAATTTTGGAGTAGGTATTATATTCACATCCTTCAAAAAATAATAAAAGGTAGATAGTGAAAAGTCCTGCTATATCTTCATTCTTTGTTTTATTACGGTGGCAAATATAATATTGACCGATAAGGATATTAGCAATGTCCCTTTTAGCTGCCTTTGATTAAAATGTTTCTAAATTTTGTATTTAAAATGTTGTTGTTTTCTATAAGTTTCTGAGAGAGATATTTAATTCATCAGGTTAAGGAAATTGTCTTCTGATCTTTAAGTTGCTGAGAGCTTATTTACCATGACTGAGAATGGAATTGTATCCTTTTTTTTGGTTTTTAGTTCTGAGGTATACCTTACATACCATGAAATGCACAAATCATGTGTTGATTTTAGTGAGCTTCGATCTGCATATTCCCGTGTAACCCATGCCTCTCTCAAGATACAGAATATTCTCATCACCCTAGAAAATTCACTTGTGCTCCTTTCAAGTAATCCTGCTACCTGACCAACCTGAGACAACCACCCTTTTGATTTTTCATACTAGGTTAAGTAATCGGTAGTTTGTTAATTTCTTTTCTCTCTTTTTTTCTGAGTAGTATTCCATGATATGAATATACTGAAATTTACTTAACAATTTTCTTGTTGAGGGACCATTTGGGTTGTTTCCAGTTTTGAGTTACATGAATAAAGCGGCTATGGACATATTGTGGAACCCATGTTATGGAACGTGGAGGTCTGTTCTCTAGGGCCATTCCATTTTTCCAGGGGAGAAACCCTTAATTTCTGCCAACATGGTACATACCTTGCTGCAGGCATCCTCAGAGACAGTGTGAGTGGGCTGGGGACAGGAAAAATAATAGCCATCTTCCTTCTTGACCATCCTACACAAAGAAGGCAAAATGACAAACCCTGATCATAGACCCAGACTTCCCAATCACCTTTTCAGTGCCTCATTTAAAAATAGAAACACCATCAAGGATCACAGACTGCTGTTTTTCCATCAGCTTTGTTTGCAGCCCTATTTCTCATGCTTGTCCCCCAGTGCATGTCCAATCTTTGGTCCCCAAATTCTCTAGGATTCTATCAGGCAAATAATCTTCCTTCCTGACCAACTTTTCTTCCAAAAGCCCTTTGAGCTATGACTTTCACTGCCTTTCTAAATCAATTGGCACTCATCTATCTACCGTGTTTCCCTGAAAATGAGACCTCGCCGGACTATCAGCTCTAATGCATCTTTTGGAGCAGAAGTTATAGGACATTATATAAGACCGGGTCTTATATTATAGTAAAATAAGACTGGGTCTTGTATTAATTTTTGCTCCAAAAGACACATTAGAGCTGATTGTCCGGCGAGGTCTCATTTTCAGAGAAACACGGTAGTTTTCATCAACTGATGACCCCGCTACATTTTCTCTTATCATTTGGGCTTGCACATTTTTCATTCATTAACTATAACTATAGAGAAGTCTCAAGAGAGACAAAAAATCAACAAGTGTGGATCAACTGTTCTCAATGAAAAATATGTGGGCACAATAAGATGTTTTTGCAGAGGATCAAAGATTGTGGTCAAATCAAAGAGAAATACTTCACAATAATGAGAAAGTGATATTCTATATGAAATCATATGTGCTGAGTTATTAATTCTGGCTTTGCCACCCGCTAGCTATATGATTTGGGACAAAGTATTTGATCCCTCAGAGCTTCAGTATCCTCTTCTCTAGAACAGGATTAATAAAATCTTAATTATTAAGAGTTATGAGGATATACAATATGTTCAATAAATATAAGTTCCATTTTTGCTTTGAAATGAATAAACAAAAGATGAAAATTAGTGAAATGTTCATCAAGATTGGTCTTTGTTAAAAGCAAATTTGAAGAGTAGGTTGGTGACCGTTTTATTTCATGACATCTTACTTGCTACGGCATCTATTGCAAAGAAAAGAACATTGTTGATGGGTTTTATCTCTCTGTTATCCAATTAAGACTTGTCTTTAAAACCCATATTGTTTCGTTCTCTTCCTCCAGCATCACCTCCTTTCTTCTTTCTGCCTCATAAGTCTTACCTGTTTGAAAAGAAGACAGGTGAAGTGTGTCAGCCATGGAACCAGCAGGAAGCTGACTTCACCTCTACTTGTTCCAAAGAAGGGACTTTAATAAGGAAGCGGTATAGATAAGGGAACAAACAAAGGATACTGAGGCACCCAGAGGCAAGCAATGGCATTCAGCCATTACCACACCAAGGGCAGGAGGGACAAGGGAGAGGAATAGAATTACTGGAGCTCAAGAGGACTGAGAAGTGGAGGAGGGGTCATCCAGCAGAATCTCTAGTTGTGGAGGGATGCAACAACTATCTGAGACTTAGCAGAACAGAAAGGAAGAGAGGAAGAAATAACCTAACATACCTTTCTTCTTCCACCTTCAGATCCCCTTGACTACTGGAAGCCATTGTCAAGGGAACCTGAGAGATGCAAATCTGCCATGGTCAGCCTCCCAGGGGCCCAGGGCCGGGTAGAGAGAGCAAAAGAAGAATGATCAGCATGTGCAGATTTTAAGAAATATCTGTTGCATTACTTGGGCGGGGTGGGGATCAAAATGTGTGAAAAGTCTAAACATTCTCAATGATATAAAGAGGCTAAAACAGAAAATTGCAAGTCATCTTGTGAAATGAAATATTGCTTCGTTTGACCTTTGATGCCTGTCATCAGCAGAAATAGATGCAGGCATTTCCAATTAGCAAAGGAGATTGTCTCATGTCACATATTTCATTCCTTAAGGTGACTCCTAATTTATCACCTCAATGATGGAACCAACCGTCACTCAGGGGAAGAGAAGAGGAACAAAACAGTCAGCCCTGACTTAGTGGAACTGACCAGGCTAAGCCATCAAGGACTTTTTCCAAAGTGTGCAAGGGTGTAATTCCAGGAAATGTCTGAGCCTCCTCATGGATCTCTCTACAGATTTCTTTAAAAATTCAAATCTCACAGATTTATTTATTGTATGCTGAGAAATCCACTGTGCCTTAAGCACTAAGATCTGGACGACACTTAGTTTAGCATGATCCCGGAAGTGAGACTATGTATTTCTTGCATTTTACTTAAAACTTAATTGTATGCCAGGCTGCTTTCCCTTTTGATAATAAAGCCTAATCATAGTATTTGATCCAAAATTATGTCCCACTTGGCAAAGCTGTGGTTTAAATTTTTGTGCTTTGTGTCCAGGATAAGTATTTATTAAGTAGTATGTTTTATTTCAGGTTGATGATTTCTGGTACTGCTAGTAATCAGTGGATGGGATTCAGAGGCCTGTGAAACCCCTAAAGTTGATTCCAAGGTGTTTGGCGTGCATTCGAGTATGTTTTTCTGGGAAGATCTATTGTTTCCACAAATACTCCAGATCTATGCTTTCCTCTGCCTTTCTAAATCAATTAGCACTCCTCTTTCTAGATTTCATGAACTGATGGCCCTTCTAACTTTTATCTCATTGCTTGGGCTTACATATTTTCATTCATTAGCGATCATTATACAGTGTTCTCAAAAGACAGAAAAGGTAAACAAGTGTGATTAACTGATTTTCATGTTAAGAACAATGGCTGAATACAAATATATCGGAAATGAGATTGGGTGAAGGATGACAGAGCTATACAAAGTTTTTTTCAAAATAGAGATAGGAATTTATATCAAAGATACTTTCCCGGAGAATCTTGTTGGCTGGCCTTATGGCACTTTAGGGGAGAGAGTTTGGGGTGTGAAAACACAAAAAGTAAGACAATCTTTCCCCTGAATTTAATGATTTTTCCCTGAACAGGATTGGTTATTTTTCCCTGAACAGGATTGGTTTCGTGGTCCTAGGCTGGGACCTCGTTCTCTTATTGAGACTCCCATTATATTTATTCAGGGTTTTTACATGATGGTGAGAGAATATTCTTGAGCCTGCCAAGGTGATTACAGGCAGCTTCCTGGATAAAATAGTTGGTGCTCCATCCCGGGAATGGTGCATCAATATAAAGGAATTGCTGCCTGTTCGGGCAACTATTATATAGATGTGGGGGAAGGAAGGGGTCGCAAACTCAATGCCTCTTGGGAGCTCAGCTGGTATGAGGTGGGTAAGTAGGGCTGAACCAAAGAAGTTATGCTTTATATCCAAAGGGGGCAGCCTTTACTCAACTCCAGTTTTTTTTTGTTTTTTTTTAGATAAAAAATTATAATTTGTAGAAGTTGGCAACTAATTCAAAACATTTTAAAACACTGTGTGGGATGAACATATGTTTTGAGGGTGTATTTGGCCCAAGGGCTGCCGGTTTGGGATCTCTGGTGTAAAGTCGTCGTTCCCAAGCCTGGCTGCAGATCAGAATCATCTGTGGAGCTTAAAAAACACAGATGCCCAGTCTCCTCCCAAACTTGCTGAATCTCATCTCTGGGGGTGATGCTGACACACAGCCAAGTTTGAGAGCCACGAGAACAAAGAATTGGCTGATAGAACAGCGTTTACCATCCTTAAAACTACAAAATTCAGAAATGATCACAATAAAGGAAGTCAGAGAGAAATGAACACGGTGCCCCGTGGGAGAGCAACCATGGTGAAAGCTTACACAGGAACACCTTTACACGTGTCCTCACACGTTTCAAATTTTGTTTTTCTGATCTTTTTACAGAGCCGTGCCTTTCAACATAGCAGCCACTAGCCACCTGTGGCTACTTACATTCAAATTAATTAAAATTAAATCAAGTGTAAAATTCAGTTCCCCACTTGGACGAGCCACATTTCAAGTGCTCAGTGGCCATACGTGGCTTGTGGTTCCTGTGTTGGGCAGTGCAGACACACAACATTTCCACGATTGCAGGAGGTTCTATTGGACAGCCAAGATGTGAAAATCAGAACTCTGCAGACCTTTTGAGCCGTTCATCTGGGACTCTGGTATTTCAAGGGAGTGGTAAGTCGTCCAGAATAAAACATTTCTGAATTGGCCACATGGGTCTATGCTCTTATAGAGAGTGACATTCACCCTAATGCCAATTAATTAGCAGATATGATGATTTTTTCAAATGCAAAAGTATTCATGCCGTCACTGGACAAATATTTATCCAGTGTTTTCTATGTGCCAAGCACTCTGTTTTCAAATTACTCATGGAACTGAGTAGGGTTAAAAAAAAATTGGCTCAAACAGCTTTCAAGAGTTATCCTTCCAGGTATATATGTTATCTTTGGTTTTCAGTTGACTTTTCCATTTTTGATTGTATGGAATTCCGTTTAACACAATGATTATCAGTAGATTGAAACATGTTATTTGGTACGTGTAATGTAGCGTAATGGTTAAAAGAAAGAAGAGAAAGGTGACAATGGCTAACAGCAGAGAAGTTTTCTCTTTGCTGAAAAGTGGTGATGAGTTTCGATCTGACCATGACTAGGTGTAGTCATGAATGACACTCTGCCTGACAGTGTGACACCATCTAACCAGAACAGCGGTCTATACAGCCATTCAACCCAGCCAATGCACACTTCTTACTCCTACTCAAAGGACAGACAGTGGGATGAAAATCCAGAGAGAAAAACAAGACAGAAAGAACCTTAAGGTTAAGGGATTTAGGCCTTGGGGTTAAGTGCCAATTTTAAAATTTACACAAAAATCTGAATTCTTGGGAATCAGTATATTCCAAAATAAAAAAGTAGACTTTTAGGTACAAAAAGTCATAATATAATTTAGGAGAAAGCATTGTTGGATCATGTTAAGAATGAATTACTATAAGGCAGCCTTATGGGGACCCTGATTAAGGTAAGACCAAGCTGAGTGATAAATAATTGCTAGGTACCAGATGGGGATAAAAAACCTGCAGAAGATGAGGTGGCTTGAGGCCTAGAAAGCTCTTCTCTAGTCATGAACACTTAACAAATTCCTCAGGGACACATGGATGGGATCTTTAAATGGACCAACAAGTTAACTTATTTTTTGTCTGCAGTATAAATCTGATTGGGTATTTTACAATCTCCATGTGGCTCTTAGGAAATAATAAAGGTTGGGCTGCTTCTGGAATGCAGTAAATAGTTGAGTTCTTATCATTCTAATGGTTACATGTCTCTGATCGTGTTAAGGAGTCATTACTAAGGGACTTAATTCTGGGAGTTTTGCTGTTAGTGTCCCTGGTTATCAAATCTTATCTCACGGTATGAACTACCACCTTTATGAAAATGTCAGCCAGGCCTATTGATTCACCATCAATGAATGACCGGCACAAAATAAGTACTGCAGTGACCTGAGTCTCTCCCTTTCATACACACACACACACCTATATTTATAATTCATATGACATGCCAGGCTCTGTGTTAGGTGATGGGAGCAGAAGATCAATAGAACACAGAACGTACCCTAGCGGAACTCATATTCTAGAAGGTGAACAAATAATTTGATGTGATAAATGTAATAACAGAGACACAAAACTGAGAGGATGACATAAATACATACAAGAGAAGACTGTTTAGGGATTGTGTATAAGTCCTTTTTCATTTGATGTTGACTTTACAACAAAGACCCAGAGGGTACAGAGCATTTTTGTGTGCTGTTAGATCCAAAGCTGCAATATTATTGTTTTAATCTTGATCTTCATTCTGTGTTGAAATAGCCTCTGAAATTCTTCTTCCAGACTGAACCCAGCTGAGGGAAGAATCTGAAATGAGACCAAGAAAGAACAAAGTAGTGCCTGGGAAATAGCTTCTTCAAACCCACGAATGTCTGGGATATGAAACCCTAAATAGATGAGTCTATTATACTGGCCAGCAAAAGAGGGTGCTATTGGGCCGTGTGGAGTGTCACATGGCAAAGGAGAGCCTGGCTCAGTGTCAGGGATAGAGTGATAGACTTGTCTTTCAAATGAGCAAGTGTGGAGCTGACTAGCTAATTGTGAGGAGCAGTGATCTGGAACAGCACAAAATGCAACTAGATCCATTAAAAGAAATTTACACAATGTAATTACTTAGAGAAATAGAAACGAAACCTTGGGTTTTAGCTAAATTGCACAGTGACTTTATGTGAGGTAGGGCTGGCCACGAGAGAGCAGTCACCTTTGTATCGACATTATAGCCGTCAGCTATAATTGCAAAATATCATTATGAGTGGAGGTAATGAGCTTAAATACATCTTCAATTTCTGAAAAAATACTAAGACTTCAGGTTGCTTTTTCTCCAGATGAAAGGCAAGAACTCTCACCGGAACTGTTTGTTCCCTGAAAGACCTTGTCCCTGCCCCAGTTCATCTGAATTTACCGCGTAGTCTAAGATGAAGAGATCTTAAAGGGAGAAATCGTCCTCCATCTGTAGTACTAGGGTTTTAACGTCCCAAACTACTCAAGACATGTGGATCCTTTTTAGCTATTTCACTGTCCAATAGTCAGCTAGCGTGCCCCGGAACCACATTCAAGCCAGGTCTGTTCTGCTTGGTGGGTGTACTTAACTGTAGCAATTGTTGAATAGTTTGAATATTAACCCTGCTATATTGGGGGTGCCAAAAATGTGTACAAGGGGACACTTTGGTCAATGTTGCTCAAGCAGTAGTTCACCGTAATCAGAAGTGTCTGGACGCTGATGGTAGCCACTTTGAGCACCTTTTGTAATTGCAGAAATCAAACGTGACTTGTATCCATCTTTTGTTATTGATTTATATTGAGTATTATAATTTTAATACAGTTTTCCCTTCGTAAAGTATGTATACATTTTTTGGCACCCTCTGTATTAGCAAAAACTAGATAAGTACGTGATGTGGAAGAATAAAATGAGGCAACTGATTTTAATAGACACACTCAAATTTGTACTTTCAAAGTGACAGACTTAAAAATAGTCTTCTGGGATGAGTCCTCTTAAGAACATTTTAAAAACAACATTAAAATTTTTCCCTTTGGATATTTCTGGAAGAAAAATATTCATTTGGATGTATAAATTATGGCCTGATTGTTAAGAAATCATTCGTGGTATTTATAAAGTCATGCTTGTGTGTTAGATCTCATATTAGATCATGGTCAGATCATGTTATTAAACAACCCAAGTACCTTTCTTTTGAGCTGTGTCCCCTACACCCTATAGAGATGGAAAATGGATCATACAATGTGGCAATGTTAAGTTTCATCTAAAACAAGCAGTAAAACAAAACAAAACACCAGAATAGCTGAAAACATGTAATTTTATATTTTTGTGCAAGAGGCAGACATATTTGTGGCTAATGAAAAAAATGTAAGAAGCTACACTAATTCACTCCATAAGGTCCGGTCTCTGCCATGTCAGACAAAATGTACCATGAAGATGTGCACTCATCTCACTAACTGAGGAAGCAAGTACAGGCCCCTTTTAGGTTACGAGAGAGGCAAGAACAGGGATATTCAAAATGCTGGTAATGAGGGTCCCTAACCTACTACCCTTGGTGTTTACCTTCGTGGTAATGTAAAAACTGCTCGTGCAGGGACCAGACATGTATTAAATGACAGGATCTATTCAAGTAATGAGCCTAGATCTGAGTAAAACTGTATAGTCATGCAGTGCTGACAATTTTAAAAACACTTTTTTAGCACACTATCCCAGTGTGGGATCCAGGATATTTTTCACCCTCTTTTTATAGATGAAGAACCTATGTATGACTCAGGCAGGTTGAGGGATTTGGCTCGTGGCCACACCGTCACTGTGAAGCTGAGGACACACCCAGATCCCTCAGCTCTCACTGGTTCTACGTTGTTTCGTTGTTTTTCAGTAGCGAGCAAAGACTTGGAGGATGGAGAAGTCCAACCTCAGGGCCCATCCGGGAACAGGGAAGGTTCTATGCGTGGTCTGTGGCCACCATGGCAACCCCTGGGGCCACTCTTTGGTACGGGAGCATCCCACTTGTACATATGAGCCTATTACCTACTTAATTCTGTTCAAAATCAAGACTTAAGACCCTCTTGATATGCGCCCTTGTTCCTAGTTCGTTGCATGGAACATACAAGGCACCCTGTAGAGGTTTGATTGGAGAACATGAAGTGTTGCCAGGGCTCACCAGAGAGCTGGCCAAGCTACTCAGTTCACCCACTGGCGTGGGCAGCAATTACAGTCTTCAGCTGGTAATACTCCATTGGAAGACCCACTTTATGTCAACTCAAGAGGTCTCATTTCTTGTACACAGGGGCAAGAAGAAGAATTGTTTTCCTATTTAACCAGATGAGAGTAATTTTGACTTGTCTAATCACTGCCTGAGTACTGCCAGCCAGCGGAAAATGAAGGACATCCACTGAGTAAGATTTCATTCATTCAGAAATTTGTTTTTGTTTCCTCAGTCCCAAAGGTCTTATTGTAAATATGAGATGAGAGCTTGAGGCCTCACCAGGAAGTTGTTTGATTTGATGGCAGAGCTCACCTGGGGGACTGTGGGAGTGTCTGTAGCACCCACTTCTGCCAACCTAACTCAGCAAGAAGTGTCTCCTTCAGGGAAAGAGCTCACAGCATCAGGCAGAACTCTCCATCCTCCATCACATCAGACTTCTCTTTTTCCCTTGGAGATGTGCCTGGCTACCTACCTCGTCCTAGACCACTAACTGCAGAGCCCACTTGATCACCTATGCCTGTACCATTCACTCCGCTTCACCCCATGTAAGTAGAAAAGTACAAAGGCCAAATTCCAAGTTGCTGAGAATGCTTCGATGGTCTTCCTGCAGCTTCAAGGTGGTACCCAATCCCCACATTTTATGTAGCATAGATAACTTTTTTAGAAAATTATTTTAGTTATTGAAGCATTATCACTTGTGTCTTCAACTTATAACATTCTTAGCAATGGCTACCAACATACCATTATTATTTGAGCCTTCCCTCATAGGTTACTCTTTTCCTCCTTTTTTTTTAATCAACCAATGAAATGCTACTGTGGGTGGATGGGCATGGAAAGTACTTTCAGGGACTGTTAGAAAATGAACAAGTGAAGGGGGAAATTGTGCTTTTTAAAAAAAATTTTCCCACTGTGCTTATTTTAATTTCTGGGTCAGTAGAGCTCCTTTAGGAAGCCTTGATTTTTAATTAATAGAAAACGTATAAGCCTCAACCAAGGCCCTTGGCGCGTGTATGGATCCACTGTGGGAATCCCCCTGAACATCAGTGTCATTTGAACATTGTAAAGCATAAAACCACAAAAACAGAACAGGACACCCAGTGCATTGTGAAAGCTAGGCACCCCTGCCTTCTGACGTGGGCACAGGGAGGTGTGGCTTCAGTGGGAGCCCCCGGGGCATGCAGCCCAGTACAACTGCAGCTTCAGTAGCTGTTCCCTCTCTATGTTTATAATTGTACTAGAAAGCTGTTAGGCTAGGCGACTTCTAACGTTTCTCTCTTTCTCTAGGAAGCTCTCCCATAGCATAGGAGTGAGGAGAGCCAAGGGTTATTTCTTGACAGAACCAAGAACAAAGTGTGGCAAAGTGATGCTTCCCACCTCGGTCTTGGTGGAGTTGTGTGGGGCGATGCCCATGGTACAGTGTGCTGAGCTCTGTCTGCATGCGCATGGGACTGCCAAAGGGGCTGGGCCTGGGAAAAATACACAGGGCCCCCCTAATCCTCACGAGGAGTGTGAGCTGTCCCTCTGTTTCTAGCAGTGAGAATTCAGAGTGTCAGGACTGAGCACCATCTGTGCAAGACTATTGATACCTCCTACAATCGGGCTGGCACCTTGGCTGAGGCTGTTTATAACAAGCACCTTGTTTTGAGTTTGGAAGGTCTGTGAAGCTCTTTGTTTTTAGAGTACCTCTGAGGAGTTGCCCATACCTAGCAGAGTTCCTCAGAGGCTCCGACAAAAAAGAAACTCTGTTTTGTGCCTTTTGTGGTTTTAGATTACTGAACCATCTGACTTAGTCCACATATTATCTTACTCCCCCTTCTAGCCCCATCCCCCTGGACCATCCACCTACAGCATTTTCTTCCCCACCTCTCTGCTTAATGGCTGCCCTCACTGACCCCCCCCCCCTCCAGAAGCTGCCCTTTCCTGCTCTTTCTCTTCAGAGGCTGCCCTCACCTCCCCTTTACGCTTAATGGCTACCCTAACCTCCCCTCTCTGCTTAATGGCTGCCCTCACCTCCCCTCTCTGCTCATAGGCTGCCTTCACATCCTCTCTCTGCTCATACGCTGCCCTCACCTCCCCTCTCCGCTTAATGGCTGCCCTCACCTCCCCTCTCTGCTTAATGGCTGCCCTTACCTCCTCTCTCTGCTCAGAGGCTGCCTCTCCTTTCTGCTCAATGGCGCTCTAACCTCTCTTAGTTTTTGAGCTCAGCTCTCCTCCCGTCCATGCTGTCATGCTGATTCCCAGAGGTTCAAAGACTCTGAATACATACCTTTCTCTGGCCCTGCTTACTCTCTTTTAATTCCATTAAAATTGATCCTCATGAAGGTACACAGCTGCCCTTCAATTCTACTCTGATGCCTCTCCAGATACAACTGTTACACGCAGGCAAGAACAGAGGACTCCTGGCTCTTGGCTTGCTGCGCTCACCTGACACTGCTGCCCGGGTGGATAGTAAAGCAAATATATACAATGGCCAAAGATATACAATGGAAGCTGCCTAAGACTGTGTGTAACCTTTGGACCAGGAATGACTAAAGTCAGGCTATCCCTCCTTCTAGTAAGCTGGGAGTTCTGTGGAGGGTTGAGCCACCAGAGAGCTAGACGCTGGCATTGGCAGGATTCCTTCCCAGGCCCCACCTGACTCTGGCAGTGCCCTGGGAAGCTGAAGGTGGAGGTAGGATGGATATATATGGTGACAGTTGGCTGAATCTTCACTTTGGCAGAATGAGGTGGATGATTATTCACAGAGGGATGAAGATCTTTCCCTGGGAAACTGAAACCAAGGTGACCAAGGACCCAGGGTCATTAAGCCGAGATGTCAGTGTAGAAAAGAAATGCCAAGAGGGGCTGAGGATCAGTTGACAAGGGGGCCATCATGGCAGGCAGTGGAGGATAGTAAAATGGAGCGGAGAGTGTGTTTTGAGTTAGGCCCCCCAGGAAGCAGATTCTGAGATGGAGATTTGCTTGTGATGAGTTGATCGGGAGTGTTGCTGGGATCAACACCCGGGGAAGGAAGCAGAATTGGGCTTCCTTCTGAGGAAGAAGGAATTGGACTGTGACGCAGACTCAGCAGAGGCCGCAGCCAACCCTGTGGGGAACACAGGAGCTGGAATAATTCTTCAGAGTTGTTTTGAGTTGGGGCAAGGGGCCTGGATCTTTATTCTACCTCAAGAGGGGGGTGTGTCCTCTAGCTAAGGCAACTTCCAAAGAGGGCTCACACCTGCGATCTCTCCCTGAAGGGAGTCATAGCAAGTGGTGCATGGAAGTGTCCACTACACTGTGCAATTTGAAGCATCACAGCCAGGACACTCAGAAAAAGGAAATCTCCAGAAGGTCTGTGAAGAATTAACAAAGAGCTACAAGGATGGTGGGGGCTAGATCAAGAAATAGTCTGTTGTCACCCACCACCCCTCCTAATCCCCACCCATCCTTTCTTTTCCTTGGTAATTGTGGCAGGAGTGTCTTGTTGGGATGAAAATAACCCTACCGTGATTTTAGTCCACCAGGGGCCAATAGGAAGGGGCCCAACTCTTCTTGCAACTTTCAGGAAAAAGAACATATTGGACCACTAAGAAGTTTTTGACTTTACAATATGCTGATACAGGAAGCCACTCCCTGCTGCCCAGGTTCCAGCCTTGGCTTGGCTTCTGTGTGCCATCTTTCCAACTGTTAGCACAATAGGCCCCTAGGAAATTGGCCACTTTTTAATTGGTTTGAGGATCATTTCTCAATAAAGATGCATCTGAATGAACCCATGTGCCAGCCTGTGGGCGTAGAGAAAACAGCCGTGCCCTGTTTCATCCCCATGACTGAGAGCGTCTCTTCAAAGCAAACCTCTCAACCTCAGGTGTGATCAGCGCCAGGGCTAGACTGATAACTTGTCATGTTGCTCTTTAATAATGACCCCACTGGTATCATCTAAGTGTCGACTGTGAATGCGTGTGCACATCATTGTAAAGCTATACTTGCTCCTGGATATGAGGGGTCCATTTCAGAATGTTCTCTCCCCTGGCTTCTCCAGCGTTCTGCCACCCTTTCTGCCTTTGCATCCTCTCCCTCCTCACTGTAACTTACTAGTCTTCTGTTTATATCATGTACTGCTGAGTTTCAAATGTAGGGAGGTCCTTTCTGATAATACAGATCTCCTTTCTTCAGCTTCCTAGCCTTTTTATGTTTTGTTTGTTAAAATAGCACAAGTCATCATTTTGACACTATAAGCATTTTGAATGATTTCATTGGCTACACGTTTGGATTCTGATTCAATGAGGTTATTTAAAAATGAATGTCATTTGCCAGTTTGATGGGTCTTACAGACCACAGATATTTCACAAATGCCACACCAACGTGGCTGACCAAGTTCATGTTCATTCTCTTTCTTGTCTTCCATTGAATTATAGAGTTGCTCATCCTCAACAAATTCATAGAGAGTGATAGAAAAGAAAACATTCTAGGGTGACTTTTCGTCACAAAGGACGTGAATCTTGTTCTAGATGACTTTGATCAGGTAATGGGAACAAAGAGGAGCCCCCCTCTCTGGGATGGGGGCATAGTGCAGAGGGCTTGTGTTCACTGCCTGGGACTGGAGCGTGGAGCATGGAGCGTGGAGCATGAGCTGAAGGGTCAGATTACTTGGGTTTGAATCCTGGCTCTCCCACTAACTGATGAGAAGTGCGTGTAAGCCAGGGATAATTGAGAATGGAATTGATCAAAGTCAAGTCATTTAGGATGGGTTAAAATTTTAAGTGAAGCTTTTAAAAAAATATATAGAAAATGAAGCTACAAATTATGAAAATAAAATGTTATCTTCTCCAATAGAACATAGACTATAATCTCAACAATGTGTTCATTCTTAGAATGGACACAGAACAGACAGATAAATGTCATGTGGAGATTGTGGCATGATGTTTGAACTACAGTGATAGGTGGTGTAATACACCAGCCTTCACTCAATGGATGATTTTGTGGCCGAAATGTATTAGCAAACATACTAGAAAATTTCATTTTCTTTGTCTCAAAGAGCTCTCAGAATTCTTTGACATTTAAATCATTGTTTTTTGAAACCCACTTCCTGTTGCCATCCTTGTTAATTTTTCTTCTCCAAATGGTCATTGTTTTACCTGGTTTTTCAGGCATTTTCAGCAACACTTCAACACTTCCATCAACTTCATAGTCTCCTGCATCTTTTGCAAAGGTACTTTGTAATCAACTTGCATTTTTATTTTTATTACACTGTGTTCTTTGATTTTGAAATAGTTTTAGACTTGCAGAAAAATTGCAAAACCAAGACAGAGTTCCTACATACCCTGTACCAGGTTACCCCGAATATGAACAACTTACATGGGAGAGTAAATAATCAAAACCAGGAAATCAACATGATTTGTAACTAAACTATAGACCTCATTTAAATTGCCCCAATTTTTCCACTAATGTCCTTTTTTTCTGCGCCAGGACCCAATCCAGGATCCCACACTGTTATATCTCCTCAATCTCCCACAGTCTGTGACGCTTCCTCAGTCTTTCCTTATCTTTCATGACTTTGACATTTTGAAAGCGTACTGGCCGGTTATTTCCACACTGTCTCTCAATTTGAAGCGTTTCTGATGTTTTCTCATGATTAGATGGAGGTTACAGGTTTTTGGTAAGAGCTCAGAAGTGCGTCCTGTCTGGGGTATGTGATGTTGATATGTCCTATTACTGAGGATGTTAGCTCTGTTCTCTTTTTAAGATGGTGTCCGCCGCGTTTCTCCACTGTAAACTTACTGTGTCTCCCTTTGATTTTAATAAATACCTTGAGAGATATTTTCAGAGTAGGCAAATCTTTATTTAAAAAATGCATATATTTCCTCAAATTCTCATTCTTTAATTTTGGCATCCATAGAAGGATCTTGAATGCAACAATTATTACTGTGGTGCTGGACAAATGGTCATTTGCTGTTTCCCTCACTTTGTCTACATTTATAAATTGGAATTTGGATTTGGAAGACTTAATACCAAAACAAGAATGTAAAACGTCTCATTAATAACTTTTATATTGATGACATGTTGAAATGTCAATTTTAAAATATATTGGGTTAGGCAAAACATATTATTAAATATATTAATAATATATTTAATAACTGGAGCTAATAAAGATGAAGTGTGAAAAGACCAAATAGTACATATTTATTTAGAAATAAAGATGCCTATATGACCTTTAAAAAATTAGCTTCCCTTGTTTCTTTTTACTTTTTATAGTGTGGCTACTAGAAAACTCAAAATGACATATGTGGCCACATTGGTTGCTCATATTACATTTCTGTAAGACAGCGCTGCTCTAGGGACTCAGATAGTGAACTCTTGTGCCTGTATCATAGGATGATTATGAGAATTAAATGAGAATGTTACATAAAGTCTTTGGCATAGTGCCCAGTATATAGTAAGTGTTCAATAAAAATTGGCTATTATTACTATTATGAAAGGACAGTCACTCTTACGAACTCCTGACTTCTCAGGGGAACTGATGTGTTTTCTTTAAGAATATCAGTCAATCAGGACTTCCGGAAGATGAGGACAGCTGGCTGGAGACTGAGCTACTTGTCAGACCTCGAGGACTTGTGTTTTAGTTGAGAACCAGCAGAGAAAACCAAGGCTGACTTATGGAAACCTGGGCTGGCCATTGATTTTCAACAGGAAATTGATGAGAGGAGAGGGAAGAACGCACACTAATCCAGCCTCTGAGAAGTGCAAAGATGTGTCTGCCCTGTGGGACAGACGCCTAAATGAAAAGACTTTTGTGAATGATGGATGGGGACGCCGACTAGGCCTTCAGTTATCAATGATGGATGGTCTGCTTAAAAGGCTTCTCATCATTCTGGATCGGTCCCGCAGGTAGGGCACCTGGTGCTCCCCCTTATCCTTGGGGCATAAGTGATGAGTTTGCTCAACTGAGTCTGTGTGCCAGAATGTGCTTTTCCAAATATTAGCATTTCAGGTATATTCTCTTCCTGATGACAGTTAAGACACAGCCAAATCCCCTTGATCTAATGACTGCCGGTGCTAGCAAAGCTTCTCTAGGATCTGTTATTTCACCCGAGAAGTTATCTGAGCTACAGGAAAAAAAAAAAAAAAAGTCATGGAATTATAAACACTCCAGATATGTTTATCTAAAGACACATGGATAATTACTGAAATAATTTTCGTCAACTACCTTATAAATGTAGTCTTTACCATACACGAGGCATTGTTCAAAATGCTTCCCTTATAATAACTCATTTAATTTCACGTCAACCCTATGAAGTAGATGCTATCGTAATCCCTATTTTACAGATAAGAAAACAGAGGCACAGAGAGGTTAAGTTGCTTTCTCAAAATCACACAGCTACTTAGTGGCAGAACTGGGATTCAAACCCAGGTAGTCTGGCTCCAGAGCCCGTATTCTTAACTATGACTCGTACTGCCTCTTTATGGGAGCTGCCTTCTCCCCAAACAGAAGGAGATAAATCAGTAATAGTGTCGTATTTTGAGATTTTAAAGTGAAGGCCTACGGATATTTTTGCTCACCTTAATGAGTAATTGCTCCCCTTTTTACCAATGGGCAGAACTCCACTTCCCAGAGGAGGAAATTAAGAGAACAGAATGACGAACTGTCTGTGATTTGCTCAAAGCCCCATGTAGTTGTTTTTAAGAAGTACAATTGATTCATGAAGAGGATAGAAAATCTTCTACACTGGCTGTCCCGTGGCTCTAAAGAGTGAATTATGTTAGCTGGGTAGATAGTTCTCTCTCCAGTCCTTTGGCTTTCTCTGTTTGTGGGCTATCATTTGCTAAAGAGATGACAATGTGCTCTTTGCCTTGGTTTGCAGCCTGGAGCCCTATGTGTGTTTTCCCACCTCCCCCAGGAATGCAGCCAGAAAAAGTCATGGCATCCAGAAGCCATCTGGGAATGCTTCCAAGACCTCCAAATGGGGGCCGAGAGCCAGTTGCACAGCCACCAGCTTCAGAGTTCACCTGGATCAGACTCTCTGCAGGGAGGCTTGTCACTAAGAATGATTTATCTGGGATCTTAGCTGTCCAGATTCTGGCAGGTGGTCCTCCGGGAGGGATGGAGCAGACATATAGCTCTGAGTTCAATGTGTAAGGTTCAGAGCAGAGGTGTGGTTTGGACTCTGCCACCACTAAGCTCTGCAAGTGTGGCTACATCCCTTGCTTTGACTGCTTCCAGACTTCTGCTGTCTACCTGAGAAATGGGGATAATAGCACCTAAGCTCACACCAACCGAGCTTGCAGACTTAGTGAGAGGTAGTGAGAGATCTGGAGAAGCATGCAAGAACCTCTCGGCATGTTTTCATTATATTTATTTAGGCAATGGAGTTGGATGAGTCAGGGTCCTATCAGAAAACAGTCCTATCAGACTCACTCAAACAGGAATAACTGAGGAGATTTTAATGGACAGAGGTGTGGACCAGTTAAGGGAAACCAACAGGGGGAATGAAGCATGCCAAGGCTAGCAGCAGCAGGAGCTGTAACTACCTAGGCCAGAAGAAGCAAGAAGAAGGAGTTCCTACAGAGAGGGCCTGGCGAGAGTGGCGGGTTACAGAAGTCCCCTTCTAGGAGCTAGGTAGGACCTTCATAGAGGAACAGTCATTGTCAACCTGCAGCCCAAAGGAGGAGCCAGGGGGGATACCTTTTTCTTGCTGTCCTGCCTCCAATCTCTGATTGGTGGTGTCCATTGCATAAAGGCATCAGAAGTCAGAGGGCAGGGAGCACACAGGATGTCAGCCTCCTGAGGCACAGAGCAGGGTAGAGAATGATGGAAAGTACATCTGGAGGGTGACAGGGACTATCCAGCTTAAGAAACACGTTAGCATGATTTTTGGCTACGAAGGTTGGATATAGTGGTGTTTTAGAAGTCTCACACTATGAAAGTCAGATATGCTTGTTAGGAATAACCAAACAGAAGAAATCAATAAAGAACGATTCATACTATGTGTTACAAGAATAAAAAGCTGTTTTGGTACCTTCTATTTTTGCTGAATCAAGAAGTCGAGAATCATTTCAAAGTAATAGCATAATACTAAAATATAAATATGATCTAACTTTTGCCGGTACCAGGCGTTTAACTAAGTGGTATGTGTCAATTACTTCACAGCATCACCAGCACAACCTTATTAAGTTACTGCTATTCATCCATTTATTTAAAAACATACATATTCTGAGTGCCTATCTTGTAGCAGGCACTGGGTCAGGTCCTGAAGATTACATTTCTGAACCAGATAGACAAAGATTTTTCTATCGTGACGCTTGCAGTCTATCTAAAAAAGCAAACATTAAACACATAATTTCACAGAGAATTAACAGCTGTTGAGTACATCCTGCCACGAAACAGGGCACCTACCCTAATCGAGGAGAAAGAGTAGACTTCCTGGAGGAAGTGAGGTCTAAGCAGATTCCTGAAGAACAAGCAGACATTGGATGAGGGGCAAATCAAGGGACAAAAAGAGTCTCCAAGGCAGAGAAAACAAAACGTTCCAAATTCTATGGCCTAAAAGAGCTTGATGCCTTAGAGGAAATGAGAGGTGGATACCGCGGCTGGGTTTGGCAAGCACCGTAGAGTGCTACAGGTGAGGGTGAGAGGTCGCTGGGGCTCATCATACGGATCCAGGTAGCCAAGCTAGAGACGCTGCATTTTATCCCAACAATGATGATGTCCCTGCTTTGAAGGCTTCCAAGCCTGGGGATGTGAGGTTTTAAAAAGATGACCAGCTGTGCTATGGGACATGAGCCTGAGAACAGAGTGCCAGGCGTGGTGCATGGTACATTTGGGAGGTTCTTGCAATAGTGTAGATCAAGGTTGGGATGGGCAAACCTTTTCTATAAAGGACCAGAAAGTAAATAGTTTCTGCTTTCTGGGCCATATGGTTTCTGTGGTAACTCTCAACTCCGCCCGTGTAGTGCAAGCAGCCATAAACCATCTATAAATGAAAGAGCATGGCTGTGTTCCAATAAAACTTGTTTGCCAACTCCTAGCGTAGACAAAAGATGAAGGTAGCTTGGACCAGAGTGGTGGAGCTTACAGGCACTTGAGAAAGAATTGACAGAATGTACTTTTTGGAGAAGAGGAGTACGGGACACTGAGGCTTTTTGTTTGGACAACTGGGAGTACGAGGTCGGGCAATTAAGTTCGTGAACTCATCCTAGAAAAAGTGCTACACACCTCATTGCTGAATATCACTACGGTCAGCTTCCAAGTACTCCCCTTGGGAAGCTATGCTCCAACACCAGTGCCTAGTCCACGCTTCAAAGCAATTTTGGAACTCTTTTTCTGGAATGGCCATCAGAGCTGTTGTGGTATTACCCTTGAAGTCCTGAATGTCATCAAAATGTCTTCCTTTCACTATTTCCTTTATCTTGGGGTAAAGAAAGAAGTCATTGGGGGTTAGGTCAGGTGAGTAGGGAGGGTGTTCCAATCCAGTCATTTGTTTACTGGCTAAAAACTCCCTCACAGAGAGTGCCGTGTGAGCTGGTGCCTTGTCATGATTCAAGAGCCATGAATTGTTGGCGAAAAGTTCAGGTCATCTAACTTTTTCACGCAGCCTTTTCAACACTTCCAAATAGTAAACTGGTTAACTGTTTGTCCAGTTGGTACAAATTCATAATGAATAATCCCTCTGGTATCAAAAAAGGTTAGCAACATCATTGTAACAAGTTCACAAACTTAATTGTCAGACCTTGTATTAGAGCTCTATTTCCTGGGATAGTTAAAAATAGAGGAGAAGTTTGGGGGAAAAGAGCATAAATTCAGTTTGCACTTATGTAGTGGGAAGGTACCTGTGCGATATGCTAGTGGAGAGACGCAACCTCCAAGAAGGAAGAGGAAGGTGGGTGCTGCTTTAGGAAAGATCTATTAATCTGGAGGTAGGAAGTTAAAGGAGCTCCTAGCTCATAACTTTTTAAATTTTATTTGAGAATTAGAAAGGAAGGTCATCTTCCGGTAAAAGAAAGTAAGACAAGGACAAGACAAGAAGAGTCAGAAATTGGAGCATAGTGAAAAAGGTTTGAAATATTTATTTTCTAAGTAGGAGAGTGGGTTGACTGGAGAAATAGTAACTGGACACCATTTAGAGCCAGTTGAGATGGGCAACCAGAAATTCAACATTTACCCAGGTATGTTTTTCTTTTTTTTCTATCAGTGCCTCAACTGACAGGTACTGGCTCAGGGAAGGACCAGTTTCACCATGGATTAGGGTTTTCCAGATAGGTACAACCAAGGCACAAGACAGTTTAGATAAGAAAGAGATGGAAATGATAGGCCATAAAATAAAAACATGGCGACCTTCACACCATTCCTGACCAGGAGTTGTCAGTTAAAGTTTGTTGTGAGAGAGGTGCAGGGGGAGCTATGTCCTCAGTAGAGGGTGACAGTCAGAAGGAAGGAATGTTTAGAGAAAAGGTTGAGGAATTGGGGATGCTGGTTCAGGGGTGGCGTGTGGGGTGGTGTGGAAGAAGAAACTGATTGGAGTGGAAACTGATGGATTTGAGAGCACAGCAAATGGAAAATAACCAAAAAGGCTTACAGTGGGGACAGACTAATGGAAAAGTGAAGATGGTATTATCATTTACCTCTCCAGTGTCTCTTAGAAGCTGCTGAAGACTCAAGCCTACCAGAATTCAGTTGAGGTGTAGGAAATAGAAAGAGGATATAGTAGTGCCAGGTCTGCCTCTGTTAATTGTCTGTGAAGTATTGACAGTTGTGTGTGTGGTCATCCATGAGGTGGGGGTCAGAGCAGGGAGTGCATCATGGGGCGTGGTTGTCTGGGCCCATCTCGCCTCAGGTCACCTCTGTGATCACTGGCAAAGCCTAGACTGGCCTTCAACAGTTGTGCTATTAATCACTATTTCTACACTTTCTCCTGATGTATCAGTGTCCAAACCTTTCAAGTGTACTCTGCATTCTGTGTGTTCTGTCAGAGAACCAGGGCCAGAACTAGGATGAAGCAAGAGTGGTGCTTAGCGCACAAAATTAGGAAGGTCCTCACTCTCAGGGTTAGGTTCAACCCTGAATGAGCACACAGCCCTGCGAGTAAGAGCCCAAACTTGACATTTTGTATCTTAGGCACCTCTTTTACCTCACCTTGGTTCTGGCCCAGCTTCAAACTCTGATATGAAATGGTATCTAGGGGACCATTCGCGATGATTTTAGAGAAAGGTTAACAATGAACAGTTTCAGGGGGAAAAAAATTCAGATTTGGAGTAGATTGTTAGTACTTGTTAGAAAACATATGCATACAGAGAGAAGCAAACTTTGGGAAACTGCTATATGATGCTCTACAATATGGCAAATCTGTGAATTTTTTGATCTCTAAAAGCACTTTCTTGCAGATTCATGCTGGAGATACAATATTGATAAGCCCCGTGACATTCTGACTGATGCTACGCATCTCAAAAGACTTTAATAAGAAAAACATCATTCTTTTAGGAGCATTTGGGATTGATCATACAGAATTAATTTATAAGTCTGCTGCCTTCATTGAATATTTCTTCTACTCTGGCGTGAGACAGATATGTGCACATCCTTCAATGACAAGGTAACATAGATTCCCTTAGTCTTTGAAGTCAGTCTTTCTAACCCAGAGCCCATAGTCCTGAGATACAGTGTCTTGATTATGAAAACCAGGCATTATATATTATGCAATAGATAGAATTAGCATTTCCAAAATTATGGGCAGAAAGAGAGGCCAGCTGATCCTACAGGATCTCTCTCCACTATTTTCCAAAGTATATTCTGCCTCCTCTCCAGAAACACTTCTGGGCGAGTCACCGAACCAAGTAGGCAGGTTTATTCCTAAGGAGTCTCTTTTGGGCTCTAGAACTCTGAGAGCTTTTCAACTTGTGTTGGCCTTCATTCTTTTGTTTCTTTCAGTCTTTATTTTCAGGTGGTCTGAATGTCTAAGTTAGAAAAGCATATTATTTATAAGCAATTTCGGTTATTTGGTTTGTTGATAAGTATACAATAAAGCAGAAAAGATGATTCCTTTTCCTGGATTCAGGGAAAAAAATTAAGAAATAGAAAAAATATGCATTTAAATATTCTTGAATAGTGTTCTATTAACCAGAACTGAGAAGAACCCCACAACCTAAATAAAGGCTAACAAAGAGCGTGATCCTTGGGGATTTTTTTCGAGAAGCAGCCTTACGAGGAATCCACTCCAATGAGCCGTTAGACAGAAGGAGGTTGCTACTAGCTTGCTAGTACCAAACAAAAATATGATGTTTTTACATGTTTTCCAAAAGAAAATGTGTTTTGAACCAAACTGGCTTTTCACGTCCACTGTGTCATTTCTTCACAGGTTCTACTTTCTGTGGACTTCACTGACCTACTCTAGTACTTGAACACAACAGAGATGAAAAATGCACTTGTGATGTTTGGCCCACAAATTCAACCGTCACGCAAATCAGTCGTTAATGATGATTTATCGATTTCCCTATCAAACACCCTTGGTGATTCTTGCTGTACACTGAGATGAAATGTAAATCATCTTATTCATGTACATTCTATGACAACCTGAAATCACTCTTCAAAGAGCTATTGCGTTAGTCTCCTTTCATTTGAAGAGACTTTTAAATTTTTTCAAAGTACTTTCACAGCTGTGATCTTACCGGGGACTCAATGTCCTAATGAGACCTTTAGAGGCAGGTGTTATTATCCCCATTTTAGAGAAGCTTGTCTGAGGTTGCTCCACCCTTTATTGTGTTAACTGTGATTGGCCACAGAACACAGCGCTGGCTCTTTGTTGTTTTTTCAGGCTGGGTATCATTACCTGAGTTTTATTTCTGTGTCTATTTTAGCTGTACCCGTAAAGACAGGTGTTAAACTTAACAAGAGACAACGAGGAGTGAAGATGTAAAGTTAGAAAAATAAAACAAAGAAAGCAGTAGAGATAGACTAGCAATATGTTTATTTTTATAATTGCTTTTTTTGAGATTATTAAATGAAGAGATCTGGAAGTAGAAGTATCTGATGAAGGAGTAAAAATAGCCCATGATTGACTTAAGGATGCCTTTTCATAAGTATACAGAGCAGAACAGAACAAGGAGAATAGTCAGCAGGGGAGATAGGAGTTAGGAATGAGAATGTGTTGTGCACAAAATGAGGAGTTAGGAAGTTTCTTACCAAAATAGTCTACAAATTTAGAAGCACAGTGATTGGACTGAATTGCAACAAGGTAGGAACAGGTAATCGGGGAGGACACCAGCTTCCCAACTTCTAGAGGGGAAATATCTTTGACAACTGTGCCAGTGTGATAAGAGTTCTAAGCCCCAAGAAGACCCTCATGTCCTGTCTCTTGTGTAAATTCAAAATAAAGACACTGACTGGCCAACTATAAAACAACACCTATGTACATTTGGAACTAAAATAGCTTCCCTTTAGATATGCTGATTGCAAAGTACTGGTTATGTTAATCAAAGCTGAACCGCTCTTTCTTTCTTTTAGCAGTCTTCTTCTGGCACCTTAAGCAGGTTAGGTAATTCAGCACCGGACAGAATTATTGAATCATCACATAAATTGTGAAAGTAAGCAATATTTGGTCTGCACTTGCTAGTGTATAATTCATACTTTCTTGCAAAAATTATATAAAAAATTAGCCTGGAAACCAATGCTTTCATAATATAAATGGAAGGCTAAGTCAAAGATATAAAATAATGAATGTTTTAGTCACCTAGATAAATAGAAGAGATTGTATATTCTGTATGGGGGAACTCCCCACCTCCAGGAGAAAACCATAAGTTCTACATGTGTGGTAATATTATACAACACTGACATCAACAGAACACATTTGCATAAATTCCAATGTCATGTTCATGGCTACACTGAAAATCATCATTTTCAATATACATAAGATGAAAAGTACTTAAACCTTTCCCCTAAACAAGTATTTTAAAACAGGATATATTAAGTGTAAGTCCATTACATGTATTGGCTAATAAGAAGATTTGGTCTGAGACAGAATAAATGTTACAAAATTTTCATCAAGTTTTAAAATAAAATCTATCACCACTATGACCAAATACCAGAATGTGATATAACTGGGCTCCCTCTCATTTTAAAAGTCACTCTATTTCTGTGTTTCTACAGATATGCTCTGTGGGCCACCCAAGTCACAATCAATGGGTTGCTGGTGAAAAATGTAGTATCAGAGCCCAGAGACAGACTAGCTATGATGACCACCAGGGGAAGGGCCAGGGAACCTGAATATTCAAATCCCCTGGGGATCCTTAAACATGTTTGGGGTTAGGATCCACTGAACTAATGTTTTACTGTCACTGTTCCTTATTCTTTTTTTTTTTAAGCCCTTCTTTGGCCAGGGGATGGCTCATTCCAATATGAGTTCATGAATGGAAGTTTTCGTGGCCAGGAATGGGCAGAAGAAAGAAAGGAGAGTAATTAGCTGGATAAACAGGAAGCCAGCATCTGTTTTGGAGATTAAATGAAGGCCCAGAGCCTGGGAGGAGAAAGGGAATTGAGCCAGTTGTTGACTAAAGCATCTCCTCCACACACCCGACCCCCACACTCAACATACTTGAAAGAGCAGCTGAACAGAAAAGATGGAAAGCAGTCTTTAAGATTTCATTTGAGTTGGCCATGAAACTTCCAATTTAGTTCCAGCTGCCTTGTTGGTAGATTCTTCTTCATAGATGGGGAAAGCTCACAGGTAAACAGCAGTGCGTGAGTCCAGGACTCACATAATAAGTATGCTGCATTCATTTATCCATCACTGACATAGTGTCACCCAGGATAATGCATTTTTTTCTTAGTTCATTATTTTAATCTTCTATTGTCCCTAAGCCTTAAATTTTCTATATCCAATATCTTTGTCCATATCATGTATTTATGAGCAATAAATTAAAATGGCAACTTGGATAAAAGTACTAATCTGTGACTAAATATTTAACAAGGGGGCAGAAAGAATTTACATTTTGATCTTCAAACACTGGAAAATGAATGCCCTTAGTTGTGAGCTTTCCAAATTGGCAAGACTGCAAGGGCAAAACAAAATTTCCATACATTTGATTGACCCCTTGAGAGGTGAGCTATTATTAGCAGGCTAGAACTTGCCAAAAACTATCTGGAAAATATCAGATGAGAAGTGATTGAAATTAGAAGTACTTTAAGCAGAGCCATGTCCAAAGGAGACAGAAGAGAAAATAATATACAGAGGGTGCCAAAAACATGTATACACATTTTAAGAAAGGAAAAAACTGTTAAAATTGTAATACTCAATATATGCCAATAACAAAAGCTGAATACAAGTCACGTTTGCCTTCTGCAATCACAAGAGGTGCTCAGAGTGGTTACCATCAGTGTCCAGACACTTCTGATTATGGCAAACTACTGTTTGAGCAACGTTGACCAAAGTGTCCACTTGTATACATGATTTTGGCACCCCCGGTATGTGTGTATATATATATATATATATATATATATATATATATATATATATACACACATATATGTGTATATATATGTATATATATACACACACATATATACATATATATAATATTTATACATATATAACATATCATATATATCTATATATTTAACAATTCATTTTAATTCAGCAAATATTTATTGAGTGGCTAATGGGTTACCACGTTAAGTTTTGGGAACACAGATAATATCTAGGTTCTATTACCTCCAGGAACTCACAAGCTGGAAATGTGTGAGCGGGAGCACTGATGCCTACAACCTGATACAACCTGACAAGGGTTAGCAACTTGTGGAGAGTGCTACTGTTGTAACAATTAATGGGAAAGAAGATAGCTGATGTTGGTGCCCGTGATCAGAGCAATCTTCCCAGAAAAGATGACGTTGAACTCTGGAATTTCAGCAGACACAGGAGGGTGAGCATGCCCTTCTGGCAGAGGGAACAGAATTTATAGGGGAGGAGTACATCACTGGAATAGAGGGTTGAGGATGAGTTGGGTAAGAAATAGCAGTGCTTTATGGTTTGAGTGATCGTTTTATTTACATATCCATTTATTCAGCAAACTTTCAGTGTGTGCAGAAGGAGGTAGGTGCTGGGTACAGAGGCTGAGGAGACCTGCACTGCCTCTTCATGGCTCATGTGTTTGGGAGAGCAGTGGAGGATGGGACTGGGACTGTGAAAAAACAGAAACCATCAGTCCTGTTTGATTCTAGAAGGATTTTTTGTGGTGTCCCAGTGATACCTTTTTAGGTAATAAGTGCCATTTCATTGAGTACCTCCTGAGTGCTGTGCTGAGTAACTATGCTACTGCTCATCCTTACATCAGTCCTGCATGGTAGGTATTTACATATAGGAAGAGAAGCTCTGGGTGCCTGAGCTTGCACGGCTTGCAATACATGCTTGGTGCATACACTGATCCCATGGGCCTGGTAATTATAAAAGCTGAAGGACAGCTGAATTCATGTACTTTCCCACCCCGACCTCTGCTGAAAATACCATCTCGAAATGCCTTGGGACCAGCATGGCCTCCGATGCTGTGGGTCGGCTCTGCAGAGTCTGTGCAGGTGATTTATGCCTCTCTGCTCTTCCAAGAAAGAGATCAGAGCTATTGCCTTGCTGGGCAAAGCTGCAGCAGATCCTTGCCCCACCCCATCCCCCCAAAGCAAAGATTTCCAATTATTGCTCTGCAGAAAATGTCAAAAGCATTATTCAACTATTCATTATCCCAGGTTTTGTAATTTTTCATATGTTTTTACTCTTATCTGCTAGCACTTGAAAAAGACCAGCTTTTTCCTCTTAAGAGAGCTTAATTTGCAGAGCTGTGCAGTCTCCCTATTATGTTCTTATCATCCTCTCCCTGTGGTAGGCAGAATGACAAGGATGACAAAAAAAAAGAACAAAAATATTTGAAGGCCTTCCTGAAAATCCACGGGAATGAAGGACCCGAAAAGCCTGAGGTTTCTGTTCCTTCACTGACCTGGAACAAGGCCAAGGGCGATTGGCATTAGTTATCACAATCCACCCAGCAGAGGTTCTTGGCTAGTTCTCACAAGGACCAAAACCACCACCCTAGGGCCAGGAAACTTGGTCTCTGAAGATTTCTCCCAGGGGCTTAACCGGGGGATTAAGCAGCTCTGAGGTGCCAAGAGGGAACCCCGAAATTCTCATACCAGTGTTAAATATACTTTGGTATCCCAAGGACCAGAGGCCAAGAGTGGCTTAAAGTGGATGGTTAGACCTTCCCCCATCTCCTTTGACCTCCGCCCCATTCTTTTATAAAGCAATTTACATTTTTCTCCATGCTTTGTAAAGTGCTATTGCAAAGGCAACTTCAAGTCCCCTAGCTCGCTCTCCTCCACCTAGATGGCGCCCAAAGCTCCGCCATCTGGAAATTCTGAACTGCCATTTCATTGGATCCTTTCCTCCCAAGGTACTCAGGTTTATGAAGCCAGCTCACTAGGACTTGGGGTTTACCCCAAGGGACGCTCTGCCCGCGGTGTGCCTTGTTCTGGGGGGAATCCCCGCCCACCTTGTCATTCCTGCAGGGGAATCCCCGCCCCCTGTCCCTGTCACTCCAGGAAGGGAGTTCCCGCCCCTCGAATCTACCAGTGGGAGGGAATCCCCGCCCATCCTGGAGGCTCTGTGGATCCTCAGCACAGCACAGCTGGGAGAGCCGATCCAGGAGCGGGCTCCCAGCGCCGGTGCGTCCCGGCCCCGGGCAGGGAGACGCGGTGTGGTGGCGACTGCGGGGGCTCGCCGGGCTCGGGCGCCAGGGATTGCGCCTCCTGCGGCTGTGGGAGCATCACTGCGCTGCAGCTCCGAGCAGGCGCGGCGGCCGCACCGGCGGCAGCAGCAGCGGCGCGGGGTCTCGCCGGGCGGCGCCTGGGTCCGAACGCGCATGAAGCAGCAGGAGCCTCGGACCAGCCGCGTGCAGGTGAAACGATCGTCGGCTGCAGCCAGGATATGGGGATTCGGATGAGGGTGGGGTGGTACCTCCGAGACCGCGTGCGCCGGGGAAAGTTTACTGACAAATCCGGGTGCGGGAATCCCAGCCGCGACAACACGGTGATTGGGGATGCCGAAGCTGTGTCCCACGTTTCGCGGCGCAAACTCCCCTCGTATCCTGCCAGGGGCGGGGAGGACGCGGCCGCGGGACGAGGGCCGGGCAGAGCCGGTCCGAGACACCGGCACAAACCGAGACGCACTGCAGGGCACACTTAGGACAGGGCCAGGAGCCCCTGGCCCCGGGTCCTCATCCCTGGGCCATCGCCTTGTCTTCTCCAGGGCGGAGGCACTCAGGTGCGCCGTCTTCAGGTACTGCCTTGGGATCCATCTCCCGCGCTTCCTCATCCCTCGCCCTCCCCTGCCTGGAGAAGAGACGTGCCGGGCAAGGGAGTGGAGGGGGCTCGAAAAGCGCAAGGGCATCTTTGGGGGCGGCTACTGGCATCTGCCAGGGAGATGGAGAACGTACCGATGGGGAAATCTTGCTCTCCCTCTTAAGTGGAGTTCCTCCTAAAACGTGGCTCGCTTTCTCTCCTCTCCTCTCCCCTCCCCTCCCCTCTCCTCCCCTCCCCGCCCCTCCCCGCCCCTCCCTGCCCGGCTCTCCCTCCCCTCTCCTCTCTCCCTCCCCGGTAGCATTGACATTTTAGGTGTTTGGGCTGCTTGTCTTCTCACAATGCTGCATTAAGTAAGGGGAAGGTCCAGGGCCTGTGGCTGGAGTTTTTCAGAAGTCTGTCCTCAGCAGCAGTCCTGATCTGTGCAGAGACCTTGATAAGGGGACACTGGAGTGTGAAGAGGACAAGGTCTGGCAGGGACTGGTCGCAGAGGCTGGAATGGCAGGCACGAGGGCATTCCAGAACTGCAGAGCTGCGCTGGGACTGGAGGTGGGGTGTTGGGGGCAGGAAGGACTGGCATCTGTGTCTTGCAGCTGGCTGACCTCTCGCCTCCCACAGAGGTAGGGTGCCTTGAGGGATAATGATGACGCTGCTGCAGGTGGTCACTGAATGGCTGCGAAAGTGATACTCTGGATCTCCCTTTACAAAGAGCCCCCTGGACCTCCAGTGCCTCTGGTCCTTCCTCAGTGGGGTTTCCCACACTCAGTCTGCCTTGGACTTGGGCTCTAGGGCCCTGGTGTTTCTACAGGGCCAGCTTTTCTGGTCTATGATTTCGGGTGGGGAGTCAAGTTGGTACAGGTACGGGAGTGTGGGGGCAGAACACGTAGAATGTCTCAGAACACACTTTTAGCTGTAGGTGGTTGTTCTAGCTTCATCAATTCCTTCCATTAGAATGGGCCAAGAACTGCTGCTCCACCCATAATAACATGGTGGTGTGAGTGTGTGTACGGTGGAGGGAGAGGGGGAGATGTAGGAGCAAGGGGAAGAGGTAGTAAGTAAGGGTGCTGGAAGAGGGAGAATCAGAACCTTGTAAAGTGTGTCGGATGCACCTGCCTTGTCATAGTTAATATGCTCCAGGAAAAATATTGAATTATACTTTAAATCTGTATCATTGAAATTGAGTTTGCATGCACTTAAGGCAGTTTACTATTTAAGGAAACTTATGATAATTTCTTTATTCATTTCAACCAATTTATTTTTGGAGTACCTGTAGTTTGCTGTGCACAGGAGCTTAGAGGTTCCTGGGGACACACATAGATACTGGAGGCTCCCTGCTTGCTGTCAGAGTTTCAATCTATTAGGAGAAGTGAGGTAAGTATACTGAGAGCTCCGATCAAAACCAGTGCCTGTGTGCCTAATAAGCGCCCTGTATTCAGTGGATGAAGGAATGAACAGATAATCAAAGGAATGAAGGATGAATGAGTGAATAAAGCAACTGAAGATAGTCCCAATAACATATTTTAGGAGTAGGGGGAGAAAGAATCATTTTGGAGTGAGGGGATATGAAAGGCTTGTGGAGGAGAACCTAGGTAGGACAGGTGCGTGCTGCAAGGTGATCCTAAGGTGGGATGTGGCCCTTGGGTGGGTGATGGGAGAAGAGGCTGAGCTAAGGACTTGGAGGAACTTAGTTCTGCAGATGGCAGGGAACTATTTGAAATTTTTGAGCAAGGGACTGTCATGATCAGCTATGTGCTTTAGGGAGATTAATCTAATCTCTTGCAGAAAGAATTGGGATTTGGGAGAGATGAGAGTTGAGGAGCCTACTGAGAAGGTTATTGTAATAAACTGGAGGATGGAGGTCTGAGCTGGTGGGTGGCAGTCGGCTAGGAAGAAAAGAATAGATTTGAAGTATGGGCACTGTTTGGATTTGTAGTGAAGAAGAAACAAAGACCACCTGCAGGTTAGGAGTGTGAAGACACAGTTAACTGAAATAGGGAGTTTGGAGCTTTAACATTCAGTAAACCAGAAACCTAGAGAAACCCTCTCAGACTTCTCACTCCTCCCACATGTAATCACATCTAATCAGTCATCAAGGTCTAAGGACTGCTTCTCCTTGTAAAACCTATCAGTGGTCCCCAGGGACCTCCTGTGGGATAAATTCCAAATCCTTTGTGCCTCCTCAAACTTCTTTCCTGCTGTGTCCCCCAATACACACACACACACCCTCACACACCCTCACACCACCTTCCTGGCTCATTGTACTGTAGGGTGTTGTCCCAACCCTGACTTAGAAGTTCCAGGCCTGGTGGGCTGGACAAGATAACACAGAGCTGTGGGTGCTCCCTTGGCCTGGATCATGTGGGCCTCAGTGACTCAGCCCATGGTGGGAAGGGGGTGTCTCTGTTGGGAGGTGGCCCCAGGTTCCTCTTACTACACCAACCACATGGGGAAGCATTCCAAAGAAGACAAATCAACAAAAGGTCAGGGCCAAACTCAAAGAGGCTGAATCTCTTTAATAGGGCAGATGTGGAGACTTGAGAGATTTTAACCTCTTCAAGTGTTTCCTGCCCTCAAGTGTATCCACAGGACTAAGGAGAATGCTAGGTGGGGAGGCAGGTGAACAGGTGCTGGCTGTCATTTCCGAGAAGGGCCAGCCTCCCAGGAGGATGATGGGAAAATGCCACTGACAGAGACTGAGAGCAGTGTCTGCAAAGGATGGTCATGGAAGCCAGGTTACAAGGGATGAAGGAGAGAGTGGTGCCAAGACAGTGCAAGTGGGGGGTGTAGACACTGGATCCAGAAGCGTGCCAGTTAAAATAATCAGAGAGCAGTTGGAGGAGATGGGAGCGTTGGAAGAAGGTTTATTCAGGAGAGTTCCTCAAATCCCCCTCCCAGGCATGTGTGGTCAACAAAAGAGAAGTGGGAAAGGTGGGAGAGACAAGATAAGGAGAATTTGGGAGGGAAGAGGCCACAGCAGGTGCAGGAGAAGAAAAGCTGGCATCTGCCTTTGCTGGAAGATAGGAGGAAAGCAGAGGTTGGGTGAGGCGCTGTAGGGAGCCTGCAACGCAGGGAAGAATGGGGCTTGGTAAACAGGAGGGGTGCCCACTGAGATTCAGAGGGCACTGCATGAGTCTGGGGATTTTGTGGGGAAGGTGGAAGTGCTGCTGCCAGCCTGGGGAGGTGAACCTGGCACTTGGATCCCGCTGAGGCAGCCAGGAGGGAAAGGAAGGATTCCAGAATTAGGGGCAGAGACTTGGGCTGCAATCCTAGCCATGCAAAAAACTTCTTATTGTCCAGATCATTCAAAATTTTGGAGCCTCAGTTTCCTCATATACAAAATTGGTATAACAGTTACCTCACAGAGTTGTCCATAGGAGGAATAAAAAGGAGATGCTGAGGTGTGTATGCAAACTCCTTCATGACAGTGTCTGGTACATAGTGAGTGCTTCTCATAGCGTGCTGAGAAATGAATACGCCTCTTGCCAAAGTCAGTGAGAGCCCAGAGGCAGGACTTTTTAGTGGACACGGCTGAAGCTTTCTTTCAGCTTTAGATGAAGAGCTCTGGACTGCTCAGAGCAGCCTCACCTCCCTGTTCCCCTTTAAGGAATCTTTCAGGATGTCTGCCTTTTTATCTGTTGGCTTGTTTCAGTGGATACATCTGCATTTCACTTCTGTCTCTTATTCAAAGGTCAAGTTGTCAGGGCTCAAAGCTAAGAGATCCTGCCTAGTTTCCCCTCTCCGCTGTGCTCTGGAGGCGGGTGATGCAGTCACATTTGCTAATTCCTGCACTTGAAGAAGCTGAGGTCCAGAAAAGCATAGAACTTGACTCATTCCAGTACAACTGGAACTAAAAGCGCAATCTACAGTTGCTTGATCTGGGGAACTGTTGTCTTTTTATGGCGATTATACAAGATGCAGGTGGATGAGGAAGAATTAAAAATCTGTGTATCCCATTGGTTTTATTAACGGGTCTGTGATTAAACTTAGGGAAATTAAATAAATATTCTTAATTATTAGTGAAGACAGGAGCAAAAGGAGCACTTAGCTTACTAAGCACTCAATAGATGTGGGCCAAATTAAATGATTTTGGGGGAAAATGTACAGAATGTTTTGTTTTTTTGTTTTGTTTTTTAACAAAAGAGGTATAAAAATATGTTCTCAAATTATTCTTGATTTATTTTCCGACGGGGTGGTCTACGTCTAGATTATGTTGTCCTTTGGGTTTAGGCATAAGTTGCATATAAAATGATAGATCCTGTCACGGCATTTAAAATATTTAAATTCTTGATCTTATAATAGCCATATTCTAGACGTGAAAAAAAGATGGAATTGGGAAGTATATATTTCCCATGGGTTTTGCAGTTCTGGGGAGAAGCAGGATTTGAAGCCAGGTAGGTCGGCTGATTCAGACTTGAATTGCCTGTGATCTAAAGAGCTCTGCATTCTATCTACAAATGTGTGCAAGAAAACACTGGGAGCATTTACAGTTTGAAAATTCAATAGTTGAAGAGGCCCTTTGTGGTCTGATAAGGCGGCTGAGCCGAGAGATGGCTTATTAAGGCACTAAGTGTATGGAGAAGACACATTTGTCTTTTAAGTCTCTCCAGCTCCGGGAAGAGGCCTACCCCTGGCTGTGGCGTCTTGCCGATGTCAATGGCGTCTTCTCCACCCCACGTTCTCAGTCAGGCCAGGAAACAATCCCCGTTCTGACAGCTCCTGGCTTCTTGTTGCATGCATTACCTATTTGAACACATTGAGTGAACAGAAAATCAGAAACTTAAGAATTAACTCTCTTTATGAAACTACTTCATGAAACCAGATAGCTAGCATTGAACATCTGGCCGATTAAGTTATTCTTGGATTATTTGTTTTTAGGTTTTAAAGTGTTTCTGTCACTCATAAAGCACTCTAGGACATATGAAGAGGTTTTGGAGAAGTGGGGCTCGGGGAACTGACTTTACAGCAGAGAGGACTAATTTTGCACACACTGTTGTCACAAGTTTTAGATGAAATCATAGCAAGGAGATAGGAGAAGTGTTGTCTGAAGCAGCCTGAAGTGCCTAGCGATCCACATGAGGATAAAAAAAATCCACACACTCTTACGGTTTTGCAAGGAGCATGATTCAATCCCTTCAGGTTGAAGTAAATTTAGTTCATTCCAGATAGGATCTGTGGTCTTTGAACAGCCTCCTGGGGAAGGGCCTCCATGGTATATGTGGCCCTTAACTGAATGACTGATGCTTCAGGCTGGGGCTTTGGATGTTTTTAGCAAGAGTGGAAATGGATTTGACCTGAGCCATGCGTGGTCTCCTTTTTATCGACACCTGGACACCCCAGCACCTGGCTTTGCATGCTCTAGATTTTAACTCGACTACTGCGACCCCGTCATCTCAGTTAAAACACACACATACCCTGTTATCCTGGCCTCCAAAGAGTGACCATCATGCTTTCCTAAAAATAAAGACACACTAATACAATACAGCATAGGATTCCTATCCTGAGTAAGGGCCGTACTTAGTGCTATGGAAATCCAGAGTCAGCTTCCTGGCCGAGACCTGCCCGCTGGGGGAATAGCAGTTGTGCTTGGAGAAGGGTGGGAGAGAGGTAAATTTGGATCATGGTGGACTCATGGTAGAGGGTGGAGGCACTGGGCTGCCTCACAGGGCGGCCTCTGGGCATCCAGAGGAAGGTGGTGGGAGGAGAGACGGTGTCTGGGAGCTCTGCTCTCCTGGGGCCCCGTCTGGCTGCAGTCACTCCTAACAAGGTCTTACCACATCTAAGGGAAACAATAAACACCAGTTCTTCTGTCCTTTTCACCAAAGGCCAGCACTTCGCAGATGCCTGTCTCATGGGAACCTGCTTGTCCTGCTATGGGGTCTCCGGTAGTATTGTAATTCCGATATTACACACAACTCTCTTTCTGGAGAGCAGGGAGGCACATGTGTCTCAGGGTAGCCATTCTTCCTTGGGTTGGTGTATGTACATTTAAACACCCAGTAATGCCCCTCATTCCCATGAAAAATATGGACTGGTTCCTGACACTACTTATATTTACACGTAGGTGAACCAAAACAGTAATTACAGAGTCTTTTCACGTAGTTGAACATTTCTCTTTACACTTACAAAGATGAGAATGGAGCCAAGTTTAGTAAAGCAAGATGTCAGTAAACTCTTTACATTTTTGTGTGTTGGCCAATGGACACTTATAAAATGTCTGATTTCAGCTGTGTTTCAGTTGGGTTCTACACCCCCCCCACCTTTGGCAAAGTGTATTTTATAGAGATTTGGGTAAAACTAGATTGTGCTATATGGGTCTCTTGGTGAACAATATTAAATTCCAAGGCTAAAGCAGCCATGCAAATATTATTACAAAATCACTCAGCATACAAAATTGGCATCGCTTTCCTCCAGTTTTCCACTGCCCACTCTCCACCCCTGCCCCGCTCTGGTCATCGTTATTCCCAATATCATTAGGCTAAAAGTAGAGACAGCTGTCCCCAGAAAATGTGCTCCTTGTGTCCTCATCAGCATGGATTCTCATGAGAGAGCAAGCAGTGAGATGGTGAGAGGAAAGGAAGGTACCATGAAGGATTGCATTAAGCCCTCGCTGGACCTACTACTCGCCTTTAAAAACCTGAGCAGATGTAAGGCTTATTAATTTCTTTATTGGTGACTGCTGGGGAGCAGCATTCAGCAATTTTTGGCACCTGAGCATCCTCCCCACCTTCTGGTCCCTCACCTGCTCAGCTGCCTGTCTTTAATCTTGAGGGTCTTTGAAAATGATCTGCCTTTCCCCCATACTCTTCAGGGTTCAAAACAAAGTCCATCCAGCACACAGGTAAGAATTAACAGTGTTTGAATGCTCCCTATTTGGCAGGCACTGGTCTAGACACTTTGCATATATTGACTCCTTTAATTCTCATAATTATCCAACGAGGCACATGCTGTTATTACCCTTGTATTCGTTTTCCGTAACAAATTACCACAAACTTGATGGCTTAAAGCAACAGAAATGTATTCTCTCATACTTCTGGAGGTCAGAAGTCTGAAATAAGGTGTTGCCAGGGCCATACTCCTTGGGGGGCTTTTGGGGAGAAACCTTGCCTCTTCTAGCTTCTGGTTACTATGGACATTCCTTGTGTCTGTTCCACTCTGGTCTCTGTCTTTCATCACATTGCCTTCTCTGTGTTTTTGTGTCTTCTTTTATGTCTGTGCATCTCTATTTTGCGTGTCTTTTATAAGGACACTTGTCACTGGATTTAGGGCCACCCAGATAGTCTAGGATGATCTTATCTCAAGATTCTTAATTATATCTGCCAAGACCCTTTTCCCAAATAATGTCACATTCACAGGTTGTGAACATACCTTTTTGGGGGGCCACCTTTCAACCTACTGCCTCCCCTTTTGTAGATGGAGAAATGGTGGTGCAATGTGGTTAAGCCAGTTTTTCAAGGTTACAGGAAGCTGGTGGGTCTGGGATGGAAACAGAGCAGTCTGGCTCTAGAGCTGCAGTCTTGACCACTACTGTCTACTCCCTCTCAAGAAATGTGCTCAATGTTTATGGTATTAATGGATGGCAGGATGTGTAGGTAGATAGGTGGGTAAAAATGTGCTGATAACAATAACTGGATAACAGTCTCCTTCCTATGTACTGAAAATAATAACAACTAATATTCACTGTTTTATCGTGTTGCCCCAGTACTTGACCTTGGGTCTTCTTTAGCTATTCTCCCTCCTAGTGAAATCTCCTCTGCCTCAAGGCTTTACCTACCATCTATGTGCTATTGCCTCCCAAATTTCTGCCTCTGGCTTTGATCTCTCCACTGAGTTCCAGATTCATATTCACCACTGACATCTTGGCATCTCCACATATGTGTATTAGGCATCTCAGACCTAGCATGATCAAAACGGCATCCTTGATATTTCTCCCTCAAGCTAGTTCTTTCTTTCTCTTCCTCCTGTCTCAATAAATGGCACCACCATCCACACAATGGCTCATTTAAAAAACCTAGAAACCACCCTTCATTCTTCCCTTTTTCTTACTCCCAGCAACTAAATCTATAAGTCCTTTTGGCCCTTCCTCCAGTATTCAGCCCCTTCGCCCCTCTTCCCTGGCAGCCACCCTAGCTGAAGTCACCACTATCTTGTCCCTGGACCCCTGCGGCAGTAGTCTTCTAACTGGGTGTTCAGAGAGCACTCTTGACTCTTCGTACTTTCTCCTCAGAGAATCTAGAGGTATCTTTTTAAAAGACAAATCAAGTCATGGCACTCCCAAGCTTAAAACTAGGGATTTTTGTTGTTGTTGTTGCCCTTTGAATATGATCCGGGTCCCTTGGCCCTAACCGACCTCTGCAATGACTTCCTCTGTTACCATTCATTGCACTCATTCTCTGTGCCCAGACACATAGTCCTTCTTTCCATTCTGGAGCACACCAAGCTCTGTCCCAAAGCTTCCTTTGCCTGGAAGCTTCTTCTCCCAGACCTTCATGGACCATCTTCTCTACCGCCATGTAATCTAAAATGGCCACCCCCAGGTACTCTATCACAATACTTCTGGTTCAAATAAAGTTTTGCTTTGTTTATTATTTGTCTTGCCTGTTAGAATGTAAGCTCCATCAAAACAGGGACCGTGGCTTGTTCACTGTTTCTCCAGTGCCTAGTATGCAGCAGGCATTCAGTAAATAGTTGTTGAAGAAATTGAGCACATACTGCATTCCAGGCAGTGATCTTAGTTATCTTTGTTTTTCAGATGATGAAAAGTAGGCTCAAAAAGTTTAAATTACTTGCCTGAGGTTGCACATCTCTTCAGAGTTGGATCAAGATTTTTGAACCCCATCTCTCTGACTCATAAGCGTGTGTTCTTAACCGTTATTCCATACAGATTCTCTGAGAAGCAGAAACTGCCCAGAATCCCTAAAGTCCCTACAGAGCTCTGAGTTTTCTAATTCATTTTCCTGCTCATAAACCCAGGACACAGATTGTTAAAACACAGTGAAGAAATATACTTACTTAGATTCTAAATGTACTATTTCTTTGTAAAGTTGGCCCTGGGGCTTAAGCTTGAGAAGCTAAGAATAAGAAGTTTATTTCTGTTTTTTTCTCCACTTGGGCATTTGGGCTCAAGTTTTGTTCTGATCCAGCTGGCGACTTCATGGTTTAAGCCTCTTTCTTGAATCCTTAAAGGAAAGACAGAGATGACCATGTTGCCTTCTTATATGCAAAGATGGAATTTATTTGCATTCATAAGAAGCCCTGAGGTCTTCTTTCTCCTGGTTTTCCTTACACACCATTATTTCTTGTAGTTTGGTCTTTTCTGCCTCTACTTCTCTTTCCAGTTGATAGAACCCTAGAATGAGAACATGGAGCCCATTTTTAGGTGGGTTGATAGTAAGACCTTTTCCATTGGGTCTTTCTCAAAGATCGGTCCATTTCTCTGTCACCAATTTGGGGCCAGTCATGGAAGACACCAAAATACAGGTTCTTGCCAGGTGTGGGGTTCAAAGGCACTTTGGCCAAGGTTACAGGCTTGGGAGAATGAGAAAGCAGCTATTTGTTTTCTTCCCTGTGGTTGGACCTCTATTTAAAAATAAGTTCCATCTTGAGAGTTACATCAGCATCCTGAGAAGTAAACATCAGACAAAAGACTACTATTTCAGGCAAATAGTAATTGAGAATGGCCAGGACCCACAAATGTAGGTTGGACTTTTATTCACAGAAAGGACTATAATGGCTGATTAGTATATCTGGAAAGTATAGCTGCTTTCCTGCAGGAAGGCAGAACTCTGGCCATTTGATACGTCATGCTCTTTGCCTCTGCTGTCATGAGTGGGGTTTGCTATGGTAACCAGAACTTTACCTGGAGGGTTGTGCATGTAAAGTGTCACTCATTGGCAGTCTTCTTTATTTTTAGCATACACCAAAGAGGAGCTGCTCACTGTTCCTGCTAATAGGCAGGTAGGTAGTCACAGTGGGGCCCAGGTGGAATTGTGTGTGCTCTTCTCATGTGGAATATCTCTACCCACCACCATTCTCATTTATTGCATCAAGAAGAGCTTCTGGATTTCCATTGGTTAAAATCCATGCTGGAACCTGTGCACTAGGATAGTTGGACTGATTCTTTTTTATAGCTCTTTCTCACATGCTATTCTCCATCTTCATTTTGACACAGCATGTAAACGTTGCTAACAGTGATGGTCCTGCCGATAGGAAGAAGGTAACGTCCCATAAAACCATTGAAAACTATGAAAGCTCAGCACATATTTGAAAGAGGTAGTCTTATCAGTTACACTCAGTTCTCCTTAGAGATTTTACTTTGTCCTCTTTGCCTGCAAACCAGCTTTTTTTTCTTTTTCATTCAACTAATATTTATTTAACACATGTCACTTAGGGAAAAGATGCAAACACATACAAATATACACACTTATATGTATATATATATATATATATATGTATGTATTTTCATATTCTGTGAGTGGGGAATAAAAATAAAATACTGATTGCCTTGAATTATCAATTGTATCACATTGTTTACGTATCTTTTGGAACTGTGCGGCGGGGGGGGGGGGGGAACAAAGGAAAAAGCATTGCTTCAGGAACATGGTGAGCCTCCTGAACCCTATTTTGTTGGAGACCTGGAACTGGCTAAGACTCCCCTTGGCATATTGGCCGATAGATGTACACCGAGGCCTGAGTGAATCTGGGTGATGTAACACTGTGCTGTGGGTTTGGCTGGGGAGGGGAACTGCAGAGAGGGAAGTCAGAGCCACTCCTGGAGTTGATGTCAGCTGTGGGTCAGAAACACTAGACTGGAAGGTTCTTCTAGGCAGAGACTAGCTCCTATTTGATGCTGTAATTCAAGCCCCTAGTACAGTGCCTGGATCATAGTAGATTCTTCATGAATGCTTTTTAAATGAATGAAACTAGTATCAGACCAGCATGTCTGGGTGGGAGAGGAGAACCTAACCTGTACTTCACGTCAAATCCCACTGAATGTCTAATGGCCACCTCAGACTTTAAAGTCTAAAACCAAGTTCTTGATTCCCACCACTGCCCCTTCCAGATGCTTTGTCTCTGGTTAGTTCTTCAAAATATATCCAGAATCTGACCATTGCTCATCACCTCTTCCCTCATCCAAGCTTCCCTCAGCTCTCAATTGGACTATTTTAGGAATCGCTCGATTGCTCTAGCTCCCCCTTTCTCCCCATAGTCTATTCTCGGCAGAGCAGCCAGAACGATTCTAGTAAAATGTAAATCAGATCATGTTACTTTTCTGTTCCAACTTTCCCCGTAGCTTCCCATCTCACTCAGAGTAGAGCCATCCCCGTCACATAGCCTAACCAGGCCCTGCTGTTCTCTCCCCTCCCCTGCCCTTGTCTCTCTGACTTCATCTCTATTCTCTGTCTCTCGGCTCAAGCCATACTGACATCTGCCTCCGGCCCTTGAACCTACTGTTTCCTCTGCCTGGCATGTTCTTTCATGTAGCTGAGTTGCTTCCTCACTTCCTTCAGGTCTCAATTCAAATGTCGTCTGCCGTGAAGTCTCCCATGCCAACCTACTCCGGCTTGAGGTATCCCCCATCTCAGCTCTATTTTCTCCTTAGCATATTGTCAATTTTCTTAACATATATTTTCCTGAGGTAATTTGCTTTTCTGTCTGCTCTTCTCCACTATAATGTAAAATCTGAGGGTTTTTTTATTGGAGGGGTGGGGGTGGGTTCTATTTGATTCACTCTTGAATCTGCAAAACATAGAACAATGCTTGGCGTACAGTAGGCACTCGAAAAATATTTGATGAGAATGAATTAGAATCGCTGGTATTTTTAATTTAAATGCTGATGCCTCAGGGATTGTGATGTAATTGGTTGGAGGTACAGCCCAAACACTGGTGTTTCTTGAACGCTCCCCAAGTGGTTCTCATATGGAGCCAGGGTTGCAAACCACTACTGGCTTTTCTTTCTTGGGATTTTACCTTTGTGGCATATGTTGTTGCATTCTTAGAAAATCCATTAGTCTCAAAACTTAAATTGCAGTGGATGATTTTAATGAAATTTGTGCTGTGTATGATAGCATATTAGGGTTTTCATCGGAGCATCTTGTTAGAGTGACTGTAATGGACATTCATTCCTGCGTGACCCTGGCTGAACTCTGATGGGGAGGCACAGACCCCATATTGCAGAGTCAAGTGTTTTGTTAATTTCCCAGTTGAGCATGAGGCTTTTCTCTTTCTATTTGATAAGTAAGAGGGGATTTGGATCCAGCTTAACTTCTTTCATCTACGTGGGTAATACAATTTATTCCACACCCTCCACCCAGAATGCGCACCTACCCATCCGTCCCTTAAGACCCAGACAGTCTCATTCCCTTTGAAAAGTGTTTCCGCCACCCTCCAGCTGGCAGTCTCTTGGAACGTCTGGCACACACGCTGCCTGGCACATTCACATGGCATCATGCTGCTTTGGTTGGTGGACCTTTTGCTGAAAGTGTCTTCTTTTTTTTTTGATCCCCACCCAGACTAGACTCTAAACTGTCGCAGGGCACTTGGCCGTACTTTCACCTTTTTGTGTTCCCAGCAGCAGGCAGTAAACAGATGTTGACGAATTGCTTAAACTATTCTTGTTGAATGTTTTAGCAGCTTCTAAAGAGCCTTGTCTACAGGAAGGTGTGTCACTATTGGCATAATTAGGTATTATACCCTTCATAAATACCCTGGCATTTTTCACTTTGCCTTGTTGTTTATCTGTATCTTTCTCATTTTATGATTGTTCTTTTTTTTTAAAAAAAAAAAAAAAAGCAAGTGAAAATATAGCTTGTAAGCTTTAAAATACCAAGATTTCAGTACCTTGTATTCAAGAAAGCTCAGATACAATCATAGCTGGTTTTATTTGTTTGTTTTTCAAAATCAGAGTCAAGGAAATAAAACTTCAACTGCTTTTTAGGGCTGCTGGGAAGAAGCTTGAGAGGGCAAAGTGGGTCCACCTTGTAGGTCCCCTTCCTCTCATCTGAAATAGTGGCTTTTCTATTCTAGTCTCATTATCAAGCCAGCATTCTTCATTTCAACAGCCTGGGAGATCACGGTAACCTGATACAGTAGAGTGGGAGGAAGGTTTAGAAACTAAGTTCTTAACACCTTTGTGGCCTTTTGAAGCCTTAGGCTTGGGGAAAAGTGATGTCATGGTGAGACAGGAAATGTTATAAAGCTGTAAAATGTCATAAACCGATTTCCATCTGGTGGTAGGTGTATAAGACACAAGCAAAGAAAAGCTCATTGTGTTTTTATCCAATGGGGATAAGGTTATAGACTAGTACATCATGGGAAAGCTGTTGACACAGCATATCTGGACTTTTCAGCAAGGTGTTTGGATGGTCCCGTGGGGTATCTTTGTGGGCAAGATGGAGCAATGTGGACTGGACAGTATCAACATGTGGTAATTTGTAGCTGACTGCCTAAACGCCTGTGTAAAGGAGCTGATGGATTGGTGTCCATCCAGTTCTGCCATTGGATTTATGCTGCTCCTGTTCAGCGTTTTTATCAACTTGAATAAAAATGTAGATGACCTGTTTATCCCATTTACTCATGACCCAGATCTGGGAAGCACAGTGACCTCATTTCACACCAGAATTAGAATCAAAATAGACTTACAGGATGGGCCAAGTCTTCCAAGAGTCAAGGGACAGTCCTGCACTTTTATGTCTGAAAAAAGCAATCGCATTTATTACAAGATGGTCAGGAACCTGCTTTAACAGCAATCTTTGTGTAATAATAATAATAAAAAAAAGTAAGAAGTTCATTTGACTCTATGATCAGTGTGTATCAACTCTGTGATATAATTTAAATAAAGGTGAATCCCAGGTGTCAGGGGCCCCAAAACCGTGTTGACTTTCTACACTAGTCCCACACATCTAGATTGTGTGGTGCTCTAGGTGACACATGGTGTAAAGTAACATACCCAGAGGCAAAGGTCCTGGATGGGGAAGTTAAGGGAGAGATCTGCAGGAAGGATAACAGCTGCCTTCCACGTCTGCCCCCTTCCAGCCCATACCCCTCTGGACCATCACTTTAGCTGCTCCTTCGCCAATACTTCCCTAAATCTCTTTCCTTTTGCTCTCCCCACTGTCCAAAATCCCCACAGCAGTTCATCCACCTACACTTTCTCCCTCCTTGTCCTGATTGTGAAGCATTTCTGTGAAAGAATAAAGGACACCCATCTATTTGGATTGGACACCCACCTGGGGAACGGAGGCCTCTAACCTCATCAGTGCCAGACTGGCAGACAGGATCCCAGGCCTCTTATCCCCTTCCCCTGTCATCCCAACCCCCCCAATGTCTGTTCTAACTCTTCTCTTCTTCCCTCTCAGACTCCTACCTCACGACTTTCTCCCTCCCTCCAAGCTGGGGGCCGTAATGTTTTCTTCACCCAGAGAATCAATGGACACTCCTCCGTCCTGCTTTCCTCCTTACAAACGATTCCCTCATCCAGCCTGCCCTCGTTCCTTCCTGCCTCTGAAAAGATGTCCCTCTTTTTATCAAACATTTTCTTCCCCGGGCTCAATTTAATGCATCATACTTGATACTACCGCCTGTTCTGTCCACTCTTTAACTTCTCCCTGGCTATAAGCGGTTCTTCTCCACCACAGGCAGACCTAACTCCTCTTTAATGAAGAGCTCTTTGCCTTTAGAGCCTTAACCACTCAGTTACCTGAAAACTTGGTCTGTATTGGCTGTATTAATCTCTCATTAATTCCTCAATGGGCTGGGTGGTCTGATTTCCATTCCCAGCCCTCCATTGGAATTCCTTCGCCAGTATCACCAATGGGCCTCTAGATTCACATCCAGTGCAAACTTTTCAGTACTCAATTCACTTGACACTGCTGCCCAGTTCCTTCTTTATGAAACACCATTCTCTGGCTTCTCCGACACCACTGGTCTTCTGGTTTTCTACCTCTTCAACTAATACTTGGTCTTAGTCTTCTCTCTGAACTCTCTCCACGGAGCCCTTTAATTGATTTTTGCAACAACTTTTGTCTCCCTCTACTCTTTTTGATTGGGTTTCATACTTTGCCTCTTAAACATTCATGTTCTTATTTCCCCCCTGAGCAATTTCAGCCACATTTCCACTTCAGCCCCCACCTATGTACTGAATACTCCAGAATCTGTACCTTTAACCCCAACCCTCCTCTTGAGCTCCCATGGCCAGTGTCTACCTACCGTCTCCATCTGGGGGACCCTGCTACTCCACTACTCCAAAATAACACATCCCAGGCCGAGCTCATCCCCTTCCTCATACAAACCTGCTCCTTCTCCTCTGTTCCCTGTCTTGGTTAGTGGCAACCCCTCTGAACCCGCCCCTCCACCCCAAACAAGAAATCTGTGTGGTTCTGTATACCTGCACCTGAGGGATTTACCACTACAATCCATTGGATGATCAAATAAAGTATTTCAATGGCTTTCTTGTTCAGGACTACTAAGACTTACTTGCATTTCTGTTCCAGAAGCCAGAACAAGAGCCAAAGCATTGAAATTAAGGGAAAGAGATACGGCTTCATGCTGGGAAATTTTTTCTAACCAATATAGTCTCACAGTGGCGGAGACTCCCTCGAGAAGTAGTAAGTTTCCTTTCACTGCAGGCATCAAGCAGACGCTGGACGACTGGCGTTGCAAGATTGAGCTGGGTGACTTCTAATGCCTCTGCCAACTCTGAGCTTTAATTCAACAGCTAATTAAGTCCCTCCTGTATACTTTGTCCACTTCAGCTCGTTTATGCATCCTAATAGATGATTAATCCAGTTTTATGGGTGAGAAACCAGAAGCTCAGAGGGTCAAGTAATTTTTCTCAGGTAATCCAGTAGGGTAGTCAGTGTTAGGACCAGGCCTTCAACGCAGACCCGATGTCCCCAAAGGCCACTGTTTTGGGAAGCCACTACCTTCTAGTTGGCATTGGAGACAGACTTCAGTTCAATAGAGTGTAATCAGCTATATACCCTCATTGGCACATTAGACCTTTGAGGATAATAGAAAGGATCAATTCTTTGATTTAGAGCTTAACTAAGTTTGGAGCTTAAGTTCCTAATAATGTCCCCATATTTATTGGCCCATTACCCTTCCCTTTATTATCGTAACAAACAGTCCTAATCACCAAATGCAATTATCTTCATAGGCTATCACTTCCCTTTCCCAGAGGCTTGGAAAGGAAGCAATGAGAAAGGGTTAACTCTTTCATTTACTTAGAACTGCTTTTAATGAAATGCAGGTCCCAGCTTCAGAGGTTCTGGATTGGGCTAAAATAGGAGCCTGCTGTGTGACAGATGCTGCAGGGGACAATCCTGGGTTTTCTTTTACAAACTTGAAAGAAAGGGAGAGGATTGGCTGAGGTATAGAAAGAATATGTAAGCAAATATTTACCTCAATTCCATTTTTGCCTTTAATACATTGTCCTGGAAGGAACCAGAGATCTGATTAAAACTGCCGATAAGCGTCAAAATGGGAGCAGTCAGTCTAGGACAGTATCTGAGTGGGAGAAAGGGGTTTAAAGGGACAGCTGAGTCAAGGACCTGAAATTCAAGCTATAGAGACTCACTGGCAGATAACGGTGAGAGGTTGTTTTAATAGCCCTTGTTAGCTGCTGTTCCCAGAACTCTAAGAAGCACTTATCCTCTCACTGTAAGGTATATGATTACTTCTCCATCTTTCACCTGATCCTAACCTTATTGTTTGAATCCTCAGAAAACATTCTTAGCCTGTGGGTTTGAGAATTAGGCAAGACTTGAGGAATTAAAATCCAGCGATCATTCTCAAGCCTCAAGTTAGATAGAATAACCAGCTCCTCTATCCGTCCGTTTTTCAGAGTGGCAAAAATGTAAATGTTACCATCGCAAAAGGTACAAGTCAGAATTGGAAGGGACTGATAGAATGAAAAGAGGAACAGACCAGCAGCCAGCACCCTGTTCGAGTCCATATACCGTGTTTCCCCGAAAATAAGACCTAACTAGAAAATAAGCCCTAGCATGATTTTTCAGGATGACATCCCCTGAACATAAGCCCTACTGCATCTTTTGGAGCATTAATATGAGACCCGGTCTTATTTTAGGGGACACACGGTACCATCACTATCCAGCTTTTGTAACTAGCATCTTTAGGTCCTACTTTCTCCACATTTCGAATGAAGTAATTGTGCTTAATGATTCTTAAAGTCTCTTTTATCTCTAAAGGAAGAAAATGTCCTGACACAGTCATAGCTCAATAATCCACACATTGCCTGTTACTTAAGAATGGATCATCCCATTTCTGCCTCTCACTACTTAAGACCCATTTATGTCTGCAGTGCCTTGGACCTCACATTCTGTCCTAAATGAATAAATTCCTCTAAATTAAGCTACCTATAAAAAACGCACTGTTTCTGTTGGGAATAAGTTCTATGAATATTAAAAGACTTGCAAGGCATGAAAAATTTAGTTTCCCTTCTACTGACAATTATTTCTTCTGTGAACTGTTAGAGATCATCGATTTTATTCTCATATTTTATAAATGAACAAATCTAGGCCCAGAGAGGTGAGGCAGCTTTCTAAGGGTCACACAGCAAACACACTTCTGTAGGACTTTTTCCCACTTCCCAAAATGGCAAGATGCAGGTACTTGGCAATCAGTTTTTTTGTTTGTTTGTTTTTGTTTTTTTAGTTTAATTTCCAAGAGAGTTATTTTTAAACAGGAGACTGCTTCACCTTGGGATATTTTTTTAAGCAAAAATAAATAAATAAATAAATAAATAAATAAATAAATAAATAAGCAAGTGCACTAGGATTTTCCTTTTAAGTCAATTTAAAAAGTGTGCCTTCTCTGTGCTGTTACAATTGGCAGGCCGACATCTTGCAGACAGACTGTTCTAGTCTACTAGGTTAGTTGTTATCCCAAACGCAAATCTGACTCACGGGTGAGATCATGAGAAATCTGGGCTATTTTTCTTGATGACTTTTTCTTTCCTATTCCAATTTTCTTTTGTGGTATTTGGCTCTGTATGATACCCAGGCTGGAGAACAGAATCTTGCAAGCGTTGTTCCTAGGATGGTCTCTGCTGTCATATGAATCACAAGACAGCCCAAGCAGGTTTGGCCATGATCTGCGTGTGGCTTTGGTGTGGAAACTCAGGGGTGTGTGTGTGTGTGTGTGTGTGTGTGTGTGTGTGTGTGCACTCTGACCTTTTGGCAAAGTAAGAAGATTTCTGTTTACTGGGATTTCAGGAATTGTGGTAAGGCCCTCTTTCTCATCAAATGGATTATTTTCATTCAACAAATGTTTATTTAATATCTACCTTTTGCTAGGTACTGGTAATATAATGGAGACTCCTCCATCTAGAGGAGGTTACCTATAATTAAATAAGTAAATATCACCTAGTATGTGTATTAAGGTAATCTTAGCTGCTATAACAATTAAACCCCTAGGTTTAGTGACTTAATTTAACACAAAATTATTTCTCTCTGACCTAAAAGCCTAGTGCAAGAATTCTTGGTCTGTGGGTAGCTCTCCTCCACATGGTGATTTAGGGATCTAGGCTCCTTCCATCTTGTGTCCCCATAATTTCCCAGGGCTGCCATACATTCTGCCAGTGGAAAGGGAAAGAAGGAACATTTACTTCTGAAATGCCTTGCTTTGAAAGTGGCACACATCACTTCTCACATTTCCTTCGTGAGAACTAATCATATAGGCCCACTTGGGGGCAAAGGGGCCTGGGAAATGTAGCCCACGATGAGTCTACACTAGGGAAGGGGAATATGTAGAATTTTGGTGTTTGGCTGGCCTTCTCTGCTATTGTCTTATAAGTACTGTTTTTTGGTGGCAGTGGAAGGCGCTCAGAACACTACGCAGGCACAGAAGAGAGGCACCCAATCTGAACTTGGGGGTGAGGGAGTCAACACTTCTTATTCTTTCCTTCCCCACTCTTCCTCTTGAGCTTGATTTCAGTTTTCCAACATACCACTTTCTTTCTCTCTCTGTCTCTCACACCATTGCACATGCTGTTTCCTCTCCCTAGCACTTTTCTCCCACCTCACCTTGCCCTTCCCCTGGCTAAGTCAGTATTCCATCAGGTACAGACTTGCAGGGCATTTATCCCAAGAAGCCTTTCCTGGAACCACAAATCCAGTTTGCATGTATGTGTTTTGGCCTTGTATGAAGGCAAAGCAAGATTTTTATTTATTGGCATTTGACTGCCCACAGGAATATCCTGCTGCTAATCATATAGAAGTTTTACATGGCATAAATGTCAGGAGATCAAGGCACATTTAGGGAGAAAAGGGCGGTAAGGAAGGGATTAGATGATGGTGGGGAGAGGCAGGGACCTTTATAATTTTCAAATGACTTGGAGGTGAGAGCTCCAGCAATTTGGCGGTTGAATGGCAGCATGAAGCTACCAGGCCACTTCAGTTCAGGAAACTACACTTGTAACAGTGGGTTTCTGGGGTTGTTTCTCAGGGTTCATTTCTAAAGAATAAATGAGGTTTGCCGAGTGCTGGTTAAGGAGTGGGACACCCAAATCGGGGCAGAGGCTGTCTCTGAGGAAGCATCCTTTCTGACCAGGAGGAGAAGCAGGTGGGTATGCAGCCAGCCTCAGTCTCCATAGGAGGCCGTCAGGAGTGTAGCAATCATGGAGTGCATCCTCCTGTGCTAGCAGGCCCAGGCCCTTACAAAGGAACGCGGGGTTTTAATTTGGATATAAGAAATGAGCATGTTTCTCCTGCAGCTGAACTTATCTCCTTTTGCAAAAAATATTTTCTTATTAATTATTTTTAATGATCTCAAGGAAAAGTGCCTTTTGTGATTATCTTGACAAGTTCATACATGCAAGGAGCCTGCTGATTCTGCATTTATGAGCCGATGGCTGCTTTGACTGTTTAGCTTACCATTCGAGTGACCTAAAAATAGACCGGTGAGCTGGGTGCTCAGAAAAAAACTTGGCAGGAGGGTTTAGGAAGGATTAACCCCACTGGTTGCCGCAGAATGCTGTCGATTTCTTCTTCACACTGGCTGGAAGGCTTTTCCTGAAGCTGGGGATGGGGGGTGGGGACGACAAGGAGTGGGGCTGGGCTAATCTCCTATGGCAGAATAATCCTAGATACAGAAACTGAAGACATAGAATCCAAGGTGTGGTGGAAGTCTTCGAGGTTGATTGAGCAATGCTTGACTAGCAGCCCTTCAGGAACCCTCACACTCAGCCCCCAGGGGGTCCTCTCTGTTTCTTGTGATTTGTCAGCCCAAGTGCAGATGTTCATCCACTGACTATATATAGGACACCTATCATGCATCCTTCTAGGCACTAAGGATGCAAGGGTGAGCTAGGCATGCAGACCCCAGTGCCACACGGCACTCACATTTTAGGACGAGGGAGGCCAGACATGAAACAAGTAAACTAACGAACATGCTACCTAATATTTCAGGAGCCAAATGCTGCTAGAAGACAAGGCAGGTTCAGGGGCTACGGAGTGATGGAGGCGGCTAGGTTAGATAGTATGGGCAGGGAAGGCTGGTCTGAGACAGTGACATTAAAGCAGAGAGCTAAGAAATGAGGAGTCAGCCAGGCACTGATCTGAGGGAAGGGGGATCCAGGGAGAAGGAACAGCAAGTACCGGGACCCTGAGGGAGAAACACCCACAGGGCCAGTGACATGGAGTGAAGCCTGCAGGTAGTAGGACTGCAGGAGTCCCGCCCCATCGCCAGCTCACCCCAGGAAGGGCCGTAACAGATCACCGGAAGGCAGGAGGCAATGGGGGTGAGGCTACTTTAGAGCAGTTTGACTCCCCCTTAGGAAGGGAAAGGATGTCTGCAGAGAGAGTACAGATGACTTCTTTTCATTGCTCTAGTCTAACACATGCAGGTATGTAGGTCTGGTTTCCAGTCTTTACGGGAATTTGCTTTCTGGTGCAAAGGAAGGAATTGATGTATGCAGACACCCTTGTGGTTTGGAGAAAGCCCTTTGGAAGTTGGTGGAGTATTAAACAACTGGTTTCTGTTCCTCGGGACGCTGGTGCTGCCCATCACCCGGCCAGTGCTCTGCCTTGAGAAGATTCTGACTTTGCACAGAGAACTTCGGGCCTAATTGGCCCATTGTCCAGCTACTTTGACCATTGCCTGGAAAGCTCCTCAGATCTGTCTAGTTAACAGCAGCTCTGTTGCTGATAAACGCTTTGGAATCTCCTGCGGCTGTTGGGTTTTTATGACACATTTGCATGTCAAGATCGTTGGGGTTTTGGAGTTTAGGTTTCCTGCTGTTCCTAAGTCATAAATGGATAGAAATAACCTGGGAGGGGATTATGTTCCAGGGTTGTGAGTAGATGAGCTTTAAAAACATCAATCTTATTTGCAGGCAAATAAGGCTAATGATAGACTAGGGGAAACAAAATAATTCAAAATCAGCAGTGAGTGCTTGGTTATTTCCAAAGAGCCCGCTTTTTAATGAAGTGCAATAGAGAAGGAAAGATAAGAGGCAAACAGGTAGAAATAGCATCCCAGGAGTTTGTTGTTGATGTTTTTTTTAAAAAGATAAAAGTAAAAACAGGCCAACTGAGGCAAGGGAACAATGTTGGGAACTCTTCTCCCCTTTGTGGGGTTGGGGCTGGCACGCAGAGCCTGTGCAGGTCTGTGGGTCACTGAGGGAAGCAAACTTCCACCACAGGGGTGATTTTGCCCCCAGAGGACATTTGGCAAAGTCTGGAGACATTTTTGGTTGTCACTGGTGGTGCTGGGGGCATCTAGCAAGTGGATGCTGCTAAGTACACGATAGTGCACAGGACAGCCCCCCAACAAAGGATTAGCCACCCCAAATGTCCTTCTGCTTACTTGTGGCTCCTTGTTCTGTTCCGTCCAACCTCCAGCTGAGAAGTGGCCCCTGCCACCCTCCCCTAGGAGTTATTTCATCTCCAAGTGAAGGCCTGGAAGGGCCTAATGTTAATGATCTAATGCTAATCTAAGTTTCACAGGTGCCTGTTGTACTTCAGACAGACTAACTTCCCTAAACTCGCACGGGTTTTAGTAACAGACGTAGGATTAAACGATAGGAAAAACCTTAGGGGCTTTTGCAAAAGGAGTTGTTGCTGACTGTTTACATTCTACTCTTGGATTATCAGTTCCTTCATTTCTACAGTAACTGCTTATTGAGTGTTACGTTCCTGGCATTCTGCTGCTATCTGTCACGTGGGTAAGCATGAAGACTGTCCAAAATGGGCAGTACAATTATAATCATAGTAATAGTAATGTTGAGAACCTTATTGAGGGTTTTCGCTGGGCCAGGACTTACTAAATCCTTTAATGAATCCTTTATCTCGTTAAATCCTCCCCACAATCCTGCAAGCAGGTACTATTTTTATTCCCTTTTCACAGGTGACAAAACAGGCTCAGGCCACTTAGCAGGTAGCAGGGCTAGGAATTTGAGCCTAGTTCTGCCAGATTCCAAGCTAGAACTCCTAGCCACTGAGCTCTCCTCTTTTTCAACATGATGATGAGAAATTAATTGTTACTGTAGTCAGGAGATGCTTTAGAGTTTAGACCAAAACTCAAGGAGAAGAAATGTAGATATATTCTTCTGGATTATATTACCGAGGCCATCAGTAAGGTTTTTGCTCATTTTTTGGTTGCTGTGGTTTTCAGATTTTCCAGGCATACCAGGACTTTTTTTTTTTAACTTTCATAAATACTTATTCCCACTTACTGTTTTAGGGAAGTGTAAATGTCAGGGTTCCTGCTAAAGCAGAGGCTGAAACAAGGATTTGGGAGCAGGAAGTTTATTTAGCTGCAGGAATCCTGGTCAAGAATGGGGAGGTGAGGGAGGAAGGGAAGACAGCTGACAAAGTATATGGTAATGAGGTTACTGCATGACAGTGGCTCAGTCCCTCTGTGGGTCTCTAAGACAACATGCCTCAGAATTGCCCCACCAAGACAAGTGAACGCCAGGTTATTCATCCGCTAAGTCCCACTCTTACTCCTTCATGGAGTGCAGGTTGCTTCTGGGGGCTTGAACTTCCTGACTCTTCCCTCAGGCACAGAGAGAAGCCTAGAAGAAGTTTGGGAACTGTGCAGTGATCTGGGAGGGTGGGCCAGGGGCTGTGGCCACCATAGCTTCTGCTACAATACAATCCCTGTCCTCAAGGACCTCCCCCTGCTATGGGCAAGGACATCAGCAGGATAATGGGAGGATGAGCACGAGAAGTGGAGAACAGCAACAAAGAGAACACTCCATCTGGGAAAATCAGGGAAGGCTTCCCAGAGGAGGTGACGCTGAAGGGCTGAGAACATATTAAATACAGTTCCCTATCACCGGTGTCTTCCTTATTCTCATTGCTAGGACCTAGTGCAGTAACAACATGTCGAGTGTTGCCTGACCTTTGTTGTCTGAGAGCTTTGAATTCTCCTTTTCCTGCGTGTTGTCATGCCAGGATACCCTGTGGTCAGCAGCAGGCTTATGAGCCTGGCCCTCTGTGCTCACAGCAGCAGCCAAAACCTCTAATCCATTGTCCTTGAAGTTATGTAGCAAAGAGGCACAGCCCAAGAGCCGGTCCTTCTTCAGATCTAGATAGCAGTTGTTATTGGTGTGCAATCTTGGAGGCGTGGCCGACCTGCCTGAGCCTGTGTTTCCTGACAGCCACACAGAGGGCAGTGACCCGTGGCCTGTACTAATGCTTCTCAGTGCAAAATTCAGGAAGCAAAAAGCATGCATGCAGTTCCCTTGGAGAGCTTCTTGAAACACAGATTCCTGGGCTCCACCTCCAGAGGTTCTGATTCTGAAGTGGAGGGGTCAGGTCAGAGACTCATCCTCTGCAGATGCTGCCTGGCCACACATGAGTAGCAAGGTTCTAGGACCTTTCATCCAACTCTCTCCTGGACGCTTTCACCTAGATTAGTGTTTTGCAGCCTCGGCACTATGGACATTTGGGGCTGGATGATTCTTTGTTGTGCATTGTAGGATGGTTAGCAGCATTCTTGGGTCCCTGCCCACTAAATGCCAGTAGCACCTCCTAGTAATGACAACCATAAATGTCTTCAAACATTGCCAAATGATCCCTGGGAGGCAAATCATCCCAGCTTGAGATCCACTGACCCAGATGTTTTAGAACATTGCTTCTCAGACTTTCATGCACATATGAATCAGCAGGGAATCTTGCTAAAATGCAGATTCTAATTCAGTAGGTCTGTGGAGGGGCTTGGGAGTCTGTATTTCTGTTCAGCTCCTGGGTAATGCTGATATGACTGGCGACCGCACTTTCGGTAACAGTGGTCCACCCTCCAGTGAGTGGAGAATTTTGAACCCAAAGGCTCCAAGGCATCCCCTTGAGGTAACTTTGAATGGTCCCTCTAGTTTGCTCCTATTCCCCCAGGCTGATGAAAGCTGTGGCTTGAGCTCCCCCCTACCCCTGCCCCAGTGCTGGGACCTCTGTCCTGCTTGTTCAAGGAGGTGTCCGCCTTCCTCTGTGAGTGACACACACAGGGATCTCACTAGGGCCTTCTCAGTCCCCAAAGGGCCCACTTGGCACTTTTGAGTCTTTTGTTTTTTTAATTTGAGTTTTAAAAGGAGAAGAGAGGAGGAGAGGGTTTGCCCTATGAAAGGTAAGAAGCCCATGTGTGCCAACCTGAACTTCTAAGTCGTGTACAGGAGGTAATCTCTGGGGAAGAAGGTTTAGGATATGGTCCTCAGAGCCAAAGAAGAGGCTGCAGTTACAGGATAGGAAGGCCTAAGGCAGATGTGGCGGGGGGCGGGGGGGGGGGGAGCCACTCCCTTTAGTACCACTGAACCCAGGAATTATTCTGGTAATGAACTCTATTGAAAGGCCGGTCACCTTGCCCATTGTTATTTTTAGCCATTGTCTTGTTTCCTATTGTACCAACAGCAAAAAGTCTTAGGAGACCTTTTCTCTATGCTTTAGTGAAAAGGTCTGAGATATTGTGGGGAAAGAAGAATGGATGCTATACAGGGAAAGTCACCCAAAGAAGGCATCCCAGTGTGGGGAAAGGAGAAGAGCAGCAGGGAACTGCCATCCTTGTCTCTAAATTGGGGTGGCCAGGATGCCCGCTGGGACATCTCAGGTGGGAACACCAGCTCTTTTCTACAACAGCTCTCTTACCTGTGGCTACTGGTTCTGTAGGGCTGAGAACAGGACTGTACAGACTGTAGGGCTGAGAACAGGACTGTGCTCCCCTTCAGTACAGACTATGTTGGGGTGAAGGTGGGGGTCTCCCCATGTTTCTATGGGAGCATCCATTCTAAGCTCTAAAATGCAAACTGCTATCTTGGTGACTCTCTCTGGCTGGGTTTGGGATATTATGTTAGATGAGCCCTACCCAGAACAACAGGATGTGACCCTTGGATTTCCAGCAGGAAGGTTGTGTGCACAAGGTGAGCTGTAGAAAGATTTGTGTAGACTAGAGAGGAGGGAGATTCATCAGTGCTGTGACTGAATATTTATGCACCGCCCGCCCCCCATCATATGTTGAAAGCCTCACCCTTAATGTGATAGTATTTGGAGATGGGACCTTTGGAAAGTAATTAGGTCATGGATCCCTCAAGATGGGATTGGTGCCCTTATAAAAAAGACACGAGAAGATCTCTCTGTCTCTCTGTCTCTGTCTCTCTGTCTCTGTCTCTCTGTCTCTCTCTCTCTCTCTCTCTGTCTCTCTCTCTCTCTCGCTCTCTCTCGGACATTACCACAAAGAGTGCTCACCAGGAACCAAATCTGCTGGCACCTTGATTTCGGACTTCCCAGGCTTCATCACTGTGAAAAAGAAACCCCTGTTTTTACGGCATCCGGTCTGTGGTATTTTTGTCCTAGCATCCTAGCAGTCCGGGCGAAGACAGTCAAGAAGATGGCTTAGACCAACGGGGTTCCAAATGCCGTATATGAAATGCAGGTGCTGGTCAGTGCTGGAGTTTCTATCAGTCTGGTGAGAATAGAGGAAAATAAGGTTGATACAATGAGTTTTTCTTAAAGCTAAATGCATTCATTTTAAAAACAGATTTATGCTGCACTTATGGCCTCCCTACTTTGGAAGAGGAACGGTCTTATCATTAATTAAATTATGGTGTTTCTCAATAATATGTATTTATTTAGTATCTTTAGTGGCAAAAACAGAAATACTTTAGTTCCAAAAATAATTTGTAAAATTTTGTTGGCCTTTGAAATCCAGATGTCTAGGAACCACTGAATTGGGCAATGATAAAAGTGGAGAAGAGAGATCATAGCGGTCTGGACTAGGGTAATGGCCGTAGGAGGGGGGAACGGAAGAAGGAGGACGAGACAGAACTTTGTGGCCGACTGGATGCCTCTGAATTGAGTGACTTTACAGAGTGATGATGGGACCTTTCAGAGAAATGCGGAGGTTGGCGAGGGAAGGATTCTGGAGACAGATGAAACATTTGGGAATCGTAATCATACAACATGAACGGCTACACTTTGTTGAGTGCACAGTACTGTGAGCTTCATTTCCAATATTTCATTCAGTCAATGCAACCGCCCTTTGAGGTTGATGTTATTGTTGCCTCAAAGGAAAGAGGGCCGAGAGAGGTCTTCTGTCAGAGCCAAAAGGCATGAAGGTTCATACTTGAGACTTTGGCAGCCTAAAGCCCAAGAAAGCACCAAGTCACTGTTCTGTGCTGTATCACCATCTGTGTAAGGCCCGCCATCTCTGTGAGAATCATCTTTTTTTTTAAAAAAAAAAAAAAAGATTTTTTATTGGGGAAGGGGAACAGGACTTTATTGGGGAACAGTGTATATTTCCGGGATTTTTCTAAGTCAAATTGTTGTCCTTACAGTCTTAGTTGTGGAGGGTGCAGTTCAGCTCCAGGTCCAGTTGCCCGTTGTCGGTTGCTGGGGCGCAGCCCACCATCCCTTGCGGGAGTCGAGGAGTCGAACCGGCAACCTTGTGGTTGAGAGGACGTGCTCCAACCAACTGAGCCATCTGGGAGCTCAGCAGCAGCTCAGCTCAAGGTGCCATGTTCAATCTTAGTTGCAGGTAGTGAAGCCCACCATCCCTTGAGGGAGTTGAGGAGTCGAACCGGCAGCCTTGTGGTTGAGAGCCCATGCTCCAACCAACTGAGCCATCTGGCCACCCAGAAGCTGAGCGGCAGCTCATTGACTTCATTCTAGTTGCAGAGGGCACATCTCACAGGCCCATGTGGGAATCGAACCAGCAGTCTCATTGCCCAGAGCTTGTGCTCTAACCAACTGAGCTACCCATCCACCCCAGAGAATCATCTTAATTGTGATGATGGTTTCATGAATATATACATACGTTAAAAGTTACCCAACTGTGTGCTTTAAATATGTGAGGTTTATTGTATGTCAATTACAGTTCAATAACACTTTTTCTGCAAAACTAAACTCATGGGAAAGATGGTCAACAGGCATTCCCCCACAGCCCATGCATGTTGCAGGTTGGATTCCCTGCGAAGCCAACTCTGAGTGGTAATACCACAGAGGAAGTTCCTGGGGCATAGCTCATGCTCAGACCTCATGAGGGAATGGTGGGAAGTGGGGCTGGACTGTAACACAGTCTCAGCCAAGGACTCAGACAATCCCCAGGAGCTCTGGGCTAGGATGGCCCTCAAGAGTTGCCCTGAGTCGTGATCAGGGAGATTGGCTTCTGTGCCCCACTTTGGAAGCAGCTGCAGAGGTTATTTCCTGAGAGAACGGGCAGCTGAGGGCTGTGTGTTGATGGCACTCCTCCAAATGAAGGCTTCAGTCCTGCGTCACAGCACCCCCTGTAGTCTGGGTGTCTTAAATTGTGTTTCTTATTTTTGCTTTTAGATTATGTCAAAGGGAGAATTAACTAGGGTCCTGTCTCATTAGGTAACTCTTTTTTTTTTTTAGACACTTGGTGATGTCAAAAAATTTTACCCTGCCACACTGTTTCGGGGGAAGAGAGGTGTGCAAGATGGTGGTCTTTAGTTATAATGCCGCCTTTCATTGAATTAACCAAGGAGAAGGGCCCTCTTGTCTTGTGTGGGGGACATACTTATCAGAGGATTATCTTCCTATTAAAATGACTTTACAGGTGCTTCTTATTTTCCTTGCACTTGACTGAAAGATTCAGGCTGGATTGGCACAGATTCCAAGTTTTTTTTGTGGAAAGCAAAATATTTTTTCACTTTTGCAAAGCAGCTTATGCTTAAAGACACTTCCAGTAGCTTATGTTTTCAAAAGTCTCCCTCTTGAAAACAGGATTTTAAAAAGCAGGTTGAGCAGCCGTTATGGAAGGCAGTGTGGAGGTTCCTCAAAAAATTACATATAGAATTACCATATGACCCAGCAATCCCTCTCCTGGGTATCTACCAAAAAAATCTGAAAACATTTATACATAAAGACACGTGTGCTCCAATGTTCATTGCAGCTTTGTTTACCGTGGCCAAGACATGGAAACAACCAAAATGTCCTTCGACAGATGAATGGATAAAGAAGTTGTGGTATATATACACAATGGAATACTATTCGGCGGTAAGAAAAGATGATATAGGAACATTTGTGACAACATGGATGGATCTTGAGATTATAATACTAAGCGAAATAAGTCAGACAGAAAAAGCAGAGAACCATGTGATTTCACTGATATGTGGTATATAAACCAAAAACAACAAAAGAACAAGACAAACAAATGAGAAACAAAAACTCATAGACACAGACAATAGTTTAGTGGTTGCCAGAGGGTAAGGGGGGTGGGGGGTGGGGGGTGGGAGATGAGGGTAAGGGGGATCAAATATCTGGTGATGGAAGGAGAACTGACTCTGGGTGGTGAACACACAATGGGATTTATAGATGATGTAATACAGAATTGTACACCTGAAATCTATGTAATTTCACTAATAATTGTCACCCCAATAAATTAAAAAAAAATGTGTTTGTCAAGCTATCATTTTGATAACTTATAAACATTTGCAATTTCTCTTTATTTCCCCCCCCAGGGGTACATGATAAAGATAATAAAACTGAAATGAAAAAAAAAAAAAAAAAGGCAGGTTGAGACAGCTGCTCTTTCATCTGGAGAGATGTGTGTCTGAGAAGGACACTGAGATTTGTCACAGGTGTCTCGTGGGGTGTTGTGACCTGATAAGATACTTGTCATTGTATTGTGCAGTAGTGTTTTGTGTTGCACTGAATGGTACTTTTTTTTTTTTTTCGGTAACAGGCACTTAGGTAATGCTTACTATGTGCCAGGCATTGTTCCCATGCTTTGTAAATATTAGCCCATTTCATTTACTCTCTAGCATCCTCATGAAGGAGTACCTTTTTACAGATGAGGAAACAGGGACTTTTGACCTCCAGCTAATGGGATGTAAATTGGGAAGTCATGTACTTATGTCTACTTATTTATTTTTAATCTACTTCCTCTCAGAAATGAATACAGATTTTTGAAGCTTCCTCTTTCTATTAAGTCTCTTAGATCCTAAAGGACTGAGACACTATACACCTAGGACTGTTAAATTCACCTTCAAGGACCCTGTGGAATGCCTAAACTTATATAAATGTACAGTATGTAGAATTTTATCAAATCCTGAAACAGCATCACTTCAGCTCTAAAGATTTTAAATGCATCTTCTACAGCATCTTGCCTAGATAGCTGACATGGAATTATTTTATATTTATGATGTGTTTTGCATTTATGAAATAATTGAGAAGACTTGTCAAGCCCCCATTCACTCACTATTCATTCGAATAGGTGTCTCGGAAAAGCTGAATGGAGGGTGGGGCCTAGAGAGGGAAAGACCCTCCACTGACCACCTGTCACCAGAATTTGCCTGGATCCTAGGGGACAAGTCTGATGGTGACTTCAGCTTCCCTTTGCAGCCAAGATTCTTGTCAGATGGAAGGAGTAGAGCAAATATTGGAAATCTGCTATATGATTGTTATATATAATACGTATTATTATTATTATTACATATTGCAAACCTTTGCTTTGCAGACTGCAACAGAAAGGCTTCCACCCCTCCCTGTAATCAGAGAGGCAGTCAGAATAGTGCAGTGCCCAAAGAAAATCTCCCAGGCCATCTGCTAACAAAAGGTAGAGTGAGATGTCTGTGGATTCACCCTCCTGAGGATTGGGAAGAACTTCGCACTTCGAAAACCTATTTCTAGAAACATTCCTCAACGTGCCAGCCTCAGGAAGATTAGTCTTCCTGTACGGGCTGGAATCGAGCTGCGTGCTGTCCCCTTTCTGTGGCTAGACCCTGGTGGTGAACACTCGCAGGCAGCCAGGAGCAAGCTGGTGGCCGTGCAGCCTGGGCCTGCCAGGCCTCTCGTCTGGACACGCGAGCTTAATTTCTCCGCTGCTCTCTGGAAACACATGCTGCCTGCCGGCTTGTCCTTGAAATCCCTGACCAGGCGCCAAGCCCTGCTGGGTTTGTAAATACCTCCTGTTGTAGGTGCAGGGAGCCTGTGCCCAGTCTGGCAGCTTGTCTCCTGCAGTTTGGAGAGATTCGCCATAGCAACTGGTCCAGCTCGTGCTTCTCTAGCGAGTCTTGGCTTCTTAGATAATAGTTGATGTTTATTTGGGGGATTGGCCAACTCTGAATTCCTTCCCAGGATTCCCCCAGTTTTCTTGCCCTCAAGGTCAAAACCTGCAGAATAATTAGCACCATACGTGTAAACAGTTCTGCCTTTTCCGTGAATAGACACCATTGCCAGATTATCACTAAGTGCTTCTGAATATGGAGGAAAATTACTCGTTTCCTTCCTTTAACCTATGATAAACATCAAAGGTTTGAGACTGTTGGTTTAGCGAGACTTACATCTATTTATCTTTAATGAACTTTTAATTCTGGAGTAATTTTAGATGAACAGAAAAACTGCCGAGATAGTAAGAGTTCCCGTACACCCTTCACCCTGTTATTAACATCTTGCATAACCATGGTGTATTTCTCAGAACTGAAACCAACAGGGCACATTTCTATTAACTAAACTCTGTGCGTTATTCAGATTTCCCTAATGTTCTTTGTGCCAGGATGAGATCCAGGACGCCACAGTGCATTGAGTAACATCTCTGTTTAATATCAGAGTATCTTAGCTCAGGGCATTAAAAAAGCAAGACAGAGTTGATTGTGGGGTTCTCTTACAGGGAGTAAGTACATTTTTCCTCTCTAATAACAGCTAAAACTTGACTGGCATCTTGGGTTGTGAACAGCAGATGGTATTGACTCATTTGATATCATAGATACCACAGATTTTTTTTTAACTTTTATTTAAGTGTGTTTTTCTAGGACCCATCAGCTCCAAGTCAAGTAATTGTTTCAATCTAGTGTGGAGGGCGCAGCTCACAGTGGTCTATGTGGGGATCGAACCAGCAACCTTGTTGTTAAGAGCACCGCGCTCTAACCAACTGAGCTAACTGGCTGCCTCTAAATACCACAGATTTTTCAAAGAATTTATTGTCCAGCTTGGGTTTGAATCCAGGGACTGCTATTTACAGGCATACCTCAGATGTATTTCGGGTTTGTTTCCAGAACACCGCAATAAAACAAGAGATACTCTTTTTGCTGGTGGAGGGTCTTGCCTTCAATTGGTAAAAATGCAACATCTGTGAAGTGCAATAGGTAAGAGCACAATAAAACGAGGTGTGCTTGTGTTAGTTCTATGGCTTCAAGAAACTAATGCTCTCTGGGCTTCATGTTCCTTATATAGTATATAGAGATTCTATATACATATATGTCATATATATAATATAATATAATATATAATGTATGTATTATATGTGTATATTATATATGCGTATCTATCTGCCTATCAATACTTGCCTTTCCTACCTTATTGATATAGTATATAGAAATTCTATATACATATATGTAATATATATATAATATAATATATAATGTATGTATTATATGTATATATTATATATGTGTATCTATCTGTCTATCAGTACTTGCCTTTCCTACCTTATTGGATCGCAAAATGCTATGTGGAAAATTTTCAAAGCTATTAATATAAAGCTCTTTTCCAAAGTTAGTCCTTATAATAAAACCTTAAATATGTTTCATTAGACATTTTAAAAAGATATTGGTAAGTCGATTTTAGCAACTGTTTGAATCAAGGAGTATATGTTTTCCTGTCCTGATCGTGTTGAGTTTCCTGGCCCCGGGACAGTGTCGATAAGCTTGAGTTATTTGGCATTGAGACAACCCATCTTCCTGTAACCTCAGCCCAGGCCACCTTATGTCATGCCCATTTGGTAACTAGTCACATCATAGCCCTGTGCCCTTCCTGTGACTCTTCTCTGTTGCTGTCAGGGTGTGTGATGCTTTTGGTGACTATAGAAACTCCATTTGAAAACAATCCAGCTCCCCTGAGCAACAGTTTCTCCCAAAGAAAGGATGCTGGAGAGGTGCTTACTCCAACTAAATATATTATAGTAGCATAGTTTAGATTCCTTTACCAGGGTAGAAAACTCAGAGTATAGGACCAAAGGAAGGGTATAATTTTTTTGGAATGCCGCATTCTTTCTTCTCCCTAAAACCCATAGAGATAATTATACGATTGGAAAATTAGACCCCACAGAAAAGTTGAAAGGAACTGGGACTGGTTAAGCCAGAAGAGGTGACAGAGAGGGGTAGAAATGATGGGCTGAAACAGCTGTTCAGCATTTCCTATAGGACAAACAGGAGGGGGAGGCTCCTCAAGCTCAGTCAGAGGGGTGCAGGTTCGACTTGGCAGTGAGAGGGGTTCAGCATTCGAATGGGATGCTCTCATGTCTGTGGTCACTTTTAAGTTGTGGTATGCAAGGCCAATGCTAGTAAGTTTATTTCTGCCAAAGTCCTGTGTCCACAGTCTGGGCAGACTGCCCCTGGGAGGGTCTCGGTGCCTTAGTGATAGCTTTGGGTTTCCTGAAGCCTGGCTTCCCATAAAGGTGTTCGATTGGGAGAGGTGGAATTCCTATTAAAAACAAGGCTTTATTACAACAAGTAAGCCACTAACTGGTACTCAACTTTGTATTTAAATAAGGTGTGTAACTTTAAAGGTTGAGATATGTAAAAGTAAGGGCTAATTGGGTAACTTCCTTCCCCATTTAAAATTCTTAATAATTGTTTAATTAAATTCTATTTGTTTTTTTCTCCTCCATGGTTAAATAGAACTAGCACATTTCCAGTCATTACCCCGTGTGTGTTGTGTGTGTGTGTGTGTGTGTCTCTGTGTGTGTACACAACATATGTACATGGTTCAGACATTTTGGGATTACAGAGCAGCTAAGCCTCAAAAGCTCCACAGGTGGATTTCACACAGGCGGAGAAATTTGCATTTTCATCACAAGCTGCCTTACTCCACTTCATCCTTCACTCCTGCTTTTCTCCCGGCTTCTCATCTGAAGTAGAAAGACCTCTTCTGTGCTTGCATTAAGTGTGCATGCCAGCTGCAGGAATCCAGTGGTACTCTGCTTCCCTCCAAGTTAGATGGGAGTCCTTTCTCTTTCTCTGGACATGACCAGTGCTCAGACTGTATCTCTTTGAGGTGCTCTCCTGCCTGACCCCTACCATCTGGTGTTTGCAAGCAATTTACCTTGACCCTTAAGTTTTCTCATTAAACACGCTCTTTGGCAGCTCTGTAGCTCCTGCAACTTTTACAGTTTTGCTTTGGGTACAGGCTGCTTCCAACAGAGCCTGAAGGTACAAATTCTCAGATCAGAATGTCAGGGAAAAAAAAAAAAGAAAGAATTAGAAAAGAAGGTCATAAGATTTTCATGCTGATTTAAAGCAATTTGTCTACAGTCTTAGAGGGTAGAATGTGGGACCATATTCTTTGAAAAAAAATTTTTTCTAATAACACTTGTTAGGTTGCTTTTTAAAAAAATATACAAAGTATAAAAAAACAAAAAGGTGACTGATGACTTTACTGTTCAGATAATTTCTTTTGGTGTTTTCTTAATGCATGCTAACAAAATTCAAACAGTGAAGAATGCCAAAAAAAAAAAAAAAGAACCTGAAAGCATATATACATGGATACACACATATTTACCCAGAAGAAGAATAAAACATAAGAGGTTCTGTACTTTGCTGTTTTTCACTCCATATGTCTTGCAGATCGTTTGATATCAGCACTTACAAGTTTCCTTCACCTTTTGTGCCATCTGCAAAGTAGTGAATTGTGTGGACATATGATCACTTATTTAAGCATTCCTCTGTTGAGATACACTGCTTGTTTTTAATTTTTTACTGCAGTGAGTCTGCAGTGGACATCCTTGAACATACAATTTCTTCCATATATATTGGTTGGATAAATTAATAGAGATAGTAGGATTGTTAGAACAAAGGAAACAAACATTGTAAATTTGATAGATACTGCCATATTGTCCCTAAGAAAGGTTGCACAAATTTACACTGCCAACAAGCATGCAGGAGGATCATTTTCTATATACATGCACCAATATTTAAAATAAAAAAAAATTGACCAGGTGGACATTATTTTGCTCTGAGCTTGAATTTGGAATTCAGCTGTTTCTTTTCGCCCCAAATGCAAAGTCAATTGTCCCAATATCACTTATCAAACACTCTATTTTCCCCATAGATCTGAAATGCTACCCTCATTGTGTCTTTATGCCAATGAAGTTCAAATATACTTTCGCAGGTTGAGCTCCATCCTCCTGTGGCAGCCACGTGCCTACTACTAGCTCTTCTTGGATGTCTGATAGGTATCTCAAGCGATAGGTAGATATGATAATAGAGTCCTTGATTTTCTACTATCACTGCCAAACCTGCCTCTGCTCATCTTCTCTTAGTTAACGGCACCATCATGTACCCAGCGACTCAGACCAAAACACTAGGCATAGTCCTTGATTGCTTTATTTTTCTCCTCCTTCCCTTCTACCCCTCAGCAGACTGGTACTATGTCAAAATTGTATCCCACATCGGACCACTTGTGAACATTTCCACCACTAACACCTAGTTGCTGCCAACATTACCCCTTGGGTAGACCATTGCTGGGGAAAACTGGAATTGCATTTCCGTTCTTGCCTTTGTCGAGTCCTCTCCCTACATAGTAGCCAGAGCAACTTTTAAAAAATGCTAATCAGATCGTATCTGAAGGCTAAAACCCTCTAATGGCTTTCCATCTCAGTTAGATGGAAATCCAGATTCCTCCCAGCCCCTGTAAGGTTTATATAATCTGGCCTCTGCTTATCTTCCTCTCTTCCTGTCATCCACCATCTTCTTCATGTCTCGTGAACATGTGACGCTCCTTTCGACCTCAGGATTTTTGCTTTTGCTTTTCTCGTTGCCTGGAATGGGCTTCTCCTAGATCATTTTTGTTGTGGCTAGTTCCTTAGGTCTCAACTCAAATGTCATCCTCGTTACTCTATCTCATAGTCTTGCTTGATTTTCCCTGCAACCCTTACCACTATATAAATTTCCTTATTTAGTTAGTTATTTAAAGTTTAGAAGTTTTGTCTGTTCTGTTGGGTACTGATTTTTCAACGTCTTGATCAGTGCTTGGCACATAGTAGGCACTGGAGCCTATTTCTGCAATTTTGTTTTACACCATCGCCCTGTCGTTTGTCCATTGCTAACTTGTTTTAATTATTGTAGCTTCATAATAAGTTTTAGTGCTTGTACGACCAGGCTTTCTCTGCCCTAACGCCTTTTTCACCCCTTTCTCTTTCATAATTTTCCTAGCTGTTATATGTTTCTTTTTCCAGAGGAACTTTCTAAAAGTACTCTTTGTTGGTGTTTTAATTAGATCCACATTGGATTTATAGATTAATTTGGAGGGGGAAAAAAAATCATTGAAACTTTTTGTCTAAAAGCAAGTTAGGCCTTTCTCTTAACTTAAAAATTTCTTCCAGTTCCTCAATAGAGTTAAAAAAAAAGAAAACTCGAATATGTAGAATTTAGAACATACACAGAAGTACTGAGGATGGTAACATCAGCCTCCCTTTCCCCGTACAGCAGCCTCTACCACCGTCAACTCATGGCCATGCCTGCCTTTCCACACCATTCCTCCCCCATGTTAGTTCCGAACAAATTCCTGCCATCATTATGCCATCTGTAAATGTTTCAGTATGTATTCCTAAAAGATAAATACACTTTAAAATATATATATATATAGCTGTAATACCATTACTATACCAAAAAAGTAACAATATTTCTTTATCAGTAATTTTCAAGTTACCTTCTAATAGATCAGACATGTTTCTTATTGAATATCAATATCTATCTATCTATCTACTTGCAAGTAGATAGATATTTCTTATTGAATATCGATATATCAAAGTTTTAAAAATCTTTTTTAGTTCCGATTGAAAATGGAGATATTTGTTCCCACTGCATTTTTCAAACTGTTATTTATATATACAGAACGTGCCAAAAAAATGTATACATATTTTAAGAAAGGAAAAACTGTATTAAAATTGTAATACAATGAATGACGCTAGCATTCATTTGATTAATGCCATCTTTTGAGCGAACATCATACTACACATTGCTGCATAATTCAATTCAACTTCGAAAAATAATAGAGATAGCATCTCTTAAAAACGTGTACCTTTTTTTGGCACCCGGTATATTAAAACTAACAATTTTCATATATTAATTTTTAATTAACTTTGTAGTCTGTTACCTTATTGACTTTTCTTATGGTTTCTAGACTCTCCTAGTCTTCTCATGCCTATGGTTTCAAGGTTCTGGAATCTGTGCTGTGAGGACCTAAACACGTGGAGTCTGTGCACACTTACCATGTACAGCGTTGTGGAGTTGATGCACAGAGGCTAAAGGGGACCCAAGCAGGTTATTAGATCCCAGAGGATCATTTGGGAATTCACTTGAGACATAAAAATAATAAAACTCATACCCTCACACTCGCAAATGCACAAGAAGTTTGTCAGCAAGTCCAAACTAAGTCACCGATTTTCAAGAAAGGCTTCCAAGTATAGATCACAGCAAGGTTAGATTAGACTAAAGGCTTCCAGGAGGTGAGGGATTGAATGTGGCAAAGACACACACGAGCACACCCAGCCCTGGAACCCCATACCCGCGATTTCTTATTGGAATCTTCATTGTCAGATGTGTTTCAGAAACCAGCTTTGTTTGCATCTTTAGCTAGGTCACACATGCATATAATCTGTTATATACCATTTCCACTAGGGTCTAGACTAGCACCTGTAATCAAATGAATTGATATTTCAGCAGGAAAATGTATGAATATTATAAAGGTAGGATGAAGAAAGACTCCAAATGGCCTCGAGACAGTTCAGATCCGGCAAAGTTTTGCTACCAAATGCCCTACAAAACAAACGCAGTTGTCAAAGCTCTTTGGATTTGGAAACTGAAATTGGAACTGTGGACCCTGTAAGCACAGGCTGTGGTGAGACTAAACAAGTCCCCTAGGGAGGCAGTCAAGAGATAAGCAGGGCTGGCCCCTTCTCATGGGATTGGCTGTCATTGAATTAGTTGACCTCCAAGGTCCCATGTTCTGAGAGTCTTCAATTACACACAGAACACGCCAGAACCTTAGGCTTGCTAACAATCCGTGTTTCTTAATGCCCCTTATTCTCCTTGTCCCATCCCCACCCCTGCCCCGCAATCTCGTGGCAAAACCCAAATGACTGGGTACTGAGCTTCTGGCCCACTTTTCTCGACCAGGTGACTAAAGTGGGGGCTGGATGTACTGAGCAGGCCGCAGTACTGAGCGCCTCGGTGCGGAGGGATTGACTAGCAGGCTGGCTTCTCCCTCCTAGAAGCTGAGGGGAATGACGGGGCGCTGGGTCGTGATTACCTCCCAGGGCCTCCCCCTTTCTTTTCTCCTCACAGGAGATTGAATAAATATAATGCAAAGTTGGCTTAATAGTTGCTCTACTTGAGGAAATGAGGTTTCCTCTGAGCAGAGCAGGGGGTAGTTAGCTGGGTCACAGCAAGCAAAGCTACTCTCTCAGCAGTTTCTGTTGTGTTTACAGGCCTCCCTGGGATAATTAGCATTTCCGGTTACTCAGGCAGCAGCCCTGAAAGCACAGGGCTGCTGCTCTATATATGGGGACTGGTGAGGACTGGCTGGGGCTTGGAAGCTGAATGGCCCAGCATCTGTGGGATTCAGGATGAAATTGTCCAGACCCATTTCTAAATACCACCACATCCTGCCGTAAGGTACATTGCTGTACAAGCGAAACTGGGGGTCACACCGGCCAGCCTTTCCCATATATGTGGTGTGGTCTAATAAAGCAAGTTAAAGATAATGGTGTGAAATTTAGTCCTACAATCCCCACCCTTTCTGACAGGATTCTGCTGAGCTCTGTCATGGTCGATTGTATTCCTGAGAGGAGCTCCTCCGGGATTCTCCTCCCTGTATCGAGAGAAGGTTAAGGAATCGTGTCTGGCGCACGGCCCTCTGGGCAAGGGAGATTTCTGGAAGGTTATGCTGTTCCCCTTGTGTGCCCAGGTATTCATCTCTTTCAAACGAGGACGAAAGGACCGTGCTGCTTTTCTGCTCCGATAGTGCTGAGGCATCTCTTCGTGGGGTCTTGGCTGCAAAGTCCATCCTTAGAAAGGAGAATGGGAAACTCCCGTGCTATTTAGGTGTTGGCAGTGTCATCAGGACACCGCTCAGGTCATTTTAAACATTGTCTGCAGCCTCACACTTAGTTATCCCCTGACTTTTGGGAAGAGCCAAGTCTCAGAGATAACTGTGGTAAAAATATCGTTTGGGATCAAAAAATGATTTCAACTGTGTGCACATTCTTGAGGTGGTGGCAGCGAAGTAAGACACTGCCAAAGCACTTATGGTCTTCCAGCTGCAAAGAGCAGTCCAACAGCGTTGCGTTTCAGCGGGGTTCCAAATGACCCTGGCGCGTTCCTTAAGGTCGTGACACTCCAGTTAGCTCATCTCATGGAATTGTTGACCACCTTGCAAAGTACCTAACACACTGCCGGTGCCTGGAATGTGCTAGTAGATGCACATTCAGTGTTTGCTCGATAAAATGCTACCAGTGATGGTAGTGGTAGCATGGTGCTCGTGTATTGCTTTCCTGGGGCTGCCATAACGAATTACCATAAACTGGGTGACTTAAAACAACAGATATTTATTTTCTCCCAGTTCTGGAGGCCAGATGTCCCAAATCAAAGTGTTGGCAGGGCTGTGCTGCCTCAGAAGGCCTCAGGGGAGAATCTTCCTTTGCTTCTTGCAGCTCTGGCGGCTGCCTGTGTTCTTGGCTGGGGCAGCCTCACTTCAGTCTTGGCCTCCATGGTCACACTGTTTCCTCCTCTCCTCTGTGTCTTCTCCTCTGTGTGGTTTAGTCTTGTCTCCCTCTGCCTCTCAATTGTAAGGATACGTGTGACTGCATTTTAGGGCACACCTGGATAATCCAGGTTGCATGCCTTTGCTCAAATCCTTAATCACATCTGCAGAGACCCAGTCTTTTACCAAATAAGGTAACAGTCACAAATTTCTGGGATTAGGATGGGGACACATCTTCGGGGGGCCACCGTCCAGCCCACTCACTATACTCAGTAAATGCTGCCTGTGGTGGTGATGGTGATGGTAAGAACAGTGATAACACAAATCAGTAAATAAATGCATGCAAGTCTAGGGGTTTGTGGGGAGTGGTCAGGGTGCTGCCAAAGAGGGTCTGGGTTCCGGCCTGACTCGGTTTCCTACCCTGCACTGAATTCTGGACAGCCCTCTGTGTCCATAGCTCTGACACCCTTGTGGCCTTCTGCCCCAGGTTTGTTAGGCTCCGGGGCCAGCTCATGTCAGCCAGGACACCAAGGCCTCGTGCCTTTCCTCAGGAGGGGTGTGGACCTTCTGTGAGGTCATTTCCAGCAGACCCATCTTCTACATCCAGGCCCAGCCAGGCCTGTTGCTGGCCGCTGAGCGGAGCTGTGATGCTGTGCGGGATCCGGCTGCTCCCCAGGCTTTCAGAGGAAGTGCCGCCTGTGTCCAGGCAGGGCCAGGCAGCGTGACCCCCAGGCCACCTCATCGGCTGGCACCCCGTCCAGCTGGGAATCCTGCTGTCCTTCAGGCCCTTGTTTGGCTTAGTTTTGACAGCTCGTTTGTTCCTTAATTTCAGGAGGGGAAGAGGCAGCTTCTGGATCTGGCAGGGACCTTGGTGTATGAGAGAAAGTCCTGATTGACGGGATCCACATGACGGGCCTGCTGTGCAGTGAATGGTTGGGTGTGAGGTTTCTAGGTCCTCTGGCTGCTCCAGTGGGGGGTTGAATCTGGAAGTGGGGCTGGGGGGGAGAGTGAGGAAAGCATTTTTTTCCTTTCGGTCTCCTTCACTGATGAAACTTTGGGGCTAGTCCTTCTCTTAGCACCCCCAGCAAGGAGCTCAGAGTGAACCGTGGTGATCTGAGTATATTCAAGGCCACTGGGACAAGCTTGAAGCCAGGAGTTGCTTTCTTAGCAAAGTTCATGTGAAACTGGAGAGAAATTGCTGCCCGGTTTGCTCATGCATTCTCCCTACACAAATCAATGAAGGGACAGGAGTTAGGAGACCTGGATGCTAGTCTCACTTTTGCCCTTATGGTCAGAAAACTTTGAGGAAGTTGGTTAAATGCTGAGTTTCAGATTCCTCTTGGAAAATGAGAGGTGAGAAAGCTAACTCCAGCCTGCTGCTAGGTTCATGAGAGGAGCAAATGGGATCATACGTATGAAAGCCCTTTTGGAAATAGATCATAACTACATCACTGCATCAGATTTAATATTGTTTTTAAAGAAAATAGCATCATGTGGACAACTCCTAAGTAGAGCTTTTGTAATAATGGTAACATTGAAAATGTCAAAAACAGAGACAATGCTTGTAGAATGTTAACAGCCAGTAATGACATAGGGTGTCTTGTCTTGACATGTGCACTTAAAGGGCAGAGGTTTGATCTTCTGCATTTTCTGGTATTTTTGAATCTATACTACCCAGCATGTAGGAGCTGCACCATGAATGCTGAATAACTCGGCGGTCACCTGGTTCATCCTGCTCTTTTACCTGTGAGGAGCCAAGAAAGCCACAGAGATGAAATGAGACGAGACACTCCAGCCACACACTGCTGGTGGCCCTTAAGTGTACCATGCTTTTCCACGCTCCTGCAGAGGCTGTGCCTTTAAGCAATATTGCCTTTGTTTTATTTTATTTTATTTTGCACATGTTAGATTCCATTCATTCTTCATAATCCACCTTGAATGCCCAGTCCCCAGTGAAGCATTTTCTGGCCTCTCCGGCCAAGTTGGTACCTTCCTTCCTAAGTACTCCCTCGGGGCCAGGCTAGGGTGAGGAGAGGGAGGCATTCACCTCAGACACAAAATGTAGGAGCACCCAAATACCCAGTAATCAAGATAAATGATGTTTTAGTGCAGTATTTAAAAAAAATAATTAATCCATAAAAAGGTCAACTTTGAACTAAATATCAACATTTGGAAATAAAGACAAAATCCAACCCTGCCTTACACGATTCAGCCTCACTCACCTCACCTGTCCCCACCGTGCCCAGAGATCTTTGTTTGAAAGTGTGACATTTTGTTCATCATGCGTGTTTGCACGAACTTTGATTGTATAAAAATACTGCATCAGTTGTATTAGTCTTGATGCCTGAGTTTTGTGACGCCCCTTCTCAGTGTTGTGCTGGAGGCCATGGTGACTCCCTTTTTAGCATACATGACCCAAGGTACTCATGTCTTTGCAGTGTCCCTCCCACTGGACCATGCTCTCTTTGAGGGCAGGGGTAGTATCTTTTGATCTGGGTGTAATAAGAGACCTGATTGGACCTCTTTGGTAATCCTTTGCTTTCAGCTCCCTCCCATTTGAGATTCTGTCCAGTCCAACTGCAAAAGCATTTGGTAAAAGGTGTGTAGTTTACTGAAGATTTCATGGGAAATGTGGAAGAGCATAATGTCATTGAAATCCTTCCATAGCCTTCTTTTCATTCTGTTTTCCAGAATTATTCCCTCCTGCCAACTGTCTTCTCTCTCCTTGTTCTCTTCTTTTCCAATTCCTGAGCAAAAAAAAACCCCACTATTATTCCTTAAGACTTCCTCTTGAGTTGTGGTGGTGATGGGAAAAATGAGTAGATGGTCTTAGTTAATCATACAGCCCCACAGATACAATGTCAGGCACCTAGAAGGTCTCAGTGAGTGACTAATGAATAAGTGAACGAATGAATGAGTAAATGAACGAAGAAAGCCCAGGTGCAGGAAAGGGGATTTTACTATGGGAGGAGTTCTCTCACAATTCCTCTTAATTGAGCCTAAAAGACCCTTTACAAGAAACTTGAAGGGCTTTGGTAGTTGCAATGGTTCTCTCACTGCTTTCTTTCAACAGCAGATAAATTTCTCTATGAAGTATCTTAGCCTCAGCCTCTCTTTTCTTTATTATCTGTCCCCAGCTCTGGGCTCTTCTCACCCACAAGCACTGACCACACTATGGGTACCTTGAATCAGCCTGCATCCTATGTTGGGAGAGGTCTTTATCAGCTCACCTCTCAAAGGCTATAGTGATTCTGCTTGGTGACCTGAGGTTTCCAGGGTCATCTTAGAATCCTTGGCCTCAGGCCACAGAGTTCTGAACCTCCTCTTTCAGAGGTTGCAGAACAGAACTGGATGTTACAATTTGATTGTGCTCATAGGGACATAACTCGCCTGGGGCTCAGGGAAACGGGTCCTTCACTAAGTATAACACGGGCATTGTAAATGTTTTCAGACAATAGAAGCAATTCACTACAGACAACTTAAAAAATAGAAAAGAGTATTAAGAAGATTTAAAAAATCACCTGGAATCTTGCCCCCAGAGGTAACCACTGTTAACATTTCCTCTGTTCTCTTTCAGACTTTCTTCTGCTTCTCTTTGCAGAAAATGGTGATCTTCAAAGTGAGGAAGGTGGGGAAGAGCCTGCTGTCTGTTCTATTTCCTGATCTATTCCTCTGGCAGGGACCCTGTGGGATGGTGTGGGGTGGGGGACAGGAGCATTGGCATGAAGCCCCTGCTCACTGCCTGTCAGGTGATGGAAGGCCTCTGAGATATCTGTGTTCCGAGTCAAAGAGCCTGAAGTCCTTTGAACCCGGTCATGGTGCTCTGGGCCTTGCCCAGCACCTCTGGGTTTACAGTCCAGGAAGCAAGTCGTTGCTTCCTTCCGCGTTTTTGGAGATTGATTGCCTCTCACCAGCAGGAGCTGCCTGTGTGTGTCGGGGAACACAGATGTCCTTAGGCTCTTAATCTGCTTCGGTAACATTGAAAGGAAGGGGCTGCGTTGGACCAGCACTCAGTGACTGCCAAGTGCTAACTGTTTTACATCCGTAATTGCATTTACTCCTCCCAACAACACTGGCGATGTGGCTTATTATCATCTCATCTCTTATGATAAAGGAGGGACCTAAGGCACAGGAGGTTATGCAGGTGGCCCAGGGCCACTCAAGGACCACCTGGAGAGACAGATGGGGCCCCCCGCCCCCCAGGTCATCTGCCTCCAAACCCAAGCTGCTTGCCATCTCATTCTTCCCCCCCACCATGGTTAGTGCCAGGGCTGGGATGGTAGAAGGAGGATTTATCTTTGCTTAGAATATTTTGTGTTCTCTCAGGAGAGAAGAACTGCTCCTGAATATTGACTCACTTTGGGCTTTGGTATTGTGTTGCATGCACGTTTGCGTTTATTCATTCAACAGATATTTGTAAGTGCCTAGTGTGCTCCAAGTGCTGAGCGGCCATTAGGGATGAGAAGTAAATTAATGTAAAGTCCCTGCCTTTGGTGGGTTTATATTCTGGTAGTGGAGACAGATACGTCAATGCCCTGTAGTGTGGTAGGAGCAGTGGTAGAGAAGGCGGGGGCAGGAGAGACGAGCTTTTAAGTCCAAAGCAGCCTTAGGAGGTGGGGTGGTGGTTAGGGATGGCTTCCCAGAAGAAGCCATTTTTTAGATGAATTTTGAAGCTATTGATGAGTAACATAGCACGAAGTGTCCAGGAAACCACACATGGTTCATTATGGCTAAAATTAAGGGTGAAGAGTGAGGGGTGAAGGACATACCTGGAGGGCTCAGAAGTGCCAGATTAGAAAGAAGGGGTGGGTGACATACTAACAAATCTGAATGCAATCCCCCAAATTTGGGCATCCATGGAAGGATTTTGAGGGTCGGCTTTGTGCTATAGAAAAACCACACTTTGGCTTCTGAGTGGAGGCCAGTGGAAGGGGGCAGACTGGAGACAATAGACTGTTGCAGCAGGGAAGTGATTTTGCCCAAGAGAGACTGAGAGGAAGGCAGTAGATTGAATTGGAGGGGACGAGATGTGATACATACTGGGAGGGAGACACACTCGGTGACTGAGAAGGAGAGGGAGAAGGCAAAGAGAATGTCTGATTGCAGACTCAGGCCAGGGTGGGTGGTGGCGCCGTTCAGGAGACAGGCGGAAATAGAGAAAGAGGTGGAGGCCACGTTTGGAGAGGGAAGGACTGGTAGACTGTCAGAGGAGGATGAATCTGAGAAGCCCATGAGTTAAACAGATGGCTTCCAATGGTTGGAAATGTAGGCTTTGAGGACCTTGCTTTGATCCTCCTCCTCCTGTTCCCTTCCTATGTTCCTGTTCCCTTTTATCTCCACCCTCAGCCTCTAGCTGTCAGTCCCTTAATTGAGGTGGCCTCTGGCCTCGTTCCTCTGTGCATTTTATTCAAGTCAGAGTGGCTGGTTCCCTGGAAAGACCTGACAATATCCCCAACATCCCTGGGAAGGTGAGTTTTATATTCGTCCCATTTTACAAATAATGTAAAATGATGAGCGTTCCCCACCAAAAGAAAAAAAATTTAAGCTGTTAAATATCAGTCTCCCAGTGACAGAAAGATGAATCCATTGTCTGGCCAAGGAGAGGAGAAAGGAAAGGGGAGAGGACATGAGCAAGATGATCGGCTCCTCCTAGTTTGCTAGGATGTTCCCACATTTCACCATTGGAAGCCCACAGCCCAGCAGTGGAGGTGTCACATCCCAGGAAGCCCCACAGACCTGGGTAAACCTGGCGGGTTGATAACCTTAGGTTGGGTGAGGAAAAGGGAGGGAATCTTCTCCCAGTGTTGGGAGCTAGTCATGCTCTCAGGTTGGCTCCCATCTCCCAGGGGTGGCTACAGGGCCACAGGCTCCCCGTCCCTCTGGACCTGGGATATGGTAGCCCGGTCACACACAGACTGCCCCTGAGTCTGGTGTGCTTCTTAGGCCAGAGCTACCTGCCACCTGAGCCCTGTGTCCCCTGTCCCTGGGATGAGTCATACAGACCTAGTGCTGAGACCACAGTATATCCTCTGTAAATATTTGTCCAGTGACCGAAGCCTGGGTTATATGTGGAAAAGGGGCAGAGTTGAGCATAAGTGCTTTCTCTTCACCAATTAAATGGCAGGCCTTTAGGATACACAAAGGTGTCTTTCTGCTCAGTCCCTTCCGAAGCCTCCAAGATGAAAGCCTTCTTCCTGTTTTATTTCGGAAAAACTACTACCTGTTCTAATCTCCCCAAGCCCTAACTCTGCCCAGACCACCAGTGCCTGAGGCAGCTTTGATGTCACACATTTGCATGTGGGCATGAAACTCTCACCCTCTCTCACATTTGGAAACCATGGGGATAATGAGCAGATGTGTTTCTAATAACGAGAAGATGTGCAGGCACTGACACATAAGAATAGTTTCCAGTCTGTAAGTTAATTAGCAAGCCGGGGAGCCCAGATAAATAAAGCTTCCTATTTCCTTTCCTGGAGTCTTAAAATATCTGATCTGGAGGTTCCCTCCCTCTTTCCCCTGCCTGAGCATCAGGATTTGAGGAGAAGCAATTAAGTGCCTAGTAATTTGTGTGTATGGAACTGGCTTCTGAGCAGCCACGTGACCTGTGTTCCTACAGAAACTCCAGCTCATACACATGTTGTCAGTTCTCAGTTACTTGCTGGCTGATTCTCTCTCTCCCCACTTAACCTTGGCTCACATGTTATATATATGACGTGAGCTTTATCACGCCATTACTGGGAGTAGCTAGAGGGGAGGAGTTATGGAGTCCTATGTGCCATGCCCTCTGTTAATGGCCTTTTTTGGTCTCAATCTCCAAACAGTCCCATGAAAGAGGCATCCTTGTTACCTCTATTGTACAGATGGGGAAAATAAGGCTTAGACCAGTCAAGCTGTCAAGTGGGGAAATGGATTTAAAGTCAAGTTTGTCTAAGGACAGAGCCCAAGGCCTTCACCAATGAATGAACCTTAGAGTTCAGCAAACTGAAATCTTTCCTTATTTTAAAGGTACCTGTTTTGTCAGTTCAGGTTGCCATAACAAAACACCATAGACGAGGCGGCTTACACAACATTTATTCCTCACAGTTCTGGAGGCTGGGAATTCGGCAGATTGGGGGCCTGGTGAGGGCTGTCTCCTTGGTTTGTTCTTACATGGCCTTTCTTTGGTGAATGAGAGGAGTAAAGAGAGAGACCCGTGTCTCTTCCTCCTTTTATAAGGGCATTAATTCATCCTATCCTCATGACCTAATCTAACTCTAATTACCTCCCAAATACCATCACACTGGGGGTTATGGCTTCAACATAGGTATTTTGAGGGGGCACAAACATGCAGTCCGTGCAGTGTCGAAGCAAAACCCTTACTCGAATAGGGACTTCCCATTGACACGTGTTGGCTGTTGCTGAATCTAGGAGCTGTCTAGCCTCCCAGCTCTCAGATTCCACTTTTGTCCACTTTAGTTCATTAGCCATCTCTCTTCTCCCCTTCTTCTACTCTTCAAAATTCTGCCGAACGATCTTCTCTCTTCCCTTTTAGAAATGTTGTTTCCAACCAGATTGGACACTTTTCTGGAGAAGGCCCAAGCGATTATCTCAAAATTTATTCCAGCCAGAAGATCCTGTGTTTCTTTGTAAAAATATAATACTCAGAATTTGAGGCTTGCAGTTCAATGAGCATGTTCCCCTGTTTGATGGCATGTTTACTGAAGATCAGCGGCTGTCGCTAACCATGCTTTGAAACAAGAGACATGTGTTTTCAATAGAATTGCAAGTTTTATGCCTTGTTAAAAATACCAACATGGATGCTGGCTGGAGGAATGAGGCAGGATGTCAAAAAGCAGCTCTGAGTTCTCGTTCTGCTGGGGCAAAGGAGAAGAACTGAGGAAGGATGGCCTGTGCCCTCACATTTGCTTTATTTCAGACTGGTGGCCCTCCCTATTCTCTTCTGGAAATGACCACTGGCCGCCAGCTGGTCTTCTAAGCCCCACACATGGGCTTTGTCCTTTCTGATTGGGAGAACAAAGCCCTCGTGTTTATCTCCAGAGAAGCTCTGGCCTTAATTGTGAGGAGCACCCATTGGATCTTGTGGAAAGCCTAAATGACAGGGTCCTTTAAAGAAAACGCAGACCTTATTACTTAAAGAAATACTTTCTGAATGCTAGGGCGGGGGACAGAGGCCTGACCCCACACAGACAGGCTGGTTGACAATCCTCACATTCCCCAAAGCGCCCGCCCGTCCCTAAAGGGAGGCCTTCAAGTCCTTCTTTGACTGTAGTTTTCAACACAGTGTTGTTTGTTTCTTTTCTCCTGATTATAAAAGAAATATCTGTAGAAAAATGAAGTAAATTTTCATCAGCAATTTCACCACCCATAGATACTGTTCATTTTCAAGACATTTCTTTTCGATCTTTTTTCTACGTTTGTAGATATGTAAATAGAATATTTACAAAACTGAACGCATACTCTACAGTTTTGAATACTGCTTTCCCCCCACCTAATGGCACATTGTGTGCTTCTTCCCATTTCATTAAAGACCCTTCAAATGCGTTTTTTAAGTGAATGCGTAATAACTATCCAGTGGATAGACCACAGTTGATTTTACCAGTGCTCTTTTTCTCAAATGTTTTGACTGCAGATTTTTCCTATTATAGAAAACACTGCCATGTTCTTACCCTTTACTCTTAATTATATGAAATGTTTCTTTTGTTTGAAGTATCATTGTGTTTTTCCCCACGTTAAATGATGGATGTGTTCTAGCAGTGTAAATCAAATTACCTTTTAAATGCACAAGAACTCCCCTCACCCCAATTAAGGACCCATGTATTGTTTTGTAAAGAGGGCCAGATTTTAAAAATAAAATAGAGAGTGAGAATGGGAGAGAAAATGTTTGAGAGGATGTTCATAGACTACTTCACGTCTTGTGTAAACCTGGATTGTATTGTGTGGGCTAAAAATATACATTAATGAGTTTACAATCTACTCCCAAGGAAGCCTGATTTATACACCGGAAAGAACTAGAAAATAATGTATGACAGAATATAACAAGGTGTCAAACTTTACAGAGGATGAATATGTACGAAGGAGAGATATAGTAAAAGAAGAAAATAACCCGGCATTTCCTGGCTCTATTAAAGACTTCTGGAGAGAAAGGGGATTTGAGGTTGGTCTTAAAGAGTATCCGGGATTAAACAGATAAAAAGCTACCTTGTATTAATACCTTGTATTAAGCCCTTACAATGTACTTGGGACTTTATACATATTATCTACTTTATTCCTTAAAATGGCCTTACCAACTTATTGTTAAAAGTAATTGGACCCTTGTAAAAAAATGTACAGTACAATAAGATTATAGATTTATGCAGTTTAAGATTGGAAATATTTGCAAATACAATATGATTAAAATAGACACCGGACAATAACTGTTTTAAAAACAGATGAAATCAGGGCAAAGGGAAAATATGGATGGGAAGAATATATGCTCTGTGAAGGAAGGATTCTTTGCCTGTTTTGGTCACTGGTGGATCCCACAAAACTAGATTAATGACTGCAAATAGTAGATGTTCAATGAATATTTGTTACATGAATGAATGGATGAAAGGGATGGGCAAGATGTTTGCTGTGTGGTCCTGCTGACATTCCTGGTGGTCAGATGCAGTTTTGGCTCTGAGCTTTCTTGTGGACAAAGCATGTAGGGTAACATGTTCAGAAATAACCTCAATTTATAAATAAAGAACAGGTTTAGCAAACGGTGGGACAGGATTTGACCAGGCTACATCTGGGTGAAGTAGGGGATCTATTCCAAGGAGCGGGGCTGCAATGGGCTGCAGTTAGAAAGGATGTCTGGTAAGTGGGCGTCACAGAGACGGGGATCTGGCAGGTAGACGAGGGGGAGTGAAGAGGAGCCTCCCTACCTGAGCAGAGGGCATAGTAGGAAGCTGTGAGAGAGCCTGGGCAGAAGGAATATTTATTTAAAAGCAAAATCATCCTATCATTTCCTTCCCAGACCTAAACTCTGTGTTTTGGACTGGATCATTTTCCCCCAAACTCACGTGTTGGCGCCCTCACCCCAATGTGATTACTTGGAAATAGGGTCTTTAGAGAGGTGATGAAGATGAAATGAGGTAGTAAGGGTGGGACCCTAATCTGATAGGACTGGTGTCCTTATAAGTAGAGGAAGAGACACCAGAGATGTCTCTTTCCGACAATGCACAGGGAAATGTCCAGGTGAGGACACAGTGAGAAGGTGCCCGTCTGCAAGCCAGGTGTCTTCCTTGATCTTGAACTTCCAGCCTCCAGAACTATAAGAAAGTACATTTCTGTTGTCTAAGCCCCAAAGTCTGGTATTTTGTTATGGCGGCCTGAGCTGGTTAACATACCCTCCAACTTGGAAAGGGTGAACCCTATAAAGGTGAACTTTAGTTCCAGAAGCCTAAAACACCAGTTTTTCATTTTTAGAAGAGAATTGAAACATCATCAATTTGTCCTTACATGCCTGGGAGCTGCCTCACCCTCTACCTTGGTAGTAACGGTGGCTCACGATGGCCCTTGTTCTCAGAGGGATGTAACAATACCAGGATGGGGTGGCAGGGAAGAGCATGCTCATGTAGTTTGAACCGATGGAGTTCAGTCTGTTCAATTTTGGTCTGGCATTTTTCACTGTATTTTTTGCAACCTATTTATCTAAGTCCCTGGTCCCCCAGAGCCCCTCCCTGACCCACTCTAAGCACAGATATAACTCACCCACAATTATAAATTGAAATTGCACATCATGGCATAGATGGTAGGGGGACAGCAGCAGTCATTGCATACCCCTTATTTACAGCATCTGGTCCCAACCATAAATGGCCCATGGGAAACCGTCATCCTAGGGGAGTGGCCACGTGGCAAGAGCCTGGGGCTGTTCTGGGCTTGGATAATGTTTATTGTTTCTCAACTAACTTCTGCAGCCCCACATCTATTTTTAGGGCAAAACTGATGCTTCTGTTTTGTCATAAGAGGAAATGCTATCTCTGAACATCATTATTTGTAAAGTTGGGCTGCCATGTACAGGGTGTGCACTGATCAAGTCAGGAGCAAGAGTCACTGCCCTAGAATTTTGCCACATGGTGGGCCCAAGTCTGGGCTTTCACTTGGCATCAGGTCAAGGTCATTTGGGGGTCACCTCCAGCGCAGGCCTAACCTCATGCTTCTTTGATCGGACATTAAAGAAAGCTCTCCGCTGAGATCTCTTTCCAACCTTCATTTTCTAAACTCAGGTCCTGATGGCCTTGGTAATTTTCACCAATTATTTTTAAATGATTATGATAATAAGATAATAAGGATTCCAGGATATTTTCCAAGAAGCTATGGGAATAACTGTACTCATTTGATTCCATCTTCTAAACTGATGAGGTTTTAGGCAGTAATAAGACCTAGAAATATGTAACTAACTCTTTTGCTCTTCTGCCCTTTTTTATTGAGATATAATTGACATATAGCTCTGTATAAGTTTAAGGCGTACATTATAATGATTTGACTTACATACATTGTGAAATGATTACCACGATAAGTTTAGTTAACATCCATCATCTCATATATACATACATATTTAAAAAAAAGGTATTTTTTCCTTGTGATGAGAACTCTTAGGATTTACTCTCTTAACAACTTTCATATATACCAACCCTATTGCTTTTAAAGAAAGTATTTAGCTATTTTAAAGAAAATATTTAGTGATTGGAAAAATAAGTTTTTCCATGAAAAACTATGTCTTAGCTTGCACTGCTATTAAATGGATGACAGTTCTTTTATCCCTGGATGTTTCTGTCTTCCCTTTTAAGGAAGCCAGTGTACCACACCTATGCCAAGCTACCCTGGGTTTATGCACTCCTGAACTTTTCACAGGATTCTCACTATAGACTCTATGTTGGGAAAAATCAGTCAAGCAATCAATCAGATAAACAAACCCAGGATGTAAATATGACAGAACAGAAATGATTAATAGGATATGTTTCTGTGTTCCCAGCCTTTCTCCCATTTGCCCTCCCTCCCTACCCAGGAGGGTTTTGGCCCACCCTCTGGGGAGGGCCCTGCCTTGCCTGAATGGTTCTCTTAGGTCTTTGTAAGGATGAAGGCCAGGTTGGTTGTGAACAGGTTTTCTTGTCAGGTGGTGCAGCGCACCACACCTTGAACGAGTGGGAAACCTTTAGAAAAAGCACCCCCTGCATGCCTCTGTTCCATCAAACTTCTCCAGTACCTTTTCCAAAGCCATAAAGCAAGTCAAATCAAAACATGTCCTTAAAAACAAGTTGAAAATGAGCCATCCTGGGAGAGAGTGCACAAGGAAACAGCTGCTCTCCTTGAGTTCTGTTTCTATCTGAGGAAGGAGATTTGGGGTAAATCTTGGAGAGACAAGTGCGGTAGCAGCACGTGAAGGAAATGGTTTAGGGTTGAGAGGGAGATTTTAGGAAACATAGTTATGGTCTACGAAATTCCTCCATGGTGTTTGGAAAATGCATGTAAAGAACATGAACTGTATTTCACAATATATATAAATATCAAAACTAATATAATACTATATAATAATTGCATGTCAAATTTTTTAAAGAACGTGAACTATTTGGATTTCTCCTTTTGTTGCTGAAATATATTTCTGTGGTCGCAGTATCGCTCTGAGACTGTCATATGGGTGATGGTTTTATATGTTTAACGTGCATTACACTAATGACCCATAAGGAGATAAGTTTATATAAATCAACATAGTATCATGGTTCAGAACATGGATTTTGGAGTGGGCTAGACGTCTCTCCAAATTCCTGCTCTACAGCTTACTTGCTGGTCACCTTGAGCTTGTTTCTACACTTCTTTGAGCCCCAGTTGCCTTATATGTAAAGAATAGAGATTTAGAGCCTACCTCATCAGTTTGTTGTGGGGATTAAAGGAGATAACCCATTTGCAAAGCTAGGAGAGTGTCTAGCATGTAGTACGTCATCGTAATCGTTGGTCATCAAAAATACATGTTGCAACAATTTCCAACAATGCCTTATGAAAATAACTACTGTTTGAGGAGATCTTCTACCTGCTGAGTCTCTCTGGGATGCCTCTAAGCCTTAGAATTCAAGCTGCGGTCAGAGCACAAAGGTCATTTGCAGGTGCCAAGGTCCATGCAGGATATCCATGGGTGGGTGGATATGGGTAAGAGGATCTGGATTTGCCTTTTTTGCTAAAACAGGAAGCAGCAAGGTTCAACCCTTGTGGCTTTGCACCAGAATGTGTCATCCAACCTAATTAAAGTACAGAGGATACACGTGCACACTACTAACCCAGAAAGTACAGTATACCCAGAGAGAGAGAGAGAGAGTGTGTGTGTGTGTGTGTGTGTGTGTGTGTGTGTGTGTGTGTCGGGGGTGGGGGAGAGAGAGAAAAATCAAGGAGAAGGTCTTTCTGCTCTTGCCTGGAGTGTACCTTTCCTTGAGCTCTTGGAGAGAGACCCAAAGCACAAGCAAGCCTGTGCTTGACAATGCACACATACCTTAAACCAAGAGTTGTTTGGAGGATGCGGCAGACGCTATGTACAAACCAGAGGGTGTGCCAGGGAAGCATTTCCCTGATGCTGTCAGTCCAGGGAGGGAGGGAGTCATTCCTGGACTGGGACCCAAGGACCTGGTGTCTGGCTGCAGTCTGTGCTGACATCTCCTTTGACCTTGAATAAGCCACATCTCATCTTCAAGCCCCCGTGTCCTCATCTGTCAAGTGACGTGGTTGGACACTGAGTTTTCAGGCCACATTGAGCTTCAGGAGGCCAGGTGCATCCCCAATGTACGATGACCCACGGCTAGAGCAGGTGAGGGGTACCTTCAGCTGACTCACAGTCTTTCCTTGGTGGATCAGAAACAACTCTCCAATCCATAGCCCAATCCCTAGCCGCAGCTCTCAAAGGCACCAGCTTCAGAATGAGGAGAGTTTTGCCCTTTTTATCCTTTAGAAAAAGAGTAACAAATAGACAACACTTGGAATCTTTACATCTTAAAGTTAGTGATTAACTTGGGTTCTTCAGAAATTGAACATAGTGACTTAAAAGAGAAAAGTGAGCAGTGAGCTGAGACCAAGGCTGTCAGTGATCAGAAGTGTGGCACCTGCTCCAAAGTGCAGGTCCCTGATTTGTCTTGGACATGGTGAAGCCCAGGGGACTTGCAGGGATCAGTATGAGCACCCAGAGCCCTGAGAATCACTTGCTGTTGCCTGTGGAGTGGGGCCGATACACAGATAATCCTGGTTATCTATTGCTGCAGTACAATCCATTCCACATTTAGTGGCTTAAGAGAACAATCATTTTATTGTTTACGATTCTTTGGGCCAAGAATTTGGGCAGAATTTGACTGGGCAATTTTCTGCTCCGTGTAGCATTGACTGGGATTCCCTCATGGGATTCAGTGGTTAGACTGGTCCCTAGGGTCCAGGAAGGCTTCACTGTCACGTAGAAACCTTAGCAGTGAAGAGCTGGAATGCTGGGTCCAGCTGGGGCCCTCGGATGGCGGGGTCTCCCTCTCTCTTTCTCTGTTATAATCCCAGAGCTGCTTCTTCTCTGCCTGGTCTCTCCATGTGTCTCTTTCGCCAGGTCACTGATTTTCTTACTTGACAGCTCTGGCTTGAGAGAGGAAACAGAAATTGCTAACCCTCTTAGAGACTAGGGCCAGAACTTGGACAGTCATATTCTGCCATACCCCATCGATTGAGCAGTCATGGAACAGCTTAGATTCCGAGATGGAAGAAGAGACTTTCCCTCTCAATAGGGACGCGGCATGTGTGCACAGGAAGGGAAGGAACTGACGTGCGTCTCTTTGGGAATGAGCTCCTACAAGGCCCCTTTGGCAGAACTGGAAGCATTTGGAGCCCAGGGTCACATCAGGAGGGACTTTGTGGTTGCAAGAGTGTCAGCCTCACTGTCCCTCAAGATCAAACCTCCCTTTGGCTCCAGGAGTGAGAGGTTCTGGCTCCAAAGAATCATCTTTGCTTCTTACATCCAGAAACCATCCTGACCTGGTGGTCTGGGAATGTCCAACTCCCGAACTCCTCACTCAACCTAAGTTTACCCCATTCTCTCTCAGGGAGAGTGCAATGGTGTTTTGCATGAGCACTAACTCTTAGTGGCTCTTAGTGGACTCTTAGTGGCTTCTTAGAGCCCAGTGTTGAGAAGGATTCCGAGACCACACTAAGACTATGAGATCATTTGGTCATGTCTGCCTTGGGTATCGAATGGAGGAGTGGCATTACATGTGCCCTTTAGATTTATTCTGTACATGGGTCTGACCATGCCATGCTCTTACCAGAAGGGAGACAGGCGTATTGATTAATCTCTAAACTTGCCATGTGCTTTCCTGCTGGCCCCCATTTGCAGGAATCTTTGCCTTCTCGGTGGTTGCCTGCAACTTGCTTGGCCTTTCAGGCCTGCCTCTGCCTTCAAGCTATACTGGACCTCCCTAGTTTCTGGATGTCTATAAATTTAGGCTGAGAGCATTTACACCATTAGATACTGCCATGCATCGTTAATTATCTTTTCATCTGCCTACTAGTTATTCCTAATTAGGCTATTTGATAATTGAAGTCAAGGTCAGATTCTTAGATGCTTTGATATCCTTCCTTCCAGCTCCTGGTAAGTTGGGGTTTCTCCTGATGGTAGTGACTTAAGATGGCATCAAAAGAGGATTTGAACAGACTACTGAATCTATATTTCCCTGTGCACAGGCATTGGTAGTGGAAATAGGTTGTACCTACAGGCTTGGCGCAGTGGGCGTTGCTGGGAGAGTTTGCCTGCATCAAGGGTGGCCATCCAGGGCCACAGCAGAGCTCCTGGTCAGGGAGCTTCAGGTGCCAGTTCAGGCTGAGGTTATTGGGAGACCTGTGCTGCCGCGCAAGAACGTCTGACAACGTGTCCGTGGGTTCCACATGTGTCTAGGCTCCCATGGTGCTTGTTGTTGCCTGTCGTTTAAATTATCAGTCTGAAAATACTTAATGAAGTCAGTGTTCTGGTAGGTGGAGGGGGGATGTTTAAAGACCCTGGAGAGGGAAACAGCGTGATGGAGGAGGAAGGAGAAGCTTTCGGAGGTCTTCTGGGAATGGGCACTGGTGATTATACATCTCTGTTTTTCAACCTCACTCCTCCCAAGGAAAGAGTTTGTTCTTTCTTCCCTCTGGAGGGTTAGTGCTTATTGGCACTTATACTCTGATATTTAGAGCTCAAAACTGAGAACGTAGATTTGGCAGAATTCCTTTGAGTTGTGTATTGCTGTGTCTGGGGTCATCTGTCTAGGTATATAACATCCCTGGAGACAAACATGAAGAAACAGACATCATAATATATGTTACTTTATTTCTAATAAAGCATCTACTTCTGTGGAACCCAGTTAATCCATGGGTGGGTGCAGTGAGGATAAAAAAGTCAATATCCAATTTTGGGCAGGGCTCCTAGACTGTTTCCTGTCTGTTCCGCTCAGGTCTCTATAGTAGAGAAGACTTTACAGCATTTCTTCAAGATTAGATTGGTTCTTCCCTGGACACACACACACACACACACACAGACCCCTGACATACCTAGGAAAGTCATAGCTCTACAGATGCCCCGTAGGTAAGTCACGTTTCTTCTTGGTCTGTCGGTTCTGTGGTCCCCCAGCATCCCCATTGAGTCACCTCATGTACATCCAAATATAATCAGGATTGATTTAATGATCATTAAGATATAGAGGCAATTAATGTTATTCATATTATATCGGAAGCTGGGTGAGATCTTACAGTGTATTCAGAATCATCACAAGCATCAACGGAAGATGAAATTAATGTGCAGCCCAGTTATGATGTTGAGTGAGTTTCATTTGATTGTTTTTCTGATAACTGGTCATCCAAATATTGTTTACTATTAGGTTGGTGCAAAAGTAATTGTGGTTTTTGCAATTTTTAACCTTTTAAACCACAATTACTTTTGCACCCACCTAATAGAAAAGCCGCTTAGCGAATCCTGTTAGCGATCGCTAAGAACATCCGCAGTAACAACTATGATTTGCTGAGTGTTCACTCGATCCCAGATGTGCCACACGCTTTATGTACCCATGATCTCATGTCATCTTTCTGGATTCAGGGGAGCTTCTGATGCCACCATTAAGAAATAAACATCATAAAATGGATGCTCCCTTCACCTCCTTGTTTTGTTGGTTTGCATGGCTTTAATAAAGTCATTCCTGAAAAGGGAGCTTTTTGGCTATGGTGCAGCCTATGTTACCTGATCGCCTTGTGTTCCGTTCTCCCCGCCGGTGCAAGGCTCTGCAGGGCCTTTGTTCTTCATTCTTGCCCCAAACCCTTGACCTCACAATAGACTGGGGACTGCCTGGATTTGCATTTGGACACCTCCCAAACTAGCTTCCTCTCTCACTTCCATTCTATTTGGACATGATGATAAATAGAACCAACACCTCTCTTCTCTCTGTTGAAGAAGATGTACTTTGCACTGCTTGGAAGGAATCAGTTGTTAATTTGTAGTTACGGAATGCTGATTCACATTTAACCATCTGTTTTAAAATGTACCCGGGGTTTGTTTTAATTATGTATGGTAAGAGATGCAGACACAGAAATGACGGCCGTGATGGAAGTTTATATGCGCAGATCCCTGGAGACAGGAGGCACACCACCCTTGCACAGGGCCCCATGGGCAAGCATGAGGCTTGGTCAGAAGGCCGAAGTAGAGCAAAGGGAAAGTACGAGTAGAAGTCTTTAGTGTGGTTTTTGCAGGAAGGAATGGGTGAGGCGGGGGAAGCAGTCTTAGGACTGGCTACTTGGAATCATGTCAAGGGCTCCAAAGTGTAGGGACTGTCTCAAGCTGTGTGGTACAACTGCAGTGATCACGTCCCAGGGTGATTAGGGCATAGGAAGTCATGTGAGAGTGCTCTAAAGGAGGCAGTTGGGTGTGTGGACTCTGGATTGGTTGGTTTGCCTATGAAAAGGGTGGTGTGCAGGCAGGTGCTTTGCTGTCTCTAAGACCCATCTAGCCCTGGGATGGGCAGTCGCTCCCACGTCAGCAAGCTTGAGATACCAGAGCATCAAGACTATGGAAAATTAGAAAACAATGGTTAATGCACCATCCTTTAAAATATTTACTTGAGACAATAAACATATATTGAGTGCTGGCTGTGTGTCTGTCCTTTGCGGTTCTAGAGCTAGGGCAGTACTGGAGCTCGTTCTGGACATGTGGTGGGCCCTCAGTTCATATTTGTTACATACGTGCTGAATGAATGCTCCAAACTGATGCCTGGAGTAGTGCCTAAAAACGCTGCCGCTGCTCGCAAGAAATATACAGTCTAGTTGGAGAAAGAAACACATAAATATATTTAATGTAACATGATAATTGCCATACTGAAAGCTACAATCATCTCCAAACCTGCTCCTCCTCGAGTCCCTGCTGCCAGAGAATGACCTCATGGGGTACCCGGCCATTTGAGCCAGAACTTGAGTGATCCTTGCTCCTCCCTGTCCCCACTTCATTACTCCTTAACCCTCAGCCATCAACTTCTGATCATTCTACCTTCACAAACTATCGCCAAGTGTGTCCCTTCTTCACGTCTACTCACTGCAAAGAGAGACGCCATGTGGCTTCACTGAAGGAAAACCACTGCCTCCCAGCTTTCCCACAAGCCCCTCCTAGAGGCCTGGTTACAGTCAGAGCGGGAGGCCCCCCACTCCCGCTTGTCCTCTGTTACACAGCAGAGCCCTGAGCGCTAATTCACAGCAGCTGTGCACCAGACGATGGTAGGCATGGGGGTGGGGGACAGTGTGGGAGGGGCGCCTGGCGGGTAAGGCGGGAGCCCTAGAGCATCCCTTTTAAGATGCTCTTATCCCTAGAAACCGCTGTCTCTGGCAGGGGCCTGGAGCCATCACAAGGCCAGAGACAGTTTTGAGGTAGACAGTTTGTCCCGGGCTCTTCCCATCGCCTTCCTGTGTGTGTCTTCCCTTCCCGATCCCCCGAGGGGCCCTCCCAAGAACCCAGGTGATGTCAGACGGTGCTGTCAGCTCCTCTGTATAACTCAGTCACATTAGTGGAATTTAAAGGTCACTCCTCCCATTGGCATTTGTGCTGTGAAAAAGCGTGGGAAGTAGGGCACAACACCTAGTGTAAAGGATGACTTTCTAATGGGGAAGGTGAGTGGGGAATCTGTTGACTCGCAGAGGACATCACATGTGTCCCAGAGCACAGTCATAGTTTGTTCCTCCCCCTTTCCCAGCCTGGGGTGTGGAGCACAAACGGAGGCAGAAGGGCATGGGGGAAGGGTTGGCAGCCAGAAGCGCCAGCTCAGGTTCCAGTGTGTGTCTGCGAGCTCGGATTTGAGGCGAGGAAGCTAGAAGGAAGGTGGAGTAGTTTGCCTGGGCTGCCATAACAAGATACCGACCACAGACTAGGTGACTGACACAACAGAAGTGAATGTCCTCATTGTTCTGGAGGATGATACCTCAAGCTCAGTGTCAGCAGGTTTGGTTTCTCCTGAGGCCTCTCTCTTTAGCTTGCAGATGACTCTCTGCTCTCTGTGTCCTCACGTGGTCTTTCCCTTGCGCGTGCCTGCCACTGGCACCTCTTTGTGTGTCCAAATTTCTTCTTCTTACAAGGATGACAGGCATATTGGATTAGGGTCCACCCTAGTGGCCTCATTTAAACTAAATCCCCTCTTTAAAGGCCTTGCCTACTCGATGCCTTTTGACACCTTTCCTATGTTTGCAAAATTTCCCACCCCATGATTCCACACATCCTTAGGGTAGAAGGTAGAAACGTGCTTTCCCAGCATGTTCTCAGGTACCAGGAGGTAGGGCTTGAACATATGAATTTGGGGAGGACACAGGTCAGCCCACAGCAGAAGGATAGCACTGTGGTAGGGACCTCAAACTGCCATTCTCAGAAATGTTCGGGTGGCCAAGAATTTGTAAGTTAGTGGTGTCCATTCAATACAATGTTAATTCATTGGATTCTATTATATGAACTAACAACTTTACTAGCAGAAAATAGGGTGCTGGGTAAGTGCGATCGGAAATCCCAGTGAATAAAATGGGCACGGGGAGGGGGAAATTGTTGAACTAAGCAGACTAGCAGTTTTGAGTTTTTGTTATAACATTTGCTTACTTGCTCAATTATTTTTTCATCTACTGCGCTTGCTGACAAAACAGTAGCAGGTGCCAGAGCTTTAAAAACTTCCTGAGTAAAAACTTGAAACTGACAAAATTCCGTGTGCTAAATAAATGTTTTATATGTATTGGGAAAAACTCACTATTATTTGCTTTTAGCAAAGGCAACATCACCCATATCCCAGAGGAACATTGAGAATCACTATGGGAAGCCATATTCCTGTGTGTCTTCTCTAATTAATTAGTCAGAAAACTTGGAGAACAAATACTTTTTTAATGATCACTGAAAGAAAGGTGATTTGAGAGGCTAATCATTTTGCAATCTGGCTTCTCCTTCCATTTTTTCATTTACTTAACATAATTGAGCACTTTCAGTAATGCTTAAATCAATATTCTTGCTTAAATTCAATGTGACAGGTGGATGGGGTTCTGTGTAACGCTTCTAGATAGTAGTTGATACAGAGATGATGTAGTGATATAGAAATGAATGAGATGCCATCCCTGCCTTGAGGACCTCCCTTATCAGTGAAAATTTTGGTTGCAAACAACAGAATCCACTCTAGCTGGTTTCAGCAGAGAGGTCATTTATGAAAGAGGCTCCAGCAGAGGGAGAACGGGCTTGGAAGCAAAGCACCCTATGCAGGCCATGCACTGCTCCCATGAAGACCCTTCTTACCCTTATTGGTGCTTGAGCACCGATGCTTGTCATTGAGCACAAGACACCAGTTTAAGGTTTTCTGCTTCTGATGTCTCTGAAAGTTGGATGTCTGCAGCTGCCTTTGCCAAAATGGCTTACACAAGGCAACCACTGTTTCATGCCCCTTATGTCTTCTTGGCAGAGTCCAGGTCACATGCCTGTATCCTTGCTGGCAAGGGAAGCTGGGAAAGCAAGTTGCTGCTTTCTACCCTAAAGATGAGTGGAATCATGAAATGGGAAGAATCATGAAATGCAAATATAGGAAAAGTGTCAAAAGGCATTGGGTAGACAAAAAGTATGGCAGGTGTCCATTTTAAGTTCCCAGTCTAATGGAGGAAACAAAAGTATATTCAAAAATTAGTAGCACAATTGCTATAATCAAGACATGCTTATGGCATGTTGGAGATCAGAAAAGGTATTGTTAACAGCCTGGAGTGGTCAGGGATGGCTTCCTGGATGAGGTGATTGATGACTGAGGTAAAAGAGGGGCAGCTCAGAGATAAATAAGAACAGCGACCCTCACTGTCTGATTTTAAGCATGCCTCCACAGTGGGTGTGCCAGATTTAAAAAATGGAAAACTGATGAAGCAAGAAGAAAAGGCAGATTGGAGTCCGAATGCGTTAGTGGTGGACTCGTGAGAGCTGGCTGGAAAGTGCTCAGGGCATCCTGTGTTGGGCTCTCTGAATAACCGACGTGGCTTGTGTCCTTTTCTCTCCCAACTCTGCTCCCTTCTGATGTCCTAAGAGGTTATGGTTTCCAGTAGAAAACACACTGTGTATTTTCAGAGGGGCTTTTGGGAAACACAAAGCCTGGCTCCAAAGGAGTGACTCTTTTTTTCTTTAAAAGAAATAATTTGATGAAAGTAATAAGGAAAGTGGAAAGTACAAGTCCCTGAATAACTACCATGTTTATATTTATATATTATCTTTTTAAAAATCTCAAATGCAATCAAATCATACCTGCTTTGTAATTTCCCCCCCATTTTCCATGTCTTAGATTTCTTAAAAACGTGAGTCTTAGTAGCAGTACCTTAATGTTGTATTTTATCAATAAATATTTATGAATAATGAGGAGGCTACGAAGGAGTATATTTTTAAGACAGGTTGGTGTTAGAGAATAGGGAGACCGGGCCCTACTTTCCCCTAAATTTGTTTCTCTTTTGCGTTTTCCCATCGCAGTAACTGGTTTCACTTGGTAATCACCTTATTGCAGCAACCTAGCCACGAGCCTTTGTTCCTCCCTCTCTCCCCCTAGAACCTTCCCTCAGCCAGTCCTGTGGGTTCTCTCCCCGCAAATTCCTCTCGAATTTGTCTCCTCCTCCCCAGGTACACTGCCGCCATCCCCAAGCAAGGTACCTTCATCTCATGCCTGGACCAGAGTCTGCTGACCAGCAGTCTGCTGCCAGGATTGGTCTTCTCTAATCCCTCTTCTTGCTGTGGCCAGATGATATTACAGACGGAAGTATCTGTATGTTGCCTAAAACTTTCCAGTGCCGGCTTCCCATTGCTTTTAGATAAAATCCAAGGCCTTGCATGTGGTGGCCCATAACTGCACTGCACACCATTTCCACCCCCACATCTCCCCGATCCCCCAACAGCCACAGTGGTCATTCCCTAAGCACATCCTTAGGTTCCTGACTTGGGACCCTGGCCCCTCACCTGGACAGGTAGCGTGTCTCTGCCCCCATGCCCTCCCACCCTCTCTGCTCCAGGGAGCTGCTTTCTTCTTATCTTTTAGGTCTCGGCTTAAATGGCAGTTCCTCCAAGTACATTTCCCTGATCTTCTGTCTAAATAGTGCTCCTCCCAACCTAGTAGTTTCATATTGCAGCTGCCTGTTTATTTCTCTTCTGGTACGTAACACAATAATCTCTCTCTGTTCTGGGTTTCTTTATCATCTGTCTTTCCTGGAATCTAAGTTCTGAGGAGGCAGGGATCTTATCTGCCCAGTACACTGTGTCCACAGCATCTGGCCCAGAAGGGCTCCATAATTATCTCATGAAGGAATGAAGCAGTCTAGAACCTTCAAGCGCTGTGCCAGGCCTCTTCCTGCTCCACCTTTGAGGAATGCTCTCTCTGCTCCTGGGAGGTTACTCCTGGGAGGTTACCGTCAGTCTCTGACATCACACAGGCTTCCCCACCACCTCCCCCACCCACAACCCAACACACTGCCTGCAGCAGGCCCTGGGAGATTCCCAGGCTCTGTGCCTCTGCCACCCCATGCTCAGCTATGGCAGCCAAATATGGATGACCCACATTTCATCCTCCCTCCAATGCTGTCTCCCACTACAAACATGCAAGCCTGCACTCCGTGAAGCTGGGCTCTTGTTATAAGATTAACCAGGAAATAGTCGCAGACCACCTATGGACATATGCAGTAGTTAGACGGAAATCTAAGATTCTCTCTCTGCCCCTAAGTCAGGATTTCTCAACCTCAGCACTACTGACATTTTGGGCAGGATATGGCTTTGGGAGTGGGGAGGGGGCTGTCCTGGGTGTTGCAGGAGGCCCAGCAGCACCTTTGGCCTCTATCCACTAGATGCCAGTAACATAACAACCCCTCCTGCCACACACACACTTGTGACAACCATACTTGTCTGCAGAGGCACAATCCCTTCCCCTTTTGAGAGCCACTGCCCTGAGGGAAGTAATTGTCCAGTACACGGGATGAACAGAAAGAATTCTGAGGAGGAGTGCCCGTTAGGCTGACACAAAACGCATGCACTAGTGCAGGTCACCTACCAGTCTGGGTGCTGGAGGCCTCCTGTTTGGGGACGCTCCTTGTCAGGTGCTAACGGGGGTGGTGCGGACATGGTGGGTGACCACCCCTGATGCCAACCTTCCTTATAGTGGCTGTCAAGCCTAGGAAAACTCAGAGATTTACGTGACGCTCGTTGCAAAAATTACCCTTCACAAATGCAATGTCCATGAAATTAAACTTCATTTATAAAATGACTGGATTACTGGGAAGCTTAAGTAAGCTAGTGCATGCAGCATACTCAGCCTCCAACTCATAGCTGTTTTTAGGAATTATTATTGACTAATTTCCCTGTGACTTGGTACTTCCAGTACAGCTCTTATACGATGCACCTCTTCTGTGGTCTGTTAACTTTATATTGCATTGGATGTTCACAACCACCTGCACAGTAGGTGGCATGATGCCCATATTATAGATGGAAAAAGTGGGGTTTGGAAAGGTTTAGTATCTTGTCAGGATCACAAAGCCTGTAGAGGGTGGGAGATGGTATTCAAAGTCTGGTTGTTCCGTTTTCAGGGACTGCTTTTTTTCCACTATACTGGAAGGAAAGTGAGGTTAGGAGCTCGAGGTCTGTCCCCAGGTGTTTTCATCCAACCACCAACTTAAGAACAATCTCTTTTCACATCAGCGTTGTTTTTACAAAACGCATATGTCTGTTTTCAATATATAGTTTCTCTACCCGAAGCAATTATACATTCTAAGAGGACCAGGAGTATGTCATGTAACTCTTTATATCTCAAGTGTCATACACAGAGTTGTATGCTCAATCAATACTTGCTGTTTGATTTTTCTTAGCTCCTATGTACTTCTAGCAAGTTGAGGAGTGAAAACTCTTCAAGCAATGGAAATTTCTATCTTACGAGTTAGCTCCAAGGATGAATTATTTCTTATTGCTCTCTGGTTTTAGACACCATGAGAAGCAGCTGTTTTGACAAGAGTACTGTAGCAGTATTGTCACTTTGCACACACATCACTCCCTCTTTCTGCAGGACCTGTCTTACCTGTGAGTCGTGGGTGCATGTGATTCTGACACAAAGTGTATCTCTGTTTATCTGGGTCACAGTCAGGGTCCCTCCCCTCTGTCATAGGAGGACAATTCAGCCAAGGAAGAAATATCTACTTCCTGATGGCAAGCCATCAGTAGTGTGTGTGTGTGTATGTGTGTATGTGTATCTGTGTGTGTGTGTGAGAGAGAGAGAGAGAGAGAGAGAGAGAGAGAGACAGAGACAGAGACAGAGACAGAGACAGAGAAAGAGAATGGGTTAGGGTGGGATAGAAATCCTTACCTGGTAAATGGCTGAGGGGTCCTCCCCGTACAATAGACCTCAGAGATCAGTATTGTCAGAGAGATGCTGGAATGAGTCTCAAAATGAGACAGTCACCAGCTTTGTCATGGGATGGACCATGACATTATTTACATTTTGTAACATTTTAAAACCTGAGGATGACCTGGTTATGGGGGTTACATTGATCCGCTCTTGCTCTCAAAAGGAAAAGAAGCTTAGATTAAAGGAACAATGGGGTGTGTATTTGGTGGACGATTCTCGTGATCAGGCTAATTGCTGGATCTGCCTAAATAAAATAGTTGATTTTGAGGCCTTCAAATATTGTTGTGTCTTTTCAAGGTTATGCGTATCATAATAGGTCTAGAGTGAATTCCTTTGCTATCTTTCCAGTTTAGGGGAAAACACTACTCCAGCCTCTGTTTGAGCTCCCAAAGTGTTATCAAGCTTAAAATGCGTGCTTGGCCTTTTTACTTGCAAGTGGTTGATTTATATCTACCTCCCCTGTTCCCAACCTGCAGGTTGGATATTCGGAGGCTAAGGAGCCTTTTCAGAGTAGCTAGTGCTTTTGTTTTACATTTCCAAATCCAGGAAATGACTATGGGTTGGGCATGCCTGGTTCAGAGGCGCAGAACTAATGGGGCCCCCACATTTGCTGGGCAACCTGGTGCTCACGCAGCATTGGTTTTATTTGTTTTGTTGATGTAAAATTCACATAACATAAAATTACAATTCAGTGTCATTTTAATACATTCATAATGTTGTATAACCATCACCTCTGTCTAGTTCCAAAACATTTTCCTCACCTCTCTGAAGGAGATTCTGTACCTATTAAGGAGCCACTCCCCGTTTACCTGCTGCCCCAGCCCCTGACAACCACCAATCTGCTCTCTGTGTGTGGATTCAACTCTTGTGGTTATTCCATATCAGTAGACTTGTTCGGTATGTATCTGGCGTTTGTATCTAGCTTCTTCCACTTAGCGTGATATTTTTGAGGTTCACTCCTGTTGTAGCGTTATCAGAACCTCATTCCTTTCAAAGCTGAATAATATTCCATGGCATGGATGTATCACATTTTGTTTGCCCATTCATCTGTTGGTGGACATTTGAGATGTTTCCACCTTTTGGCTGTTGTGAATAGTGCAGCTGTGCACATTCGTGTACAAGTATTTGTTTGAACGCCTGTTTTGGGTTCTTTTTGGGTATATAGTCAGGAGTGGAACTGCTCAGTTATATGGTCATTCTGTGTTTAACTTTTTGAGGAACACCAGCATTGGTTTTGATGGTTTAGCTCCTGGTCCATTATTAGGACCATAAGGAGGGCTTTGTTAGAATCATGAAATCAGAGCATTAGAAAGAGCCTTAAAGATTGTTTACTCCAACTTCTCACCCATCCCAGGAAGTTCATCCATAGCAAACCTCATAGAAGCCCCTCCATTCCCTGTGTGCATAATTCTAGAGCAGAGGCACGTCCCAAGGATGGCCAGTCCATTTTGGGCCAGTGCCACCTGTTGGCTTGCCCTAGTCCTGCTCTATAGAGAAGTCTTTTACCTGGAACCCATAGACTCTTGAGGTTTATCCACACGTGAACATCAGTGTGGAGAGGTGGGGGAAGAGTTTATTACTGTCATTACTCTTTAAGGGGTTCCTGAACCACTGTTCTGGAGTGACCCAGTGATGCCATCTCTCTCTTCTACGCATGAGCCTTCAAAGGTTTGCTGGCAGACTCACTTGATTGACAGCTGCCCTCTGCTTGCCTCTGGTATCCAGATGCAAAGACCCACAAAGGCTGATGATTTCCTAAACACCCACCTGTGAGAGGCTAGAGCCCAGGCTGGAAGGCTGTGTAAAAGGGGGTGGGAGACTGAAGAGCATGGCCAGTCCAGTTCCCCCATGGGCCCCACTGCCTGTGACCTTGACTACCTACGGTTTACTGCATATGCTGAAAGAATTTGCTATCTAAGAGACTGTTTTGTTTGGAAAGAATGTCATTTCTAAAAAAGCTGAGAAAGTCCTTGGAAGGTACACAGTTTTTGACGTTGATAGGATGGGGGAAATATCAAAACCAGCTCTTTTTTTAACTAAACTTTTTATTGAGGTTTAATGTACATACAGAAAATTGCACCATCCTAAACCAGTACATTCTATATGATTCTGTTTATATGAAGACAAATAACAGGCGACACATATCTGTGGCGTTAGAAGTAAGGACATTGGTTACCTGTAGGTGGGTAGTGCCCGGAAGGAAGCACAGGGCACCCCCAAGGTGCTGATTATGTTCCAATTCTTGATTGGGAACAACTCTTTCTGATTTAACAGTACCTCAAGTAGTATTTAATATGTACCAACCTGAGAATGCAAACATCCTGGGGTTAATAGGGTTCAGACAGCTAAGGCTCCTGATTGTAGAACAGTTTGAGGCATATCCTTGGTTTCTGTCTTCCTGGCATCTTTTCCCCCTTTCTTGCTTTGGAGCATGCCCTTTCTCACTCTCAGTCCGCAGGTGGTCTGCCCCGCCCCCTGGCTCCAGGATCAGGCGCATAACCCCAGGGCTGGGTAAGTGACGATAACATGACCTCAGTCAGACAATGAGAGTCCACTTGCTAGAACCAATGAGGAAGAGGCACATCATCTCAGCTAGGGTTTCTAAGCTGCGGGGACATAAGTTTCTGCTGCTGGAGGCCATTCCTGCTACCATGTGCAGATTGCCAGCTGGAAATGAAGCCACCACAGAGGACAGAAAGCCAAAATTTCTGGTGACGGTATATATGGATCCAGTCATGTTGAGAACTATCTTCATTCCCCATGGAGTTTTCATTTATACGTGTCAATATATTTCCTTTATTGCTCTGTTCTTCAGGTTGAATTTCTGTTCCTTGCCTCCAAGCGTTATACTGATTGAAACAGATTTATTTCTCCATCAGTCAGAAGCATTATATATACTTGTACGAATGTGACTTCTTTCAGTGGAGCATGCAGTCTCTCTGTGAGCCCCCTTGGGTACAGTGGCAGCTCCAAATTGTGTGGGGTGGGTACAGAGAGATATGGGAGACTTTCGAAGTAGCTGTTGGGTTGGAGGGATGGGAACTTGTTTTGAAGCTGTGCTGGCATAGCTCATATACTGTTTTCGCCTTGCGTGTTTATTTGGGACGGCATGGGGGCACTTTGTGCTATCTCTGGCTTACTGCTTCCTTCCATTCTCCTGGTACTTGGCTGTTACGCCTTTTTCTATCTATAGGACAGAAGTAGAAGATATAACAGCACATAGCTTGATGGGAGCTTACCAGCCTGCCAGAAATAACCAATAAAGGCTCAATAATGACCTTCTATTACCAACTTACATAAACTCTGTATTTAAAAATATCCCAAACTCTAAAGTACACAAAGGAGATCCAAGGTGGCAGTTTTAGGAATAAAATTGTTAAGGTGGTCCTATCCAAGGCGGGGGAGGGTGGGTCGTGGTGCTAGAAGAATTCACTAAATCAGAATCCTCTAAACTGGAGATGATTCTAACAGTATCTCGTATTTTGCTGTAGGTATAGATTTTCAGCTATCCGTTGTATGGAAAATATCCTTTAGTAAAACATTTAATTATTTATGATAATTTTGTAAGTAAACAACAGAGTGTCATTAAAATAATCAATAGGCTTCCTTGCTTGGGGCTTCTCTTCCTAGCACTGCTCACGTCCACACGGAACTCGTGGATGCCTTGGAGTCGCGTGGGAGTCTGTTTCAGTGTGTGACTGTGAATAGCCATTCAATAAATGCCTGTTGACTTGACCTAATTCAATGCAGGATTTTTGCACTGAATCCCACAAGTCTACCAGCAGCCATATTACCTTGTTTCAACTTGATGTTCAAATCCTCTTTGACTCATTTGCTCATACTGATGTGAAAAACTATACTATAAAGGAGAAGGGACTTTTACAAAATCCACAGGAAAAATATATTTTAGATCTTAAAATTGCTTGTGGGAATCGAGCCACATAGTCTCATATCACTAAATAAGAGTTTAGAGATGACCCCCTTGTTCGATTGCCCCATTTTATTGGTGAGAAGAAACGACTTGTTTAGTCCGTGGCAGAACAGGGCTAGACCCCAGGACCCTAGGGCCCCTATCCGGAAGGTTTACCCACTTACATCCTGGGGCTAGGAGAGACTCGGCCATGTCATGGAAATGCAGGTGGAAGAGGGGAGGATAGAATCAGAGGGAAGTCCTGATGCTGTGCAGAGTTCACACAACTTTGCCTCCTTTATGTGTCTTCGTAGCCTTTGATAGATAATAAGTGGGGACAGGAATAGCCACAGGTCATGTTATAATTTCATTTTTAGCACTAGTTACAAATTCCTCCTGCCATTATGTGGCTTATAGGAGTGGCTAAAATAATGCAAATGTGACTCTTTAGGTTTCCTTTCTTTTCTTTCCCTTCCTCTGGTGGGGAGGCTAGTGAGCAGTGGTTTCCAGAAGTAAAATATACCAATAATTTATAGCTGGATAAATCTGCGTTTGAGCTATCCTATGACTACTAGTATTAAAATTAGCACTTAGGGTGGAGAGTTTTATGGACCAGGTGCTCTACTGAATGTGTATGGATTGTTTTGCTTAATTCTTACAAAAACCCTAGACAGTAATGTGGACCCACTCTTCTGATGAGGAAACTGAGGCCCAGAGAGGTTAAGTAACTTGCTCAGGGTCACCTCGTCCTGCCTGACCCCTCAGCACAAGCTTCATTCACACCGGAAGACCACAATGAAAATATGGTCACACCTGAAGAACAGCAATGAAAGTGACATTTCTGGAATGTTAGAGAGATTGCAAGATATGAAATCCATGATGTATTTATAGATCATGAGATTTTTCCCCAGAATCATTTCATTTCAGAGATCTGAAAAATAACAGTCCACCTCACCACGGGTGGGGCCCTCAGTTTTAACCTCACATGTTCTCACATCTGTATCGTCTGATAACAGAAATTCTTGACCTGCAGTAAGTGAAAATCTTGATTATCCTCGGAGAGACCTTTGGGCAGACATGTGTGCTTGCTGGGCTGTGCCTTTGATGCTGTTTGGGGGGTGGGGGGTGGGGATGGGGGTGGAGTGCTGAGCTTTTCAGCTCAGGGAGCACAGCTGATTCCAGGCCCGCTTCTGAAGGCTGTGGACGGATTCCTGGGGAGAGGGTGACACTGTAGCTCCGTCTCTCCTCATAATCTTGTTCTGCACTTTCTAAAAATATTCCTGACAAACAGCAAGTGGGCATTTGGGCCACACAGCTCCAAACCGCTGCTGCCATTTCTAATGGAATGCTTCTCCTTCAGGCCTGTTCATCTGGTTTATATGGTTGGGACAGATTCGGCCGGTTCACGGAGCTGCGTTACAGCTTACTCACCAGAGACCTTTTAAAAACAGTAAAGCACAGTTACGCCTCTTTTAGCAAGTGTTACATGTTCATTTGCTCGTGAGAAATGAAGTGAAATAAAGTAAGAGCGCCATTGGGAAGAACGCAGCTGCAGCTATTGCCTCACTATTGTTTAGGGGAGGGAGTGCCATCTTTCCAGAAGAGCAGGTGCTTCTGAAGTTACGAAAGACTAAGGGGCAAAGATTTTTTTTTAATTTACAATTTTAATGTAAATTGCTACAACTTGTTTGAAGGCATGTTCACAATCTGTATAAAGAGCCTGAAAGTGTGTGCCCTGTCACACAGTAATTCCTTTTCTATAAATACATCTTGAAGAATTAATTGGAAATAGAGACAACTTTTATTCATCAGAGCATCATTTATGTTGGTAAAAGAAAATGGGCCAAAACCTAAATTTTCAACGTAGAATTAGTAAAATAAATGATGGTGATCTGTTTGTTACAGTATTACACAGTTATTAAAATGTCAGCCTTTGAAGAATTATAATGATAGGCTAAAATATTTATGATATAAGTGAAAATATAAGCTTCAAAACTGCATATAGAGTATGACCTCAATTAGGTACAAAATACTGTACGTGCATATCCAGACACCTCGGAAGAGATTGAAGAAATATTTTAAATTGTTGTGTCAAATTAGTGAGATTGTGGAAGACTTTCTTTTCTTTTTGTATTTGTCTATTTTCTCCTTTTTTTTTTTTTTTTGGCAATGAAAATTGATTCAGTTGAGATTCAGGACTCACTTAATTTTTTAAAGAAAGGCTCTTTCTGAGAATTTTCTTAGAGGTCTTGTACATAGGCCTCTGTAAGTCCACAGTGAATTTGACCTGAGACCTGCAAAGTCAGGAGAGGTCTGAGTTTCAGTCTGTTTTGGTAAAGAATAGGCTGGTTGCCAGTGACATGAAAGAGAAAGCTGAACTTGGAGTCAGAATACTGGAATTCTCACCCAAACGTCCGTCTCTTTCTGAGACTTTGGGGAAACCATTACGTACTCCAAGTTCTCATTGTTGTCTCTTGGCAGAAGAGTGGATCTGCCAGTGGCAGTCCTAGGCAAGACTATGAAGCAGACCGATGCGTGTGTGACTGCTTCCATGGGGTGTGTTCTGTCTTGCAGGGCCCCCACCCCTATGCCCAGTCTCACACTGTCTGCAATTCTCCCCTAAGGAAAACTGCCTTTTGGAAAGGATCTGGTTCATTCCTTCAAATACATATTTATTAAATGCATGGTGCATTGACCAGTAAATGCTTAACCCATGACCCTGTCTATGGATGGCTACATCTTCATAGGGAAAAGGGAACCAACTGTAAATCAAAGGGCAGCTCTCTCTCCTGCAAACTGCAGAGTGGGGGGCTCTGACCAGTGTGGTGGAGCTCAAGGGACCCCGCTTTGCTCCCCAGGCCCTTCTGCTCGTGAATAGGAAGTCATTCGTCCTTCCTAAGCCTTCATGGGTTCTTCATCCATGGATAGAAATAATAATACTTCCTTCACCGGGTTATTGTGCAGAGTGAAACCACAAAAGTGTGAAATGAGCCTTGGTAAAGTGTGAGGCCGAGGTTTCCCACTGGAGGAACGTGGACTGAAACTCATTGTAGATGGTTTTGTGGGATCTGCTATGTGGCTACTTTTTATTCTTTAAGTATCGAACTTATTTTAAATATTGAAAGAGCAAAAGATTTCACATTTTGAAGTGTGGAATTTTTTTTTTCTTTTTACTTCTCTGGGCCCTGGCATTAATTCTGGCATGGCACCAATGTGCTAGAGCTCAGTAGTGGCTCGTCACTGTCACAAGAGCCCAGGCCTCACTGCCCACCATGCCCCAGCACTTACTTCCATCCCTCCATGACAGGAGAGGGGAGTAATGATGAAAGGCTAAGGCTTTGAAGGCAGAATTTCCTATCCTGAGTCTCTGCCCGTATGATTTTGGCCCATCCAGTATGTTTGCAAAGCCTTAATATGCAGGACTGCTGTTTCTCTGTCCGTTAAGTGGGCTAATATTTGTATCTTCTCAGAGGAGGAGGCAAGGACTAAGTGAACAAAATGCATGTAAAACAGAACCGTGCTTCGTGCACATGGGTGTTTGATCAGTTACCTGCTTGGTCTCTGAAGGCATTTGGCTTCACTTCTGCTGGAAGATGTGAATCAAATTATGCTGTTTCTATTATCTATCTATGTATCTATCATCTATCTAGTAATTTCTCTGCTATATGTTGTTTGGTACTTCTGGATTTAAAGGTGGGATTCTGAACAAATTTAGAAACTCTTCCAAATATTCTTTTATTAGCTAGTCCATCCTTTTTGGAGGATGTTATAATGAGTAACATTAGACTTTCGCCCTTGCTGAGTTTTGCCATGCCATCCATTGATCTTGACCTCCTGTGAGGTCAAAATATAACGTGTTTTCATACTTGACTATATTCTACTGCTAGTTGTTGTCTGTCTTTGCTCTTCAACTACTAGAGTGTGAACTCAGTTACAGTTTTCTGTTCCTAAATCCTGTAGCATTCCTAGCATACCGCAGACAATAAATCGCTCATGGGTTGAATAGCTGACGTTATTGCAAGAAAACAGTGAGTGGCTCTTCTGAAGGCAGATCCAGTAGCATCCAGGTTCTTACAGGACAAATCTTTCATAATCGTGTCATTGCTGTCCCTTCATTCATCCATCCATCTACCTGTTCCTTCATCTACCAATCCACAGCAACCACTCATAGAGTGTCAGCTGTCTGTCATATTCTCAGCCAGGAGGTTGGAGCCCCAGATGCTGAGGAATGGTGGAATCACACACCATGGAAGAAAACGAAAGGCCTGGCACATATGATGTGTAATTTGCTACTTTGCATCTGAGAGACTGGTGGGTGAGAGAATGAAATCAATATTTCTAAGCTCAGGTAATTGGCTCAAGTAACAGCTAATGTGTAGTTTTTCTGTCCTAGTCTTTCTATTTTTTCCCTTTTGTTGTACCTATTTTCTATCCCTAAGCACAAGCCACGTCTTACTAATGTGGTAACAATATACAGGGCTGGCCTGCAGAGTCCATGGAATTGGGTTTGTTTGGAACATTCTGTGGTACTTACTTTCTAAAGAGTTTATAGGTGGGATTTTTTTCTTGCCGTAACTGAACCATAAATCGCAGTCCTTTTGAGGGCTATGGCTTTGTCGCTGGCTTAACCCCGCTCTACAGTAGTTCTATTTCTAAATCACACTTGTGTACTGAAAATTATATCAGTTCCTTGAGATTTGGGCAGAAATGTTGTTTGGTTTCTTTCAAAACCAGGTCAGGACTTGCCTCACCCATGTTTACCGGCCACTAACAAAGGAGGACAGGAGTGGACCCACCACATCCGTATTGGGCAAAAAACTCACAGCTGGTGTCCAAGAGAAGGTCTTAATTCACTTTAAAAATAAAAAAGAAAGAAAACAACTTGCTTATAGAGTGCCTTTTGACATTGATATGGTATGAATAATCATATAATGTTTTTCTTTTTTGACATTCTCTTTTCCAATATTATCTTGATGCTAATTTTGGGGGGGGGCGTGGAATAGATTTCCCCTTTTGTTGTTTGAACAGGAAAAAATCTTATTGTAAAAGCACTTTATTGTCTTCTCTTTTTTTGAATGTATAATGATTGAGGCTAAGAATGTATTCAAATTGTTGCAGAGGGCTTGAGGGAACTTACTAAGAAGTTTAATAGTGCTAAAAAACTCTCCTCCTGGTAGGATAAGATGCTCCATGTAAGCGAGGGTCATTTCTGCTCCCCTGCTTCCTCTCTGCCCAGACACACCCGAAGTCTGCATGGCTGGGACCTCACAAGGTCACTGCAGAGACTAGGATGGGGAGTGAGTGACGGCGCTGGATAACTTTGTCACCTTTGTCCGCACCTTTTCATGCACATGCACAAACAGACGGAGCGTCCCTTGGATGCCCATTGCCTGGGGCCTCTCTAGCACTTGTGCTCAGTACCTTCTCTGTAATGTTTATTTTTTAAGTAATATTTTTCGTATTAATAAAGTCATGTTTACTGTAGAAAAATGAGAAAATATGGTTGGACCAAAAGGGGATAAAGACCAATAATCCTATCATCCAGATAAAAGCACTATTAATGCCTCTGTGTGTGTGTGTGTGTGTGTGTGTGTTTAGAGAGATGGAGACAGAGACAGAAATACAAAGAGAGAAAAAGAGAGACTTTTATCTCTGCCTGTTTTGTTTATTATTTTATTCCCATCTAGAATAATGTCTGACATGCAGTAGGTGTTCAGTAAATATTTGCTGAAAAAAATAAATGGATTCAAGAAGATCTTAGAAGTCTCTTCCTCCAGAATTTCTTACACACCACCTGGAGAGACATCTTTTTTACTATTATTATTATTATTATTATTATTATTATTAGTTTCAGGTGTGCAAAACAACATAGTAATTAGACATTTATATACCTCACAAAGCGATAACCCCAATAAGCCTATTACCCATCTGACACGGTACATAGGTATTACAATAGTATTGATTATATTCCCTATGCGGTACTTTATATCTCGTGACTATTTTGTTTTAATTATAGTTAACATTCAGTATTATTTTATATTGGTTTCCGGTATAAAGCATAGTGGTTAGATATTTATATAATTCATGAAGTGATCCCCCCGATAAGGAGAGACATCCTAAATGTGTGGCCAAAACCACTTTCACTCACGGTGCACACCTCCCCACACTACCACGTTCCTTAGAGTCTTGTCCATTAGCCTTTTAGCCTTCGTATTCTGGTATCTTCCCTTCTTTGGAGGAGAGGAGTTCTTGTAAGCTCAGTTTTCTTTTATGTCAAGTTATACTACGTCTCCATGTCCTGTCGTAGTGAAAATGAAAATATTCAGTGTTCGTCACATATTTCTGCAGTAAGGTGTCCCCTAATCCATGTAAATAAATGTGTTTTTTTTCTAATACAAGAACTAAAGGGTCCGTTCTATGAAGCCACAAGTTAAATTTCAGCAATATTTGCCTAAATTGTGCCTTCTATCATTACCAAAATATGAAAGGAAAAACAAAACAAAACAAAAAACTGAAAATTAGTGAAACTTGATCCACAAAGCCAAGTGGAGGGCCTCCATTATAGTGAGCCAGTGCATGGACTGTCCTTTAGAGCAACATGAGCGGCCAAATAAAGGGCTCTAAATCGGACTGTGGGGCTCTAGCTGGTTTGTTCTGCTTGGAAGTCAGGGAGTGTTGGTTGCATTCCAGGCATCCTGGGCAGGAGTCACGGCCAATCCCCAAAGAAATAAGAGAATAGTTTTGGCTTTCACTAAGACAAATGCCTACGTGTAGCCAGGGCGAGGCATTTATGGCTTTGTTGTCATGGCCTCAGGAACTTGAAGCTCTCTTGAGTAACTTTCTGAACAGATGAGATACAGACCAGCAAGTGCAAATCAATATTAACTCGGAGTCAACTCATTTTCTTGGCGTTTGGAGAATTGTTTTGAGAAGATTCTGTGGCTTTGTCTAGGATCCGTGGGAAAGTGATCTGTGATCCATTAGCAATGTCTGTCATGGATTTGGGAGTGGGAAGGGGACAGGTATGCCAGCTGCTTGTCATCCTTGGTATAGACAAGTGATTGTGCTCAAAAATGGTATTTTATTTTATCACCCTTGAAAAAAGTGTGCTATAAAGGGCCCTGTGATGAGGGTGACCATATGAGTTTTTACCAAGTTAGAATACTTTTGAGAGTGAATGGGTTGCTGTTATCCTAGTACAACAGGAGTAAACAGGACCCACGACACTTTGTTCATTGCAAACAATCCTTAAATGGAAAGCGTGCCTTTGGTACGTCCTCACCCTGAGTTTCAGGGGCCACTTGGGCAGGATCTCCCTTTCCACTGTGCTCAGCAATATTTCCAAGGAGCCCTTTGATTGAGGCGTGTTCATCTCAACTCCCCAACATGACAATGAATAACCCAAGCACCCACCCACGTTTGTCCTCAGCTCACTATGCAGAGGGGCTCACAGTGAGAGCTCCATGGCTGGGTGACTTTTCTGCCATTGCTGATAGCCTTCCAGGGCATGTTCAATACTGGCTTCTGCTCCCCCTGATGGCAGAAACATCAAATCCATCTACTCGTTTTGTTTTTCCAAATAGTGGGGTTGCCTTCCCGCTCCCTGTGGTGTAAATGGCCGTGCAACTTGATCTGAGAGAGGTAGCTTTTCAAAAACTGAGCCCCATAAGCTTTCACCTGAGATCTGCCGGCCATTATTGTCTACTGGGCGCTCATACCATGTGCCATAGGCCAGGAGTGAATGAGTGTAGAAGTCTGTTTACTGAGCATGAAAGAGTTGGGATTCCCTAAGTATGTCATTTTTTTTTTTCCTTTGTTGAAACTCTGGATCTACTTTTATTCTCAAGAAGGTCCCCCCATTCTTTAGGTTACCGTGAATGCATTCAGGCTGTGTGAAACTAAAGTCACAAATTAAAACTGATGCAATGGGCGGCTGACTCTTGAGTGCAGAGATTCCTTCTTGGAAATGTCTGGTTGGCTGTTTTCCTGGTAAGCTTGTTGACCTTGCTCAGGCAAGCCACCTGGGAGTGCTGGCCCCATTTCCCAGACTGAGCATCAAGATATTAGATCAGACCGATAATGTACTTGGTCTGCCTCAATGTGATCATGTTTTGTTTTGTGGGTAGTGGTGTTTAGTTCAGTTGCCAATATGAAATGAGCGTGTTGGAGTCAGAAGACTTGGATTCTAGTCCTGACTTTCCACAAATTATCTGTGTGAGCGTACACATGTCACTTCCCCTCCCTGCACCCCATTCTTCATCTATAAATTGGGTGGGTGGATGAGATCAGTGGCTCACTATAATGCAGCCCCTCCACTTGGCTTTATGGATCAAGTTTCAGTACTTTTTGTTTTTGTCCATCGTTGTTTTTTCAAAACATAACATAATCCCAACATAGATTGCTGAAGCCACTCTCGAAGCCAAAATAAGGCCCAGACTAAGCAGAGCTCGTGGAGCTTTCCCTTACTTCTGACTCTGACCGTCAGGCTCTTCTTCAGGGTCTTCCTGACTCTGCCCCCAAGTTGGAGACTCTGTGATGTTTCTCTCCTGCCTCTTGCCTTCTGGCCATTCTTCTGGGTAGGCTGTTCCCTGCATGTAGGCATTCCTGGCAGTGGGTGGGTAGGGAAATTAAAAGGAGATGAAATTTAAATCTCTCCAGTTTGCTGCTTGTCAGCAGCTCTGATCACACGCTTGTTTGGGGCGGAGGTTGAAACCAAAGACACAGAGAAGGTTTTAGGTTATCCGTGCTTTGCACTTCCAAGGTTAGGTTTTCTGTGCATTGCAATTCTGGTGGGGCTGGGCTCGATGTGCCAGGAGCGTCTGGTGTGGGCTGACTGTCCTCATCTGTATCTCTCCAGCACCGCCTCTAGGACAATGGGTCCCAGACCCGGAATATCACTTAGGATAACCCTGAACTTGGGGTACACTGGTGCCTTGTCAGCATTTATTAAAATGAGCAGCAGCCCCAAACATGCAAACAAGATGGAAGTGATTTCGTTGAGTTTATTTCATATGTGGTTCTTCGTTTATATTTCATTCTTAAATACATGCAACAACTCTGTGCAGTAAGGTTTACTGTTTCGAAGTTGTTTCCTTGCTTATCCACCTCCTGGTGGAACTGAATGTGCCTTGATTGTCAAGAACGGTGTTCTTATATGTGCATTTCTTGGCCCCGATCAGTGACACATAGTAGGCCCATTGACTGTATGTTTGTTTTCTGTGAGGATAGGTGAGTGACTGAGAAAATGAAGCTCTCAGGCTTAAGTTACTGGCTTAGCAGTAAGTCTGGGGTAGGCATCTGTCTCCTCAAGCCCCCCTGACTCCGGAGTGAGGAAGGCATTAGGTTGTGATTCCAAAGTCTCCATCTTCACAACATTTACCTGCAGTCCCTCGTGCCCTCTCCTAAGTGTCCCTGGCCCTGGGCTGCCCTGCAGGCTTTCTCCACCCCCAGCATTGCCCCGTCCCTGGCTCTGCCTTCCAGGAGAAGCTCTCAGTGGGGATCAGGACGTAAGTGTTCCATAGAAAATTGGCATCCTGCTCTGATGTGTATCTTTGGGACTGTAGGCTTCTCTGCACAGTGGTTCCCAAACCTGTTAATGATAGAGTCCTGGGCCATACCCCAGGTCTACTGAATCTGGATTTCTGGAGATGGATGCCTGCCTGTGCAGGTGGTTTTTAAAGGAACAGATCCTGCCTTCCTAGCCAACTTCGTCTTCAGCTAAGAGCCCCCAGGAAATGACTGTTAGGGTCACATGGGCCAGTTTACCCTCTCTAGCCCCTGCCATGCCAAATCCCACTGTGACACTTTGGGTCATGGTTTTCCCCCACTTGGAAAAGTTTTTGCTTCAGCTGCCTCTATTTCCATTGCAGGTGGCCTTTGGAGCCCAGCTCATCCTCCAAGTCCCTTCTTTGCCTTGAGTAGCTCACCCTTGCTTCCTCCTTTTCTGAACTCTGCTAGCTCCTGTGGCAGATCCCTACAGGTTCACCTACAGAATGCATGTCAGTCGTTCAGTAAGTAGTTGGTGAGCAGTTGTGTTATGCCAAGCACTCATCTAGATGTGGGGACACTACAGTGGACAAAACAGACCAAGACCCTGGCCCCGTGGAGCGCACAGGCTAGTGGAGGAGACAGGCAGAAAATAATGAACAGATACATTTATAATGTAAGGTAAGGCCTGCTAATGACAGGTGCTAGGAGGCACCCAAAGGGGCGAGGAGCTGGATAACTAGGGGTGCCATCCTAGGTAGGGTATTTGGGAAGGCCTGAGTGAGTGACATGCTGGGGGGATCCATGTGGGTCCGAGCCACAGGTTGTTTCAGGCAGAGGGAACAGCAAGTACAAAGATCCTGGCCAAGGGCGTTTTTGTTGTATTCAAGAAAGAGCAAGGAGGTCACTTCCTAGCACCTAGAGGGCTGCTGGGTACTTGGTTGGCACTCAGTTAATACCCGAATGACGGTGGCTGGAGTGAAGATGAGAGGGAGAGATAATCAGGAAGAGGGTTATATATGTACCACTTTGAAAGTCACCATGAGGACTTCAGATTTTATTCTAAATATGATAGATGCTATTTGGTGCCTTGAGTAGAAGAGTACTATGATAAAAATGTACGTTTCTCCAGTGTGGAGAATAGAATACTCATATGACAGGTTAAGGCAGAAACAGGGAGACCAGTCTGGAGGTTCCTGCGGGTCTAGGGCTCGGAACGTGGACTAAGGTGACATGAATGCAGACAGTGAGAAGAAATTGGCCTCGGGACGCGTTCTGAGAGTAGAAGCTATGGGTTTTGGGGTGGGAAGTCAAGTCTGAATTCCAAAACTTTTTGCATCAGCAGCTGAGTAGAAAGATGATGCTAAATCCATGTCTTTGCTAATTTTCTGCTTGTCAGTTTCCTTTCCATGAGGGCAGGGATGATGCCATCTATAAGGGCAAACCTCTAGCAGGGGCCTGGGTCCCAGCTGGTTCTGCATTAAATAACGGAGTCCACAAGCAGCCGGCACTGCCGATTAACACACAGTCTAAATTCCATTCTGTGGCATCCGAGGAGGCATCTGAGGAGGTGGTTTGCATGTTCACATTGCAGGGGATTTTTGTGAGGGTGGCCCCCTGCATCACCTGGTTGTCATCAGGGAGTTAAGGTGCCGCCTCTGCTTCTGCAGGAGTTGGGATGGGCGAGGAGGTGGGAACAGAACCCAGAAGTTCAGCAGCCCAACCTTTCTCTTTCCAAGTTTATACATCTTTGTGGGAGGGGTCCTTCCTGTACCCTGCACACCCTGGAGCTTCTCTGCCTTTGCAAATGTTCATCTTGTTCTCTCTTGAGCATTTCTCTTACTTTCCTTCTTCACTCATCAAAACACCGCTCCCCCTTCCTCGAAGCCCATTCCAAATGCTATTTCTTCCATGTAGCTTTTCCTGAGATGCCAGCCAGAGGCGGTTTCTGCCTCCTCTGAACCCAATAGTGGTTTATGCCTTGTGTATGACGTCATCTTTTCCAAGGTTTTACCCCGTCCTTTGAGCCAGAATGCCCACAGTGAAGTGACAGGCCTTAATTATCTTTGAGTCCCTTCCCCCAAGGCCCCAGTACAGTCTCTTGAACCCAGTAGGCATTTGCTAAATAGTATTCAAATTGAAACTGACTTCCTTTATGACTGATATTTTCAGCAGCTGCAGGACACTTGTCTTTTAAAGGAGATTTAGGTTAAGAATCAAACAATCAAATGTCTACGATATGTCAGATGGAGAACATGAGTAAATGAAGTGGGACAAGTATAAAAAAATTTCTGATAGAGACGCCATCCTCAGAAAGATTTCACTTTCTTTATAACCCTTTAAAAGACGGTAAGAGGCAATGGCTGCAGGGTCTGTGTTGGGAGTCTGTAGGCCGTGGTGCAGACTGGGGTGAGCCATAGAGCATGTGTCTGGCCATTCATCTGAAGGTGACAACCAACGGGACAATCTTAGGTCCAGTCATTGTCACAGTATTCCTGGATAATCTGATTTGCCAAGAGAAGTTGCAACTTCAGGCTTTTTGCCCGGAAAATTCCGATTTCTAGATGTTGGCAAATGATTTTTTTTTTCTTCCTCCCCCAGCCAGCACCACTGGGAGGGCCTGGCTACCAGTTTAGGACCTCTGATTTACCTGTTAGGCTTTCTCCCCCGGAGGGAAATAAGTAAATTTATTTTAAAATCTTCAGGAGATCTAGCTGCTTTTCAGTAAAAGGAGGATGTTTGCATCTTGTTTTTATTCTCTAGCATTTGCTTTCCATTGTCCTGCTTCCATCCAAGTGGGAACCCCAGGGTTACTATTATTAATTTGTGCCTGAATCCCAGCTTCGTGTGGCCTAAGCGCTTCTGTAGCTTTCCTTGAACTCTGTGTAACGAGCTTTTTATTTTCCTCCAGGAGTGGTTTAAATGGAGGCTGCCGTCTTCTGCAAAGCATAATTGGTTTTAAATTGTAGGTTTAATAATAATGATGTTGAGCTTAATGTAATGCCTTTCAGCCCCTGCTGGCAGCACTTGGCAACCAGTCACTCATTGATCTGCATACTCTCCTCAGGAGGGGACAGCTGTTAGGGACCTGAGTCCCCCACACTCCATCCTGATAGGGGTGAAGGGGTCCAAATGCCTCCTGTAGCCATGGGCACTGAAGGAGAGAGAGGACGATGGACTTCCCTTTGTGCCCAGGCTTGGAGGGTCCAAGGTTGGACTGTCAAGGCTCTTGGTGTCTTTCCCTTCTTTTGTCACCTTTGGGTCACCCCACAGCTAATTAGGAATTCTGTTGGAAGACCAGCAGAGGAACTCAAATTCCACAATCTGGCTTCTGTGTCGAAGGTTTAATTGGAAGGAAGTATTAATTTAATTGGCTGCCATTAGGCTCCTGGCTTCTTTTTGTATTTTAAGTAACTTTTTCTTGTATTCTCTTACCATGGCCAATAGAACATGTTCTGAAATGATTAACCCTTGTAGTTTGATCTCTTGAAGTGAAAAGAGCTCGGGTTCAGAAGTCGAAGAGCCTAGATTCTGATTATGACTCTTTCTAGAATGATCTATATAAACTTAAATGGGAGATTCACCTCTCATGGCCTCGTTGCTGTGCTGGATAGATTAGTAGGTTAAATTACACAACCATAAAAGTCCCTTCTAGTGTTTGCAATGGATGACTTAAGTATTTCTGTGAAATGACCAAACTCCTCCTTAAACAAAATTTGGTGTGTTTCAAAAGTCAACAAAAATACCAATCTACATATGTTATACAACAGACTAACTGAGGCTTGGACAAGTGAGGGCTTGTTCAGCGAAAACTCAGTATTTATGTTATAAAAAGCGCAGAGAAGGATGTTGGCGTTGTGTGATGTGGGGCGTCCTGCTTGAAAATTACAGGCAGGACCGTCAATGACAGGGTAGCAGTAGCCACAGCCGACTGACGACCGCCCTTTGGAGATTTCCCAGGGTCCACCCTGTGGACAAACCACAGATGTTCAGATCTTGTGGTCTCGTTCACCATCGATGACAAGCAGCTCCTCATTTGTGTTGGGTTCTGAACTGCTGTGGCTTCGACCACCATTTCTGGATGGTTTTTTGTTTTTGTTGTAGATGGGAGCAAATTATAACGTAGGAAGAATGGCGGGGGGTGAAAACGGAAACATGAAGCCTGAAAAAGTTTCTCTGGGCTTGCAAATCTGCAATGGCCATTTTGACCAGTGTTTTGGAGGAAGTGGTGCTTGCAGAGTTTGAAGGTTACACATATAAGACACTCTATTTTGTATAAATGTCACCTATAGAAACCTAATCAGACAGCTGCTTTCTTACTTCCCTCTCTCCTCTGAGCACACTTTGCTCCTGGAGGCTCCAAGTTCATGTATAGATTTTAACTATCTATATCACATTCCGTTTTTTTTTAATCTTTAGGTGGTGTGCTATAATTTTTTACAGAGGAAAATGGATAACAGAAATTAACAGGTTTTGTTCTCTCAAAGTAAACATTCTTAAAAAGGGCTGTACCTAATGTGAATGATAAATTCATTGGGAAGGGAAATTGTGCCCCCCTTTTCCAAAAATAATTTGCCAGTCTCTCTGTGAAATGGAATAATAGCTTCTAAGTGGCTGTTATTCGCAGCTGATGAAGGTAGCCTGCCCTGGCTGTGCAGTGACAGAAGGGAGAGGGAGGGTGGGCAGAGGGAGCTGCAATAAAAGGGTGTGTATTTATTGTGCTGAGGAGTTAGCCGTAAACAACTGTCCATATTGACTCCAATTCTGAGAATTAGGGTCCAAATTTTGGGGTCTGGGTATTGGCTACAAAGACTAACATGTTAATGCCTGTAATTAGACCTCCAGATGAGCCCAGGGCTCTAAGAAAAGGTTGGCTCTGATGGAGAAAGACAAGGGCAGCACTCAGAGAAGATGGATTGGGGGAGGCAGTGCAGGGACAGGTGGCCGGGTGCCTCCAGGACCTGGCGTGTGTCTGCATGTGCCTGGGCAGTGCCCAAGGTCATGTGCTTCCCCTTGACACAGCCTTGAGAATAAGGCCTTGAGTGAAGGTGGGGTTGAGAAAATTTCTGAGTTTTCTAAAGGCCATTGTACACTCTGAGAAAGAGCCAAAGGACCATTTCCGATTCTCTCATCACCACATACCCAGCACCGACCACCCAATATTATTGTTATTTACTATTTGGTGGATTATTAAATAAATGGAAGGGAGAGAGGCGCTTGGGAAGACCTCACACCAGTCCTGACCAGCCATTCTCTCAGCACACAAGGGGTCGTGTGGCCACTGCAGGGCTGATGGCCCGGCCAGCAGCAGGGCTACTCTACTACTTGGTGGAGTAACAGACCTCTTCACATACTTGAAGCAGAAAAATAATTTATTGGAAGGATATTGTGCCCTTCATGGAGCCAATGGGGAACTGAAGATAGGAAGGGAAGAATCAAGGTGGACTGTAGGACGACAGCCAGGGTCACTTACAGGGATGGTCTGGGGCACACTGGGCCAGCTCAGCACGAGGGCACTACCCAGTACGTCATCCTGCTCCTCTGGCCTCTCCTCTCAGTGCTGCCCCCCATGTGGAGGGCTCCTCCTAAACGGCTCCTCATTTACACGTCATCCCTCAAGACCCAAAGTCCAGGGTGAGAGGTCTGATGCCTCAGCCACTCTTGAACTTGGGTCCTGACAGTCCCTTTTAATGGGCAGTAAGCCTGGTGGGAGGCGGGACCCAGTCTTACTAGTGGAGAAGCCCCTCTCCAAAGATGGAGCGGGTTGGCCTTGCTGGGTGGCCAAGCCAAACACACAGTGTCCCCTGGGGGCAGGAGTTGAAAGAACCCTCAATGCAGTGAATAATCCCATTAATTAAGCAAATACAAAGAGAGAAAAACACCCCTGGTATAGATTTGAGAATTTTATTTTTGTGTCAAATCAGAGTGGACAAGGGCCAGCAGATTACAGGGTGTTCAGAATATGTGAATGGCAGTTCCCAGGGGCTCTGACAGCTAATTGGCTGATGTGACTCTCTGCACATTCTCAGGGAAAAGTCTCAAAGTGAAAGGGATTGGCCAAGGTAGTGTTGTCACGGGCTCAGCCCAAGCCAGAACACTGACATGTGTTTCTGTGTCCAAGCAGGTGATTCCCCACCTGCAACATTAGCTCTAACTCTGTCCCTTTCCTTCCTGCTGAGCCGCCAGCCGTGCTGGGCTGGTTTTCTGTGGGTTCCCCATTGGGAGGAGGGGTCAGGGGGCCTGTCAGCCCAGCCTAATGCCCCACAAAGTGCTCCGGCTTCTGAGGATGAATTAACTCTTGTTTGTATTGCACCGTTAATTCCAGCTCCTGTCTGTCTCCCTAATTCATTCACATGTCTGGTCCCTTCTGCCCACAGCAGGACTGCCCAGGCCAGGGGCTCATCTGTTCTGTGCGTCTTGTCTGCCAGTCTGCTGGCAACTCTCTCCAGAAGCCCTCTGGGTTCTCAGACGTCTCCCTCAGGAGGTAACTCCTCCTGCCTTCAACCACACTGGATTCTAAACTTTCCCAGGACCCAGGCCTTAACGCATTTGCAGTTTATAGCTTCGCTGAGCCTGCCACTTAGTAGGGCTCAACAAATTTTGTTCAGTCAATGAATGATTCGAGTACCCTGGAAGGCTATCTGCCTTAAACCACACCTGGCCACTGCTGGGAAGAGTGACACCTGAAAGTCTATCCAGTAGAGGTGGAGTTGGGGTCAGGCAGCCCTTCAGCGCAGGTTGCTGCAGAGCTCGGCAGATCTACGGAGCCTAGAAACAGACCACAGAGGAGAGGGCCCAGGCTCTGGCCTGGAGTGCAGCATGCCTGGGCGTGGTGTTAGTGTGGTTACACGCGCGCTGGGCTGGAGAGGTCTAACAGGGGAGATGAGACATGACGGGAGGGTGATGGGGTGGGCGATGGGAAGATGTAAACTTCTTCACACATGGGCCCAGGACAGGTCTATCTGACATAATCCCATAATTGTATATCATCTTTAAGTTGACTTTCCCAAAATGTGCTCCTTGGAAGAGTCTGCCTTCCTCCTTCCCGTCCTCAAGTTAACCTACCTCTTCCATCTTCTCTCTCCAGAGGCAGAAGGGCAGAGAGGGCACCCCCAGGTGGGTAAATGTATCCATTTCTGAATCTACCCATGTCTTCCCAAAGTATGCAAAGTGTGTGGTCTCTGCCTTAGGAGCAAAGTGGTCGAGTAATAAAGTGTCAGAGAAAGAATTTTGCTCTTCCCCAGCAGCCTCCCACCTCTTCCTCCCGCGTGTTCCCTGGTTACAGTATGTTCCTGGTCCTGCGTGACGGTGTACCCCACTCCTTCCTCCTCCTCCACCCCAGTTTTCAGCAGCTTCTCACCCTCTCTGTGCCATTCGCTCTGCCCCAGTTCTAACCCCATTAGTAAGAATCTTACAACCCAAGATCGGTGAGCCCCCACGCCAGCACTTATAATTACTCATCATCCCTCACCTCCCTGTGTGCCCACCCACTCCCCCACCTTCGTACTCTCTCATTCCATTGTTGTTATTTCTGGGTGCCTGGGAGGGAACAGCACGAACTAGCTGCTGCTGAATCAACGTGTATTGGGGACCACCCTACTCATGTATTTTAAAAAGGATGAGTTTGAACAGCTGTTAGTGCACACACCCAGGCTCTTTAAGGAAGCTTCAGAGGGGAGTGAAACTTCCTACTACAAAATAAAAGATCAGTTCTTTATTCCTTCATCTAAAAACTTTGGTTTAGCCTGATTTGCTGGCCCTCTCGTCTGAAGCCCAACATGTGGTCCACGGAAACTTGTTAGATGCTTCTGAAAGGGGAGGAAGGGAAAGAGAGTATAGTTTGTGAAAATACCATGAAACAAACCTAAAATCTGTTTACTGAGGGACTTCTCAGAAGCATTAATATGTTATATTTGCTGAGGACAGGGAGCATGTCTCTGTTGTTTATTCCATGCCTAAAAATAAAAGATGACCAAAAGTGAGTAAATGCAGCATGAATTTCCAAGAGGGGATATGGTTATGGCATCTTCTAAACTTAGGAATCTACATTTGCAGAGCATCTCCCAGCAGAGGTTTGAGGACATCCTGTTGTAGGCAAGTGAAAGGAGGGATGGGGAGAGTGTTTCTTGGCCATTATTTCATCTTAAGGAAGCAGACCGGAAGTGGAGGAATGTCTTAATGTCTTAATGGATACAGTAGCCATTGGGTTGGTGGCTCTTATGTTGAACTCAGGCACAATTTCATTAAAACATACATTTTCCGAGCATCTAGAGTGATGAACTCACTGTAATTCTTAAGAAATATGCAGATAACATGCTATGTGCTTGAACAATAGTGAACCAAACACAGTTCGTGGTGTGAAATAACTTCAGGAGTTTCCATGATTGATCAAGCCTGGAGGAACAATCAGAGAACAATACAAGGCAGTATATGATTGTGAGTCAAGGAGTACGATGCCCACAGTTAAGTGCTATGAACAGTTAAAAGAAGAGAGAATTGGGCATGCCTAGGGGTTTCATGAAGACATTTGGGAGAAAGTGGGACCAGAAATGGATGTTTAAGAATGGGATGGATATGGATTGTAGAGCAATAGAAAGCCCAGAGGAAAAAAGGGGAGACATGTCTAAAAGTCCAGAGGTTGGGATAATCTTAGACATGTTAGGTAGGAAGATATGGCAGAGCCTCCTGCTAGAGATGTTCTAAAGGTAGTTGGAAATATTATGTTGAAGTTTACATGAGACATCGCAGAGAAGGAAAACAAGAGAGCTAAGGGCTCAAAACTGCCCCCAGTACCTTCTTTCATTCAATTACAAACTAGGGTTGGGTTGGAGTAGTAGAGGAATGTTGGGGTCTGTAGCTCTGGGAAAGCTGGAGGATTGAGTTTGTGGACGACTTGAAATTTACAGTGGGAGAGTATGAAGCAGACATTAAAGGATCAAGTATACGAGCCAAAAAGACCTTATGGAAACTTCCAAAATCAGCATCTCTGGGATTCTGGACATCTGGATTGTAAATAGGCATCTGATGGGATTCTATGTACATGATGCCTTGAAGACCATCTCTCTCTGCTGACCAAATGTTAGGCCAATCAGTTGACTGTTATAGGAGAAATCCCGCTTAAATATTAATAGCCCACCAATTCATGCCTTCTTGCTTAATATGCAATTTCTTACTTTTTGGAGGTGGTTGAAATTAACTCATTCATGATTTTTCATGGTACCAACAGTTCTGAGCAGTTGTGTTGAGGCATCCTGGCCAGTTAATACTCAGACAGAGCTTCTGGATATCTGTCATACAAGTTAATGAGTTTTAATTTTTAAAGCCATGAGCAAAATAACAGAATAAACTCTACTTATATATATTTAAAGACCAGATTGACTCAGCAGCAGTCTGACCACATTCTCTTGATTGTACATTAGGTTAAGATATGAGCTGAAGGTCCTCACGTGAGTGTGCTGGGGCCAAGGCCAGACTAGGGACCTGACACTTGGAAATCACTGGCACGATATCCAGATAAGGTGCAGAGAGCCCAAGAAGCACAGGCCATGGGCCAGAGTCAGAAGTCAATGCCAGTAGGCACAGGCAGCAAGACAGGGTGCTGGGGGTCTGGAAGGCACACAACTGAGCGAGACTGATTCTTACTGTAAGAGTTTCACAACTCTTTATGCTTCTTTGAGGGCCAGGTGCTGCCCGCAGTGAGTCAACCTTCAGCAGTCTTCTAGGCCCAGCTCTCTGTTGGTCTGACGACCACCATGATGGTGAATGACGGAGAGGACATGCCTCAGCCGAATGACTCATGTTCACTTGCCCAAGCTAAATTCATGACCTCATCACTTAGATGGGATCTGCCATCCTGCACAGTCACTCCCTCTGATGCCAGAGGAGGCCTTTTCCTCCCTTTCGTGTGACTATTCAACACTTGAACTCGTGCACAGTTGTGTATCAACTTCAATGGAAGCCACGTGTCATGGTGGTTATTGAGTACAGCTGGCTGAGTGCAAACATTCGCCACAAATCAAAGCTCATTAGATGGAAGCCGTAAATAATACCAGGATCTGGGAGGGAGGAGATTGTAAGTCAAGTGCTGAATTGGAGAGATAATCCAGTCTGTGCTCTCTAGTGTCCTTCCCACGTGGAGTGTTCGCTTTCAGCTGTTTAAGCTTGGCCTGACATTTATAGGCATTTTTCAGCCCCCTTCTACTGTCTCCCACCCTTCTACCACACACTTCCCCTCAGCAATGAGCAAACTGGGAATAATTGGACTTAAAATCAAGGTGGAGCTCAGTAGAGCGAGTAATTAAGAATGTGATTTTTTAAAGCACTTAAGGGGTTATGAGAAATCAGAAATGTCTTTTTCGTTTGAATAAAGTTAGTGGTTTGTGAGGGCAGTGACTGAGAAGTCACTATCTGTGTTCTCAGAAGCTGAGGGGCTCCAAGAATAGCCCTCAGTAACTGTTAGTGTCAGGATGAACCTTGCCAGCGTCAGCATGACCCTGGCTCCTCCCCACCGAGCACCTCCATGCCAGCGGCTGCAGCCCCTCCTGGCTCTCTGCTACCAGCTGTCAGGATGACCTGCTTCCTAAGGAACGTGGGCCCCAGGCTTCCTGGCCAGCCCCCAGCCTGCTGCACTTCAGCCCCACAGCTCTGCCCTTAAGGGCAATGCGGTCTCTTGCTTAGAGCAGACCAAAAGGAAATAAAGAAACTCACCAACCACCAACAACTACCACCTACCATAAAGAGAACGATGTGCATGAGCCATATTGAAGGAAAAGAACTAAGAGGGATAGGACCACTTTGGCACGTTCTTCATATGAATTTTAATGACCCTGTATGCTCTCAAATATCATTTAAAACTAGGAACGTGGAAACTTTGAGGAGAACTGAGAAGGAGTGACATCAGCAAGAGAGTAGAATAGAAAGGCTCGGACCCTCCTGTCCCCAAGGAAGATGTCGACTCAACTACTGTACATGGACCCAGTCCCTGTGTGAAAAATCCAATTAGGAGGTTCCTGCAACCCAAGTGAGCACGAAAGCAGTCGCATCAAAACTGTCATCTGACTACAAGTTGGAAATGGCCAACTACATGCAATGACTTCAAAGAATTTGAAAATAAAGGGAAGTCAGTCCACTGATAATAAAATACAGATGAATGTGTAACGGTTCACTGTGGACACCTCATGTGAATGGGGACAGTCTGGCCATGGAAAACTAAAGAGAGAAGCATTGAGGAAACAAGCTATAGAAGTCCAAGGCCAGCGCTTGCTGTCCACTCCCTCAGCACTTGTGCTGTTGGTGACCAGAGTGTCCGAGCCCTGGAGAGGAAGCTACTCCTTCCCCTCAATGGAAGGTGATCGTCCTTGCCCCCAAAATGCAGTGGCCACACCTCCCTCCAGTTGGGAGCTTCAGCCTTTAACCTTACACCCAAAAGCTAAAATTGGAAAAGGACTTTTTATTGCTTTCAGTGACACATTTTGAAAATGGTAATTTAAGTTATAACAAAGATAAAAAGCAATTTCCTGACCACCACTGCTCTCTCTCTTTTCCCTCTTCCTCTCCCGCCCTTTTCTCTGAAAAATGCAGCTCGAGAAAATATGACCCTGTGGAATAGTGGATGTGAGAAAGCTGTGGAGCCTGAGCTGAAAAGCAATTAGCTGTCCCCGAGCCGTCTCCGAGCAGGCAGAGGCACGTCCCCGAGGCAGGAAGACATCACCATGATTTAGTTCTGTGTTGGGTGGCTTGCTGACAGCATGCTGTGTGTCCTGGGGCCCCATAAGAAATGGCTGGCCAAGACTGAGGTCACCACTTTGCCCAGCTGGACCATATCTTTACAGTGACCGGAGGGTCAGTGAATGAGAAAGAGAAGGCCTACGCAGGCTATAACTTTGAATATGCATCCCACCATGAGCCGTTGCTCAGGGTTCAAAATGGTAAATTAAGGTTATGCCTGCTTGTTTTTTTTGCTGGCACTTCTTTATGTTTCAAAACAACCAAACTTCCTTTATAGTACTCTATCCCATAATGTGAAACTCAGAGGTCTACATCCGAAAGATGCTAATCAATAAATACAAAAAAAGAGTTCCATGGTCAGATGCGTTTTTAAAGCCCTGGTTTAAGCCTTAAACAGGTTACAACAGTACAGGACTTGTCAGAGACTTCCACGGGAATGGTGATTTGAGAAGAGTATGTCACAGACAGAAATTCTCAGGTGTATGTGATCGTGGAAGCCCTTTTTAGTAGGGTGGCTCTTAGAAGTGTCGTTCGGTAGAACAGTGTTGGCTGCTCTATGGCTGTTCCTCGGGTCAGAGGTCTTCACCGTCTCCGTCAATCTTTCACACTAGATGACTCAATACCTTGTATTCATTTCTCTTCTATATGTTGGTATTCTAAAGAAAGTGACCCATTTCGACCATGTTTTATAGAAGATCCATCTGCCAGCTTGAAGTAAGAGGAGGATTATTTAAAGGTTTCAGATGGCCTTATATCATGTGCTGTTTTAATGATGAGAAAACGGAGGCCCAGAGAGATGAGACAGTCGCCCACGATGCCACCACTGGCCGTCCGAGTGGAGCTGTGACCACTAGCTCAGTGCCCTTTCACAGGCCCCTCGCTTTTCCATGCATGATTTCCTTTGAGCCTAAGGACACGGCTCCGGGCTTGTCCCCCAGTTTGTTCTTGATCCATACTTCTTGAGAGGATTTACACAGGTTCCTTGTGCCAGCTGTTGTTTAGCCATTTTCACATTCTCCGATTTTGAGCAGAGCAATTCCTTGCCAAATATTTTTTGGTAGCATATTTGAAGGCAAAGTGATAAATTGGGAACAACCAAATCCACTCCTTTGGAACACCTTCCTGACTAGCCCACGTTTTCACCTTTGAGGTTGGCTCTTCCTTCCAGTTGTCATCACATCTGGAGGCTTGCCCCTGCCAATGGCAAGAGGATAGGTGGTGCCAACAGCATGGAACCAGGACCTGGAGTGAGGTCTCTGTCCGCCATGTAGGCAAGGTTTCACCTCAAAGGGGACCAGCAACAGCACGCAGTGGTTCAGGCGAACAGTTGGCACCAGGGGCTCTAAAGGCTGGTGGAACTTTGTGAAGGGCAGGCTGGTGGGCGGGCTGGTGGGCAGCTTGCCACACATCTCAGCCATCCGTACAAGAGACAGAGCTGTATTCCAGATGCTGAAACGCATTTGAAAACTAGCAAGAGATAGATGAGGCTTCGCTGGTTAGAACTGGGAGCGTGATCAGGACTTAAGCAGCGAGGAGGATAAATCGATGCCGTGTCTAAGGGTATGTATGCCACTGAGCAGCTCTCCAATCTTTCCTGCCAAATGTCACAATTGCACTGAAAATTACGGGTGGTTTTGAGCAGGGACAAGGGTGGAGGGCGAGAGGGATCCCATGGGCTCGCTTGTAGGGAGAAGGGAGAGGCAGAAGCTGAGAACCAGCAGCACCCTTTGTTCTCCCTCCCCATTGTGACACTGCCGTCCTTGTACTTACCTTCACTCGCACAAATTCTCTAAAGGTGAAACAAAGTCTGTTTTGTTCACCTGTGTGTTGCCTGAACACAGTGCTGCCCCAGAGCTGCTTGGTAACTACTTTCTGAATGAATGAATGAATGAATGAATGAATGAATGAATGAATGAATTGGAACTATTTAACAGTAGTGGAGATTGAATTAGGTCTGCCCTAGAGGCAAGAGGCTCAAGAGCTGCGTCCAGCCCTAATGTTGCTGGGGCGGTGCAGCTGGTGAGCCCCGCTCTGACACAATGATTTTCCAGACCCCACAGGCCTGTGTGGCTTGTGTTTGAGTCAGTGCTGACCAGACAGCCTGGCTGTGGGATGAAGCTGAACTAATCTGGATAGAAGCAAACACAGTTAGATCCAAGGCTGCAAGTCTGTTTCTATTTTGGACAATTTATCCAGTAAACATTTAGCAGGCTGTTTCACCTCACTGAGAATAAAAGGGAAGTTTTGGATAAGAATCCAAGAGCCAGAGTTTGGGCCAGCAGTGACATTTCTAAAGTCCCCAACAAATGTTTTCCAACTACCAACTACAATCTGGAGTTTTGCTGTTAGAAAGGGGCAGCAGATCAGACATGAAAAAGTGCAGAGCCTCCAAGGTAAAAATGGGGGGGGGGAGGGGAATCAATATCTACTTAATTTTAAATAGGGCCATGTTTCCACCCAAGCTGGGTGTTTGGTTTTTATTTTTAAATCGTTCCTCCTGATACTTTAAAACTCTGTTGTGTTCTGATTCACTGAAGAGTTGGAAGGAGTCAATTAATTTTTAATGCAAAATGCAGAGTTTGGATGTGCGTGAGTGGGTTTGGAGTGTGGCAGGATTCCAGGCCGAGCTGAGTCTACAGTCATAGGACTCAGGCTGTGGGGAGGAACCTCAGGGGCACTTAGCTCATCTATAACATCTTGATTCTCGTTGATGAAAACTTTCAGACAAAATGCTAATACCTTTCAAGGGCCCAGACCTGGATTTTGGGTTTCTCCCTGTGCTCAGTGAAAGTCTCTTATCAGTCCCCCAGTGAAGTCTTTGTACCTCATGGGTCCTGGTCGGTCATTTCACCAAGACTTATGTGCTCTGGCAGGCGGATGCAGACTCTTCTTTCCTGAAAGATGAAAAGCATGTCATTGAAAATATTAGTCGGGCTCGAGGAAAAGCTTTGTGAGTTCTGCATAATCACAAAGAAAGAGAAAGTAGGTCACATTTGGAGCCTGTTCTGCTTGTGAAAGAAAAATAAAAGAGGATGAAGAAGGAAGTGTCAGATAATTTTGTTTCATCGCCGCTTCTTAAGCCACACTGATTTGTGTCAGAGCCTTGGGGTCTGACAGCGTCCCTGTACTTACTCTTGTGTCCGCCACAGGTTTGATGAAACCCTCCCCAGGTGGGCTCATTGAGGAGCTTGGGCCAACAGGGAGCCGGTGGAGTCCATGGATGGGTCCCTCACGTGTGCTTCAGAGAGTTTGATTTGCTGCTGAGTAGCAGGCATTTGGACTGGAAGAGAGTATTTGGGGTGGGGGGCTTCTCTGGGGTTGGGGAACCCATCCTGAGTAGTTGCCGTCTCCGGTAACACTACGGCACTCCCAGTGCCCAGTTCACTGGCTTCTGTTGGGTTAGGATTTGTAAACAGGACTAGAACACTCAGCAGGCCCAGAGGAAGTACAGAGGAAGAAATCCCCTGGTCTGTGGGGCTGTGGGAGTTTTTGGACCAGAGCAGATTCCCTGAGACAGGTGCTAGTAGCAATGGCCGCCCCAGAACCGCCTGATAGAAACTGAACCTAGTGGCTTGGAGAGCTCTGCACACTTGCACGCAAAGGAATGCTTTATGTACAATGTACCAATCCAGGGCAGTGTCTCTGCTACAGCTCCAGCTTTCTTAGATTCTCAGTGTTAGGAAAAAAAAAAAAAAGTCAAGCATGCCACGGATGGCCTCAGCTCTGGGTCTTATCTTCTGTCTTTTCACCGTCTTTCACCTATACTTTTTATTTTTGAAGCACCACCTCATTTTTTGCAGGAGTTGTAAAATCTGCATTGTTAAAAATTTATTTATTTATTTTTGGTACAGAAGAGTGTGGTTGTTAGAGAAGCTTGCTGTTAAAGGAAAGACTGCAGTGATGCAATTTGTAAAGGGAAGAATTCTTTGGTTGTGCAAATAAGCACAATTGAATAGAACTGCTTGGGGATGAGCTTTGAGTCTAATGTATTTGCTGTTCATAAATTGGGAACTTTGGTGACAATAGGTCGAGTTCTGTCACTCTGACAAAAGAGGAAATAGTGATGTCAGGATTGTCTATTCATGTAACATTTAGAGCTCATGGTGGGGACCTCAGTCTATGTGCGGAGGCTGCAGTATATTTTGGTGCTTATCTTGTGTGTTACTATTTTGTCTCCCAAAGTTCCTTATCAGCATCATCAGTAACATTGAGTCAGGGCAGACTGTGCATGGGGCATTAAGTTTATTACAGTCTATTACATCCCAGGTTGATGTGGGTGTTTTGGCAGTTTCCAGGACCACCAGAGTCGATGCAGACTTGCATTGTATGGAGAGGCAGAGGATGCGGAGGTAAGACAGAGTCTGGCAGGTCTGCTGTTGGATTGGCCAGTGTCCATGGACAGGAAATCTGAGTCAACAAGGAGGCGAATACAGGTAGTGGAGCCAGGCCCCAAACTGAAAACTATTAGATCATTTCCTCACCAGCAAAAACGAGGGCTGTGGTAGACCAAAAAGATAGGATATTTCATGAAGCCAAGGTCAGCTGCCTGCCAAGTCCAAGGACAGTTGAAGCAAGAGTGGAGGTGGGTGTAAGTGGAAAGACCTGGCTCTTCCATTCAGTTCTGCCTGAACTTTGCCTCTCTGGACCTCACTTTCTTCTACCTCTTCGACAACATGGTTAGATTGGATGAGTAACTTTCAAACTTACTGTTTTTTAGGTACTGAAACCCTTTCTTGAAACAAGATTTTGATACAAAAGTCCAATATGCAAATCAAATAAAGGTGGGCATGTTCCAGTCAGCTATGTGGGGTTGGAGCAGGGTTGGGCACCTGAACCCAACTACTGGGCTCTGTCTTATGTGTCACTGTGGTTCCTTAACCTCCTGGGGAACAGCATTAAAAGATACTGGAGTGGATAACATTTTTAAATTCCTGCTAGCTCAGAAGGTTGGTCACTAAGACAATGGAATCAGTGCTGCCTTTTTTCTAGAGCTGCTCATGGTTTCCCAGACACTTCTTTCTTCCTGGAGGGCAGCCCCTCCTAGTTTTAGAAAGGTCCCATCTGCACAGGATCAGGCCTCTGTCAATCACAGGCCAACCAGAAGCTTCTGCAGGCCAGCTGAGTGGAGCCAGGAGGCCCTTGACCAGAGCTGGACTACACTGTAGACACACAAGTTGTGTACTGTCTGCTTGAGGAGATTCCATGGAGTGTTAGACGGCCCTTCCGGTCCCAGCCCTCTCATCTTCCTAGGAGGCAGGGGAATTTGGAGGCAACAGGTAGGTCTTGAGATTCACAGACTGTGAGATTTGGACGTGAAAGTGGTTGTGAAGCAACACCAGCAATAATGCCAGCATTCACCCCACATTCAAAGTCTCCTGAACAGGGAGTATGTGGTAAGTGGGGAAAAACATGGTGGAATCTTAACTTTCTGCAGAGACCAGAAACTAGTTCTAAAACCAAGTCAAAATGGGGTTAGTAGCCCCCTTTCCTTTACCCAAGAAGGCTGTCTTAGCCTTATTTAATCATGAGAAAATGGAAGTTCGAGTTCTATTCAAACTACACTATTAGAAATTCAGGGTCTCATGCATTCAATACAGTCGAGATAAAAACCCTGATGTTCAATATTAATACCTGGATTGTTGTCTCAGGTCTGCTTCTGGCTGTGTGACTTTGGACAAATCGCTTGGGCTTTCTGTGCCTGGGTTATGTTTATTAAATTGAGAGAACACCCAACTATGGCAAGGACACAACGAGATTTCACAAAGACGTGAAAATGTTGAGAGTGGTCACCCTGCTCAACAAACAGTAGGTATGGCCAGTATGCAGCTGGTGACCGCTGATATGAATACCCATAGGGATGGCATTGTCTCATCTACAGAACCTGGGGTTACCTGGACTGAGATTCCGGCTGTCCCCAGCTGGTCATTGCTCCTTTGTTAAATCACAGCTTTGCCTGCAGGGTAGAGGTCCAGAAGCCAACTTGCCCGGGCTGCTGAGCCTGGTGTGGGCTAAGTATGGGCTCTATCCACCTGGAGCCTGGCTGGTGTCTGCTTTTCTGTTCCCATTACCTGGAGTTCTGCCTGCCTGGGGGTAAATGAGTAGTTTGGGATTTACCGTGTTTCCCCAAAAATAAGACCTAGCTGGACAATCAGCTCTAATGCATCTTTTGGAGCAAAAATTAACATAAGACTGGGTCTTATTTTACTATAATATAAAACCAGGCATAATATAATATAATATAATATAATATAATATAATATAATATAATATAATACTAGGGCTTATATTAATTTTTGCTCCAAAAGATGTATTAGAGCTGATTGTCCAGCTTGGTCTTATTTTTGGGGAAACATGATAGCACCTCCCTATGCAGAGAATAAAAACCTGGGAGGCCAAGGCAGGAAGAGGTTAAAGAAGAAGAAGGAGATGACAGGGTGAATCAGACAGCTCAGAAGGAAAAGAAACTGTTCCTTTTGCCAGAAGGTGGATTATTGTACAAAGAATTCATGTTCACTGTAGTAAAAATGTAGGTAAAGTAAAAGATTAAAAACTACTTGTTAGTGTCACCACCTAGACTTAAAACGTTAATGTTTCAGCTGCTTTACTTCCTGACTTTTCACACACACACACACACACACACACACACACACACACACACACACACTAATCTGTATATAAATAGACCTTTAAATGAAAAGAAGATCATACTTAGTGCTGGTAAATGTTTAATAAATGCCTGGGGGAGAAGCCATCCTGGTTTGTACCATTTGCCAATTTCCATGGTGTAAATGTTTCCACCATAGCTGATTTCAAACTACCAATGTGATGTCAAAAACTCGCAGAATACCTGAAAATTCACCAGTCAGCTTTTGGGAACCAGCAAGAGCCGGCTCCAGCACACTACTGACCAAGTTCTGTTCTCAACTTGGCCTTTCTCCCTCCCAACATAGTCTTTACGCCTAAACTTTTGAAAGTTGTCTTTGTCAAATTACTTTTTGAATCAAAATTGTTTTCCTTTTGGAATTTAGAGCTGGATCATAGCCTATTCCACTGATGGTAAATGTGGCCCTCTCGTTAGAATTTGCCCATGTCGCATGTTCTATAGATCCTCATGTGAGTAGGGAGTAGATGCACTTTATTAGGTGGCATGAATAGAAATGTCTTTGGAGAAAAAAAAAGACAGATTAATGTGATCAAGCAAAAGAAAATGTGGTGGCCTGGAACTGATTCTGTAGTCCATTATCCCAGGACAGATTTGGCTGAATAGAGGCAATTTTCTCCTTTGCAGCTCCTCCTTGGCCCAGCCAGCTCAGTTCTATAGTTGTCACTCATTTCCCTTGGCTTTTCTGATGGAAATTGGCCCCCCTCCTGTCTGTCTGATGAGAATTGGGCTGCAACTGTTTGGCCCACGAATAACCTCCTAATTACATCCATGTTTTCCTTGTTGAATAGGAGCTTTGGGAAACCGCAGGGAGAAGAGGGAGTGGAGAACTGCACTCACAAAGCAGCAGTGTGTGTGGAGTCATGTCCTGCTTGGCTCTGGGGTAATGCGCTGGCCTTCCTGAGCTGGTGGGCTACCACACCTGTGGCAAGAGTCGACTAGGTGGAAAAAGAGTGGGAGCCAAGGTCTTCCCACACTGGAGTTTGAACTGCCTTAAAAGAGGCTGAGCTTTGTGAGCTTCTGATGGCAAACCTGGCTCTCCCAGGCCCAGTGAGTATAGACAGGGAGTTTCTGGCCAAGACTCTTAAGAGCTATGGGGAACAGGGTGCTGTGCGTGGGCATAGGGGAGGTGGGAGTCCATTGTCACAGCAAGAAGGAAAGGCTTGGCCTTTCCCCCTACTTGTGTAACTAGTGCGAACAGAGGAAGCCAAGAAGTCTGGTTTGGATCTCTGACAAGAGGGTCAAATCCAGATGCCTGAAGTGTGAGAGGCAAAGGACAGAGCCAGTGTGAATCAAGGGTCTCTCTGTGGGGCAAGCCCCCAGGTCTCTCCAGCCCCCTCGGTCATCTTTGACACCTGCTCTTCTCTAGCCCCTCTCCCACCAACCTACTTCCAAGTCATCACATAGACTGGTCAATTCTGCCTTGGAAATGGCCCAGGAAACTACCCCTGTCCCTTCTCTGCACTGCCCTGGTCCAGGCAGTCATTATATCACATTTGAGGACAGTCTTCCAGCCAGCCTCCCTGCTGTCTAGTCTCATTCAATCTGTATCCCTACGTACACATGATTTGTTTTTAAATCAGCAAAGTAATATATTTTAATAAACATTTAGAAAATCCAGAAATTTAAAAGTAAAAAAACCACTCATAGCCTCAGTTATTTTCGTGAATATCCTTCAAAGAGATTATTTTCATTCTTAAACACAATTGAGATGCAATTAAAACTAATTTGTGACCTACTTCCTCACTGTGGTGACCGTTTTTCCCATATGGATTCTTTCCTAAAATGAAATCCCAAATCTGGTTATATCACTGCCTTGCTTAAATAATTGAGTAAATAAAACTACCACCAACCACCAACCACCAACCAAAACCCATTGCCTACGTGAGAAAGGTCAAACTCCTCGGAACAGGAGGGCAGGTCAAACGAAATCTGCTTTTGGTCAGACATCTACACAGTCCATGAAGAGATGTCTGACCATTGCGCTGCACACCTGAAGCTGAATAATATGGAATGTCAACTACAATGTTATAGATAGTTAGATAGACAGATAGTCACAGGATGTGGAGTACAGCATCTGCAATAGAGTCAATGGAATTGTAACAGCTCTATACGACGATGTCAGGGGTAGTAGATTGGGGGAGGAGGGGTTTCACTTTGTGAAGGGTGTAAAAGTCTATTACATTGTTCTGTACATCTGAAACTAATAATAAAAACAAATTTTTTTAAACTGTAATCTGTTTTTAACACTGATCTCCTCCCAGCCCCCCAACACCATCCTCTTACACCCTCTGTGGCACCCTTTTCCTCTTTACATGAACACACTACATTCGTGTTTACTCTGAGAATTCCATATGAATTGGCTTGTGTAAATGACTCCCATCTCCTGCAATTCCCACTTTGTGAATTCTTTCATTCTTTAAGGTTTATCTTAAGTTATTTATGCGTCTGTTTTCCCAAGGAAAATTGGAAATCTCTTGAGGGCAGAAACAGAACTTACTCAGTTTGTATTTTTAGCAACTTGTGGTTATGCCTGGCCCAAGGTAGGAGGCACTTAGTAAATATTTATGGAATGAATTGGCCTCGATTTGGTATGTCTGTTTTCATCTTCTTGCCAGATTCATACGTTTGTTTTCATTGGTGTCCATGATTAATCCATATTACATTTTCTTTTCCTTCTTTATATGTTTTGGTCTGACTGTACTGAAATAAGAGCCCCTGGCTTATAGCCATCCACTACTTGTGTCTTCACTGGTAGATTGAAGATGTTGTTAGTTTCTAGTGGCTTTACTGTACTACTTAGAATCCTTGAGAAGCAAACTCACTTCTTCAGAGTCAACAGCCCGGAGTCAGGCCTCCAGCCCTCTTCTGAAGAGTTGATTTATAGGTTTATGGAAATGTTTGAAACGGAAGGCATAAGTAGGAAGTTTCCAGAGTGGGACCCAGCTCCACCCTCAAAACAGGGGGCTAGCTCATTACTCGCTGGAGGGGAAGGGAAAGTCAAATGCATGGGGGTAGAGTGGGGTGTAGTTGCCCCGCATTCTGCCCATGGACTATGGGATTCTGAGGGCCCCTGGCCTCTGCCTGTGCCCGTGCTCCAAAGGAAAAGTGCAGAAGGCAGTGAATACACCGTGTGCTGCTTCTTGTGGTTCTGAGGAGGCTTAAATATGAAGGTTTTTCCAGAGGGAGAAGTAAATTTATTTTCATTTTGGATACTTCATCAACATATATACAACTAGGTTTATTTTTACTCAAACTCACAGAAAAGGCAAAGCTGGTCAATTCTGCTCCTACTATGGGTATTATGCATAAAGAATAAGGGTAAGCACGTTTCTGCCCTCTGAGTGAGAAATAGAGGCAGGCATATCCACCTTTATTGCTGCTAATCTCAGTTTAAATTTGCATGTCTGTCTTCACATTCCCTTTTAATAGAAGCTCCAAGCAGAAAACCACGTCTATAACAGGTTGTTTTCTAGATGCAAGTGATAAAAATCCAACCCAAACTAGCTTCTACAGAAATGGTGTTCAATGGTTCCACAATATCCATAATGGCATCGAGGTCCCAACTTCATTTCCTCTCCCATTCTGCCATCCTCCACATTACGCTTCATCTCAGGCTGGTATCAAGATGGCAGCAGCAATTCTGGACATCTGGTTGTGGATGGCACCCAGAGGAAGAAGAGGCACTATCGCGTCTTGGCACTTTCTCTTCGGAGGGAGGCAAGGTTTGCCAGAAGATGCTTAGAAGGTATCAACTCATGACTCGTTGAACACTGTTGGGTCACCTGCCCATTCCTGAAATCACTGCTGGCAAGGGAAGGACGTTCCCATTGGTCAGTTAGGCCCATCTTTAGAGCCGAGGCACCTATTGCGTAGAAGGGATGGATAGCTCCCTGAACAAAAAGCAGAATTCTGTTATGGGGTAAGGAAGCGGGAACGGATGCTGGGTAGACAGTCAGCAGTGCCCTCTACAACTCAAAATAAGCCATAGAATTGGTTGCCAACTGTATACTCTAGTGATTTTCAAACAGTTTTTAGCTCCTTACCTTTGTTCAAATAAAATCTTACCCAGAAAAATAAGCAACACTGATAAAAGCAGAGCAGCTATGGTTGTAAACCTGTAGGAGACTGTGGTCCTAGGATCATCGTTTGACAATCGCTGGTAGAGTTCTTCCTGTGTTTACATCAAACATTTTTCTAGTCCTTGTCTCCTTTCATCCTCATGACACAGCTGTATTATGTGGGACAGGAGGCCAGCTGGCCAGAGAGGACCAGTATTAACAGAGCCCAGGCATGCAGGGCCATTCAAGGAAGGCAACTGGGCTGGGAGTAACAGATTTGGGCACAGGAGACCGGAGGCTGAGATGACAGGGGGCCAGGAAGAGCAGTTCCTCTGCGTAAGGTGGTAGGCTATGACTCCAAAGCTGACTCATTCACTGTCTGCCTGCACAGTGTGGGTGCCCCTGGCCCAGGGATGGTATTTACATCCAGAAGGAAGTGAAAGGCTTGTTGAGGCAGAGACAAAGATGCTGGGTAGCATTACTTCACAAAGGGCAGACAAGGCATGCAGCTCAAGGACTCTAAGAGCTTCCTTTTCGGATGGCGTGGGTGGAGGGTTGCCACATAAAATGCAGGACACCTAGTTAAACTTGAATATCAGATAAACAATGAATAAAATTTTAGTATACGTATATCCCCAATATTGCATGGGGCATACATATAATTAGATACTATAATATTTGGGATATACGTATAACTAAAACATTACTTGTTTATCTGAAATTCATATTTAACTGGCCACTACATATTATTGTTTGTTAAATCTAACAACCCTACGTGGGAAATGAGGGGTCTCCTGAAACCTTAGGATGTTAGAGCTGACTTTCTTTCCAGGGACTCCATTCTGCGTCATGGAGTAGCCAGCACCTCTCATATTACCTAACCAGTAGTTTCTAAACCCCTGTTACATCCTCCTTCCCTGAAATGCTTGTTAGAAAATGCAGATATGTGAATGGCCTCCAGTGATTCTGAGGCTCAGCTCAGCTTGGGAAGAATGCTTCAGCCTTTAAGTTCCTGCGGGTAAAAATGTCACTTTGTTTATTGCACTCAGTAAATATTTGTTGAATGAATGAGTGAATGAATGAATGTTTCCTCCCTGAGGAATCCTCCTGGGCTTAACCAGTGTTTATCTTGTAGAACCCAGGAACCCCAGAAGCACAGGCATCTCTCTTTCCCTTTCTGTTCTGGCCGTGAGACTCGTGGGAAAGGACCTGGGTGGAAGGCATAATGGAGAGACCTGGAGAGCAGGGGGAAGGGAGGGTAATGATAAGACAGAGCAGGAGAGAGCAGGGCCAGCAACGGGCCCGCCAGGCAGAGTGCAAGGGCATCGCGTGGGGAGGTAGGCCAAGTTTTTAATCACCTCCTCAGGCAGAGAGACTCGTGATTTCAAGTTGAGAACAGGCCTTCAGTTCTTTTCACAGGATCCCTTTAGAGGCTCACTTGGCACAGTCTGCGTGCCCAGCTTCCCAGGGGGATGAGCCTGAACCTGGAGTCATCCGACTACGGTGCTTAAAGCCTGTTGGAAACGCTTCAGCGGAACTTGGTGGGTGGCAGGTAATGGCCATTTTGCTCATCTCGGTAATTCCCCAGCTCAGCAGGGTACCTGGGAGCATCTGTTTCCCACAACACCTGTCTCTACAGGCTTAGCCATGTAAAGACTAGATTTCTGTCTTAAAACTTGAAACCCATAATGCACCCAACTGTCTACATTTTCTCCCTCATATAGATGTCCCCCAGTGCCTGCATTATCTCCTATACAGAGAACTCGAAAGGGTTTTTTGTTTGTTTGTTTGTCTTTAATTCTGTTTCCTGCCGAGAGGTTTTGCCTAATGGGTAAGAACCTGCTTCCCATCTGAAATGAGTTTTTGCTGAGTGACGTCATGGACACCTAATGCTCTGACTGTCAACTGAAACGCAGGTCCCCTCTCAATCTGTTCCCCCATCTGTGTCACTGTGAGAGGCGCTGCCATGGGGCCAAAGGGCTCTGGGACATGCTAGAGCTGTCTGGAATTTCAGCAGCATAAGGCCCCTCAGCAGGGCTCCAGGCCAAGAGTGGGAAGGAGAATATGGACGCCCCTGGCTTTTCCTTTGTGACTTTGGTTCTGTTCCTCCTGTCCTGCCTCCATCATGCTCTCACGTGCACCATTCTGAGTGCATCAAAGCTGTGCTGCGGAGTGCCTGCTGTGTCACCGCTTTGTGGTCCCCTGCAGTTTCGTTAAATCTGGAAGGTGTCCTTGGTCCTTGGGGGCAATAGTGAGACTTCTCCTCGCAACCCTAAACTTAGAAATACAGAAGACAAATTTCTTTGTTGAGAATTAAACTACCATGTTTCCCCAAAAATAAGACCTAACCAGAAAATCATCCTAGCATGATTTTTCAGAGTGGCATCTCCATCCCCTGAACATAAGCCCTAATGCATCTTTTGGAGCAAAAATTCATGGAAGACCCGGTCTTATTTTCAGGGAAACATGGTAGTAAATACATCATACACAGTTGAATAGCCAGCCTCAGGAAAACCCAAGTTATAAAATTGTCCATAAAAACGTATTGAATCCAAAACTCGAATCATAGTCATCTTAGGGAGGATGGACTAAAATTTGATTGTGCCTATAATTCAAAGAATTACTGATGTTATGGTATGTAGTTTGGACAAAGGGGCATGACTAAAAGGGAGGTAGTTTGCACAGAGAATGGGGAAGAAAACCGCCAGGAGCCATATGTTAGTGATGCCTGTTCGGTGTTGTCTAGTGGAAGGGAGCCTTGGCTAAGTGGGAAGTTTCCTTTGCAAAGCACAGGCTGGAGTGGGAGACAGAGGGGCCCGCCGATGCTCATCTGGTTCTCCTTGTTCTGCAGTTTGCCTTCCTCTGCATCCTGCCTGCAAGGAAAGCAGGCATTGGTCAGGTTGATGCAAACATCCTGCCCACTTAATAAATGTATTCCAATTGAAAAATAATGAAGACGCTTTCTTGCTGGTAACAGTATATCTGCACTGGAGAGGCAGATGCTCTTCTACTGCAGACAGAATTCATGTTTCTGAGCTGGGAACCTGAAGACATGAATGGGGGGCAATTGACCAAGACCAGGGTCACCTTGTGGTATCTCCCTGGACTACCAGTCACCTTCCCCAGCCACATCTTTTACCTATGCACAGCACCCCACCCCCCCACACTGACACAGCAACAGCACGATCTCAAAAGATAGTAGGTCCAACCTCCTCTTTTCTCAAGACCTCTTCCCAATGTCATCACGGCAGTGCCCCGAGTTGAACCTCCATTTAATGATTTCCAGCCTACTTCATTTCCATTTCTGTCACCTCTTGTCTTATTTTCTCTATCTTTATGTCTCTCTCCCACCCCTTTTAAAACCAAGATGGCGCATGAGTCGCTGTGGGGGCCATTGAGAGTGAGAGGATTGGTATATTACACTCCTTAACAATCTTTCCTTTTCCTTAATTCTGATTTCCTGCCTGGAAGAGGTCAGATGAGGATTCCTTTTTTCTCTCACTCCCATGGTCTCTGACTTGCCTTCTCATGACCATTGTCTGAGGCCTTTCCCACAGCAAGGCCTGGGAAAAGGGGATGCTTCTCAGAGAGGCACACGGGCTGAACCTTTGTGCTCTGTGATCTTTTGGTTTCCTCTGAGAATACTCTCTTCACACCAGGCACTCCAGCCCTGGATCCTGCAAGCAGCATGGAGGAGAGGGCATGGAGGCCGGTCTCTGCACAATTTAGGCCCTTGCCAAACTGGACAGTCTGTGGGGCCTCAGTGGAAACACCCGATTTCCTATTGAACCCTACCCCCCAGACAAGTTTGTTCCCCTGTCTTGAAATCTTGTTTCTTTCTGCTGCTCCAAAGAGCTTTTATTCAGTAGGATATATTTCTTCTTGTGTTTTGGAAGAGCTGAATGTAAAATGACCCCAGGGGCCCTCTTCCTCCCTTTGTCTTGGCTGATACTCAAAATCTGATAAAGCAATTTGGCCCATCTCTTCTGTAGTTTAAAAATTCCATGTGTTGTGTTGTGTATATGCTTCTTAATGAGGCTAGCGACTCCATCCCTGACTTGCCAATTCAGCTCCGAAGTCCAGGAAAGTGCTGGAACTGGAGGAAGCTTAGTAGAATCACTTCATTTGGCAGATAAGGAAACTGAGGCTCAAAAATTCTGAATGACTTGTCTAGGGACCTACAGGTAGCTAGTGGCAGAGTATCTTACTGGCTATTATAAATATTTGAGTCAATATTAATTAATGATGAGGTCAGATCCTACACAGTCCCATGCTGAGAATTTAAATATATATAGTAAGTAGATTATGTACTCCACACTCTAAACACCAGAAGCAATGGTTCTCAAAGGAATAATTGTAAAATATTGTAAAATAATTATTTAAAAAAGTAACTCCAGGGGAATTGAAGAAGAACTCATTATAATACATGCTATATGTTGATGGCGTGATCTACAGGGTTGTGGATGGCAGGTTGGTGGCATCATGGCTGCCCAATCCATACAAAGTGAACAGGAGGGTCACATTAAAATGGGCAACCACAGTGACCTCGTGCTTACTTGCTGCTAGCACAGAAGCTGTGATTGTCTCAGTCACTTAGCAACTGTTTCAAAGTATTGATTGCCATTTCACAAGTATATACATTATCTCATAAATGCCCTGTTTCCCCAATCATTAGGTTCTTTCTGAGTTGAGATTCCTACACCCCAGAAATATTAATCTAGAACTGGCCAAATCCTGAGTAAGCAATCTTAAATTGCAAATGTGCAAACTTGTTCCAGTATTTGAAGCCACAGTAAATATATTTTAGAAGTAGTTAGGGAACAGACCTAATTTATATTCATTTTAGTTTTCTGGTCCCCAATTGTTTTCTTGCACTCACTTGAGAAAAAAACATTCATGAAGTTCCATGAATTTCTGCAATTTGTACTCATTCCCTTATTTTGTTATTTGGATAAATAATCCATGTTTTAGGACACAGTATCTTCAAGTATTAGATCGTCAAAATAGCTTCCAGGTCATTCTTTTTCATTTCACTCAGATTTCTTCTTTTTCCCTGCTCTTCAAGGGTCATCAGACCCAGAAACTGAAGGAAGGACCTTGGTCCTGTCTTGATGCGCATTTCTCTCAGCTGTAAAATTGAAGGCTGAATGCGGCAATCTGCAAGGTCTGTTCTAGGTCCTCTCCTTCTCGAATTTGGACACCTCTCATCCCCTAAAACCCCAGCATAGATCTTGGAAAGCCTCACTTTCCAGAATCATGTGCCCCCACGCCCCCCCACCAGTGTACCGCTACATGGCCCTTCACACAGTTTATGGAATGCTCTCTTTCTCAGTGGGCCACAGCCTCCGCAGGGCTGTCCATCTTTTCTTCCCTAGCTTAGCACAGTGCCTGGCACAATCAACCCTTGTTGTATGAAACAAAGGCTAGATCAAATTCTTCTTCTGTCACATGTGCACAGCCATCCAGCTAGTCTAGAGTCAGCCATGTAGATAGTTAAACATTAACTAGTACCTTGCTCTTCCAAAACATAAGTCAACCTGAAGAAGCCACAATCAGTTGTATTTGCAGTTTTTTAATCAGTTGCGGGTTTGCCTGTAACCCTGGGACTGCACAATGGTCCTAGTAAACCAGTGGATGAATTACTGTGTTCTCTTAGCTCTTTCAAGGGCAGGAACAGGTCCTGTAGTTTTTGTTTGTTTGTTTGTTTGTTTGTTTGTTGTTTTTGCTGCCCCCAAATCACGGTGGGAACTCAATAATATCTGCTAATTGACAATGCATCAGGGCTGAAGTTGAAACAGTTAGGATTACATTCTGAACCTTGAATCTGAGGGTCAAGAGTGAATTAAAGCAATGTATTAATTAGGTACTTTGTTCACCTACAACGGAATGTCTAATTAACAGTTCTTAAACAAGGTAGGGACCTATTTTTCTCTCATGTAACAAGAAATCTAGAGGTAGAATGTCTAGGGTTGGTACAGCTGCTCAAGAATGTCAGGCCATTGCTTTATGGTTGGTCACAAAATGGCTGCTAAAGCTCCAGCCATTACATATGCCCTTTAAGGAAAAAAAGAAAAAAAAGAAAAGAAACTTTCTGGTAGCCTCACCCAATAACTTCATGGGCCAACATTGTATGTTATGGCCACCCCTTTCTGAAGGGGCACCAAGAAGCATTGTTTCTTGTCTGGGTAGTTGCTCCTCAAACACAGACAGATTTGTGTTAGGAAGGAAGAGGAGAGAAGGGATATTGTGTAGGCAACTAGCCACAGTTCCCTCTTGGTTACTCAGACATACCCTTCTTTCCATGCATGGGATAGACTTCCCATTCCCAAGGAGAAGGCACCCAAGCCTCATCCAGTTAGCGTATCAAGATGAGAGCCCTGTATCTCTGGGAAAGGATCGGTGGTCCTCTCCATCAGTTCTGGATATAACTCCTGTGACCAAGCCTCGACACTTCTAACATGCAATACTGGGAAAGGTATAGTGTAACTACAATAAAAACTTCCATTTATAAAAGGAGGGGTGGAAAACACAACAGTCACTGTCGTGGGCACAAATAGCAAGAGCCCAGCCCCTCACTCGTGGCAGGAACTCCCGCTCATTGCACTCCATGGTCCTTGCCTTTTTCTGGGAGGTTATTCCTCCTTCATTGTCTTCCATGGCCACTTCTGTGGTGGGCATGGGAAGGACACCGTTTCCGGGGCCATACCCATTGCCAACCTACTTCTTGATGACGTGAATGGCCAGGGAGAGAGAGGGAGAGGAAGAGTTGTGAGTTTGTTACTGGGGTTTAACCTTCCCAGGCTGTTGCAAACCAGGTTTGGGTATTTGGGCAATAAATTCCCCCACAAACTGAGTAGGCTTCCTGCCAATTCCTGATGATTTGTTTCCTTTCCTTTCTAGCTTATGAGCTCTGCCCATCTCCCTAAATTTTAACTTAACACATGCTACTCAATGTGTGCGGCCGGAACAGCTGAAACAATGGCTTCCAGGGCGTAATCACACTTTGTAGGCAGCAGGCTTACAACCTCTGACTTGTGGGTCACCACCCACCCCCTTCTGATAAAGCTGGTTTTCTTAGCCCTGCAAGGGTCTGGAATGTGGGCCTCTCAGGCAACTTAGATTGCAGGCTGAATGTCAAGAGTGCCTTCCTTAGAAAAGTGATATTTCTTTCATCTCCCTTGTCGGTTGAGATGAGGAGCTCTAGAGTTTGCTGAGAGTGACAAGTCACCTACTGACATTCTAAAATGTTCCCGTCATCTTCTCTAATACCACAGCCTCAGTCAGCACGTCAGTGACTTTCCAAAGCACAGCAGTTGGCAGTTTAACCAAAGATTTTACATCACATAGCGAGGGTCACTTTCCTGTCTATAGTGTCCAAACCCTTGGCATCTGCCTCCCTCCCACCTTTGCTCATCCAATTCTGTTACTTTCTATTCCCCCACTTCTAGGTAACACATTATGTTACTTGTTTGGAGTTTTATCAAGTTAAATGGTTGGATTTCGAAAAATCCGAATAACAATGATTGAACAACATGGGGATTTATTTTTCCTTTCATTTCTGCTCTTCTCTCAAGGAATGCTAGTATAAGTAAGTCTCACCCAACAATTTCCACTTTCATCTCATTGGACAGAACTATGTTGTATACTATTCATACCCCCAAGAGAGGCTGGGGTTTTATTGAATACATCGCCATGCCAAACAAAATAAAGGAAGAAAGAGAATGGATATCAGGTAGACAGCCACCAGCTTCTGACACAAGCTGCCTGTCTGTTTAATTTATTAATCATAACTTGGCCCTTGGTGGCCCTGGAGCAGGGATTACCAGGCAGGAGGCCGGGCTGGGTAAGTCAGGTATGAGTTTAGAAGGGTGAGGTTGTCAGAGGCAGGCAGGCAACATGCTGATGTACAGAGGAACACGGCCCAGTGCAGTGGGTCTGGGTAATAGTCCTGACTGTTACTTACTGTGAGACCATGAGCAAATTAATTAGCCTCTCTGATTCTGTTATTTATCTGAGCCTTTAAAAGGGGGGATGCTGACAATACCTTCCTGCAGTATTGCTGTGGGAATAAAGTAAGTAACCATGCATAGTGCTCCTTTAGAGCAGTGTCTGATGCGTAGTTACGCTCAGAAAATGTTAGCCATTAGGCAGTGTTGGTAAAATAGGGTCAGATGTCCTTGTTTGTTTTTTTATTACTAGTTTCAGGTGTACAAAGCAATGTAATAGTTAGACATTTACACCCCTCACAAAGTGATAACTCCCCTCCCCACAATCTACTACCCGTCTCAGATGCCCCTGTTTTATAAGGTGGTTGTGAGGCTCACAGGCAAGAACAACACAGCGGGGAAGCATCATGCAGGCTCAGTGGGCATTTCCCCCACTGCCTCTTTCATAGCTACACCCACCCCTCTCCCCCTCAGGCAGCTGAGCAGGCTCTCCCCTCAGGGTTATTTTCACTTTCCCACAGGTATTCTCTCTCCTCAACCTCTCACTTTATTCAGGTTTCTTCTCAGAAGGGCCTTTCCTAATCCCCTCCTATCTCCCTCACTCGCTAGCCTCTGACACTACCGTAATTCTCTTCATGTACTAATTACCATCCGACGTAGTATTTTACGTTTACTAATTCACCATCATTGCATGAGTTTTTGTTCCTACATTGGTTCCTTGTTATCAACATTGGTTTCCTTTTAAAAATGTGAGTGTTTTCTGAGAGTCCAAAGAGGAACTCAGACCAGAAGGTAGGGAGACAAGATGAAGGTTTAGGAACTTGGCACTTACCAGGGGTCAGAATTGGAAGATGAAAGGAATCCAGGACAGTTTGAAAGAGGGAGTTTGTACACGACAGCCCACTGTGAACCGGACTTTACGACAAGGTCTGGATAAACCCTAGGACCCCTGTATACCGCCTGCCTGTTCAGGATTTAGCCTCTGGATTTTGGGTGACTCTGGGCCTGTGACTTTGGGCAGATGATTGGTTTCACTTAGTTCAGTGTTTCTCAGTCTTTTTCATTATTGTCCATCTTTCCCCAGAAAAAAAATTTAATTTAAATTCACTCTAGCACAAGAAATTAAATACTAAGGAGTAAGTTTTTTTTTCAGGTTAGATTAAGCTCACGTGGGGGGCACTAACCATTATAATATCTAAGATTTATTTTTGGTCCTCTACCCCCAAACCAGTTTTCACCCCCTCATGAGTAACATCACCCTGTTGTGAATGCATGACTTAGCTAAAGGGGACCCAAGAAAGTTGGTAGATTCTAAAGAAAGTATCAATAAATTACTTAAGTAACAGAAGCATTTATTTTGAATGCCATGGCTGTCAGCTTCAGGCTACTCAAAATTAATTTAAATTATCATGGCTGTTTGCTTGAAATGAGTCTCTAATTGGAGAATTATATGACAGACAAAACTGAGATGGACCGTACAGTGGAGCTCCATGTCCACAAATTCTGCTCACTGTTGATATAGATTTTCAGGATGAGAAACTTTTATTTTTTTATTTTTTTTCACGTCACACGGGTAATGGGCCGATGTCGTAACAAGGTTTGTGGGAGGCCCATCTCACAGAAAAGCATGAACACCCAATCATCACGCTTATGAACTACAAAAGGATCAGAGAAACTTTTAGACCTTTGCACGGATCAGCCATGGACGGATACTGGTATTTGTAACCGTTTGCAGATTTCTGTTCTGTATCACCTCCAGGTCAACTTTTTGTTCACTGGAATGTTTCATTGGATGTTGTGGAAGAACCACACTTTTCATAGTATTGCAAAATTTTGTATCTCTTCTTATACCCTGAGACATCTCAGATTATTGCAGTGAATCAGAATGCCTCTACTTCCCTTGTTTATAGAAAATCCCAGGAGAAAGAGTTGATAGAATAGGGACTGGAAGGATACAAAATGCCCAATTATAGGTATGGAATTGAAAAATTGTGTAACCCCTGGACACCAAAATAAGACTAAATATCTTTGAAGGTGACTGTACACTTGAAATAATTTTTTCTTTTCCGAAAACTCCTTCCCTGCTTTCACCACATTCAGGGTCAGAGGGAGGGCTCCTGGCAGCCATGTTGCTATCTCATGACCCCACCCCCTTGGCAATAACTGATTGGATGACAGATGGACAACTGCTCCAAGCTGAGCCAATCAGCTTTGCTCACCTCCAATCTATCATGTAACAACTTTTGAGTTGCAAAGTACAGAAAACAACTCAAGGTAAAGTTTACTTTCATTTAAAGTTGTGGGTTTTTTTGTTTTAGTTTTTTTTGACCTTTTATTCTTTTTTTTTTAAGTAGTTAAATTTTAAAAATGGGATGTACTGTAAGGATTGATAATGGTTTTTCAGATTAAAGGGAAGGATAGCAATGCAGCCCCATCTTTGATGGCTGAAACTAAGACCTGGATTGCTATGGGAAACCAGAGTGCTTTCTCTCCCCAGTCTTGCACCTCTGCCTTCTGATCAATTTTATTTTATTTCTTGGCAGGATGGCTTTCTTTGTTACTCAGTTAACACAGCAGGTAGAATATTGCCATCCAGAATCCCTAGTTCAAAAGTTACAGCTTCCACCACATACTTAATACTAGACCCTTCCTCTCTAAGTCCCAGTGCTCAGTTCTCAGGAAGAACTCTATTCCAGCTTGCACAAGATGCCTAGGTCTGGATCCATTGCCAGGGGCTGGGAGCTTATAGTACATGAACATGGCCAGGAGTGTACCTTTGTCAATTATGTTAAGTGGGTTGTCATAGACTTATTACATACTGGTTTCCATTTATTTATGCATCTCCCTACTACACTACTAATTCGTTCGGGGCAAGGATTTTGCCTTATTGACGGTATATTCCCAGTGCCAAATTCAAGGCCTGCTTCTTAATTGATGTTCAATAAATACCTATTGAATAAATACTAGTTGACATCAGGAAAAAAAAGTCTCTATTAATCTTAAGTTTGGTTTTCTTCATCAGACTTATTTTGGACAAGATACTCTTTAAAGATTTACTCTACTTTCATATGAATGGAACCATCAGAACTGTGACTAACACCTTGAATCACAGACCATTATAATTTTGTTTTAAATCATTGAGGGTCTACAAGATGGCAGGCACTGTGCTGGGTAGGGAATATACTGATGAGTATGACACGGTCACTGTATTGGAGGATCTCTCTGTGGTGTTTGAGAGACCTTAGAGATCAATTAGCGTAACTCTGTCATTTTACAGATGAGGAAAAGGGAATTCGTAAAGGTTGCTGGGCCTGATAGAAAATATTTTGATTTATTCATAAGATTTTAATAATGTCTGTGTGGATTTACTTTTCAGTGAAAGGTGTTACTTATTTTGGCCAAAGGGAACGTTTCAATTTTTGTATATTTATGGATTATCTTTTCTTTCATCTTGCATTTCTTTTCAATAGGCATCTGAGTATGTAGATGATATTTGCTAAGCTTTTGATTTATTTGGAACCCATTAATAGCTGACACTCGAGTTCTTTGGAAAATCAAAACTTACTATATGGGACATTTTTTTTATGGTTATGAGTAATAAGGTTATTTATTATTGACATGGCTTCTGACACCTCTCCCATTTATTATTATTTCTTGTTAAATCACTTCCTGAGAAAGCTAAAAATGTTTTCCATCTTCAACAGCACAGTTTATATTGACTTTCTCTGGGCCAAAGTGAAGTTCAGAGAAGAGAATGAAAGGGGTCATTTTTCTGCATTTACAGAGGATGGAGGTGAAAATTTTCTTTGGTAGAGAAGAAGAATTGGTGATGAAATTCAATTAACCTTTCATTGGAGGAACTAATTACGTGCCAGGCACTGTGCAGAAATCAACTGGGGCAAGACTGCCATCAGCTTTTGCAGGGGAGACACACTGCAGCTGGTGTGCAGGCTGGTGAGTGCATCAGTGCTGCAAGCAGTGTGTGAAAGGACAGGCCAGGGAGGGGCCAAAGTCTTCTCAGCCAGAAGTTTGGAGACACATTTCTCTGGAGGAGAAGGCTTTGGACTTGGCCTAAGAGTAGGTTGATTTCAACGATTTAGTAAAAGAAAAGTAGAGAGGAGATTAAGAGCTGTAGGATGCCAAGGGACGGGATTCCCTCTGGATCTACATGATAAAGATGGGATGCATAGCTAAGCTTAGAACTGGTGTTGTCCTAGGGCAGAACCTGAATCTCTCTGTGCTGTTGATTGGCTCTTTCTGCTTTTGGTAACAATGTCAGAACACACTTCTGGAATGGAGAGCCTTCCTGTGTATGCAGTTGGGTGGATCAAGGCAGATGGACATAGTTTTTACCTTCCTAGGAATGTAAGCTCTTAAATATATCGTGATGCACTCCACAATGTTCCAGGGAGTCTTGTCAAATGGCCTCCTGGTTGGATGTGAGCTTGTCCTGGCAAAAGTCTTCTCCTTTCCCTGCTGATCAAGGAAATTTCCTGGAGAAGGTCAGCATTCCAGAGGTTTCTGTCTGTCGGAGGAGAGAGAGAGAGAGAGAGAGAGAGAGAGAGAGAGAGAGAGAGAATGGGGTGGAAGGAGCTAGCCAGGGAATTGAGAGAGGCATTAAGTTTCTGGCTCAAAACAGCAAACATTGCCTTTCTGTGATACAGGAGGCTGTGTGTTCTGTGTCAGAAGTCTCACTGTTGTGACCAGAATATTTTGTTTTTTCCTCTTCCAGGTGCAAATGAATCCGGGGCAGGTCATGCTGTCGCTGCTGAAGGAATACCCCATTTCCGGGTGATTTGCATGGGCTCTGCTGTGATATGACCCAAGTAAAGACATGCCAGATACTTCCTTCCTCCCCTCATTGAGCACGCCAGGTGCCAGGATTGTCCTACTGTTCTAATTGTGCCCCGTCCTCCTCTCGCCAAGGCAGACAGCCCAGCCTTGAGCAGGCATCCCTCATCTGCCAGCCTGAACATGAACGCGGGCAAAGCTGATGACAGCCAGGGTTCCCAAGGGCCGCGGGACCCCGTGGGGTCCAGCCCCCAGGAGCAGGTCCTCTCATGATGTTGGTGTCCGGCAGTGAGCACCATGCCCATCACCCAGGACAATGCCGTGCTGCACCTGCCCCTCCTCTGCCAGTGGCTGGAGAACAGCCTGCGGGAGGGCGGGGAGGGACCGGAGCAGCGGCTCTGCCAGGCAGCCATCCAGAAGCTGCAGGAGTACATCCAGCTGAACTTTGCTGTGGATGAGAGTGCAGTCCCACCTGACCACAGCCCCCCGGGGATGGAGATCTGTACTGTGTACCTCACCAAGGAGATGGGGGACACGGAGACTGTAGGCCTCAGCTTTGGGAACATCCCTGTTTTCGGGGACTACGGAGAAAAGCGCAGAGGGGGCAAGAAGAGGAAAACGCACCAGGGCCCCGTGCTGGATGTGGGCTGCATCTGGGTGACAGAGCTGAGGAAAAACAGCCCGGCAGGGAAGAGTGGGAAGGTCCGACTGCGTGACGAGATCCTCTCCCTGAATGGGCAGCTGATGGTCGGAGTTGATGTCAGTGGAGCCAGGTGAGTGGGGGAGCGCCAGCTGGCACAGGGGCTGAATGTGGGACCTCTGTGGTTGGTTCGCTTGTGTCTAATGCTCAGATCTGTGGCTGGAGACGGTTAGGAGTCTGGCTGTGGTAAGAAGCTAATGACATTGATCCTGTAAAGGGAAAAGACACTCTTTAAGTTGAAGTTTTGTGGTATTTATATTTTTCTTTTGTGTCATTCTCTCTTAGAGGACTCAGACTCAGAGAATGTCCTTTTCTCCTGAAACTTAGGGTAGAAAGAAAAGCAATAGTACGTGACACAAGAGTATGAGAAATGCCACCTTGAAACCTTCTCCATGAGCTCCCAGCATCTCACTTCCAATCAGAACACCAAAGATTGGGTGATGTGTTCTGTCTGCCTGTCCCATGTCACTGTAGTCACAGACTCACAGACTCACAGTCCAGAAGTTCCTTGAGATGCTTAGAAATGTCTTTAGAACCCACACCCCCACACCCTGCCTAGTTTCTTTCCTGGAAGATCCACTTGCATCGATCTCAATGAGTATACTTCTGTTTTCTACCTATGTGGCCACCCATAATGGCAGAAAGTTATGATTGGACTATTTTGTTATTTTCCAGATAAATTGGGGTTCCCAAGACCCCCTCAGCTTCAGTGATTTACTAGAAGGAGTCACAGAACTCAGAAAAGCTGTTATACTCAGGGTTACAGTTTATTACAAGGAAATGATGCAGATTCAAGTCAGCGAAGGTAAAAGGTGCACAGAGTGGAGTCCAGGAGAAAGTAGGTACAAGCTCCCAGTTGTCTCCTCCCGGCAGAGTTGTACCAAAGCACTCAATTCTCCCAGTAATTATGTGTGACAGCATGTAGGAAGCACTGTCAACCAGGGAAGCTCACCCAAGCCTCAGTGTCCAGGGTTTTTATTGTAAGTCAGTAACCTAGGCATGGAATACCTGTGTAGCTGACCTTAGTTACTCCGTGTCCAGTTTTTCCAGAGGTCAAACTAATACCCCACAGCCCACGCCCCCACCCTAAGTCACACTGTTAGCATAAACTATCGGGTATGGTCTAAGACCCCAGGTATACAAAAACACTCTTATCAGGCAGGAGATTCCAAAGGCCTAGAGGTTACCTCCCAGGAGCCAGTCAAGAGCCAGTACTTTCTTTGGAATGTACAGGGTCAAATCCCTCAAGCCTGCTGAGTTAACCCTTGATTGCACACCAGGGTTTTTAGTAATGTGTATACAAGACAGAGACAAGAAAAGAGAAGTTCGAAGATATTCTGAGATGCATAACTTTTGTTCCATGAGAGAATCATGGAAAGAAGGCCACCTTGAGAATCATGCTGACCTTTTGATGAGGGAAACATCTAACCGAAGGAGTCCCTGAAGGGAGAGAATCAGAGCAGAAATACTTTGAGTTTAATTTTCGCCTTCCCCTTCAGTCTCCTATCAGAGCTTTCTACCAGCAGAAACCAGCCAGAAGCCAGGGGCAAGGGAACCCATTGATATTGTCCATACATGTCAGCCTCCTGGGTCAGAGGGCCGGGTAGAGAATGGGGGAGAGTGGATGTGGAGGGTCAACAAGAAGTCATCAGTCACATACAATGTGGTCCAAGTTTCAGTGAGCCAGTGCACAGAAAGGAGAGCACAGGGCTGGTCGGCAGGTGTGAGTACTTACTCAGTAGACACTCTCACCAGTGTTTCCTTTGGGTTGCCTCTTTGACTGAAGAGACGTTCTTAGCCAATCGCTGCGTGCCTGGCAGTGACTGGGAGAAGCTGCTCATTTTCAAGGAAGGATGTTGAAGAGAAGTTATTTTACTTAGGGTTAGAGATTGTCCCTAGAAAAGGAGTGGGCTCACCACCACAGCACTCAAGACGCTATAAGGTGTTGAGGAGGTGATTCCAGTCCCCAGTGGCTGGATCCTCTGGGTTAAAAGTGGGCATCACCGTGAAGCTTCAGGAAGCCCTCCCAAAGCTGTCCCTTAGGCCCCCCACCATTTGCAGCTGTCTCATTTGAAGGGAGCTGATATGGATGGAGAAGTAGAAAGAAGATCAGAGAGAGGACATCCAGCAGAAACCACAGTGGTCAGGAGCTCCAGCTCTGGAGCCAGACAGCTGGTGCTGCCGCTTCAGGCTCTCCCACTTACAACCAGGGTGACCTTGGGAAAATTATCACTGTTAGCCTCAGACTCCCTGTCTGTGACATGGTAATGATAACACTCTTGATACCAATGACTAAATGATGAAATAATTCATAGAAAGGCCTTAGCACTATGTCTAATAAACAGTGCTCAATAAACATTAGCATCATAATGACTATTATATATGGAGAGTGTTTGGGAAGACTGGGAATTTCTTATCCAAGAAGCGGCTAGAGTCCTTACAACCTTGGAGAAGTTCTTCCTATACTGGATACATTTTCTTGTATCTGTTCAGGAAGCTCTTCCCATATCCTGCTTACGGCTGTGGGGTCCTTAAAAGGCAAAATTGCCTCACGCTTTGAAAGCATATCGGATCCCTGAAATGAGATTGTTTCCCAGCTACCAAGGGAGGATTCAATTGCAATTTTAATTTACCTGTTCGAGGGAGGGATAGGATGATGCTCCTTTTTGCAAAGAAAGAAGATACAGAGGAATAGAAAGGTGAAGGGCCCACGGTCACGAGAGAAAGTGGAGCACAAAACTACACTCTTTAAAGGAAGCTCCAAGGAGGGTGTGATGGAGGAAGCAGTGGACTGATTCTGGGATTCCAGGTTCTCTGCACAGGTCCACCAGCAACTAGCTTTGTGACCTTGGGTTAGTGTGCCAGGATGGCGGAGTGAAGGCGGGAGGGAGGTTAGCTGCAGCTGCCTCTGCTAGCAAATTAGGGGTGAATCTAGGAAACATTTCATTTGATCTATCTGTGCTGGTGTTAAGTATTCCAGAAGCTCAAAGAGGTGAAACAGTGTTCCAGTGATGCCACAGTGATAACTGGCATTGCTGGGGCTCAGTCTCTCTCTTCTGACTCCCTGCTGGGTGCCCAATCCAGTGCCCCACTCTACCCTGTGGTCAGGAAGACGTATTTGGATGGATGTGGTCAGTTGGCATCTGGACTGAAATAGCTGAAGCTAAGGAGCTTGGGGAATGGAAAAAGGAGAAAAATGCAAGGAACAGGCCTATGGGGTCGCTAATTGTTACACCTGAGTATTCTAAAATGTGCCCAGGATTTGTTTCAATCAAGTATGGTGAGACATGCAGACACGGAAATGACTGTCATGACTGAAGAAGTTTATACTCACAGATCCCTAGAAACAGGAGTCACGGCACATCACGCAGGGCCACATGGGGAAGTACCGGCGTCAGTCAGGAGGCAGAGAGGGAAGTGGGGAGAGCATGGCCCAAAGCCTTTATTGGGGGTTTTGGGTAGTCTGAATAATTTTGGCAGGCTCTGAGCTATAGGGTGGTCTCTAGTTGACCAGTACCTGGCCCAGGGTGATTCATATGGCTTAGTGTATGAGAGTTTGATCAAGGAGATGGTTGGGGATGTGGACTCTGAATTGGTTGATTTGCATATCAAAGGCACTCTCTCAGAGGAATCATTTGCTATCTCTAGGAATTAGCTAGCCCTGAGAGGGGCAGTCTTTCTGGACTCAAGGCCCTAAATCAAGAATCAAAGCCCTAGAGCATCAAGAAAATGAGGAAATGGACTGGGCATCTGGAAATTTTGCACAGCTGAGGAAGTAAATCTTGCAAGCCTAACTTTTCTACTAGTGAACATTGCTAACTCTGAAAGTCCCTTCTCTGATGGTGCAGTCATGTGTGTATGCTGAATGATGGAAGGCCCGGTGAGGGAAGGTCTACCTGCGAGCTGCTGAGATATGGGGGTGGGAAAAGGAGAAGGCCAGGACCCACTGCTTGGTTTTCAAGAGAGCATGGAAATGAATCAAGTAATGAGGCAAAGACTCCTGGACTCCTGGGGTCCCCAGGCTCATAACACCTGAGAAGTCAACAAGGCAGAAGGGAGGGAGACTAGCCGGATGTTTCAAGGTTCACTCCCTCGTTCTCTGGCCTAATTATAGGTACCATGTATTGAGCAGTTGCTACTATAATGGACCTTCTGCCATCCACTATCTCATTCAATACCTACTACAACTAGAAAGAACAGCTGCGGGTGAGAAACCTTGGCCCCAGAGAGGCCATGTAACTTGCCCAAGGCCACCTAAGTAAGAGACAGAAACACATTTGAACTCAGGTCTGTCTGCCACCTCGGTCCGTGCCCCTAACTCCTGAGCTATCCTACCTCAAATCTGACCCAGAGCTATACTTTACTCCTTGCCTCATGGTCTGGTGCTTAATTTCTTGGACGGTTTACAGCTTTACAAAATACCTCCTCATTATAATCATAGACACCAGGGAAGAAAATGACTAGAACAAACTATAAGGCTTCCACCTACCCAAACTAACAAAGAAAACAAAAGCTCCCACCTCATCTTATAGAAGGGTACCCAATTTTAACATAGACTCCCCTTGGAAAACTTACATCTAGCCAGAGCATTAGGCCTAGAGGCACTTTGAGATTAATTATCAAGGAGTTTAAAGTGTTTTGAATGTTCTCAAGATGTTGCTTTTCACTCTTTGTAACTCACAGTTTCCTTCAACACTAAATTTTTGCACATACCTTCTGTGTTTTCCCGAAAATAAGACCTAACTGGAAAATAAGCCCTAGCATAATTTTTCAGGGTGACATCCCCTGAACATAAGCCCTAAATTGTCTTTTGGAGCAAACCTTAATATAAGACCCGGTCTTATTTTTGGGGAAACACGGTATGTTGTTTTCGTCCTAAAAATTGATGAATAGCAATTAGGGTTCTGTAGAGACCCCAGTGTACCTCTCTGCTCGTCAGCCAACAGCCTCCTCAACGATCATGTATTCACCGTTGCAAGCAACAGATTTCAGGGTCAACATACTAACTTCCCACCCACCTCACTAACATGATAAATCATCCATGCTATTATTTGCAATTATACTACGAGGCTATCTTTTGGGCAATTCATTCTGTTCCTTTTCTTGAGTTTGATTTTGAATTCAAAACTATCTTAGATGATGTTATGGGTTGAATTGTGTCATTCCAAAATTCATATGTAGAAGTCCTAATCCCTAGTACTTCAGAACGTGACCTTATTTGGAAATAAGGCCATTGCAGATATAATTACTTAAGATGAGGTCATATGGGAGTAGGGCTGGCCCTTAATCCAGTATTGCTAGTGTCCTTATAATAAGGGCAAAGACATGCACACAAGAAGTCCACGTGAAGATAGTTCTGCTGCCAAAAGCCAAAAAACTGTGAGAAGCTAGGATCAAGGCCAGGGGTATATCTTTCCCTATCACTGCAGAAGGAGCATATCTCTACCAACATCTTGACCTTGGACTTTTAGCTTCCAGAAGTGTGAGACAATAAATTTCTGTTACGTAAGCCTCTTAGTCTGTGGTACTTTATTTTGGCAGCCCTGGGAAACCATGCATGTGATATTTTGATCCTGTCACCTATGGCTAGTCAATTTTTCAGTTTCCTCCCTGACAAGAGTCACTCTGGAAACATTAGGGAAGTTTTTGGAAGAGGACACTGAAAATCATGTGTGTTAACTGTAGGAGGAGCAGGTGCAAAATGTGGAAGATGAGGTCATGGTTTGCTTATTTTAAAAATTAGCTTTGGTTCAGTTTGGAGAGTTCCTCCCTGGGGAGACAACAGAAATTCATAGCCATGGGCTTGATACCCTTTTGCACCCCAGAACCAGGTCCAAAGCTAAGCCTGTGAATATCCCACAATTATAGATCCCTGTAATTTTGCCTTCTCACTGGCTGAGACCCCTGAGGTCTGCAGTTAGCATCTAGGCTCCCCCCAGTAGCTCTGGGAGGCCCTCATTGTTTTGAATGTAACAGCATGGTCCTGGAGTGAACTTCTAGGGAACTTTTTGGGACGGGGAGGGATATTAGTTATGTTTGATATCCCAGGCTCCCTCTTGTAGGCGTATCTGGTAACACACGGAGTAAAAGTTCTGTTTGCAAGCCCTATCACACCTACTCTGGGGAAGATGGGATTTTCTAGAATGTTGTATTTACTTCTGTTTGGTGCAGGGAGAACTGGGAAAGTTTTTTTAGATTCGTTCCTACAAATACTTTATAACCTCAGTCCTCCCTCCCTCAGCTAGCTTTCTATAAGTAAACCAGATCTGTTCCCTGGGGACAGATTGTTTCAAATTAGTAACAAAATGTGGAATTAATTAAAACACAACCCACACACAAAAAACAAGTAGCCTTTTCTGAAAAGTAAAAGGGCCCATGTTTCACTTAAAATGCATTTTTCAGGAGGTGACCCTTGACTGGACTTCCTTGTCCGTTAATAAACTTGAGCATAGTGCAGAGAACGTGAGCCCTGGAGAGGTGGGTCTGGCTTCCAGACTCGCTTATTGGCCGTGTGCCTGGGCAAGTTACCTCAGCCACAGGAGGTTGATGCTATTTCCCCAATAAGGTCCTCTAGTGGCTGAGATACGACGATTTATATAATGCACTGAGTAGGCATCTGGCTCGTGGTAGATGTTCAGTCAAAGGTAGCTTTTCACAACCCGCCAGGTCGGCCTCAGGTGACCTGAACCCAGGGCTCAGTATGCAACTGAGAAAAGGCCTTTGAGTCTGAGGGACAAGAAGAGCCTCAAACTCTGGCAAGTCACTCAGCAGGAAAGAGAACACTCTTCAACCCAGAAACCGGGGTGATATTCCAATATTGAGCAACTGGTATGATGTGGTATTCACCAACTGGAAAGAAGGCTGGCGCATGAGAACAGCATACTGGACTATCAGGGGACCTGGGGGTTCATGGCAACTGACCAGCTGGTGCAGAAGCATTACATACTGGGCGGACTAGCTGCATATCAGCCCTGGTCAGAAGTAACCTTCAGCACAGTACCCATGCGCTTTACATTGTGTGTAAAATTAAATTTAGGGTCATTACAAGCTTAGACTCTGGTTGCCCATGGCAACCTTGAGTTCTCTGTAGGGTACAGCCGAATTTAAACAGAGTGTCAAGACGCTGCTAGAAGATGTTAGTTGGAGAAATGACTGCAGGTTTCAATGTAGATCGAAGAAAGGAAGAATCGCCAGTTATAGCTTTATAATATAGTCTCTGGGGCCCTTTAGCTCAAGTGGCCTGCCAGCCTGAATATGCCCAAAGGCACGTGGTGTTCTGTTCAGGACTGTAGGTATAGTAAGAGGTGGTCATCATCATGACCTCGAGACATTCAGGAAAGGTTACATTTGTGCTCAGCTTGCTGTTTAAGAAACCAGAGAAGCATGTAATACACTTTAGAAAGATTTCAATTACAGAAGGTTAAAAGGAAAACAAGTTTCAGTATTTAAAATTTAATTATCTGGAAAACTGGTCATGTGGAACAGCCCATTCCCCAAGGATGCCGTGCAAATGGGGTGTTGCAGGACCTTCCGTCTGTGCCCACTTCCTTCTTCTCAGCCTGCTTTCCCCATACGCTATTTGATTTCTTGACTTGGTTTCTGGAAGGTATCCATCCCAGAGTTCACCCCATTCCTATTTTCTCATTGGACTGAGGAGGAAACTGAGGCTTCAGCAGGTGGCTTCCCGGGAGGTCAAGTGACTTAAGGGAAGAGCAAGGACTAGAATTCAGGGCGTCTGACTCACATTATTAAACTTTTTCTTCAACACTACACCAGTGAAATTAGGATAGTTTGTTTGTTTTTACAACTTACTGTTGACAATAAAAACAAATAGGAAATCAAGTTTTTCTACGTAGTATCTACATAATTTTCTCTATCTCCTCTAAATGGATGGTGATGACGTCTAGAACCTTCCTTCTCAACAGGAATTTAGCTAAAGGTATAACCGATGGCCGTTGTCATGGACAGTGGGAGCTTGCTTTCTCCTCAGCTCTGCACAGGCTCTCTGGGCTTAGGCTGTGGAGAATCTTCCGCCGACGCCTGCCATCTTGTGGTTGAAGTCAAGCACAGTGCGAGAACGTGCTGGGAGTTTTAGCAAGTTTATTATCTCTATCAGGCTGTGTGGGTTTCTCAGCGGTGCTGTGACGCTGATGTTTTCGGCCTTTAGAGCTCTCTTTAGACTGGCAGCATCTGACCCATCCCTGAGCAGAAAGTGGCTCAGGCACTGTCCCTCTCCTCAGTGTGCTTGGTGTCCTCGTGCTGCCCCCAGGAGGTGCCCCATCCCAGTGTCCCCCAGGGCATCTCCTCCTAACACTCACAGCCCTCAGGTCCCCCGACAGGCAGATAAGTAGCTGATCTGATAAACCCACTGTGCTAAGGTCTCCGTGATGGGTGGTGGAGGGAAATTGTCCTTCCCCAGCCCAACTCAAGCCTCCTGGAAGCAGAAAGCCTTAAGGAAGGTATGAGTAGCAGAGCAACGTCAAACACTACGCCAGCCAAGGGGGTGGATTCATTCAGAAACCTGGCGACTTTGGCACATGCTCAATGCCAGCCTATAGGTAATATCCAAAGCCACTTTTAGAGATTTTCAGGATCCGCTTGTTCTTATGAGGGAAGAGATTACATAAAAGGGGCCACTTTCCAGGATCTAAAGGGGATTGAGGTTGCAGAGCTCCATCCAGAGATGCTATTTAATTTCATCCCAGGGACCTACCTGTCCTCCAGTCCCCCCATCAAAGCTACTGCTGGTGACTGGCCGGGGAAGATGGAAAACCCAAATATCCCACTTAAAACACTCACTTTGAAACTTATAGCATGGCTTTTGGGAATTGTCATAATTGTAATTGTAAACCATAAAGAGAAAAAAGACAAACGCATCTTACTTAGTGTGATGATAGAGTTTCTGACCTGACTTCATACCCTGACTTCATTCCCGGGCCACTTTCTTGACTTCTATTTCATTTTTTATGTCCAGGTATTAAAGAAGTGCTACGCATTTTCAGTCTCTCATTTTGAGCACCAGATGCCCTCAAATGACTCTCGAGTTTTTGTTTTTCAAAAGGTCATTGAGTTCCAAGCTTCGGCACCTGTTTCTGCCCTCACCCCTCTCTCAGTGTTTGAAAGTGGAAGCAGGTAAAGGCACAGCCTGGCCTACCTGTTCCTAATTAACCTGTTGCCTAAGCACAGGTCTTTTGGTATTTGACTATGGGTTGCTGCTTCCTCCTGGAAGGGAATTTAATCTGGTATTTTCAGGACCCAAGTGTAATTTATAATAAAACATGGGTTTTAAACAGTTACAGAGATTTCTTCATCAGACTCTTCTTTGAAATATGATCTTTTTCCAAAGATGTTGAGGATGTGAGTTTAAGTTTTCCTATATTTAAAATGGTCATGGAGATGTGACTCCTAGTGGCTTTTTGGATGACAGAACTTCCCAACGTTGAAATGTTTAGAGCAGCACTCAAAAATGTGAATACCCAGGTTCTTTGTATCTCCCAGCCACAAAAACCTGGATGTAGGGCGTCAGAGGTGGTCTGACAGCTGACTCATCCCACAGTTACCTCATTCAGGGCTCTTTCTTCACCAGAGAAAGGATGATTCTGTCATTTACAATGTCTTTGGGACTTAAATTTAGCCATTTCCTTTTGGGGAGGGGAAGGGAGACAGAAGCGGGGCTGTTTGCATAGCTGAAGTGCATGTTTGGTCAGCCCTTCAGGCTGGACTTAAAGGTTAGTATATTTAAATGTGGCTGGGATTTATTAAGAAACTTTTGATCTTAGGGATCACGGATGTATTTTCACAAATGTCCCTGAAGGAGGCCTGAGCTATTATGGGGGGAAAGGGGGAGGGTATCCTTTTAAAAAATTTAAGTTCTGTGAAGTACAGGTCTCTGTCAAATTGCATGGCAAGTCTTGAGGGTTTTTTCCCCCAACTCGAGGGTTTTGTTTAGTCCAGATATCCATTCCTGTGAAGCCCTTGTCTGACCCAGTAGAATGGGCAGAGAGGACTTCAATGGCAGTCTCTGGAAATGGTTCATGCTCTAGAAAGTTCGTTGTCCCAAGTAGGATGCCCAAGAAGATCCATGGGGTAAGGGAAAAAATTTTTTAACATCACGAGACATATTTTTTTACCTTAAAAATTATGAAATTGCGCTTGACTAGTGTTTTTTTTAATTTTATTTTATTTTATTAAATTTATTGGGGTGACAATTGTTAGTAAAATTACATAGATTTCAGGTGTACAATTCTGTATTACATCATCTATAAATCCTATTGTGTGTTCACCACCCAGAGTCAGTTCTCCTTCCATCACCATATATTCGATCCCCCTTACCCTCATCTCCCACCCCCCACCTCCCTTGACTAGTGTTTTAAATATGGACTAACACTTCCTGTGGGACATGTGATGTGTCCTGAGGGAGGAAGGGCCGATCCATCACTGGGTAATTCACTTTTGACTTATTTCAAGGGACTGTAGGCTCACTCAGTGAAATAGGTTTATGGATTAAATTATTTCATTTTAACTAAATTAAGCTTTACCAAATGGACAGAGAAACTAAAATTCTTGAGAGTGGGAAAAGAGGATTAATATATTATTGTATTATATTATATATAAGTTATATATTACTGTATAATATATAATATATTGTATATTAATATGCTATGTATTATATTTGTGATTACATAAATTATATATTGTAATCATCCTTTTTTCCCCTCAAGAATTTTAGTTTATTTGTTCATTTGGTAAAGGTTAATTATATAATTAATATGTTTTATATTAATTATATTAATAATATAATAAATGCAAGTATAAGGCAACCATAAGAAAATGGCTGGGTTGACCCTTTTCTTACCACTGGTATGCGTTCAGACACTTCATGAGGTAAGATGATGACAGTCTATTCATATTGACAAGAAATCAGACCAAAAAATAAAATTTGAAGCTATGAAGAGATTGTGTGAATTTCCAGCCTTTATCATTAAAGAAAAATCTCACAGTCAGCATAGATTGTGCCTTGAGATAACACTTAATGATGGTAAGAAGCCATCATAATTAGCAAGATATTTAAAATCTCACTTTCCACAACATGAATACAAATAGTTTTAAATGTTTTAGCAGTGTTTAAAATTATGCACTACTAAATCTAGTGCAGAATTTTACTAAATTAAATATTTAAGAGCCTATTTGGAAATTTTTTTACTTATTTGCTTAAGGCAAAAAGTCACATCCCATTAGGAAAACATTCATTCTTCCTGATGAGATTTAAAAAAAAAAAAAAAAAAGCTAAAAAAGCTAAAATAATGCATGGAAAACAATATAGCTACAAAATAAAAGGCCTGAGTTTGTCAGCAGATTCTGCTGGAAGATGCATAGAAACATAGCTGAAGTTTTAGAGAAATAGCGTGCTATGTGGGAGGTTTGCTATGAAGTTGGAGGAAAGTTCTGTTTCTCGCATGTTCCAAATAAGGGTACGGCAGGTCCTGGAATAATGTTGTTTTCTTCAAAGTCATTTCATTATAACATTGATGAGGTACCCTAGCAACTTAACTCTTATTATATCAATTAGCCAATGGTAAAACTGGTTTTGTTATACATTGTTTCACTTAAAGTCCTAGAACCTATGGATGATGTTAACTGAGGACTTAACTGTATTTGCTTGATTCTGTTTCAATAATGAAATTATTGATATAATAATGAATACCTACTTGTTTGTGAGTCACTAAAGCAAAGAGATACCAGAAAAGATACATTTTTCAAAAGACAATGACTTTGTTAGTTAAAATAATGCTTTATGGGAAAATGATATAAGGTAACAATTGCTTTTACTTGAAGAAAAAAAGAATTTAGAGTAAGTTTACAATAATAGGCCAGAATATGAAATTGATTCACCACATTGGTCCTAGGAAAGGTAATGTAGCAAAGAAGCTAAAGCCAAAAGTGCCAAAAATGCTAACAAATATAACCAGTATGGTTAATTTTATAAAAATAAGACCTTTGAAATTGGTAGAATTTTTGCTTTTCTCTGTAATAAAATGGGGAATGATCATGAAAATGTTTTACTATATGGAGTTTTGATGTTTATCTTGAGGCACAGCATTTAACAGAGTAATTGAACTTGATAATTGTGGGTTTTTTCTTCTACAAAAAAGACAAGTGTTTCAAATTTGCCCATCTTATCTATGAAAACACATGTTTTCAGTGACCTGCTTTCTGGAGGTCACAAACGAAAATACAACACGTAACCTGTCTCTCCAACGTAAAGATGACTTAACAACAAATAAGAAAGTAACTATTATTTGAAAGCAACTCATGCTATGAAAAGAGCATTTTCAAGATTTTTGGAAATGTTCCCATATTTGTATGGCTTTTTTTTTTAACAAAAGTGCTGTTTGTCAACAAAAATTTCCATATGCATATTTGAATTCTTGAGAACAAAATTTTCTATATTTTAAATCTTCCAAAGAATTTTAGAGAACTTATATTAAAAACTGTTAAAAGACAGAACCTTTCAATTATTTTGCAAGAAAAAGTCAAAAGTTGAAATTTAATACGAAGTTTCAACCAAAACCTTGCACAGTAGCTTTGGAAAATGAATATCGTGATTAAGTGCTGCTACTGATGTACTTCTTCCGTTTGGATCTACCTATCGTTGTGAGATATCTTTAGCTATGGCAGCCCTTAAAACCAACATCCATTTATTCTGAACTGCAAACCATACTTATGAACGATCACATCCCAAAGTGTTAAACCAAGTTTTTAAAAACCTTGAAGTGTATTTAACTACATAGCTTTTCCTAAAAATAATACTCACTTTATATTATTTTTTTAGTAAAGGTGAAAAAAGATTTCAAGATACTAAACACTACAGGTTAAATGTATCTATTTAAAATACCTTTTTGTATGTTCTATAATGCATATACTGTATTAGTACACTGGTACATGTATGCACCGAATAAATGTACGTATAATGGAGGTACATGCTCAGTTTTTCTTTTCTATATTTTTTACTGAGAGGAATGAGAAATTAATGGTTCTAGAGTATTCATCACATAGGTACAGAGGTTAGCCTTGTCTCCCTAAGGAAACGTCTCATTTGGGATTTGTGGAATTTAGATGTTTCTCATCAACCCTGTGCCCCCTACTGGCTCTCTGGAGGGCTGGTGTCCTCTGGCTCGGCAGGCTGAACCTTCTACCTAAGCTCTTCTGGTTCCTCCTCACTTGTTTTCTAGGTGAGCCCAGAGTTCCCACCGTAGTGCTCCTGGCCAGCCGCCCCACCGAGCACAGACCCACTGGCTCCCCTCCTCTCACTCCTGTTGCTAACTACCGGCTCCCTGGACCATTTTGTGAGCTCTCTTAGGCTCATTATTCTCCGCTTATTCATTTCAGAGCAACCTATTTATAAAGCTGTTAGTTAATTCCTCGGGCACCCAGTCCCAACTTGCACACTCATCTTTATTTCAGTGGCAACATTAAAACAACATTGAAATAACATTTTAAAGGAAAGAATTACTTGCAGTTCCACTACACTAATCCTCAATTCAATTTTTCAGTGTTCAGATCGAATCTGTGACCATGCAACCCACTATACTAACACAACAGATTTAATTTGTCTATTTCTATTTTGTCTATGTTCATCTGCAGTATATATATTTTAGACCACCTTTCTGAACAATTCTTTTCATTGGAGAGTAATGCAGGCACATGGCAAAGCATTTGAGTAGGACAGAAGGACAGTGAGTGGTAAGTCTCAATTCAGACCCCATTCTCTAGTCACTACCACCAGCTATACTCCAGGGCCCCACTCTGCTACCAGTTCAGGGGCATCTCTCCAAGAATTCTCTAAACATACATAGTTCTCTGTGTTGTTTCTCTTTTACACAGATAGAGGCACACTATTCTGCATCTTTACCCTTTTTTAACTTAAAAACCTATCTTAGAGATTGTTTCAAATCAGAAGAATACGTCACGTTTCTCATTCTTTTTAACAGCTGTATAATACTCCACTGAGGATTCTAATAGGTATTTAATTGGTCACCAATGAATGGGCATTTTCATTGTAGTCTTTTTTTGCTATAACAATTCTATAATGTATTTAATGTTCACATGTCTTTGTCTATGATACATAAATGTACAGGTACAATTATGTGAAGGATAAAATCCTAGAAGTGGAATTCTCAAATCACGTTTTAAATTTTTTACTCATATTGCAAATTGCTTCACCCAAGAAGTTACACTAATTTGTATCCCCACTGACAGTATATAAAAATACTGTTTTCCTCACAGCTTCACCAATACCAAGGAATACTTTTAAAATATTGGCTCATACTACTTGCAGAATTCTGAATTACCCTGCTTCACTTAACACATTCACACATGTTCCACCTTATTAAATAGTCTTGATAGGTATAATCATCGGTGATAATTTAGATAAGCATGCTCGACCTTTTTGTTATTCCCAGTTTTGCAATACTATGCATAACACTGCACTTAAAAATGCTTGTGACCATGACTTTTTTCCTTTTGAATCATGCTCTTAGGACAGATTTCCTGGACTGAAGGTCAAAGTACAGTTTGCCAAGTTGCTTTCCACAAATGGTTTTACGAAATTACACTCTCACCAAAAATGTATGCGTACCAGTGTACCCAGGACCATTTCAGGGTAGGGTATTATAATTTAAAATTATGTTTAAATAATAGAAATAGGACTCACCTTTATGGTTTTAATTTGCATCTATTTGATCAGGGAGTTTGACCATTTCCCCTACTTTCTTTTTTTTTTCCTGTTTTACTTTACCTGTTATCTAAATCATCTACACATGTCTTTTATCCACTGTCTGTTGGGGTCCTGATCTTCAGCACTGGGATATGCATTTAGATGTTACAGATCTCAGTCTTTTTGCCCCATACAGTTAAAATCTTCCTTAATCTTTTAATAGATTGTTGTTATTACTGTAAAGAAGTTTTCACTGTTTCTGTGGGTGAGTTTGTGTTTTTTTCTTTTGTAATTGTCTTTCTACTTCTTCGTATCTTAGGACGTTGCCATCTTTTGAGACCTGAAACTCTCTTCTACCAATTTTCATGATTATATTTTAAATTTATCTTTATAATTTAAATTTTAATTTAGCTGGAGTTTATTTTGATGTCGTGGAAAATTTATATCTAATTTTTTGATAAATTGTTGTGCAATTCTCCAAACATCTTTTAATAATAACTAATTTTTCTTAATTAATTTGAGGCTTCATTTATTGTGATATACACATACACATTCATAAATATGTACATTTCTATTTCTGGGTGTTCTATTTTTGCTCTGCTATGTGTCTCTTCTTATTCTTATCACATAATATTTTGATCATGTTATAACATCTAGGAGTGCTATCTCTCTCCTCTATCTCAGTGCTGAAACATTTTCTAATATAATTTAAAACTCCTACCCATTATTTTTTCCAGATTATCATGAGTCCAAGGGAGTGCAGTCTTCTCCAGCATGGTCCATCCTTCAAAGCCCAGTTCAAATCCCCCTCCATGAAATCTATTTTCACGGATGTACGTAGTAGGCAGGATTCTAAGATGGTACCCAGGATTCCACATGCTCCCACATTGTCGTACACGCCCTCATAACTGCAGAACTGAGAATTTGATGGATGTTACTCCCATGATCAGGATATGTCATAATGTTACCGCAGATTCAAAGGGGTCTGCTTGCTTGCGCGCATGCAAGACAGAAGAAAACACGAGCAGGAGTTGGCAGCAAAGACAGTAAAGGTTTATTTGAGGAGTTGGCGCGAAGTCTGGAGACACAGATGAGCCAGTGCTCTCAAAAACCTGGCTCCCTAGTGGCCTCTAGTGGCTACATTGTGTAAGGGAAACTCATTAATCACAGTTGCTGTGGGAGTTGGGGTCCTGGGCTCCACGGATGGGATGGGGCTAAGGCAGGGAGCAGTTTATCGTGGCTTCAGGTCCTGGTATCAGTCATAACACTGTTGGGTCCGATTTCCAGGGGATGTGGTCCGTGGGGCTGTTCTGCTCTCATGAGACCAGAGCTGAAATGTAACTGAGGCCAAGGTGTTAGCTTTGTTGTATCAAACCCTTACTCATTGTTTGAGGTTTAATTATTATATCCTCCTCATGGTAGATAAACCTGAAGCTTTATTCTTAAATGAATTTGGTGTTGACAAGAACCTGATGTCCTAAGGGCTTCATGATTGCAAGGAGTGGACATATAGTATAAGTACAGGTAGGAGGATCTGGGGAAAGAATGCAAGTGAGGTAGAGCTTTATCAGGATAAACAAAGCTAGCTTAGATTAAAGCAGAATGCATGCTAAAGAGATGAAGTTCATGTGCGGTAATCAGTTTTGTCTCCTGGGAATTTGGGATCAGGCCAGTGAGAGACCAAGCTGCTTGGCTGTTGGAGATGAGCTGAAAGGTCAGAGTCAGGTCAGGATTCATGTCCAGAGAGGCCAGAGCCCCTTGCCTGAATTTACAGAAGGGCAGACATCAAGAGGAAGCTGGTCCCTTTAGAGGAACACAGAGTGGACATGCAGGGAGGGGCAGGGCTAAGTAACAATGTCCCCAGAGAGAGAGGGATGGGACAGGAGCTTCCAGGGGCTCATGGGCCTGCAGTTCCCAGCACCAGTTTCCATGGTGCCTAACTGCACATATTTCCACGAGATTCCTGTGTCCTTGCAGACAAATACGTTCTGGCTAAAAGGCTGCTGGTGGGTGACAAATCAGAGAGGTTCTAGTAAGTCCCGGGTCACCAAATTTGAGTGCTGACTCCGCAGAAATGTAAACGCAAACGAAATTGCCTTTCTCTGGTCTTCGACTTTCAACTGTCAGCACAGTGGAATTCCCAGTGACCTCTGGAGGGCACTATTCATTTACGTTTATCGTATAGTAGGGCACACTCTACAGAGAGCTGCTAAGAAAAGGGTGTTTGGAATAATAGTTCCCACTGGGTACCTACAACGTGCTAGCCACTGTGCTGGTTGCTCTACATACATTATGCCTCAATCACAATTCTTCCCAGCAATTGTAAGTTATTCCCTAGTATGTAAATTGTTTCTACAGATGTCAACAAAATGAAAACATCTTTTCTCTTTTAATGAAGGTGTAGCTCATTGGGACAGGAACCAGTTCCATTCAGTCAGCCCTTCTCTACTTTATGTACTTGGACGAAGTTTACTCTTTTATGGGCATGTACTCCTTCTTAACTGGAAAAAACAAAGAATTAAATATGGCACCACTGCAAAACAGGGAAAAATATTTGGTCAATGTGGGTGTAAATGACCTATTTTCCTCTTCTCTCCTAGTGGTGAGGTATTTCCTGTCTTATACGGCTACACACACACACACACACACACACACACACACACACACACACACACGATAATTATGTTGGTTTCAAGCCAGGCTGATGGCTGCTAGGCAGTGGGCGCTGTGGTAAGGGGAGGAGTTACTGCTTTTCTCTAGCCGGTTCAATGCCACCAAGTTGGGAGGGTAGGAGTGAGGTTCCAGACCTTTTCAGGGCCTTCTGAGAGGTCTGAAAACAACTACTGGCCCAGACACATTTATTGTTCGCAAGATATTTGAAAAACCTAATTTGATGTTATCAACGTCCGTAACATTTTTATCAAATATTATCCACGTGAGCTGCGTGCATTACTCTTCTGATGTAATTCTTACAACAATCTTATGATGTTAAATGTAAGTAGTATTACCTCTATTTAGAAAGGAGGAAATTTAGGCTGGGAAAGATTAGGTAAATACACCTGCTAAGGGACAGAGCCTGGAATTGAGCCCAGTTTACCTGCCTCCAGGACCTGAGTTCTTTTTGCTAGTATGCTGTTAATTCATGCCCACCTCACAAATAGCATGTCTGTCCCAATAGAGAGCACCTCCACCCCAAGTAGACAGCATGTCCATATCCTGTAATTATTAATTACAATAATGATTCTGTAAGCAGCATCCTGGCCAGGGCACCTCAAGCTTCTTAATCATGATATCAGTCTCCCACCCCTCTCCGCTGTGGAAGGGAAAAATCGAAAATCAGGAATTCCAGTTCTAGACAGTTTCTTAATCTTTCTACTTTTGTATTCATATAAGGATATCTGTTGACCATCTACTGTGTTTTAACTCTGGCTCTACATATTAGGGAAATGCTGGTGTATGAGACATAGAGTGTCCTGATTTTATGGGGTTTGCATGCATGCTTTGGAAAACTACCTTATCCTTGGGGTAGGGTAAGATGATTAATAATAATATGAAGTATTTTTAAAGTAAATTTCTTTTTCTTTTGTAATAGCTGTATTGAGATATAATTCACATACTGCAAAATTCACCCCTTTAAAGTGTACAAGTTAATGGTTTTATATATTCACAGAGTTGAATATCACTAATATCTGCTTTTAGGATATTTTCATCCTTCCAAAAAGAAGTTCTATACCCATTACCAGTCATTCTCCATTTGTCCCTTCGCCTAGCCCCTGGCAACCACTAATCTACTTTCTGTCTATAGAGATTTACCTATTCTGGACATTTCAATATGTGGTCTTTTGTGACTGGGTTCTTTCACTTAACATAATGCTTTCAATATTCATCTATGTTGTAGAATATTTCAGAACTTGACTCCTTTATATTGTCAAATAGTATTCCATAATATGGATATACAGAATTTGTTTAAGCACCTATCAAATTGATGGGCATTTGGGTCATTTCCACTTTTTGACTATTATAAGTAATGCTGCTGCAAATATTGGTGTACAAGTCTTATATGGACATATGTTTTCAGTTCTCCTGGGTATATGCCTGAGAATAGAACTGATGATCATATAGTAACACTATGTGTAAGTTTTTTAGGAACTGCCATATTTTGTTCCCAAAGGACTGTATCGTTTTACTTTTTTTACCAACGGTGTATGAGGGATCTAATTTCTCTACATTCTCACCAAAACGTGTTATTATCTGTCTTTAGTATTACTGCCATCCTAGTGGGTGTAAAGTGGTATTTCATTGTGGTTTTGATTTGCATTCCCTGATGACTAATGATGCTGAGCACCTTTCCATGTGCTTTTGGCTATTTGTATATCTTTGGGAAAATGTCTATTTAAATCCGTTGCCCATTTAAAAAATTATACCAGTTGCCTTTATTTGTTGTTGTTGTGTTGTAAGAGAGATTTATATATTCTAAACACAACCCTCATTGAATATATGATTTGTGAATATTTTCTCAGGCACCTAGGGATGTTAAACAATTGTCACTGATTGTTTTCAACAAATGACCTAGGGATTGGGCTCTTCTTGCAGAAACAGCTCTGAATCAAACCAAACAAAGGTAAATCCTGAAAATGGAGCTTTTCAGAGAGCTGCCAGACAGGACAAATACTGACAGTTCCCTAGGAATAGGGCTTTTGAAGACCTCCAAACATGTTCTAACCCAGTGGCATTTAGGCTGCTTATTTCCATAGCTGCCACAGTTGTGAGGTGGTTCGTTTTCAAAGCTGTGTGAAGCTGGGGAGAAAGGGATTGTAATAGTGTAAGTTAAAATGCCACAAAGCTCACTGTGCTTACTGAGATTCAGTCATTTTTCTTGAATAAATGCTTTTTAGACTACTTTCAGCCTTTAGTTTATTTCCATAGTTCCAAAAACTTGCTTTTGATAAAATTTTCCAGTATTCTTGTTGCTTTTATAAAGGAATGGATTTTTGGAGGTCCTTTTTCTATCATTCCAGAAGTGCTTCTTCCAATAAAGTTTTTTTTCTGAAGTATAACATGCATAAAGAAAAAGCCACAAATCATAAGAGTTCAGCTAGTGAGTTTTTGTATAAACCGTTACCCAAATTAATCACTAGAACTTGACTAGCTCCACAGAGAATTCCCTCATACTCCTTACCAGTTATTAACTACCCTCTTTAACCAAAGTAAAATGGTATTAATCATTACAAGATAACTTTCCCGTCCAATACCATCACGATTTTTTCCCAACTCTCTGTTTGACTATAATTATTCAATTCCCCTCCAACCACTCCATTAATACATTTAATCGAATGGCATGTTTCTTTATTTTACTTGTTAAATTTATTGTTTTTAATTTTCAACTTTTTTATTATTATTATTAATTAGCCTGTTTGATGTATCCACTAATCTCTGTCAAGCTCCTCCTGCCTCACAAAATTCTTGTATCATCACAGCCATTCTCCCATCACTACACCAGGCCCTGGAGTACTGGCTGTAATTCTCCTCTGTCCCTTTTTCCAAGACTTGCAGACACCCTTGATCATCAACATAAACAAAGAACAGTGAAATCTCTTCAGGATAAAATTAGATGGGTTTTCATAGGATTTTTGCACAGTATCCAAACATTCTGATTTGTACAGATAGAGGGACAGTTTCTCAGAGGTCTTTGGGAGCAATATTCTTCCATGAAAATTCATTTGCTTTTCCTGACTAGGGCTTCTCCAGCTGATTCAGAGTCATTGTGGCATCACAATTTAGACTCCGCGTTTTCATTCCATAGTCGTTCCTCTTGAGGAAATACCCAGTGGGAAAGCAAGGGGGATGAAGACCTTCCTTGGGACAATTTATGAGGTGTGGGGACTCGATCCCTTTCAGTGTTTTGTCGTAGTCATGGATCATTAGCCAGTAGAATAGGAGCTGTTCTGATGGATAAAACAAGATGTAGTAACTCACAGTGATATGGGCATTTAAGAGTAATTGCTTGAGAAGTGAAAGGGGGTCAAAGTGGTTGAACTTAATGATACAAAGAATAACCAAAGGGTGGGAAAACCTATAAACTGAATGAAAAGGTTGGACAAAGATAAAGGACCTGAAGTAACTAATAAAAATGACTAAAAGCCAATTCTGTCTTTATAAGGAAATTTTCATCATAGTAGAAGACAAGAGTTCTTTAAAAGAGAACAGAGGTCAAATTTTCCAGAATCCAAATCGATATAGATACTCGTACATGTATATTGTTTTACGTCTTCTCTATAACATTTTGTCATGATTAGTGAATAAAACAAGAAGTGCAAAACAGTATGGTGATTCCTCAAACAATTAAACTAAATAAATTGAAAAATTAGGATTACCATATGACCCAACAATCCTATGTCTAAGGTATATACCCAAAAGTATTCGAAACAGGGATTCAAACATACTCGCATATATTTGTAAACCAATGTTTATAGCAGCATTATTTATAATAGCCGAAAGGTGGAAACAACTCATATGTTCCTTGATGGATGAATGCATAAACACAATGTGATATATACATGTGATAGAATAATATTTATCCTTAAAAAGTTATTAGTTTGCTAGGACATCCAAGTGCCACAGACCGGATGGCTTAAAGAAGAGAAATTTATTTTCTCACAATTCTAGAGGCAAGAATTTATTGCCCTGAGAAGGAAATACCTGAAAAAGGCTTCCTCTACCCTTCACTCCTTCTCTAGGGGTCTCCAGGTCTGGAGAAGAATATGCCCAATTGGAGCAACTGCCACCACCCTCCCCCAACCCCCATTGCTAGCTAACCTCCAATTGCCAAGTTTGAAGATGTGGCATAGGGCATGCTTATAATCTCCATTTTTAACTTATATACAGACCCTTTTAGTCAAAGGAAATAATAAGAGTTTCTGCTTAAAAAGGTTTCCTGGAGTTTAACACAACTGATTTCTTGACAACAAGACATCAGTTTACAGATGAAGTGGCAAAAAGTTTCTTAAATTTCTGGACACCCTCCAAAAATTTTTTTGGACTATGCAGCAGAAATAGAAGGCAGAGAAATGGCTCTAAGCTGTGACTTAATGGTGACAATTTTGTGCACATCTTTCTGCTCCCCAGAACATTTTGTGGTACTCATCTGGTGATTTTTTCATTTTCATATTTCAAACATAAAAGGTGGTAGGTGACCTCAGCTTGTGGAGAAAAAAAAATGTTTTGTGACTGGGAAACAGATATCTTTAAAAGATTTATTTCATTCTGTTATGAGTTGCCCTAAATAAGGAGTGATCAAAAAGAAACCAGAACTCTTAAGGAATATTTGCTTTTCTGAAATGTCAGCTGGTATTTTCTAATTTTAATAACCAAGTCTGGTGGACTCAACTCTCTCTGAGACAAAGAAAGAACACTGTGTGTGTTTTGAGTTAGAGGAAGTCAATTTGGATCATTTCTATGCTTGACTCTTCCCAGTGTACACAATCCAAAGACGCTACAGGAGAACGGTGGTCACTGAAGTGTGGGCGTTATTGATCTGATTGTTATAATGTGAGACCATTGCAAGGTCTTAGCCTTCTAATATCTCCTACACCTTTCTTCTCTGTGATGAGCTTCTCTCTAATATTTTTAAGTTTATCTTTTAGCCTCAAGGATCTTGCCTTACTGACCAAGAAGGTAAGAGTTCGTCTAGGGACAATTAAAGGAACTAGCTCCTCTTCTTCAGTGATTTCTAAAGCTGATATTTAACGTTTCATCAATTGCATGGGAAAAACCAGAATTTCGTGGTCTTGGGCTGGGTTGGCATCTCTAACTTTCACAGCACATAACACATAATGGAAGCTCCATAAATGTATGCTGAATAAAATAAATGTTCCTTCTTAAAATGAAAGTCTTCTATGACTGATCCTGAACCAGTCCCATTATTTGGGGCAGAAGCATCAGTCATTGAGAATGTAGTCTTAAACCCCAGTGGATCCAGATTTGGAATTTCCATAATTGTCCATCTAAAAATAAATAGACCTATTATATGTTTTATGCTTTTCCACTTGCTGTGTTTGCAGAAAGACAGTCTATGTTGGTGTTCCCAATTTACCAGTCTGATTTATATGTTTCAAAATAGACCAAAATGGATTCTTACAAAAAATAGCATGCTGATGGTATTTGTGTAAGGTTTGTTTCAGTCTTTTCTCTATAAACAAGTAGTAGTTTTATTGTTTTTGCAAAACAAATAAACAAACATGATTTTTGCAAATTTTCACAACTCAATCTAAATCCTTCTTTCTCTTAAAATCTCTCCTATCAAGATGGTGTTCTAATAACTGTGGAGGTGTAGGCAAAGGCTTTTGTGATCACCTCTAGAAATTCTGTTTAGAAAAAGTGGTATTGTCTATCCAGGATAATTGAAATAAATCATGGATATTTACTTTGAAAGAAGAGGAAAGGTATACTTAAATTAATTCTCAATAATAGTAAGAAGCTATATTGTAATAGTAATAATCTATATTGTAATCTATATTGTAATTAGAATCTACATTGAATTTTCAAACAGAATTCACATGCCTGGACCCCTCCCCTCAAAATTTGGATTCACTATGTCTTTGGTAATTAGTCCAAAGCACTCATTTGGCAGATGAGAAGGTCCACCCCCACCAGGTGAAATAACTCCCTCTAGGTCCCCAGAAATTGATAGAGAAGCCTCTGGACTCTTGGGCTGGGCCCCTCTTCCCAGGGAACAGCAAACTCCTGCCTGCCAGCTGAGGATTGATTTTACATTTTTCAAGGTTATAAAGAGAATGAGACAGAGACCATATGTGGCCCGCAAAGCCTGAAATGCTTACTCTCTGGCTTTTTACCAAAGGGGCTTGCTGACCCTGCCTTATACTGTGTTGGAGATAAAATGTTCACAGCCAAGCCGGCCAAGCCGGCCTGGTGGCTCAGGTGGTTGGAGCGCCGAGCTCCTAACACTGAGGTCGCTGGTTCAGTTCCCACATGGGCCAGTAAGCTGTGCCCTCTACAACTAAGATTGTGAACAGAGGCTGGGCTGCCGTGAGTGCCGGGGGTTGGCGTAAGTTGTCGTGGGCTGCCACGGGCTACCATGTGCTGCCTTGAGTGGCTGGCGGCCAGGGTGAGCTGCTGAGTGCTGCCAGGGAGCAGAAGGCTCATAATGCCAGGGAGCTGTGTCCTACACTAGACTGAGAAACAACGGCTCGAACCGGAGTGGGGGGTGGCGGGGAGCTGCAGAAGAAGGGGGAAAAAAACGTTCACAGCCTTACTCTGGGGCCGATGCCCTGAGAACCTGAGTGTGAGGTGGAGGCTGTGGTGGGTTGTTTTGTGTTGACTGAACTAAGCTAAAGCTATGTTTCCCAAAAGTCTTCCTTGCACAGTTCTGGGTTAGTGGGGCCGCAGGAGGCCCTGTGCATGAGATTTGGAATGTGGAAGTGAAGCAGCAGTTGGATTTGTGTGTGTTTGTGCTCAGAAGGCCGGGATAAGGCACCAGTCTCTGATGCCCAGTCTCTGATCATTCTCTGATAATTCACCTTTTTTGGAGTGGCACAGCAGCCTGACCTGCCCCGTCCTAGCTCCTCCCAGGTCTCCTCCCTCAGCTCCCCTGACACCAGGACCAGAAGTGTGTTCAGCTCCATGGTGAAGGGCGCCAATTCCTGCTGCAGGCCTGCAAAATCACCCAAGTTGGAGGCTAAGGCAGGACATGGTCCCTGTCCCTTTTCTTGGGTTCCAGCTCATCCTTACACATTTCCACGGTCCTTGGCTCTCCCCAGCTTGTGTATTTCCTTCCTGGTTTCCTACCTTCCTGACTTTTGGGCCCCACCCCAGACAGTGAAGTAACAGCCTTATGTACACTGTATAACCATTTAACTGGCTCCCACAGGACATCTTCAATCTGTAAGAAAATAATATTAAAAATAATATTCTATGTTTCCAGACTTGACGGACCCCAGACCCTTTTAAACTCTGGGAACCAGTGGAGCTGGGAATGCTACCCAGAGAGATTTGCATGCACATATGGCTTGAATAGCACACAGTCTCACTTCTCTAGGATCAGAGTCTGGAAGACTTTGATCATGAATCCCACTTTTCTACTTTGAAAAAGAAAATGACCAAAAATTCAAACAGGTAAACAGTCATGCAAATATGCAGGTGAGTTTTTATAAACTTATCTGGAGGCACTGCTCTCTGAAATTCAATTAAATAGAACAAAGGCAAACAAGTCGTCTCTAGTTTCTTCACAGGTCCATGGTTTTCAGTGGTAGTTTTTTCATTGATTTAGTAGTCCACTGTCAATGTAAACTTGGCTATAAGACCTCCCTGCCACCTTTAAATTATAGCCAAGGCACCTAGCCCTGCCACTATAATTCCATATAATTCCAGGTGTGGGCATTCCCAGGAGGTCAGGTCCGTGAACACAACCTTGAGGGCATGCCTAGTTGAACTCCAAACCGTTTGATCCCATGAGAGCCTCTTTCCTTCCTCTTCCAAGCAATCTCTAATAGGATGGAAGGGAATGCACAGCCTCTGGGTCCCCCGGCCTCCCTCTTAGCTTGTCAGCACGTCTCCCTCTTGCCCTGGGAGACCCTAGGAGCTCTCACTGGGAAGACGAGGGGCCCAGCCCTGGACAGGCGGCTCTCTCACGCTCCTCCTGCGTCGTTGCCAACAGCAGAAAAACAGGAAAAGGTCATCATTTTTAAGTTCCTTCGATTTGCTTTTAATTCCTTTACTCCTCCACTGAGGTCATCTTTGAAGACTAGTTCTGTTTACAGTGGGTACTGAATCTTAATTTATCACCACAGTTCTCCTTGAGGAAGACTTCAAAGTTCAGAGCAAACAGTAAGACAAATGTTTGCTTTGGTATCTTTCATCATTTTATCCTTAGTAATGACTATGGAAGAGAAAGGAGTTTGCTCGTAAGCAATAAATATTCGCACACAGGGAAAATGTAGTCAAACAAAACAGATTTCAAGAACTCATTGGTCGTGTTACAGAGTAAATAATTGGAAAAATCTTTGGATGAATGTTGATGCTTAAATCATGAGCAGATTTAAGATTTAAAACTCAGATCTTCTACCCAAAAGATGGGGCTAATGGAACCTGAGCTTTTAGGTGGCAGGGAGGAATATAATTTTCATTTTCAAGAAACTCATTCTTAAAGCTTCTTTGATTGACAGGAAAACTTGAAAGTTTAATTATAAAAGACCTTGAAAATGCCATGACTATTTATATCCCCCTCCCCACTAGTGCATCCAAGGAGTAGTCGTTTTCATTATATTCTTGAAGCCTCGTTTTTGTTTATTTTTATTAAGTTTGTATTGGTTACCAAAATGAAAAAAATATTTTAAATGATAAAAGCAGCACATATTCAATTCAGTAAGGCATACAGGAGAAAGTCAGCATCACCTGTCATCACCCAGAGGTAATTACTACTAATATTTGGTGTATTTTCTTCTAAATTCACATGTGCATCACAATACGCACACACCGCAACAAGAGTTGTTTGGTTGGACTACACCTAAGAGCATGACCCCAATGCGTCTTGATCCTGCCACTTATGAAATGTGTAACGTTGGGCAGTTTCTTAACCCCACTAAGCCAAGGTTTCCCTAACTATAAAATGGAGGAAAAGAAGAACAATCCCTAACTTATAAGGTGACAGGAGATTAAATGAGGCTATGCCTGTAAAGGCTTATCACAGTGTCTGACACACAGCAAGCCGTCAACAAATGTGAGCCGTTATTAGTTTGTAACTCTCTTGTCACTTCAAAACCATGTAACTCGACAAGCCTTTTGGTAGCTTTGAAAAACTATCAGTTCTCATCCATTTCATCCCTGTCTTAGTGGGGATTTGCATCTATTTGAGCTCTTCTACAGTTAGATTCCTGAACCTGCAATTAGAGTCATTTTTAATAATAACGTTGATGCATATTGCCGTCCTGTGCCAGCACTCTCCACGCGCCAGCTTATTTATAGCTCACAACAGCTCTGCAAGGTAACTGTCATCATCCCCAGTTATGGATGGGAGAATCCAGGTTGGCAAAAAAGAGCCGAGACCCAAACCCAGGCCTCTCGCTTCCCACTGGGCTGCTCACCCTCACACAGCCCAATGCCAAATGCCAGCACATCCTTCTGGAATGTGCTGAGTCTGAAAGCAGCTTCCTGGCCAGGGTCCAGTTGATTTCTAATAAAGCAACAACTGTCTGCTAGGCAAGGAGGGCACCCTGTGCCAGACAAGGAAAAGCTAAAGGAGTTCATCACCACCGAAACAGTAATAGAAGAAATGTTAAAGAGACTTCTTGAAGAAGAAGAAGAAGAAGAAGAAGAAGAAGAAGAAGAAGAAGAAGAAGAAGAAGAAGAAGAGGAAAAAGATATAAAATATGACTAATAAAATGGCAATAACTAAATATCTATCAATAATTTCTTTAAATGTAAATGGATTAAACCAAAAGAAATAGGGTGGGTGAATGGATAAGAAAACAAGACCCTGACATATGCTGCCTACAGGAGACTCACTTCAGATCAAATGACACACACAGACTGAAAGTAAAAGAATGGAAAAAGATATTTCATAAAAATGGAAATAAAAAAACAAACTGGGTAGCAATACTTATACCAGACAAAATAAACTTTAAAACAAAGACTATAATAAGAGACAAAGAAGGACCCAGTAATTCTACTTCTGGGTATTTATCTGAAGAAACTCAAAACACTAATTCAAAAAGACATATACATCCCCATGTTCATTGCAGCATTATTTACATTAGCCAAGGTATGGAAGCACCCTAAACTAAATATCCATCAATAAATGTGGTACATATACACAATGGACTATTACTCAGCCACAAAAAGAATGAAATCTTGCCATCTGTGACAATATGGGTGAACCTAGAGTGTATTATGCTAAGTGAAATAAATCAGACAGAAAGACAAATACCATATGATTTCACTTACATGTAGAATCTAAAACACAAAGTCAACAAAACAGAAACAAACTCATAGATACAGAGAACATTTTGATGTTTGCTAGATGGGAGGGGGGTTGGGTAGTGAGTGAAAAAGGGGAAGGGATTAAGAAGTACAGATTGGTAGTTACAAAATAGTCACGGGGATATAAAGTGTAGCATAAGGAATATAGTCAATAATATTCTAATAACTATGTATGGTGTCAGATGGATACTAGATTTATCAGGGTGATCACTTTGTAAATTATATAAATGTCTAATCTCTATGTTGTACACCTGAAACTAATATAATATAGCATGTCAACTGGAATTGAAAAATTAAAAAATATAAAAAAAAAAAAAAGGAAGTTTCCCTAGACCAGAAGTCAGAAAACCTGGATCCCTAGAAGTTCCTACATCCTTCTCATTGCATTTTCCTTCTTTATGGAATGAGTATAGTAGTCATATATCTTACCTTTTTCATGGGGAATGAAGTGATAGATAAAAGTGATGATAATATTAATAATATGATGAAACTTTTAAATAGCTATGACATTCCAGAAAAGCAACTCAAATGACACAAATTACTTACCTCTCTACCCCCGTGGCTGTTTTTAATGATGTTCTTTGTGACTCTGGTCATTCAACATGATTTTTTTTTTACCCGCTTGATACATTAACAACTCTTTCTTGACCTCACTAATGTCCTTCCTTCCTTTCTAACCAGCCCACCCAAGGATCATCCATGTCTTGTCAGATCTTGCCAGCTACCTTGGTTTCCTCTCTGAATCTTACCCACAGTCTCTCCCTTGCGATCCCAGTTACTCTCTTTGAAAAGTGAAAGTAATCGCAGGGTTAGTTCCCCTTCACGCCCTTTCCCCCCTCTCCCCCCAAGGCGTGCATTCATAAATGGGTTAAACTCCCCACTTCCTGGGGTGGTATAAGGTATGTCCTTTGTATGGCACCATTTGTAAACAGCATGGTTGAGTTGGTCTCTGGGACCTGGAGAAGTTTGGACCTTTATCTGGTCCTTTGCTTTTCCCAACTAGGATTTTCTCCAGCTGGTGGAGAGCAATGGTGGACCACATCAGAACTGGGGTTGGAGTTGCTTTTCTGGAAGGATTTCCTAGAGTTGGAGAACATGGGACAATCAGGAAGAGGAATCTGATCCTTAAGGTCAATTTGGAAGAATCGGGGGATGACTCACTAGCCATTCAATGTTTCCTTAATGTGGTTCACTGACCTGTAAAGAGGAGATGTTTTGATAGATCATTGACAGAGCCAGTCAAGGTGAAGCACTCAATTGAATGATAATTGCTTGTGAAGAGAAGAAGGGTCAAAGTGATTGAACTTAATGATGCAAAGAGTGATCATGGGAAGAGAATTATAAACCGAGTGAGAAAGTTGGGCAGTGGTGAGGGACTTCAAGTGAGCCATAAAGAAGATGATTAAAAACCCATCCTTGTAAGAAGACATCCATCACAATGAGAAACAGCACAAAGGATATTTTCAAGAATTCCAATATTTAACAATTTGCATATGTTTTGTTTTCTGTATAATTACTTACCTGAATGTAGATGAGTGTAGATGTGATTTTTATAAAAACTGAGTAGTGAGTACAAACTGGGCTTTATTTACCAAATAAAAAATTCAATGCAATACCTAAACATATTTATACTTTAAAAGTATTCACTTTTCACCTGAAATTCTAATTTAACTGGGTCTCCTATAGTTTGTCTGGCAACCTTGGCACAAACCTGTGGAAGGAAGGGCAGCAACCCCTGGTAGCTGTAGGCTTCTGGGGAAAGGAGGAGTCCCTGCGACACTATCGAGCTTTAACTCTCCTTAGAGTCTATGAAAGGCCTTCTGGGGAACATAGCGCTCACTGTTATGAAGCCAGCTGGCCGCGCTGAGGTGTGGACCGGGCCTAGAGACGGGCAGTGGCTGCAATGGATTAAATACTTCTAAGTCCATCCTGGCCAAGTCCCAGTTCTCAGGGGTAGGTCAATGTGAAGACCTCTGTGGGCTGGAATATGGTCCTTTGGTCCAGGGAACAGGGCAGGGAGGAGATGGAGCAGGAGCGCGAGTACGTGGTACAGGCCAGAGAGGCAGAGACAAGAACGTGGGTCTGCAATACTCTGGTATTATGTCCTTGAAGAGAAAACATGCAATCATATGCAGTTGACAGGAATCTGTGTTAATGGGATTAAGGTTAGGTACCTTACCATGAAAGCGAGTCCTTGACTCCTGCCATACATACAGCAGGTATTAGCAAGCAGGCACAGAAATAGTCCCACCGCCTGCCTTTCTAAGTTCGGTGACATCTCTTCTGCTTGTTCCTATAGGGGCTCCAATGAGCCCCTTTCCAGCAGGTTCACTCGGAAGGGCAGCAACAGGACTCTATGGGAAGAATCACCTGACTTTACTGTCAGGCCTAGTTACAGAATCCTCTGGTAACTGGGGGGACCTCCGACATGGAGTTCCACAGCTGAAGCACCAGGCAGAGGTGTTGGGGAGCTGGCTTCCCTGAATTCTCACAGCTCAGCAGGCAAGGACAGAGGTGCCTATAAAAACCTTTCTAACCAATTTATCTTAAAAAATCTCTCATTCCACAGATGAAAACAAAATAGTTCTCACCTCCATTTTGGTAACTACAGAACCTTCTATTGCAGATTGAGATAGTGATATTTCAAATGTCTGCCGCAGCTGCCTCTCCTGCTGCAGCATGTGGACTCTGGTAAGTGTCCGTCAAACGTTAGCACACGGCCTCTCAAGTGTAGATTATGGTTGTCCTCACTTGATAATCTGTATGAAAATATTTTAAAATAAATTTCAGGCAATATGAAACATGGCTAGGGACTTTCCAGGCAAGGGGACAGATATCCGCAAAGCTCATGAGTGAATTCACAGGTAATCTTTTCCAAGCCCATGTAAATAGGCCATGAGGAACTTCAGTGTCAGACATTCTTTCACATTAAGGTCCACGGGAGTGGCCTGGCATCTTTCTTCATTGGTACAATGGGAATAATAATCGTGTCTGCCACATGGGATTTTGGGGGCGGAATGTTGAAAGAGAATACATACAAGAGCTTGGCCTGATGCCTGGTACATAGTAAATGTCCGATAAACATTAGCTGTAATTGCTTTTACTGTTATTGTTGTTGCTAATATCAAGGTAGTAATAGTTGCTTTTCCAGTGCCTAAACAGATATCTGGTTCATAGCAGACATTCAAGAAGTAGATGTGGGAATGAATACATTTGGAAGTCTCCTGATTTATATTCATTCATTCAACAAATACTCATTGGGCACCTTTATGTACCATCCACAATGCCAGGCCCTGGGAATGAAATAGTAAATGGGGCCATATGACCTTACCCTAAAAGAGTTCATAGTCTAGAAGGGTAAGCAGACAAGTGAATGGGCAGTGAGGATGCTACTGAAGCACCACTGAGAGACCTGGACATATTGTAGGGGAGACTCAGGGTGGGATCCCTGGAGAAGGTGATGTGTAACCTGCTTCTAGAGAGGAGAGTAGGGATCAGCCAGGTGAAGGTGCTTAAAGTGGAGAGGACAGTCCCGCTTAGACGTATTCAGGGGCCCAAAGCAAGAGAAGACCTATCTAGTTCTCACAGTTCTACACAGGTAATTTAGTTCAGGATATCTCCTGGAGATGCTTAGAGATGACTGGAGGTTACAATTAATTTTTAAATTTTCTCATGTACAAGCACACAAAAATCTCTCATGTATTCTGACTATAAAAGATGGAAATGGAAGCAGATGTTGCCACCAAGTCTGAAGAATGGGAGATGGAAAGAATCTCTCTCTCTGTCTCTGTCTCTGTCTCTGTCTCTGTCTCTGTCTCTCTCTCTCTGTCTCTCTCTCTCTCTCTCTCTCTCTCTTTTTCTTCTGGTTTGCATTAATGTCATTAATGCTATATCCAGGAACATAGGCTTTTATTCTTGGGTTTCCAGTTCTGGCAACCGATCTTACTGAACCTGTTGGAGGCTTCAGATTAGTGACTATACGTCCTTTTTGGATTCCACCATGTTTTTCAATTAGCATTCTGGATGAGAGCTCATTTGACACGGCTCCAGGTTGTGTGAGGTTGTTGCAGGGGTGAGTAGTGGACAAGGGACTTCGAACAAATTCTTTCATGGGCTTCTGGCTCTTTTGCTGTATTATTCTTCGGAGTGGCATTAGATTCAGGTGAACATGAGCAGAGTGACAGCAAGTCCCTGGGGAGCAGTGACCAGTGAGGAGGAGCTGGACTTTAAGTCCTTCAGCTGTCCCAGGATCAATTTTGGCATCACTTTCATTGGGCTCAGGCCCCCAGCAGTGGATTGGGTTTATTTCACAATTCCTTTCATCGAACATGGATATTTGAAGGTTCTGGTTCTAGGTTAATTAACTGCCACCCAAATCCCTGCCATGACTAGACCACACCTTCAAGTCAGGTGTTTACCAGCAAAACATCTTAGGACTCATACATTCATGTACCCATTTATGCATAAGTTTGCTAAAGAAGGATTTAATTTATTGAATATCTACCATAAGCACAGTACTGTAAAAAAGAAGGAAAGGGAAGAGAATGGGAATTTCTATTTTTAATACGTTTTCAATGACTTATAGCAGGGTTTCTCAACCTCAGCACTATTGCTACTGACATTTTGGACTAGATAATGTTTGATGTGGGGGCCTGTCCTGCGCTTTGTAGGGTGCATTGCTGACCTCTATCCACTGGATGCTGATGGCACCCCTCCCCACAGTTCTGACTCTTACAAATATCTCCAGACCTTGTCGAATGTCCCTTGGGAATCAAAAGCTAGTGGCTGAGAATAACTGGCTTACAATATCAGACATCATCCTAGACACTTCCGCTACATTTCTCATTTAATCTCCCCTCCCCAATAAACCCTTAAGGAATATGGTTTGATTATGAGAGTAGGAAATGTTTAATGACTTACCCAGAGTCCTGTGGGTAATAATTATGGGATTTCAACTTTAAATCTAGGTCTTTCTTTTTCTACTACGTCCCCAGGCTACCATTCAATACACAGTCCCAACACCAGAGGAAGTTAAGATCTAGCTGGAAAGATGTCATGTGAGCTGACTAAGTTACCATTGTGTTCACTGAGAATAGGTGATGTGAGCACGGGGAAGAGAGAGCTAACAGTGGGCCAGGGAGGTCAGGAAACACGTCCTGCAGAATGTTCTTTGACTATTCTGGGTAAACACTTTGGGACAGTAATTTTGTGTTGAGGAGTGACCAGAGGTAAGATTTGTACAGGTAGCATTTAAGAGCAAGTGCTGGTTCCAGATGGAATCTGAGTTCCAGCTCCTCTACTTACTAGTTGTATGCCCATGAGCTACTTAGGTAATCGTTTGGCCCAGTTTTGTTGCCTGTAAAATGGGTTGACAATACTAGTACACAGTCTGAAGATCGAAAACCAATCTCTGGTTCCATGAAATGTTCCCAGAGTACCAGTGTCAAATGGTTCCACCCTTCCGTGAGAGCTTTGGGTTTGCAGCATCAAAGATATCTTTCCGACAGAGATTCAAAGGGGGAAAGAGGCAGCCTGGCCATCTGTTGAGACATTCATTCACTCATCCATGCATTCAATCATCATTTACTGAATACCTTTTTTATTCTGGGCATCATGTTTCGATTAATCACATCTGGAACACCAATAACTCACCACTCTGCCCATGCTAAAAGCTTATTGGCTAGAATTGTCATTGTTTAGGTTTAAGACTATTCAAAGTTATTTCTGTGGCTTGGGTTAAAATCCTGAGGTTTCTTCCCATGCTCTGCTTGGTACCACTGCTGGCTTTTGTATTTATAGAGATCTGTTAGGCCCTGGATGTGGTTGGGGATCTTCTCCTGGGAATTTCCTCTTTCTTCCTCTCTCCAGCTTTCTATAGCTACATAAGGTTTCGATCTGTTAGCAAACACTTGGATAATTATGCCCCTCTCTGTTTATAGACTCAGGATAAATTATCCTAATGGGAAAATATCTGTCCTTTGGAGTAATTTGCATCAAGGCTTTTCATTTTTTGTTTGTGTGTGGTTCATTTGCCTTCTAAAAATCATTTTGATGTCCGCTTCACTCATGAATCATCTATTGTTGATATACAACAGCACTCAGTAAACCTCTTTACAAATCTTTTCTTGATCTGAAAGTAGTTGACTTGGGAAAATATGTGACCCATCCATATGCTTTCTCATGGATGCTGAATTAAAGGAAAAATTTGGATTTTTAAGACTCTTAGGGAACATCTGATAAGAGGCCCATAGAAATGACCCACCATAGCCTTGATGACCAGCATGCTGGAAAAACTCAATTCAGCTCAGTTTGTCTTACAGCATCACAGACATAATGCAGTTCTATTCATTCAACAGTCATGAAAGACCTACTATATGCAAGGTTAGACTATAGGTGAATAGCCAAGTGTTTCTAATTAATAAAATACAGGTGAACCTTGATCAGATTCTTCAGCTTCGTGGGAGATAGCAATGCATGCTGCCATTCAGAAGGCAAAGTCAGTCCTTTCTTCCTCCGCGATGGTGGGCAACAACTATTGCATTCTCCAGGTGATGTAAACCTGGGGAAGGCTTGGTTTTGAATCTTTTGGGGCCAACAAGCATAAATGCTTCTTTTTGCAATGTTTCTCCCCTCCCAAAAGCTAAAATACTTAATGATGGGAGGCAGTAGTCTAATGGTTAGTTAAGCATACCCTTTTGAGTCAGACTATATGGGTTTGAACTAGGAATCCAACATCTACTAGCTGTGTTACTTAACCTCATTGTGACTCAGTTTCCTTGTGTTAGAATAAGGCTAATGCTTTTTCCCACTTCACAGGGCTACTTCAAAAAATGAATGAGAAATAACCTACATAAAGTAGTTAGCACAGTGCCCAACGTAATCACAATAAGAGCTTAATAATTCTTAGCTATTATTATCATTGTCATCAGCAGCTAATATCTGTATACCCACTAAACAAAAAGCAATGCTGTCTATACACGGAAACTATATAGAGGAGTGAATCTATAAAATATACTTATCTATTCCGTGTCTAAAGTTGGACATATTCTTAGATATACCTATCCCAATAAACAAAGAGATCCAGTGAAATGTGGGCATATGTTTGTGGGCAGCCTTACATTCTCATGGCACTTTGTGAATTAGGGAACATGGACACTCAGGATCTTTGCTCCCACATTCAATGGACACATGAGGGACACTGTGGCCCTAGAAGGGAAGGAAAGAAATTCTCTAGCCTGGCTTCTGCCTCAACTTGTAAGACTGTCATGTCACTTAGGATGGAGTCAGATGGGAGAAGGTCTCAGTCACAGTGATAATGTCAAGTCAGTTCCCATTATATCAAGCAAGTCTTCTTTACGTCCGACCCAAATTTAAATCTTGCTTTTGAGTCTCTTACTCCTTCTATCTTCTGTAGAGATATAGAACAGCTGGTAGGCATCCTCTTTATAATAACCCTTCACATGGGAGACTGTTACTTTTGCCTTTAGGCACGTTTTCACTCTAGACTAAACAACTCCAAATCTTTTAACCTTCCTTCATAGGTTCTATTTTTCTGTCTCTTTAATCATTTAGGTTCTCCTTTGGAACCTTTCCAGGGTCTCTACATCTTCCTTAAAATAAGGGGCCTCAGACTGGACATACCACCCTAATAAGAGTCAGTCTGCTGCCAAATTCTCTATTATGGGGGAGGGAGAAATGGAGAGAGGCACTTCCCTTTCGTGTCAAACTCCCACCCATGTGAATTCACCCCAGTATCGTGGAGCCCATTTCTTATCAGTATGACTCGCAGATTCACATTAACTGCATGGTCTGCTGCGGTCCTCGTGTCTTTGTCACTTTTTCTTGAATCTAGATATTAAATCTATTGTGCCTGTCATTTTGATCATCGCCCCTCAGGATACTGCTTTTGTAATTAGCCATCATGCTGACCTCTAAACTGTTTTTAATGAACCATTTCCTTCATGTGTTGAATCCACTTTGGATTCTCCTAACATATCAACAGTTCCTAGTCAAATTAATATTATCTGTAGGCTGTGCGTGTGCATATAGCAATTTTAAGTATTATTGAAACCAGACCCAGTATAAAATTGGAGGCTATATTTTAAGTACCCTCCCCCCCCCCTTTTTTTTACGGAGCCATTGATCTCTTTTCCAGTCAGCAGTGAAATCCTGGTGAGGGAAAAGACGGACCAGATCATATCTTTGTGGCCTGCTGATGAGAATGTCATATGCATTTAAAGCTTTCCTGAAATTAAGATCTTATACAGATGTGGTTAAATTTTAATTCCCAGCACATACACACCCTAAACGGGGCTTAGGCAACCAAGTTGGTGGGGGAAAGGGGAATATTAATTTGCATACTACTTAAAATCGTGGATTTACTTTAAATAGCACTGGTTTGCAGACCATGAATTATCTATCAGATTGAAGCAGTAGAGAAGATTAGAACTAAAGCATTAGAAATTGTCAGTGGAGAAAGCAATGAAAAAGGAAGAAAAGGCGCACTTCTGAAATTATTATTAGAAAATTATCCAATTTGAACTTAACTCCCATAAAAGTTATCAAATGCCCAAATGCCTCATAAAAGTATGTTAATGAATCTACCAAGACTACCACCTCATGGCAGAAGAGAGGGAAAAGGGAAGTGGGGAGGAGCTAGCATTCACTGAGACCCTTATAATATTTGTAAGGCAGACTTTTTTATTAGAAAGTTCTGATACGCTTGGCTTTTTCTAAAATCCTCAGCCTAACTTGCTTTGCTCCAGGAATTGCAGTATTTTGAGGATTGGCTTGCAAAGCTTGTTCTCACTGGGCACATGAAGTGTTCTTCTAAAGTCTACTTGTCAGTGTTGGTTGCAATACTTACACCTCCTTGAGATACACTTTATCCTGGGGTCTGGTTTCCTTCCAGTACTTCCAAAGGAGGAATGTCACCACCTGGCATTACTGCCTGTTTCCCAGTTTGCTCTCGTGCCAATCTGAATGAAGCAACTTGGGTAATTCCAGGACTGGTAACTATGATGATTATTTGCCGTGTGCTCTGTGGGCTGCTTCTGAGAGAGGGTAGATGCCTAGACTGGTCTTGACATGGGTTGGCCCCTTCCAGGCTTGAAGTACCCATTCCAGTGGCAATAATGATACTGGGAACTGATATCTTCTTTTGCCTTCTTCTTTATAATTAATTGCTTTGAATTTCACCAGCTATGTCCCTGGCAAAGCTGATTTACTTTCAGGGGCTGCTGGATGCCCAGAAGGAGAACCATAGCTTTAGAGGCATAGGGGTGGGGGATAGGACAAGGCAAGATTCTGGTATGAACCCCAAAGAGTGGTGTGAGTGTGTGTGCTTATCTGCAGGTCCCCAGAGGCGCAGGGCTTCAGTTTATGCTGAGCTTTGTCCCATTCAACCCCACCTCTAGTTCCCCCTGGGAGCTCCAACCTAGATCCCTCTCCAAGCCAGGTGAAAATGTGTTTTGAGCAGAAGTCCCTTAATAGTTTGAGGTTTGGCATAGAATGCTTTTACTTTTCAGCAAGTGTTAAAGTAGGAAAATGGAATAAAACACGATTGAAGTTTTGAAAAGCAACCTCATCATTCAATGCAAGGTGGGGTGATACCTCCTCTCTCTGCCTGCCCCCCACCCCAGCTTTAAGAAAAGCAAACACTCTTTTCCTGTCTTATTTGTCTTCCCATTAATTTAAGACAGGAAGCCCTCAGTGGGTGTGATGTAAACAATTCAGCCTCATGGGTCGGGCTTCCTCATCAGTTTGCAGCTGGAGAGATGGCTGCACGGCCCAAGCCCATTCATGCCTCTCCCGGGGAGGACTTGTTGACTGAACCCCCAGAAGACGGGAGGGGCGCAGGAGCAGGAGAAGGTATAAAGGAAATGCTTCAGTTGTGCAGTCACCGGCGATTGTAATTCAGCAGTGGTACATTTGGTTACTCCAGCAGAAAGAATCTGACTGGAGATTTCTGGAAAGTTTCCTGACATCCTGCCCGGTGTGATGATTGTGATTCTCGTTTGGGCTCCCCCCACCCCCAGTAAGAGCCCATGCTGCTGCTGGTTATGAAACGGAGCAGTTATGAAATGAATCGAAGTTGGGGAGGTGGAGCTTCTTGCGGCGGCTCGAGGGAGAACTTGGGACCCGGCGAGGGTATCAGGATAGAACGTTTTCTCCTTCAAACTTGCTCCCAGGTACCTCTGGAAGCTCCTTAGCACTTGGTGTAAACAAGGTGTCTGCATCAGCCAACTCCCCGAGACCCTCCCCGAGACGGTTTCCTTTTCCCTGCGAGGGGAGTGACCAGGGAAGGGGTTCTGGAATGCTGTGGAGTTTTGACAAGTGAGCAGGGGAGTGACGAGCCGCGCTGGGATTCCATTACAGTCTTTTCATAACCTCCCCTACCGGGGCTGCAGGAGGGAGGAGGGAGACATGTAGCGGACCGAGAGGAGCCTTCGGGAACTCCTGCAGGAACCATGTTCCAGAAGGGCAGTCGAGAGGCGCGCGGTGGGGCCGTGTCCAAGGCGGGGGGCCCGCTCTGAGCAGCCCTTCCGCACCCCGCCGGCGGCCAGCAGGTGACTAGGACCAGGATCGCCCCGGGGGTGCGGAGCCCCGCCCCGATCGCGAGGATTACCCCAGCTGCTCCCGACCGACCGAGACTCCGCCGAAGGCACCGGAGAGGAGACCCCCGAAGGTGACTTCAAAACTGGAGGTAGGAATCTGCTGAAGAAACAAAACCCTCCGGCTTCCCCCATCCCATCTGGGTTGGGGTGCAGATTGAGGAAATTGAGCCACAGCCTCAGAGAAAGGCAGCAGCCTCCAAAGGGCCCCGCTGTAATCTCGCAGATCACTTGGGTGTCTTGTTTTTGACTGGATCTGCGTGTTTAGAGATGGTTTGTGCTCCTTGGGAGGAGTAACCGAACTGGAACTGGTTTGTCAAGTACTAGACGGAAGGAGGCGCCCTGAGTGTGTGTGATGCGCGGGGTGGGGGAGCCCTGGGAAGGGGGACACAAGGGACAAGTCGGGATGGGCCCCAGACCCAGGGTTCTTTAAGAGTATACCTTGTATTAGAGGTGCGGTGGAAGCCCAAGGAGGGAATGGGGGTGGGGGCGCGCGGTTCCAGCAACGCTGGCGTCTGCTACACTGCCCTTCCCCTGTTCCTCTCACTCTCCCTAGCAGGGGAACGAATCTGGGGTAGAGCAAAGCTGTGTCTTCTACCAGCTGGAAGAGTTTCTGACCCTCTCGCGAGGTCATGATCGCCTTTGGGGACGCATCTTTGCCTCACACTCCTAAACAGTCTGCTTGGAGGACTCCCCAACACTGATTCACAAAATGTTTTGTTTGTAGTAGCCACAAATCAAAGATTTTAAAGATGAAGGAAGTTTGGAAAGAGAATGACATTTTCTATCATGTTGCTACTCTCTAGGAGGCAGTTTGTAAATGCTAGGAGTGAAATTAAGTCACTTATGTCTCATGCCGTGGGGGTAAGGAGGACATAACTCCAGCTGTCATCTTGGGAACCGTTTCTTGGAGAAAAGATCCTGCGATTGTAAACAGTAAACACTTTTTATGAAAATAGGTCAGGCTGAGTTTGATGTCATAAGAGGGATGGCATAAACTGTAATACAGAAGCATCTTTAAATATACATAAAATATAGTACTTTCAGACTTTGCGCTTCTAAATTCATTTTGCAGATTAATTGAAAAGTAAGGTACAAGAGGATAGCCCTACCCCCAATTGTTGCTCCAGCCATAAAATACTCATTGACCTGTAGATTCTCTCTCTCTCTCTCTCTCTCTCTCTCTCTCTCTCTCTTTCCCTCCCTCCCTCTCTCCCTCTACCCCCCCCCAGATGTTAATGAAGTTGAAACTGTACAGGACCCACCCACAGTTAATTGCTTTCAGGATCTCTTGTCAAACCCACTGTCCCTAGGGTGCAGCCTTGAGGACTCATGGGTAGGGTGTGCTTTGGAAAAGGTCTGTGTCAGGTTCCCAAGGAAAGAAAAAAGTTCTCAGACTGGGCCACACACAGAAGAAACAAATAGGCTGTACCAGGGAAAGTGACTGGGGAAACCCACTTGGACTCAGGATTTGAGGCTTGCTGGGGCTCTTTTAGCCTTGAGCTCTGTGAGCTTGCACTGCTGGGCGTAACTGAGGAGGTACAGTCAACCTCTTCCTAATCTAGAGTGTAAGGAAGACAGTGGAAAGAGCAGCAAAGTTTCCCAAAACTGCCTTTCTGCTTACCGTCTCACACCATAAATTGCCTGACCACACCTGGCACAGCCCTTCCTTTAATCCTCTGTTCCAGTGATCTCTGTAACTCCACGCAGGTCACAATTAGGAACTGTTTCCTTGAAGGGAAAGTGACCCCATTCTGGCCTGTTTCCTGGGACATCAAGTTCTCCTCTCACCTGCTCTGCCACATGCTCAGCCCTGCTCTTTTTTAAACTTATTTTTAATTATTTGGCACACAATATTATATTAGTTTTAGGTGTACACCATAGTGAGTAGATATTTACCTTACAAAGTGATGGCCAGGATAAGTTTAGTACCCATCTGGCACCATACATACTTATTATGACAGGATCGAGTATATTCCCTATGCTGTACTTCACATCCCCATGACTATTTTTATAACTGGCAGTTATACTTCTTTTTCCTTTCCACTTAAGGACGTTTCTCTTTTTTTATAAATTAAATTTAGTGGTGTGACAAATGGTTAGTAAAATTACATAGGTTTCCAGCGTACAATTCTGTAATACATCATCTATATATCACATTGTGTGTGTTCACCACCCCAGAGTTCATTCTCCTTCCATCACCATATATTTGACCTCTTTTACCTTCTTCTGCCATCGCCCCTCCCCCCTTCCCTCTTGACAGTTGGATTTAATCCTTTTCACCCATCCCCCCCACCCCTCCCATCTGGTGACCATCAGTTTGTTCTCTGTATCTATAAGCTTGTTTCTGTTTTGTTTGTTTGTTTTATTTTGTTCTTTAGATTCCACCTATAAGTGAGATCACATGGAATTTGTCCTTCTCAGTCTGACTTCGCTTAGCATAATACCCTGCAGGTCCACCTATGTTGTGGCAAATCAGCCCTGCCTTCTTCAGCAACTCTGAAGAAGGGCTCACCAAGTACCTTTGCTTCCTTCTAGAAGACGGTTCCCCAGGACACTACTCGGGAACCTCTTCCTGGTCCTTGTTTGGGTTCTCATTCTGGAATCTGATTCAGAGCCTGAGCCCCCTTTCCTTCTTTATCAAAACTATACATAGGAGGTACAAAATTTAAAAAGTCAAATATTTCCACAAGGCTTATAACTAGGAGCAGAAGTCACTCGCTCCACCCCTCACCCACCTGAGCTCCTGTGCCCCAGAGTCAACCACTTGCAAATCTTCGTAGTATGTCTAGACAGCGAGTACGTATTCCTCCACCTGGTTCTTCTCGCTCACCAAGCCCTCTGGCCTCCTGCTCCTCTCTGGATTTGCAGCTCTTGAGGCCTACTGCATGGCCATCATCCTGGTCTCTCCGCTCAGCGTCATACTGGACGTGGTGTGCCTCTTCCTCATGTGGCAGCCCCTGCTTTCTAGACCCGACTTCTGAATCCTCTTTCTTTGTTTCCTCTCTCTCTCTGGTAAAATACATCTTCCAGAAGTTCCTGAGAGAATACATGGGAGATAATATTTTGGGGGATCTTCCAAGTTTGATAGTTTGTTGGGGTATGAACTCTACGTTGGAAATCCTTTTTCTTCAGAATTCGGAAAGCACTGCACTTCCAGGTTCAATATTGCTGTCGAGATGTCTGATGTCATTCTAATTCCTGATGCTTTGAATATAATTATTTCCCCTCTCTGAAAGTTTTTAGGATTTTCTCCTTGTTCTTTGTAATGTCCTTTCTCTCTCTCATTATAACACTGAGTCTTTTTTTATCCATTTTACTTGGCTTTCAATGGACCTTCTCAATCTGGAAACTTGTGCTCTTCAGTTCTGAACAGTTTTCTGGAATTAAAAAAAAATAGTCATTCCTCTTCTCTTCCACAACACCTATTAAATTAGAAAGGGGGCTTCATGGATTCAATCTCGAATGTTTTTACTTTTCTGTTTTCTATCTCATTTAAAAAAAAATAAAATTGTACTTCCGGGTAAATTTCATTTAATTTTATCGTCCAACTCATACACCGAATTTTTATGTCTACTCTCAAATTCCTAATTTCCAAGAGCTCTTTAAAAAAATCTCTGAAATTTTCTTTTTATAACCTCCTGTTCTCATTTTATGGATGAAAAGCTTTTTAACTCTCTGTGGATCTCAATGACAGCTTCTTTGAAGCATTCCTTTACTCCCTGCATGGTTTCTTTTCCTCTGGTTTCTTCTTAGTTTTTTTTTCTTCTTCTAATTGTTTTTTATTTCAAATCTTGCATTTTAAAGGCTTTCCTCAAATGCCTGATAATCCTGAACTGATCACTGAAAAGCTAACAGGAAGGTCTGCATGCCTGCATGGGGCTTGTATCCAGAAATAGTTAGCGCCTCCTTACCAAGAACCACATCTAGAACAGTGTTTCAGAATCCACAGCAATGCCTGGCACACAGGGAACCTTCCATACATATTTACCTAGTCATTGAATGATGCATGATCTTGCTAGGGCCCCGGTAATAATGATTATGAAAACCTCCCCAGGTCATTCAGATGTGTGGCTGGCCCTGAGCACCTCTGCTGTAGGACTAGCATGCTGAACAGTTTTAGGGGAGGACTGCCACTTGTTGGCGGAAGGTCTTTCCTCGCAGAAGAAGCTGACCAGGGGAAGAGAAATCCCCCACACTGAGGGGAATCGGTGTGGCATTCTCATAGCCAGATGCGGGAAGGAGACCAGGAGTCTACATTTGGTATGGAGACTTTCTGTTATTCCCCTGTTTTAAAGCAGTAACTGTCTCTCAGCTACACATGGTGTCTAATTCAGCAGAGCAGACACGTTATAGAAGGCGGGCAGCCACTCAGGAGCTGGGAATGAGAGAGGAGGGGATACAGGGGTCTGAAAGCTTCAGGCACAGACTCTCAGCCAGCCCTCCTGCTTTTGGGCCCCCCTACCCCCTCAGTGGCTGGTGCCCCCAATTCCAGAGGCTTTCTGAAGGTCTGTGGCATGAACCCCAGCCTGCTTCCAAACTTCCCGCACTGCTGTGCAGCTTTCTCTCATCTGCTAAGTCAGTGACCACTGGTTTGACCACTTTCCAGCTTCCAAAATGTTGTTGCAGTCATTGTTCCGTTCTTTTTTTCTTGAATTGAGTGAACCCCCTCCCCCACACTTAAAACAATTCCTTTACTCTCACTTCAGTCCTTCATGGTTATTGGTGACTAAGTCACTCTGCCTGATGCCCCCAACTCTGCCCTGGAACCCTCCTCTCAACTCTCACTTTTGTATTTTTACGCTTGCAAGTGCCCACTGGGGACAGAAATGCAAATGGGCCATGTTGTACTGTCATCTCAGCAGTAGTCGTTACCAATGTCCCAGGCTGTGAGTAGAATGGTTATGGGGCATTTATACTAGGCATGTTAGCCTCTTCTCCATCCGGTCATTAATTGTGCTTCTTTGTATGTGTGGAATATCAGGCAGAGGCATTTCTAAATGTGTTTGGTGCTAACGCTTATCAGAATTCTATCTATGAGAATAACTGTATAGCACATTAACTTCTTTGAAATATATTCACGTTCATTTCCTTCTTTGGTCCTCACCAGAAGCCCATTAGGTGCTTCAGCGGTCATGTGGACCCAGAGGCATCTGTTCTCTGAGATGATTAGCCATTTGGTTCGCAGTACCTCCACTCCACACCCCAGAGACAAGGGTAGGAAAGTGTGTGAGCCAAGTCTGGGCAATGAGGTGTGAAGCAAAGTTTCTTGCAGAGCTTCTAGGGAAGGTTTGCTCATTACTGAGAAAAAGACACAAAAAATAAATAACCCTGTTGCTTCCTTGGCCCGTTACTGTCCAGAAATGCTATCAGCATCTTGCCTCCAGCCTTAGGAGGCAGCCAGCATGCAGGAAAGAGCAGATCCCAGCGAGTCCCTGAGAAGCATGGCTTGAGCCCCACCCTTCCTCTGCACTTCCCATCATGTGAAATGGTTAATTTCCTCCCTGTTCAAGCCATTTTGAATCAGAGTTTGGTATCATTTGCTACCAGACTTATACAGGTGGATATTTAGTTATGCATCATCTCATCACCAAAAGGTTAGGGCAGATCATGGGCTCCCCTGATCAGAGTAGCCTGATTCCTCGTTGTGATTGCAAGTACGATTCCTGTCTACTCTGCCTGTTTTCCAGGCAGATGAAAGTAATTGTATTCTCTCTTCCAACTTCAAAGGTAGGAATAACTATTGAGACATTTGGGGGGCTGGGAAGAAGAAACCTTGCTTTGGAGATTGCTAGCTGATCCCAGTGAGAGAACATTCCGGGGCCGTCACAGAAGTGAAGACTGCTCTTCAATGATAAGGCAATGAAGGAACCTCGTGCATTCCAGCTTGTGAAAAGCCTGGCACTAGTTTCCACACACTCCTGTGATCATGGAAGCTGGCCAGTCTACCTGCACACTTTATCGTCCATGCTTTGTCTTTGTGCATCCCAGACTTGGGGAAGATTTGAATGAAATTAACACCAGAAGTGCTCAGTGGTGTCAGGAAGACTGGAATGCAGGAAAAAGTAGACTGTCCATCCCTGTTTTCCCCAGTCTGACTCACGTGGCAATGACACACTCTCTTTACTTTTATGAATGGGAGGCCCTTCTGATCTCTTCCATTCCCATTAAAATGTTAGCCTGAAGGGAAGCCCGCGCTTAGTTGCACTTAGCAGTATACCATCATTTTCCTGTTTGTAGCTGTATTTCTTACTAAATCCAGGCTGTAAGGATGAGCACTTCATACTGTCATAGAGCTAAGATTTATTGAGCACTTACTACGTGCCGGGTATGTTATCAGCTTGACACTTATGAGCTCATCTTGTCCTCACAATGATCCTATGAAGAAGGTGCTATTATTATCCCTGCTTTATAATGGAGATAGTATTCAGGGAAACAGCTCAAGGTTGCCTGTCTTTCCAGTGGTGGGGCCAAGATTTAAATGCTGGCAGCCTGGTTCTGGAGCCCATTCTGTGCTATGGAATATATGTGCTATATAATTTATCATAGCCTGAACACCAGTACGCCATCTGTAGTATGCAGTAGGGATTCAAACATTACTGTGAATGAATAAACATAAGAATTTTTCATGTCATTACAGACTCATTAATTTTAATGGCAGCATATTTCCCCATAGAGTCAAAGGACCATAATTTGTGTAACTCTTTCCCCAGGATTGGACATGTAAGTAGTATGGGCTAGAATAGCTGAGATGGGGACTGTCCGGAGAAACCTCAGATATGTGGTCACTAATTGGGAGGTGACCGTGAGACACTTTTTAACCCTCGTCTTCCTTCTCCTGGCTCCGCCATCCTTAGATGCCATCCTGATCCCCACCCAGATCCAGGTTCCCGGTGCCATCAGTAGAACTCTACATAAAAGTGGATTGCATTGTAGAGGCTTTACTACTTTTGGAGCTTTTCCCAAGGGTCCCTGTTAAGTTGAGCATAATTGGCAAGGAGTTGCCGTTTGAAACCTGCATCCCTGAAACGTCGCCTGCCAAGTGCCGTTTTCCAGGTGGTTTCCTATAACGTGTCGCTTTGCACTTTTGAGTCCAGAGATTATATATCTGACTCTTTCATTTGTTATTTAAGACTTTTGGCTGACCTCTGAGATTCTTGTTTTAATTGTCAACTGATAGAAAATATAAATGGAAAAACATGTTAGTGTGCAAACTTCAGAGTTTGTTTTATCTTTGGAAATTGGGCTGGTGGGGATAGAGGATTAAGGAAAACTGTTAGGAGACAATTTTGTCTGGCTAGCAGGGTGTCTTCGCAATTTCACTCGTTAGGTCCTACGTAAACGAATACACCATGTCTCGGGCAACATAAGCATTATGTAGAAGTTACTTACAATTAAAGAAGTTTCCGCCTTTATCAGTTGAGTTATAGCTGGGATATGCTGGAAGACCTTGATATTTAAATTTAGATTAATCCTATGGTGCAACCCTTTAGTAGAAGAAATCATCTGTTTTGAAAAGTTAAAGACATACGTGCCCCAAATATATCTCAAATGTGTATGCGTATGTTTGTATAATTTATAAGTGTGCGTGTGTGTTTTCTCCTTCCTCATCCCTCTTCCCCAATTCATTCTCTTCTCTGTACCAAGAGGTTTCCTTCTATGAACTACAATATCTGGCCTCTCTTTGTCCTGTTTCTGGTTGGGCTCAGCCAATGGGAGGCATAGGCAGATCAGAAGGCAGGAGACAGTGTTGGGGTGTTTATCCCCCTCACAATCGTCCCCTCAAAACTTAACTAAGATTTTATCGATGGCTGATTTCTTCTAAGCGCTGGATGGGCAGCTCACTTTCGTGGCTCCAGCTCACACTGCTTCTTCCCCTTTCCCTTCAGACCTAGAGGAAGCAATAGTTTCCCAGCCACTGTTCACCCAGGGTGCCTCCTCCTGCCTCAACCATTTTGAGTGTGCCTTCTGTTTCCTGCTGGGACCCTGGATGGTGTCGTGTGTGTCCATCTCTTTCTCATATAAAAGCTTGATTGTCGTGTCTGGCTCTACAGTGCCAGTTATGTTTACTTTAGTGCATCTGAATTTGAATTGTATCTTGTCCTGTCCAAGAGTTGTCATCTTATTCTTGTGTATTAGATTATTCTTGTATATTAGTATTCTTTTCTATTAGATTACTAGTCCCAGGGGGCAGGGGTGTGGCTTATTCTCCCTATAATGTCTAGTACAGGCGTGCCTCAGAGATGCTGCAGGTTTGGTTCCAGACCACCTCAGTAAAGTGAATATCTCTATAAAGTGAATCACATGAATTTTGGGGTTTCCCAGTGCATATAAAAATTAGGTTTACACTATACTCTGGTCTATAGTTACACTATACTCTAGACATAATGTGCAATAGCGTTATGTCTAAAGAAAAAAATGTACATGGCTTAACTTTTTAATTAAAAAACAGTTTATTGCTAAGCATCATCTGAGCCTTCAGCAGGTCGTAATCTTTTTGCTGGTGGAGGCTCTTGCCTTCACTTTGTAAAAAATGCAGTATCTGTAAAGTGCAGTAAACGAGGTATGCCTGTATACTGTTTTGTATACAGAGGTCATAGCAATTGGCAACCCATGAGGTGAAATTATAACATACATATATATAGGAGTGCCTGAATGTATGTGGTACACAAGGTCTCACAATTAAGTTTGCGAACTCATCCTAGAAAAAGTGCTACATACCTCATTGGTGAATATCACGATGGTCACCTTAGAAGCACTACCCTTGGGAAGCTATGCACTGACACCAGCTCCTACTCCAGCCTTCAAACCAATTTTGGAACTCTTCTTCTAGAATGGACTTCAGAGCAGTCGTAATATTACCCTCGATGTCCTGAATGTCATCAAAATGTCTTCTTTTCAATATTTCCTTTATCTTCGGGTAGAGAAAGAAGTCACTGGGGGCCAGATCAGGTGAGTAGGGAGGGTGTTCCAATACAGTTATTTGTTGACTGGCTAAAAACTCCCTCACAGACAGTGCCATGTGAGCTGGTGCATTGTCGTGATGCAAGAGCCATGAATAGTTGGCGAAAAGTACAGGTCGTTTTCTCTAACTTTTTCACGCAACATTTTCAGCACTTCCAAATAGTAAACTTGGTTAACTGTTTGTCCTATTGGTACAAATTCATAATGAATAATCCCTCTGATATCAAAAAAGGTTAGAAACATCGTTGCAACAAGTTTGTGAACTTAATTGTCAGACCTTGTATATGTGGGTATGATATACCTGTGACTTGATTTTTTTAAAATAACCTTTATTTGTATCCTTTTCAACATCGGTTCTATCATTCATGCAGTAAACAATTACCAAGTGTCAGTTACAGGCAGCACATTATGCTAGGTATGCGCATTAATGTTTTTTCAGAGTTCATAAAGATTCGCAAAGAGGTTTCATAAAGAATTGAAATAATAATAGAATTTTCAAACTGGAAAGAATCTTGGAGTGTATCTAATCCAGGTTCATCATTTTAAGGTGCCACTGAGGAGGAGAGGTTCAGTGCTTTGATCTGCAGCACAGGTGGTAGGTAGGTGGTATGGATCATGCCAGAACGTGCGTGGTGCCCTGACTCTCCGCCTAGGGGTCCTTTTCCTATCTCCCTACGGTCACATTGCTTGGTCATCTCATAGGTACTTTCTGGTGAAACTGACCTCCACGTGGTATCCTTGAGAAAGCCTCTCTGCTGCTCCTCTTGCTTCCCTCTGTGTTGCAAATGCAAACCAGATAGTGCTGCTCTGAGCTCATAAAAGAGCCTAATAGGATGCAGCCGGTGAATTCTAACCCAAGCTCCGACGTACCGCCCCTGCCCCCGCCCCCCCACCCTGGTGTAGACCATTGGGGGAATTATCTGGACCAACCCACAGCCCCTCTTAAGCATCTCTCTTCACTGACTTTAAACTCTGGAGCAATGGTTTATGTGGGTGTATGAGGTGTTGGGGTTGCGCTGGGTGAGTTAGTTGTCTACGTCCTGTGGTTATTGGAGCCAGACTCTCAGTCCTCATCTGCAGAAGTGTGATCAAGTCAGGTCTGGGCGACTTGCAGAGTTTCCCTGGAGGGCATTTGCCGATGAGTCCATTTAGCTCCAGGACCAGACGATAAGTGTTCCCTACAACACAGAAACCTTTGGCTCCACTAATTCACAACGCAAAGTTGGTTTAAAATGAGTAATAAAAAGCCTTCCCATAAGAAATAGAAGCAAAGCCGACTGACTGAGGTCTTCACTTCATGTGATAAGGTAAATGTCATTAATTCATGTTCCTTCCTCCAATGTTACATTCTTTCATGTACAAATCGAGGGTGGGGGGTGTGATAAAAAACCTGTAAGATGCAGGTTCAGGAAGATTAGGGAAAGAGAAGGGGAGATAGTATCTTTACTGAATGCCTGTTATTTGTGAGATTTTGTGCTAGGGGCTTTAACTAAAGGATCTCACACCCAGAGAGCTGCGTGTTATGCCCATTTTGCAGATCTGGAAACTGAGGCTCAGAAGGGCTGTGACATACCCAGAATTACTTAGCTAGTATAAGGGGATATATCATATTCTCAGTTCTGTCTGACTCCACATATAAACCTTGTTAGTAAAGTAGTGATGTTCCAAACCCAGCAGGCCCACATACTTGCTATAAATGACTCGGGACAGTTAGCTTCTCTGCCTTGCTTACTTCAACTGTAAAATGGGGATAAGGTGCATCCCTCCTTCATAGGTTAGTGGCTGGGACCGAGATATTGCACATAGAGTGTTCATCACAGTGCCGTGCACAGAAGCCCTTAGTGAAATTTAGCTCCCGGGCCCCTAGACCGGGTTTGCTGCTTCTTCAATGTGCTTTGTCAACTGTAAACTTCCCTGAATGATTTCCTCAGACATAAAACGAGGCTTGGGTAAAAGGTCAGTTTTCTCAATGGAGAAACACCCAGGGAGAATGAGGCCAATTCCCATCTTTCATGTTGTAACTATCAAACTTCCGCAGTGCTGGGTCTGTGTGTTACTTTTGGACATAACCTTCTCAAGTCTACGGGTGAGAATCTGGACGCTGCCCTGGAGGTCGCTTTTCGGAGTGCAGCCAAATTCCAGCAACATTCCCTCAGTTCCTGCCCTTTGGGTTTTCCTCTCTTTCATGACTCACTGTCACTGCTGTAAAGAAAAACTCTGTTTATTGTTTTCATTTACATTATGCACAATACTCTCTGAATGCTACTTCAGTTCTGGCACTTCTGGTCACCAAATGTGTGGGGAGGGCGGGGGGTGGAGATTTCCCCACACAAAATAATACTAATTCAGTTCAGACACTATGTGGACAGAGATCGAGGTCCAACAAGTTAAGGGCTCTGTCCCACAAGACTGTCCCCCCCCCCCACACACACACACACTTCAAATGCCAATCAAAAGTAGTCCAAGTTGTCACCCGTGCTTCTGACCAACTGGCTATACATAGGAGCTTCCCACAACCCCTCCTATTAATTAATAGGGTTAATCAAGTTGGATTAATTTGCTAGAGCTGCTGACAGAACTCAGGAAAACAGTTTACTTACTAGATAACTGGTTTATTATGAAAGGCTACAACTCAGATGGCAGATGCATAGGGCAAAGTGTAGGGGAAGAAGTATAGCATCTCCACATGTTCACCAACCCCATCCTTCTGGGCTTTTGTGGAGGCATGATTGATTAGATCATGGGCTCTTGGTGATTGGACTCAATCTCTAGCCCCTCTACCCTCCCTGGACGTCAGCGGTGGGATTGAAAGTTCCACCCTCTAATTGTGCCTGGGTCACCTGCCAACCAGCCCCCATCCTTAAGGACTTTCCAAAGTCACCACATTACCATAAACTAAGATGTGATTGGAAGGACTTGTTATGAATAACAAAAAATACCCATTTCACCTGTTTTGCTCTGGAGTTTTTTCTGGAACTAAATATTATAAGGAAAGATGTCCTATGGCTCTTACATGGAAAATTACAAGGGCTTAGGAGCTCTGTGCCAGGAACAGTAGGCAAAGACCAAATACATATATTTCTTATTATAAATCACAGTGTTGATGTAGATTCATCATCATTATCACCTTTTTTCCTCCTCCTCCTCTCTGTCCTCTTTGAACTGAAATTTAAGGGCTGCAGTGAGCCTCTTTTACAGCTTGGAGCATTGTCCATTGTTCTTTCTACTTCAGTCACTGATATAAGTGATAGGCAGGGGCTCAGTGAAGCTCCCGAGGTATTTAGGCCCTTCAGAATATTCCAGAAAATTCTCCCTATTTCTTACACACAACCCTCTCTGGCTGCTTTTGCTGCTGGCAGTGCCTTCTAGCAGCAGGAGAGCTGAGCTCAGTCTTGTGGGTGGCGAGTGGTGCTTCTCAGGGCTGAGAGAGGGTGGATCTCACCCCCTTCAGAAGGTGGGACAGGATCTGGGAGGAGTCTCCCTGAGGCAGGTACTCTGCTGCCATCCTTAACGGGATCATACCACAGCTGCATAAATTTGTTTTTAAAAGCAGAAGGGAAAAGACAAGACAGAAAGCCAGTGACCCTCCCAGCCTGGCTCATGTGGCAGCACCCATCTGTTCTGTGGGAGAGAAGCCTGTTTCTGGGTCCTCTAGACCCAACATGTTAGATTCCTCTGAAGTCCCCCAACTCTACCCTGAGAAAGTCCACTTATGATTCTGTACCACTTTGCCACGGTGGCCTGCTGAGGGAAAACGGCAGATGGGAGAAAATGTGGGAAATGAAGTTATACAGTTTATCTCATGCCCAAATATAATTCACTGCCCCCCCACCAAAAAAAAATGTTGTCAAGAATGAGGATGTTTAAGTCTTTATAAATTCTCTGATACTGTGAGAGGATCTCACAATTATTTTATTTTGAACATCAAAGTATTATTTAGGGAACACACATTAGCCTGAAAGGACCTTAGTCAGTACTGGTTTTGGATGCTTATAGAGGTCAACTGAGGAAGTAGTAGTAAAAAAAAAAAAAAAAAAGTTAAAAAAAGTCTGGTAATATTCCTGTGCATCTGACCTCACAGTAACAAGTGTTGGATTTCATTGTAAACAAGACTTTTAAAGACCATTTAAAATTGGAACAAGATAAGAACTTTATCCAAATAACTTAAATGGAAGTGAAGAGGATATGTTCTGGAAAACTCAGAATGTAGCCGTAATCACAGGAACGGGTGTAAATATACCAGTGCCACTGAAGACTTTGAATAAATGTTTTCCTAAAGTGTGAGAATCAGGAGAGGAAACTGGAAATATTTCTAAATTATCATTAACTTCTATGATGTTTACATAATATTCGTGTATATAATTACATACATACAAGTATTTGTATTGCTGTATTAATAAATAGCTAAAGGTAAAGATTCTTTTATTTACATCGCGTACATTTATGTAACCAAATTTTCCCCCCAGTTTTTTTCACTCCATTCTAATTGGGACAGTACGGGATCCCTTATATTTGGAGTCAACTTATGACCCAGCTAAGATGTCCTTTGTTCACCTCTCAGTCTACAGAAAATACAAACTGATGTCAAGTATTTTTCATCATATATATCGCTGTGACCTTGAATCATTGCTTCAATAACTTCATTCTTGTTTCTTATTTGAACTTTCTTGGTTTGCAAGTGCCAAACCAAGATAAAACAAAAAAATGAACAGAAATGCAGAATCTTAAAATGGCTCACATATATTTTCTCTAAAATCAGTAAGGGATTTTAAACTGAGAAAAGGGCACCAAGTTATATTTAGGGGTCCCTTACATCCAGACCTATGTGGCGTTTGGAGGTGTAGTGAGCAGATTAAGAGGAGTGTGGGCTCTCGTATGAAGTAGAGCCCTTGACCCTGTATGAGCAGAGCGGAGGGTCCATCCGGGGAGAAGTTGTCTGCGGAGCGCAATCAATCTTGGGCAGCCTTGCGGTTTTGGTGAAGCAAACAAGGAAGAAGTTCCCTCAGGAAAAATCACAGGCACAGGAAGGCCAAACCTCACTCCTCCAGCCCTTCTTCATCCTCCCCGTGGGAGTGGGGATGTGTGTCCTCCCCACAGAGCCATCTGGCCAACAAGTAATCACAGGCCAACGGGAAATTTCCATTTGGAAAAAAACATCTCCAACAAGAAGCCATCTGACTGAAGCGCTTTCTCTTCTCAGGAGATATATGTTCCCTGAAATAAACACAAAATGTGTTTAATACCATTGTGTCGACGTTAACTGGCCTGTCATTGTCTGTCCCCTGTCCCCACCCCACGCTGCCAAGCATGCTTTTCTAGAGAAACCATGGCAGCCCCCAAACCTGCAACATTGGTATTAGTCAGGATTCTCCAGGGAATAGAATGGACGGGAGATCATATATTGGGGTGAGGGGATTTATTTTATTAATTTGGCTCACATGATTGTGGGGGCTGACAAGCCCAAAATCTGTAGGGTAAGCCAGCAGGCTGGAAATTCAGGGAGGGTTTCTATATTGCAGTCTTTTTTTTTTTTTTTTAATTAAATGTATTGGGGTAACATTGGTTAATAATTATATAAGTTTCAAATATACAGTTCTATGACACATCATCTGCATTTGCATTGTGTGCTCACCATTCAGTCTAGTCTTCTTCTGTCATCATATTTTTGACCCTCTTTACCCTCTTCATCCTCCCCTAACTCCTTTCCCCTCTGGTAACCACCATATTGTTGTTTATGTTTTTGAGTTTGTTGGTTTTTGTTTGTTGCTTTCTGTTTTATATCCCACATATGAGTGAAATCATATAGTTATTGTCCTTTTTCTTTCTGACTTATTTTACTTAGCATGATAATCTCAAGATCCATCCATGTTGTAGCAAATGGCAGTATTTCATCCTGTCTTATGGCTAAGTAGTATTCCACTGTATATATGTACCATATCTTCTTTATTCAGTTGTCCATCGAAGGACACTTAGGTTGTTTCCAGATCCTGGCCATCATGAATAATGCTGCAATGAACATAGAGGTCCATATATCTTTACGGATAAATGTTTTCAGATTTTTGGAGCAAATACCCAGAACAGGGATTGCTGGGTCATGTGGTAATTCTATTCTTAATTTTTTGAGGAACCTCCATACTGTTTTCCATAGTGGCTGCACCAATTTACATTCCCACCAGCAGTGTATAAGATTTCCTTTTTCTCCACAGCCTCTCCAACACTTGTTATTACTTGTGTTGTTGATAATAGCCATTCTAACGGGTGTGAGGTGGTATCTCATTGAGATTTTGATTTGCATTTCCTTAATAGCTAGTGAAGTTGAGTATTTTTTTTCATATATCTGTTGGTCATTTGTATGTCTTCTTGGGAAAAATGTCTGTTCAGGTCCTCTGCTAATTGGATTGTTTGGGTTTTTTGTTGTTGTTGAGTTGTGTGAATTCTTTATGTATTTTGAATATTAGCCCCTTATCAGAGGTATGATTTGCAAATATCTTCTCTCATTCAGTTGTTGCCTTTTTATCTGGTTGATGGTTTCTTTGGCTGTGCAGAAGCATTTTAGTTTGATGTAGTCCCATTCATTTATTTTTGCTTTTACTTCCCTTGCCTTTGGGGTCAAGTTCTAAAAACCTTTCTGGGACCAAGGTCCATAAGTTTAGTACTTGTGTTTTATTCTACGTATTTTTACTCTTTCCTGTCTTACATTTAGTTTTTAATCCAGTTAATTTTTATGTATGGTGTTAGATATCAGTTTAGTTTCATTCTTTTGCATGTGGCTTTCCAATTTCCCCCAACACCGTTTGGAAAGGGTTTCCTTTCTCCAGTGTATGTTTTTGGTGCCTTTGTCAAAAATTACCCATATATGTGTGGGTTTATTTCTGGATTCTCAATTCTGTTCCATTGGTCTGTGTATCTGTTTTTCTGCCAATACCATACTGTTTTGATTAGTGTGGCTTTGTAGTATAATTTGAAGTCAGGGAGTGTGATACACCCGGCTTTGTTCTTTTTCCCCAGGATTGCTTTGGCTATTCAGGGTCTTTTGCGGTTCAATAGAAATTTGATGATTTCTTGGTTCTATTTCTTTGAAAAATATGATTGGGATTTTGATTTGATTTTCACCTTACTCTAAAGAGAAAAATTTAAGATGGATTAAAAATAAATTTCAAATAGATTACAAATTAAGCACAGTGATTAGCATGCTTTTGCCTCACATATATCAGATACTCTCTAAAAATATACGTTGGTTGCAGGGCGCTTTATTTCACTCTGATAATTCATCGATTCCTACCTCCATATCAAATAGCTCTTAATTACTATAGTTTTCTAATGTGTTTTAATATGTGGTGAGGTGAGTCTATCCTCATTGTACTTCTTTTTCAAAACTGTCTTTGTTATTCTTAGTCCAATACTCTCCCACATAAATATTAAAGTATTGTTCAAGGTTCCCAAAATTTTTATTGAAATCTTTTTGAAATTTCACTGAAGTTATTGATTAATTGAGAAATGTTGACATTTTAAAAATGTAGTCCTTCTCTCTTCACAAAAAAGGTTTATCACTCCGTTGTCCCAGATCTTCTTTTGTATCCTTCAATGTGGTTTTATAACATCTTACTAACATTGCTTTTTAGACGTTTCCCTATCTACGTTATAGTCTGGGTTGCTATGGAAGCTGATTTTTTCCCCTGCAATTATATTTGGTTACTGTTGTTGTAAAGGAATACTATTGATCTTTGATTTTGGATTTTTGTTTCCAGCAATTTTGCAGCATCCTCCTATTAATTCTAATTGTTTGGAGATTGGTCTTGATAGTTAATGTAAAACACTGACTGCAGGTCTTCATTACTGTTTTGAATTATAAACGTTATAATTACATTGTCATCCACAATTACACAAAGTGCCCTGAGCGGAATGTAATGCAGAGGTCCTCGACTCGAGTTGGGCTCTGTGCCAGGGGACATAAAGATGAAAACAGACAGTGGGGCACCAGTTCTGGGTGATGACCAGGTATAGCCTCAAATACAATTCTTACAAAGTTTCAACATATATCCAGCTTTTCAGACCATTGGACTCTGATGCCAGACTGCCCGGGTTCCTATATTATCATATCTGCATGAACTTGGAAGCTATCTGTGCCTTCATTTATTTATTTTTTTTTTAAATTCTTAAATAGAGGTAATAGTAATATCTATTCAGGGAGGGTTGTGAGGCTTCAGTGAGTTATTGCATGTACCTGGCCCAGTTTAAGTTTCAATAAATGTTAACTATTAATTATTATGAGATATTATCACTGCATTTCTAAACTATGTATTTTGAAATCTTTCTGATGGGAAGCATGAGATTATTAATAGTTTAGACTTATTAATGCTTTACCAGAAAGTTGACCTTTTTTCTTTCATGATTTGTTTTAAAACACTGTGCTCTGTTCATTGTAACCATATCACTTCCAGGAGCATCATGCTTAGCATCCTAATGTGGGTCAAAAAGCAGGTTGTTTCGCAGAAATGTGCTTTACAAACTTTGCTGTAAGTCCTGTTTTGTTAGTGAGGGTGTTAACTAGGGCTCTAGCCCTACTGTCCTAATAGAGAGATAAGTTAGAGTCCAGAGATTTGGAGTGGTTTGCATTGTGTTTTATGAGATAGAGAAGAAAATACTATGACTATAATTGATAAGCCCGACAAATACGCCAGAAACGTCACACGTGCAGATTGCTCAGGACTGGTGGGGACTGAAACATATGAAAGTCCAGGTGTCTAGGAAAGCTTTCCCTGGGTCCCGTCTCCATTCACCGGAAGTGCTCTCTGGCCCATGCCTCCCAATAGTGGCTTTTTACTTGGCCCTGACCATCTAGCTCCATCCCTTCTCAGTGTCCCCATCAACCATCCTGGCATTCTAGAATTTTGCTTGAAAGCACCGTTCTGTGTCTCTGACTCTCAGAAAAACATAGACGTCGAGACCATGAATGGTATACCTTGCTGCAGAGTTTCTGGGCCTCTGGTGGTTGAGTGACCTCAGCTTGTTTTGGAATTTGGTAGAAAATGACTAACCCTGTGTTTCAGTATCTGGGATCATACACCCCGCTGTGCAGTGATGAACAGGTCGTAGCTGTACTATGAAGTTGGCATGATCATACATGGAGGGTGGCCACCCATTGATAGATTCTAAGCCCTGTTGGTGCTGGGGTGTTAAGAATTGAAATTTCTCCTCAAGGATGACCCGGCACGTTGTCTTACACTCTTTTTTAGAGAACAAAAGCTGGGATTGAGAGCAACTCTAGTTACTCTGAAAGCTTTCTTCTGGGTCTCTTAGCGGGAGATTAAGAGCATCGAGTGTTAAGAATGGTCAAATCAATTTTAGCAAGAGGCAAACTTGGCTTTTGGACTTGTTGATGTTTCACGCCTACATATCAATTGTCATCTCCTTCCCTTTTCTTCTTCCCTCTGCAACATTCTGAGATTTGTAAGGATTGGGGATTTTTTTTTTCTTTTCAAAGCAGATTTTAAAATATTTTCCTGCTTAGCGTTTCTCTTTATCTTCAGTATCTTTGTCAAATAAAGAAAATCTTTTTTTTCCCTAGATAAAAAGAAGGTTGGCTTCAGTGATCAAACTGATCTGCAGATGATAAATCTGTAGATCTGGTTTCAACTCTGCTAGAGGTGGGTTCTGAGAACTATTCACATTTTCTCCAGCGACACCTGACTTTAAAAGACCAGAGTAATGATGGGTGTTTTTGTTTATGCTTTATATTAAAATCCATTAAGGCTTTTCCTGCTTTGGCCAATGCAAAGACACAGATTTTCCTATTATTATTTACATTTTTTAGGATGTGTCAAAAATCCATGGCACAGGGCGGCCGGATGGCTCAGTTGGTTAGAGCATGAGCTCTGAACAACAGGGTTGCTGGTTCCATTCCCACATGGGCCAGTGAGGTGTGCCCCCCACAACTAGATTGAAGACAACGAGCTGCCACTGAGCTTCCAGAGGAACAGCTGGATGGCTCAGTTGGTTAGAGCATGAGCTCTTAACAAGGTTCCCAGTTCAATTCCTGCATGGGATGGTGGGCTGCGCCCCCTGCAACTAAAGATTGAAAAACGGTGACTGGACTTGGACTTGACTTGGAGCTGATGGGCCCAGGAAAAACACACTGTTCCCCAACCTTCCCCAATTAAAAAAAAAAAAAAAAATGCATGGCACACAGATTGCCTGTGTGTCAATAGTCCACTCTCCAATGCCTTTCATAACTGCTTCAGTTACCATCTCTGTGAATGGATAGGAAGCAAACATGTTCAAAATTCTATGAACAGAATATTTGCTCTTTTTAGCTTTTCCAGAGTGGCTTTAGCCAGTATTGTCATTTGCAGAGATCAAACTCTGATCTGCAGGAACTCTATTCTGATTGGCTATCAGGCATTCATAGCCCTGTAACTAAATACCAGTGTATGAAATGGTTATTGTTCCCAGGCGGGGTGGTCCTGGGCCAGAGCACATTCTTTGCGACTGCCCTGGGAGCAGATGGAAGCTGTAAATGTCCCTGCAGCCAAGTGGAATAAACATGAGCTCCTATAACCTCAGACACAGAGATAGAAAGTGGCCTTCTGGCTATGGTTTGGGGCTAGGCTCTCTAATCAGCAGGTTGGCATTTAAATGAAGCCCCCATCAGTCCTTCCCTCTGTGGTCCAGGAGGTTAAGAGCTACATCTAATATTTACCATTATGATTGGATTTGACTTGCTCTGTGAATTAGTGTTGTTCTCTCAGGAATGGGTTTTTAATAATGCTGGCTCATCTCCTCCCATTTCCTCACATTTAATAGAGTTTAGTCTGACTCTGTCTCTTCATTCTGGGCATGCAAAACCCATCTTAAATGTTGACAGCCCTGTAGACGATCTTAACGGATAAAGCAAACTCCAGTGATTCCATGTGTGGCATCATGTTAAGCAACATATATACACTGACACCAACCCTCTCAAAAACCTAGGAGGGGCAGGGGCCTCTTACCGTGTCCACTTTACAGAGGAGGAACCTGAGACTTGGGTCCCACAATAGTTAACCTCCTCAGGTTCCCACAGTTGGTAATCAGTGCTACAGCGGTGAAAGAAAAGACCTCAAACAGGAACATAGCTGACTCAAGCTGCCTCCATCTCAAGTGCCAGATGTCCTGGGAAACACGGCATGACAACCAGAAGCCCCAAGAATTCCATAAAGAGGGAGGAGGAGGGTAGTCATATGTGTTCAGTGGTATTGCTGTCAATGATTTCATTCGGATTATCCAGATATTCCTTCCTGCAGCCCACTTTTTAGGCCACTCACTAATGGATAGCTATTCTAGCAGAATTGATAAATGCAGTTGAAATTTTTTTAAAGTGCAACTTGGATCATTTTCTGCTTGTTTTTCGCTGTAGTGAATGGTTTTGGAGGTAAATATTTATTGAGACCTATAATTTGACAGGTCCAGTTCTGGGTCTTAGAGACACGAGAAAGACAAAGGTTCCAGGCTCTCGTTTGGTTATATTTTAGTGCAGAGAGGCAGGAAGTTAGTATAGTAATCAATAACTAGAAAGCAATGATAAATGTTGTTGTTTTTTTAATGAGCTTTTGAGTGGAATTATCTCTTAGTTTATTTTATTAGCATGTTACTTTTTCTTTGATGGGAGAAGAGTCTGTGTTTTGTTGTCAGATCAAATTGGAATTAATCTACCCTCTATAATTTAAATACTGTGCTGGGTTCACGGACAGATGGGAGACCTTAGTTTTGGTCTTATTTCTGTTAGGAGGTCTTAAGCTATCCCTCTAGTGGCTCTTATCTTGCATTTTTTCTTTTGTTTATGTGAGGGAGTTAGACTGAATCTGGTTTCAAACTCTGCTCTTGGAAGCTCTGAGGAGCCCCTCAGCATCAAGACGGGGGAGTCAGGGGGAACTTAGGAGGCCTGTTCAGCCTCAGCTGGAGCAGTTCTGCTATTGTCTGTCACTGGGGTTCCCTGGGACTGGAGAAAGGATTCTACGGCTGAAAAGTACAGTTTGGAAGCCACTGTTTCTTTATGGGACACCACCTTGTTTGTGGGGAAATGCCACAAGCAAAGTTTTAAAAAGACTGAGAGACATGTACAAAACAAGTAGAACAAGGATTAATAGAACATATTAAAACCTATGCATTAATGAAGGGAAAAAAGCAAATGACCCAAAAGACAAATAGGTAGAATATATGAAATGGCAACTCACAGAAGAGAAAATGCAAATAGCCAATAAAGATAAGACAAAATACTTGGTTTCTCAGGTAATCAGGTAAATGCAAATTAAAGCAGTGGGGTTTTTTTTCCCCCCTACTACTCCCCACCATCCAATCTGGACAATTTCAGGGTTAAGGTTAGGCATAGGCAAAAGTTAAAAGGATGATTGAATCCGGAGTGTGTAGACTTTGGGAAATGAGTACAGTAGTCCCTTCTTATTCGTGGGGGATATTTTCCAAGACCCCTCAGTGGATGCCTGAAACCATGGATCATACTGAACCTTATATATACTATGTTTTTTCCTATATTCACATTCCTTTTCACTTGAATGAAGCACTTTATGGCTTCTCTTTGGCATATCTGAATTGCCAGCATCACTACTCTTGTACTTTGGGGCCATGAGTAAGTAAAAGAAGGGTGACTTGAACGCAAGCATGGCAATATTGCGACAGTCGGTCTGAAAACTAGAAGGCTGCTAAGTGGCGCGTGTACACAGCGTGGAGACACTGAATGTCCCGGGTGGGACAGAACGCAATGGTGAGAGATTTCATCACGCTGCACAGAACAGCGTGGAATTTAAAACCTATGAATTCTTTCTGGAACTTTCTATTTAATATTTTCGGATGGCAGTTGACCACTGGTAACTGAAACTTTGGAAAGCGAAACCTTGGATAAGAGCGGTCTACTGTATTCACATACTGTCAGCGGGAGTCAAATTTGTCCCAGGTATTTTGTCAATATCTCTTAAAGTTATACATATTCCTTGACTCAGTAGCTTTACTTCTAGAATTGTATTCTAGTGAAATGCTTTAGTCTGAACATATATTTACTCCAGACTGTTTGAAAAGGGGGGAAAACGAAAATTAAACATCAATAGAAGAGTGAATAAATAAAATACGGTAAATCTACATTGTAGAACACTTTGCAGCAATTTCAAAGAGGGAAGTACGTTTCTTTGTGGGGATAGCACTATGGAGAGAGAAGCACAGTATAGAATGACAAGTGCAACATGTGGCCATTTAAGTGAAGTGATCCGTGTTTGCTTCCTATGTGAACATAACAGACAATATGTAAGTGCTGCGTCCATAAGGTCTAGATGAAAAAACAGAAAACAGTGGTTATTTGCGGGGAGGGAGGAGAGTGGAATTAAGGAACAGATTAAGGTTTACCTATATAGATCGACTAACACACAGAAAGAATGTATCCATACATATCTTAAACAATTAATAACACATTTGTTTAAAGCTTGTCACCAAAGCAGACAGACTCTAAGACTGGTGGTAGTGACTCCAAAGGTTTGCTTTGGTCTGATCTGCCATGGCCAAGCTGTGGATGTGCCTCCAATGGGCCTCTTCCTTCCTGCCACTCCTTCTTCCTCCCCGCTTGCCCAGACTCCCCTCCTCTCTCCTCTCATGCTGAGGGTCTGCCAGCTGGAGAAATTCCTCCCTTTGCCCTTCCACCCTTCTGAGAACTGTGGGTTGGCAGGGGACCAGCAACCTCCTTCCAGGAAACTGCTTCTGTGAAGGTTGCTGTGAAGCATGGGGCCTCTGCCATGTCCTGGGATCTTTGCCACGTCCCTGGCCCTTGTGCCCAGGGGTGGAATGCAATTCTTGTGTTAGGACCAAGTGACTCGCACATGCCGAGCTCAGAAATACTAATGCATCAAGTAGATTCTGTCAGAGTGTCTTGCATGCCATGCCTACTGGGTGCAACATGTGATAAATACGAGGCTGCAGGTTTGCGAATGCTTGGATGGGCATATTCCTTCTGTGCCTGGGTCCTTAACGTTTTGGTATGAGCTGGACTTTGGATTTCTGTATACTGACCACTTTGATACGTTCTGGAAATACCACAAGCCTGTTGATCGGTGGGTTGTTTTAAATATGGACTTACTAGACTCTAAATAGTCTGAAGCAGATTACACACACACACACACACACACACACACACACACACACACACACCACAAAATATGGGGTGGATGCAGAGGCAGTGACAGAGTGGGAATTGTATTAGGAAAATGACTCTCGCCTCAAAAATGCTTGCAGTGAACTTGGTGCCCTGGAGACTCTGGAGGAGGGACCTAGGGTGTTGGTGGAGAGACCGCATTACGAGTCTGTGAGCAGTTTTCACTAATCCACACACTTTATTTAGTTTCACTTTGCTGTTTGAGATGGAGAAGCAGACTTGAGGATGGAGGAAGGCTACCAAGATGGCAACTTTCCCAGTAGGAACCTTTTGAACAGCAGAAAAGTACCATTCCAGAAATCTGCAGAGTCTGCTTCCTTTGTCGCCCTGTGCTCGTAATCCGTTGCCCATTGTTCTTTTGGAACAATGGGGCTGATTTTTCCATACGAATCTGACACAATTAAGTACAGCTATACAGAGAACTGCCAATTAGGAAGACAAAGTTGAGATTGCCACCAGCACAAATGCAGAGAGGATCGTCTGCACATCCTCTATATTTCAGAACTTTGTCTTCTCTTTGGTTTCAGCCAGTTTCGTATGTGTGGGGTGTTTTTTAAAGCTTTTCTAAAGGGAAAATAAAATGGATTGGCCTACCTGGATCTACACATAGATTTGAAAGCCTGCTTAGCTGAAGGGTAGTGAGAGTGAAATTAAGTTCAAACACAAAGTAGTGTTTGGGGGCACATCAGCAGGAAACAACCCTGTTTTCCAAGCCTGGGTTCCAGGGGTGCAGCTGTTTTGGTCTATTTAGAGCAGTGGGATTTGGATCGAGCTGATAATGCTCATGGAAACTTTCCTAAACAAGACTATAGAGTTGGGTTGGTCAAGACCAAGTTCTGGGATTTGCGAGGTAGTGGTCTCCTTGTGGGTTTAACTGTTCATGTGCTGGTTTGCAGTCTACAAGGCATGTTAAATTATGGGAGGCAGACGCGAAGGGAGAGTATTTTCCCAAGCATTACTTAAGTGGTGTCGAGGTAAGAAACATCCAAACCTGTGGAGAAGTTTAATGAGTTATTTGAGCCAAACTGACGACAATTGCAGGAAGCAAAATCTCAACAGATTAAGAAAACGCTTTGGAAAATGGCGGTTTCAGAGATTATTATCTACGTTACAATCAGAGGAGGAAAAGTAAGGAAGGTTACATGAAACCCATTGGTGGTAGATTAAAGGGGATGGGAGAAAACAAAGTGGTGGTGGGGAATCTCTGGGATTGGATAAAAAGTAAAAGAAGAGACACATATTTCTTTTACATTGGTGAGTATAGGATAGTTAGTAATTAACATCTACAGCACATGGAGATGGTATTTGGGAACAAGTTAATAGTGAGGGGTTCTGTGGTCTCGCGCGCTGGTGCAAGGTTGTGCCCTGAGGTGTCCTAATAAAGGGATTACTCTGACAGGGTATGTTATCTTAGATGCAAAAAGACAATAGACAAGATCACTTAAGGTAAAGATTGACCTTTGTCAAGGAAGTTACAGGCCAAGGATAGGACTACTGGCCATGACCCGCTTTTAGTTAGGAATTTTTATGTTCAGACCATCCTATGTGGTTAACTTCAGTCTCTGAGTTTGTAGGGCCTGCCATGAGGGCCTCCCCTAGCTTATCAAGTTTAGTTTGTGGCCCCTTTTTCATCCAAAGTGGCTAGTACACAGAGGGTAATCAGTAGCCAACTTTGATGATACAGCTTTTCTTAACACAAAATCAGTCACTAAGAGAAAGCAGTAAGCTTGACTGACTTTAACTGCTGCTTGGAAATCTTCATGACAAATACTATTAGGGAATACCATGCTTCCCCCAAAATAAGACCTAGCCAGGCAATCAGCTCTAATGCATCTTTTGGAGCAAAAATTAATTTAAGACCTGGTCTTATTTTACTATAAGACCGGGTCTTATATAATATGATATATGATATGATATGATATGATATGATATGATATGATACCGGGTCTTATATTAATTTTTGCTCCAAAAGACCTATTAGAGCTGATTGTCCGGCTAGGTCTTATTTTTGGGGAAACAGGGTAGGAAGATGAAGAAAGACACTGTTAGTCTAAGATCTCTCTCTCTCTCTCTCTCTCTCTCTCTCTCTCTCTCTCTCTCACTCTCTTTCTGTCTCTTGAACTCTCACACCAGGGGCCTAGGACCTCACCATTTGGGAGCGGGGTTGCTTTTGATGATGGATAAACAAATATTGGGCAGAATGGAAATGTCCATAGTCAAGATACCATAAAGCCAGGAAAAACTCGAGACCAACCTCTCCGTGCTTCTCAGTTTCTCCTTCCTCAGTTTGTTTGCCTCCCTCCCCATTACCCCCAATCACACACATTTTGTGACTTGTCCTATTTGTCTTTGAAAAGATTGATTTATACATTTGCACAGAAAATCCCAGAGTCTTTTCCTCTTAATGCTATAAAGTTGCCATTTAATGAGGCATTCGGAAGGCCACCCAGCCACTTGAAATCCAAAGTGTCACACTGAGGGATTGTTACCAACAAGTATTTACATTGGGGCCATGGTTTTACTTTCTCTTGGCAATTGATTAATTTACTGCAAGAGCCAATAAATCCTTGACGGATGAGGAACAGATTGGAGGGGAGGAGCTTCTGTTTGGGGCCATTTTCTTTTGGAATGCTTTTAACACTTGGCCCCTGGGGAAGATTGTGTCCTTTTGTTTTGTTAAATAGTTGAAGTTGGCCATTTTTTGATGCTGTATGAAAAGGCCTGTCAGACAAGCAAAAGGAAGTGACTGGGTCTCCGTGGTCCCTTGGATTTGCACAGACCTAACACTCTTGTTGAGAGAATATTTGAAAATGCATTTTCTTAAAAGTAGGACTGTGTAAATAATGGATTACATCTGCGAGGGTGACCTGAGTATAACAGGCAGGGGGCTGTGGGAGAAAATTCCTCACTTGCTAGTGCCTGTTTTCTGTGTTGGGAAGAAAAACTCTTTCACTTTCTTTGAAGAATTTGGGAGCAAGCCTGGTCATGGCCTTACTGTGTCCCTTTGTAGGCATAAAAAACACACGGACTGTTGCCTTCCTGAGTGTTTGACAGGGCTAGTGTGTTGTTTTCAGTTTTTTATGGAGAGAAATCCAAGAGGCTTGAGAGCAGCGCTGTCCGACAGAACTTTCCAGATGATGACAGTGTTCTCTATGTGAGGTGGCCAGTACAGTAGCCATTAGCCACTTGTAGCTGTTGAACCCTTGGACAGTGGCTAGTGTGACCAGAGAATTGAGTGTTAAATTTTCATTAGCTCAAGTTTAAAAGGTACACGTGGCGAGTGGGTATTCTAGTGGGCAGTGTAGTTCTGGAGGGCTTTCATACTCCTGAGGAACTCTTAAGTTTGACTTTCACAGCCTGTTTGTGAGGGGTGGAGGTCTGGTAGATAGTCTACTCCCAGGAGTGAAAAACGAAGAAACCGAGACCCAGTGAAGCCAATCGAGGGGTTCAGATCTAATAAACACAGCAGAGCTGGGACTGGGGCCAGAGCCCCTCCTGCCTTTGACTCCCACCTCTGACAGCCCCTCCAAGCCCAGCTTTAGATGTTAATTAGAAGTACTACTTAGCAGGGGACCCAACCACAAAGGAAGTCTTGCTTCACATCTGGAATCTTGGCTGTGGGCTGTGTATTTAATCTTCTCCTTTAAAATCAAACAGGCTTAATGAGCAGAGAGAGCTGGGAAAATCCCTCTGGGTCCTTAAATCCAAGGAGGAGTGTCTGTGGAACCAGAGGAAATGGGCCAGACAGGTGGAGTGCGCCCCTCCCCTCCGGCTGTCTTTATGTGGCCCGTCTGTGGCAATTACAAGAGGGAAAGGACCCATAGAGACTTGTGGTTCTAGTTTCCTATCCTTACTGGGCAGTAAAAAAGGCCAGGCACCAGGACAAATGGCATACCCTTGGATAATCCTGATTTTATCAGTGCTTTGGCAACTGTATTAATGTGCCCCTTGCTGCTGTATAAACCAGAACCCTAAATGCCGAGGGCATTAATTGGTTCCAGCTCTGTCCTCACCTTCTCTGGTTCTTGCTAGTCCATCCTGAGCACTGTAAGAAAAGTTCAGGGATTTTTCCATGTCTCAGGGGCACCTGCTGAGAGGGGATGGCTTCATGGGCAGGATGCTGGGCTTGGAGCGGTGCCATCGAGGTAGAAACAGTGAACACTTGTCAACACCATCGATTCTCAGTGATCCTGGTGTGGATTTAAAGTCAGTGTGGCTTTCCCCACTGCCACCAGCACATTCCAGCCATTGCCAGCCTTGCGGTGCCCGGACCATGCCAGTGGGCTCAGAGAAAGCAGAGTCCCTTGACTATTATGAAAGGATTGACGAGATAATTAGAAGGGAAATGTGCTGTGACAAATCAAAGCTATCATCATGCTTTCAAATTCTTAGCACAACTAATTTCTGCATTTCCTGCTTCTCAGTCAGTCTGTATATTCATCTCCTGCCCATCTACCCACCCATCTACCTGCCTGTCTACCTAGAATAACTGCAGCAAATAGTGGGAAGATGAGTTTAAGAATAAACAAACAAATATCATAAAACCAACAGCGAACATTCATGTACTGTTGATTGATAGGATGGTCATAGGATTTATCATATATACCAGTGTATTTCAGTGAAAGGGGGCACTAATAATTACACTGGGGCAATCATTTAAAGCAGGATGCCCCAAGGAAATCAGGGCAAATGGAGCATCTCCTGTGTGACAGGCACTGTGCTGGAGTTGGGTGCACACAGGTAAAGAAGACCTACTTTTCTCAAGGATCGCATAGTCTGACAGGGAGACGGGTGTATAGCCACATGCAATACTGCGACATAAGTATTGAAACGGGTATGAACAAGGTATTGGGGTGGGAAGAGGAAATGGAGGGGTTAGCCTTGGGACTATTGAACTTACATCCGTTGACCAGGTGGGACCTTGCAACTTGCCCTTGGAGTTATTTGTGTAGGCCTTGGCCGAGTCACATGTTGGTAAGGACTGAATATTCCAAGAGTCATCGCTGAGATCATCCTAGACCCAAATTACTGTCTAGTCCAACGTTGGCTGTGGTTTGTGTACCCAAGACCTTAAATATGTGGGTGATGAATTCTAGTGGGGTGTAGGCAACTTTCCTCTGGCGTAAATGTAAAGTGATCAGTTACGTCTGAAGTCTGTCTTAAGGTAAAAGTCAGGTTGTGTAGGTATGTGTAGGCTCTCACCCTTTTCCCCATATACTGGGAACTGCTGAGCTCCTCAGCAGGGAGTAGGTATGTCTGTGTGCTGCAGAACTACTAAAAATTTCAGACTAGTTGAGAGAAACTTTGATTTAGGTATTTGTTAGCATGAAGTTGCACAGACCAAAAATTCTCAGGTCTAGTTTGATATCAGCATAGTGCATTATAAGGATGCTGCGTGTGGGTGAAATTTGCATTGATGTTTTGACCAAAAGAAATTCAGTCTCAAGCCTTTCAGTCTCCAAAGCTCTGGACTTGATGGGCTGCAGCTGTGTCTGGTCTGGCCTACTCTTGAATGCATTGGAAGCCAGGCGTGATGCAGTGTATGATTTCAACAGTGGTCTTAGTCCAAATTCTCCTGCCACAGGCTTCAGTAGCATGGATGAGATTGGGCTGTTCCTGACTTGATGTTTTTCCCTTTCCCAGGTTTTCTGTATTGCACTAATAAGATCATAACAATTTAAAAAATAATTTTAAAAGGGGAAATTCTCAATCCACCACCCAATATATATTGAGTGTATTTTGCTTTTCCAAGCTTTTCTAGACCCATCTGCAGGCATACTTATAATAACATAATTATAATTGTAGTAGATGCTGATTTCATTTTATTCTGGTTTTACTGTAGCCTGAAATTAAGTTTGGGGTGAGCTGGTGTGACCTGCAGGATTGAATGACAATGTCCTGAGTATGGCTCTATCCTCAGTTCAGTGGATCCTTATTGATGGATGAGGGAAATGTTCCAGAAGTCTAACCAAAGGATAACTCAAATGCTGGAGAGTCTTTCAGAAACTACCTCATCACCCCAATTTTGGCCCACTTTCCTGGTAGCACAAATGCTTTATATATCCAATTCCCCTCTTTTCTTTTGCCAAGTCACTTTTAGCTCACCAACATGCCTTCTGTTGGGATGTTGGAAAAGTGGATCTTCTAATTTGAGCCAATGAATGACCTTAAATTCTACCTGGATCCTTCGATGAACACGTGGTAAATCCCTCTTCCTCTTTTTCACTCAGCCTGGAAATAAACCTCCCTCACTTTAGAAGGCAGCTCTACCTTTTTTTTCCCCTCACAGTCTGCTCCCAACTCCACCCTAAGGCCATGTTGTGTTTATTCTTGGCCTTAGTCCTTTTTCACATCCTGAATTTTTCCTTTCTTCCTTACTATGGATAAGGGCTCTGTCGTTCTGTCTCATAGTTAGGGAACTATGAAGCTTTATTAACCACCAATGATGCGCCAGTGGCTTTTACAAACATTCTCATGTGTAATCCTTCCAACAACACTGAGAGATAGTGATCTGTTGTTTTACTAATGAGGAGATTGAAAGTTGGAATTTAAGAAATGCACCAAGGACGCAGAGGCAGTAAATGGTAGGATCCAAAATTGGCTGATTTCAAAACCTGTCATTTCTGTGAGACCAGGCTTGCCTCTGACCCTCTCTTTGGCACCTCCCAGGTCTGTGACAGAAAGGTAAAAAATAACTACTACGCTAGGCACAGATTGTATGTGTGCAGAGTGGTATCCTCGGGAGGGACTTGTTAGTCCTCACCAGCTGGTTTCCTGGTGGTAACCGTGGGCAGAGTGAGCCCATCCTAGGTGACTTAATTGCCTCATCAAATTCCTATTGATGTTCTCTTGTGGTGCTTTCTTAAACTCAACTGCCCAGGTCACAACTTGGTGCTTGCCTGGGCTTGTCCACCCTGGCTTGCAGTGTTATACACTTTGGGCTTTACCAACTCCTGTCTCTATATGATGAATCATATAGAATTCATCTCCTCAAGAAAGTTTATTGAATACCTACTATGTGCCAAGCCCTGTAATATATATTAATTGGATTGAGGCTGTTAAACAGCTTGAAGCTATGATTCTCACACAATGGTTTCAAAATCTTGGGATGCATAAAAAAAATTTAAACTATTCATCACAGTAATCTTCGAAAAAGTATTTTGCCAATTACTAAGAAACAAACCTCTTCTTTTGCAGCAATAATTTACCACTGAAAGACATGGCAATAAAATAAGTTTTATCTTCATGGGTTAGGGGAAAGTAGAAAAGAGTGAAGGGAGCCAAATATATGGTGACAGAAGATTTGACTCTGAGTGGTGAAAACACAAAGCAATATACAGATGATATATTATAGAATTGTACACTTGAAACCTATATAATTTTACTTACTAGTGTCACTCCTACAAATATAATAAAATTTTTAAAAAGATTTTATCTTGTTAAGTCAATATTACTTAAAATGAGGTCTATGGATGGATGGCTTCTGATAAGATTTTTTTCCTCCTTAAAATGGTTCTATACGTTACTCCTGTGTGAAAATTGCAGGGTTAAAATATTTTCCCTCCAGCAGAAACATATTTATATTTTTAAAATACTTTCTGTAATAACACCTAAACCAATGAAATAACTCCCACCTTGGAATTTAGAGCCCCAGGACTGTATCAGTCTGATACAAAAGGTATTTCTGGGAAAGTGAACCTCGGATGTCCATATCACAACAGGAAAACTGGGTTCCTGCCTTTGGAGAATCTGTGAGCAGCTTGGGCTGCTCTGGTCTCCTGTGACACTTCCCCCGCCACTCGCTATGATCATTGTCCTCTCCACCCTTGGAGAGCTGTCTGCACCTCTGTGATTGCTCCTTTTCGTTGTCTGATGTTCAGATATAAGTCAGGAGTAATGTGTGTTCAAAAGAAACATTGGCTGAAGTTGCACCTGTGATCCCAATTATGACCAAACTCAAGAATCCTTACATTCCCTCCAGGTTATCGAGTGCCTTCTATCGGTGTGAAAACGTTTTCTTTTTCTGGGATTAGGGCAGAGAAACAAGCAGTGTATCTCAAGACCCCAACTACCAACAGATCACAGTCTATTAAGTACAGAAGAAAATGCAAATGATACAAAGTCTCATTTTACATGACCGTTGCTTGATGTATCTGTTGTCTTTGCCCTTAGAGGGTGCAGACTGTCATTTGTTCTGGAAGCTGCTCTCTCCCAGGCTTCTGTTTGGCTGAGCGCTCACCTTCCACCCTGTTGTCTGTAGGCTCTGGGCTTGGCCGTCCTCGGAGACGCGGTTCTGCTGGTGTGTATTGTTCAGTGTGAACTCTACATCGCTCTCACCTGAGGGAGAGATATCTGCATGCACACTCTGTGTGTGGGCACTGAGGGGCACTGAGCCAGCTCTCCCCTGGCTCTGTGGGAACTCACTAAACCGCTCACCCAGGATAGCTTTGGGGGTCAGTCATACAGACAGAGGGAGCCTCTCTTCGAGCGGGAAGGCAGCGGACTTCTTGCATTGTCCTGGTAGATCAGCTTCTTGCTGACCATCCAGTGTTGGGATCAGCAGTTCCTCTCTTCTGTGATAAACAGGGTTGGCTTCAAGGTCTGGAATGTCATCACACTTCTCCCACGTCCTGGCTGTGTAGCCTTGGGTGAGTTAGTTAGCTTCGCCACGTGAGTTTATATATGAATGGAGAATAATAACTGTGCTTCCCACTCGGATTTGTTGGTGGGCTTCCATGAAAGAATGCACATGAAGCCGATGGCAAATGATGTAGTAAATGGTGCGAGAATGGCAGCGGTTGGGATGGGTGGCTATGTGTGCTCTGGTGGCTTCTCTCAGTTCTGGATTCTAGGCAGGTGTAGATAGCACTGGCGAACCAGCCTTCCACGGTGCTGGGACGACATTAGGCTGTCAGGAAATACTCATGAACACATACGATCTTGGCTGACCTGCTTTAAGGGATCTGCTGACTCTCCCCCTTCCCAGATAGCAAGTCGCCTACACGTAGACAAAACTGGAAAGAGCTCCCTGTTTCTTGCCGATGGGAGTCAGATTTCCTCCCTTACCTGAAGGGGACAGGTAAAGGACTTGAGGCCTGGAAGGAGGGTGAGCCCGAGGTGGGGCCTGCTCGCCCGCCTGAGAATAGGAGAGACACAGACTCCGGCACGGCCTGGCCAGCCTTCCACACTCTCCATTTTGTTCCTGTTGTTCTTGAGCATCTGTCTGCCTTGGCTTGAGGAAGCAAGGCCCTGCCAAGAGGAAATGAGACTGGAGGCCATAATTAGGTGATTTCACATGTAAAGTGCTGTTTTGTTATTTCTTGGGGGACAGAAGGTAGAAGAATATGTTAGCGCCAGTACTAAAGCTATTTTAATTATGACCTTGAGGAACAGCTAGCTTTATGTCCCTGAATTTTTGTTTCTTTATCTATATAATGGACTTACTTGTATCAACCCCCAAGGAAACCAAGTGTTCTCATTTTTTGCTGGGCCACAAGGTTTATGTCTGAATGTGGGGTGAGGAAAAGGGGGGAAAAACAGCAAGAATGCTTAAAGAGATTATTTTACTTATTAATTTTCTACTAAACTGTGTCTTCATAAATCTTCCGGGACAAATGCTTACTCTTCGTAGTTAAAAATAGTTTGCTAATTTTCTCTAGTTTTGCCCAAGCACTAGCCAGTCTGGAAAAGCGGACAGGGAGTTGGAGGTAAGAACTGACCTCTCTAAGAACTTTCTACTTGCCAAGCATTTAAAATAAGCGTTTAGGTTAGCTGCTATAAGAATAGGTGACTTTGTTACCCAGATCATTTTAGTTGATCTTCATTTTGCCTGTTTAAAATTTGAGAAGTTAATACTTCAGTCAATCTTCAGTGCTTTCGTGAGGGATATAGTGTTAGGGACAGCCCACATCTGTCCTCCTAGGGTTTTTTTTTTAAATATATATACAATTCACCCATTTAAAGTGTACCATTAAATGGTCTTTAGTATATTCAGAGTTGTGTAAGCATCACCATTATCTAATTTTACAACATTCTTGTCACCCCCAAAAGAAATCCTGTACCTATTAGCAATTTCTCCCTAGCCCCTGGCCACCACTAATCCACTTTCTGTCTCTATAAATTTCCTATTCTGGACATTTCATATAAATGGAATCATACAATATATGGTCTTTTGTGACTGGCTTCTTTTCTTTTACTTAGTATGTTTTCAAGATTCATCTATGTTGTAGCCTGTATAGCACTTCATCTCTTTTTATCACCAAATAATAGTCCAGTGTGTAGATGTGCCACAGATTATCTATCAGTTGACGGATATTTGGGTTGTTTCCACTTTTTGGCTATTATGAATAGTGCTGCTATGAACATTCATACGCAAATTTTTGTGTGGACATATGTTTTCATTTCTCTTGGGTACATACTTAGGAGAATTGCTGGCTCATATAATTATGTTTAACATTTTGAATAACTGATAAACTTTTCCAAAGTAGCCACACTATTTTACAGTCCCACCAGCAATGCATCAGGGTTCCAGTTTCTCCACATCCTGACCAACACCTATTATTGTCTGCATTTTTTGTTATAGCCATCCTAGGAGGTGCGAAGTGATATCTCACTGTAGTTTTGAGTTGCAGTTCCCTGATGATGACTAATGATGTTGAGCATCTTTTTATGTACTTATTGTCCATTTGTGTATCTCTGGAGAACCGCCTGTTCAGATTCTTAGCCTATTTTTAAATTGGGTTGTCTGTTTATTATTGAGTTGTTAGTTTGTTTGTTTGTTTTTTATAGTTTTAGTTCTTATATTTAGGTCTATGACCCATTTTGCCTTAATTTTTGTTGTCTAATGTGAGGGAGGGGTCCAACTTCATTTCTTTGCTTGGGAATTTCCATTTGTTCCAGAACCATTTGTTGAAAAGGAAAGGAGAAAATATTTGCAAATTATATATCTGATAAGGGGACTTGCATTTAGAAAATAAAAACTCTTACAATTCAAAAATAAAAATTAAATATTATTATGTAAGTTAGGGGTGAAAAGAGAACAACTGAGAGAGTAAAAGTCATTCCAAATTAGTGAAAAATACACATTTTTGAATATTTTAAAGCAGTGTGTTTATTTCAAGTGTACTGTTTATTTGTCTTTATTTGTATTTTACTCATTGAAACAGAAATGCAGCAAAATAATAACCAATAAGTGTTTTTCATGAGATATTTATTCAACATTGAGTTACATCATTTAAAACATTTTTTTTTAAGTTTTCATTTTATTTTAATTTGGGGAATATTGGGGAACTGTGTTTCTCCAGGGTTCATCAGCTCCAATTCCTCCTTCAATCTAGTTGTGGAGGGTGCAACTCAGCTCCAAGTCCAGCCGCTGTTTTCAATCTTAGTTGCAGAGGGTGCAGCCCACCATCCCATGCAGGAATTGAACCAGCAACCCTGTTGTTCAGAGCTTGCGCTCTAACCAACTGAGCCATGCAGCCGCCCCGAGTTATGTCATTTCTTATAAGCTTAGTTATTAATAAGAACTTACTACACCTTAACTTTATACTAATTACAGGTTGTTGAGCGTTAACTTAATGAAATCAGCCACAAATGTTAAAAATCATGGACAGTTTAGTTAACAGTAGTTCAGTTAACAAACATTTACTGAGTTCTTACTCTGAGCAAGGCTGGTCATGATTGAACTGACATCAAGGAAAGTCTTTTTAAATGAACCAGTATTTGTAAACATGCCAATATATTGTCTGAAAAACAATAAATACTGTTGTTATCATCACCTAGTAGCTGAAGTGTGGGATTTGAGCCTGAAGAGTTTAACTCGAGGTAGATGATGAATGTTGTTAGAAAAGGTACAGATAAGGAATTCTGGGCACAATTACAGTGAATTACACTGAATAAAGCAGAGGTTAGGCTTAAGTATCAGAAAAGAAGCAGCACATCCTAAATGTTCCTGCTTGTCTTTTAAATTAGCCTATAAAATTATACACGTCTGTTTTTACCACCTAAGGGGTTAAGTTTGATCAGTGTTCCTTTCTCCTTTTTTAAATAATGAAGGAATGCAGAGCAAATCTTTTTACTACCTTGCAGGTGTTCTATGCTTAAATTTAAGTGGTTTGATAATCTCTACCTAAAACCCGAGGATGCTGGGGTTGCTTTTTTTCTTCTTTTAAGTCAGTGATGGAATATTCTGCAGTGCTTTTGGCCTGTATTCTTCCCTTTTGGAGTTGAGTTCAGTCTATCTTAGAAGGATGTTTGCATTTTCCAACCCAGCAGACCCCTAGTTAAACACCCTTAAATGTAACCTCATGGTGGCTGTCTGCATATTCTTCTCGGTCAGAGATGTATCCTCTTGAGAAAGCTGAGAGCTTCCCAGAGTAAGAGCAGCTTTATTCAAATATTGGGTGCCTTCTGATGTGGCTGATTTTTGGCAGCACTGATTCACATTTTAGATGACTTGAAAGGCTTGGAACAACCCATTCAGAGCCAGGAGCACATGGCCCATCTACTGAAGTAGTTTCTTTCCCACAGTTGTCGGGCTAAACTTCAGTGACTCTTCTTGGTTTTTAAGTGTGTGTGTGTGTGTGTGTTGCTAAGTATGTAATTGAGGTAATTTTAGCTTAAATTCCACACAAGTAAAATATGCTATGTGTTACTGATGTCTACTTACTTTGGTTTTGTCAATGATTTGAGAAATCTATTGATTAAGAAGCTGCCTACAATATCTTGAACAAACTGTTTGGATTTTTCTACATTTGGATAGACTGATATCCGGTAATAATTATGATTAATGCCATGTCTAAACGTTGAGACCCATACAAACTATCCAATTCTGGGTAGAATGCTTGATTAACATGAGTTTATAATCACATACAAAAAGAACTGAGAAAAAGGGCAACATAAAGGGGTTTATTTTGTTAGCATGGATGGCTCTCTTTGCTGACAGTTTAGTTCTGAGCTCCTCTTCATGGTTTAAGTGTTCTCGCTCCTTACCCTTCATACATCATAAACATCATAAATGTTCCAGCTGACAAGCCTGCCTACGTTATTCTGCATTGCCTTTAAGAGAACCACTGCTACATAGTATGGAATATCTGTCCGATTTCATCCTCCATTGCCAGTGAAGTAGAGATGAGAGAAGACCCTGTGGAATATAATATTTTCTGTGTTTCATGCTTTGTGAATCTAGAAAATCTTGTTGTTTTAGTTGGATTTTATTATCCCCACCCCACTCCCCAAAAAATGAAGGCATAATGAGAGTATCGGGTATATACAATTGGGTAACAACCTTACCCACTTTGGAGATTGCATATATTTAATACACCTGAAGATATTCTACACTTCCTTCCTTTTCATTTTATTTTGGTTTGATGCTGCTTATTTCTGTTTGAAATCTAAGCAAAAAGCTGGAATGGGGTCATAAGAGCACAAATTAAAGGGAGCAGGAACATAGGGTTTAAGATGCTTCTTGATATCAGTTTGTATTTTCTGTGCTGATTAGAAAGAGAATAAGAACATCTTATTTACTAAACATAGTGGAATACAAGCTCCATACATAAGCAGGGTCCTCAACAAAAAGGTTTTTGGCCAACGTAATTAGTTGTATAAAGTAGTTTATTTCATGTACTAATAGTATACTATTCAGTGTACAAATAATATAGCAGTAAACATGAAATAGTCATGTCTACCTCTAATATTTGCTTTATTAATGTAATTCACGCACATTTAAAATCTCCTTTAAAATTTAAGTGATATATTATTTTTGAATGTTCCCTTTCTCACTTATATAGTTTGTAAAGCAAATTTATTCAAACTCAGAGCCAAGTTTTACACCATCTAAGTCAGATTTTTAGGGTGTATCACCTTCATTTCCATCTTTATTATTTGAAAGACAGCAATTTTTTATATCTGTGTAGTGCTGTCACTGGACCTTTTATCCAAGGCAACAGGAACCATTCACATAACCCTGGCACAATTCTCCCACCCCTTCATCCTGTAATTGAGAACAGCTCAAATTTATGTATGCATTTACTACTATGTTTCCCCGAAAACAAGACCTATCTGGACAATCAGCTCTAATGCGTCTTTTAGAGCAAAAATTAATATAGGACCCGGTCTTATTTTGCCATAATATAAGACCGGGTATAATATAATATAATATAATATAATATAATATAATATAATATAATATAATTAATATAATTAATATAATATAACATAGGGTCTTATGTTAATTTTTGCTCCAAAAGACGCATTAGAGCTGATTATCTGGCAAGGTCTTATTTTTGGGGAAACGGTATGTTCCAAGCACTGCCATAGGTGCTTTACATGTATTAATTCATTTACTCTTCAGAGCAACCTTGTGAGAAAGATTCCTCTATTATCTGATTTTACTGAGGGAGCTAAGGACCAGAGAGTTTAAGTACCTTGCTCAAAGTCACACAGTCCATGAAAGGTAGAGCCAGGATTGAGACTCAGCTCTAGAGCGCCAGAGTTCATGCTTTTAACCACCATGCTACTCTGCTGCAAGGGAATCCAGCACTTCAATTGTGAGGTCGTTTCCCCCAGGAGTAATTGTTAAATTCACCATTAAATTTATTTCCCCTCTTTATTTCAAGCCAATTCTAACCTCTATGAGCATCTAAAATTGATATTAAGTCTGAGACAGTTGTATCTTCTCTAAACAGTATTTTGCCACCAATAATTAAAGTAATTGAAAGAGTAGTTCATAATATAATTATATGGACTCAAATATAATTATCTTCCTCTTGGGAAGATAATTTTAGGGAAAAAACTATATTTTGACTTATGTGGTATGTTTCTGTGTGTTAATGTATAAGCCAAGTCAATTGGTATGGATTAAGGGGATAGGTGTATTATTTCTGGAACAAGTCATGGTCACTAGGCACTGTCCTAGGTTGTTTACATATATTATCAGCTTTATTCTCTCTACAACCCTGTAAGGTAGAGAGTATTCTACCCATTTTGTAGATGAGTAAACTCAGGCTTACGGAATATGAGAAACTTGCCTGGCACGGTACAGAGATTGGGCACTAGGTTGAGATTTCAACCAATGTCCAGCCAACTAAAGCCTGTGCACTGTGGGTGACCCCCCCGTGGCCTCGTTGGGCACACAGTACTGGGTGTAGAAGCCGCTGACGTAGCACGTGTGGCCACTGCACTGCCCGTGCCAGCTGGCTTCCACTGCCCTTCCAGCTTCCTCTCATTTCTCTGCTTTCTTCTTTACTGAGCCCAGCAGGGCTTTTGGCTGCAAACAACAGAAATTCCTGTAGCTACTTTAAGCAGAAAAGGATGCATTAAAGGATGTTAGTTAGGTGTTTCACAGAATTTCTGGGAGGGACCAAGCATCAGGCTCACATGTTGTGGAGCCAGGAAAAGAGCCAAACCACATGGTGGGACTGTTCTAGCAGAAAAACCACACAGTCTTGGCTCGCTGCTCGGGCCCAGGACTTTACAGAGAAAAGGCCAGAACTGTGCCCCTCTTTCCACAGTGCTCACCACAAGCTGAGTGTCAGCGGGTGAGCCCCACCCACTTCTGTGTCCAGGTCTGGTTGGTGAAAACAAGCTCCCAGGTCTGCACTCTGGCTGCAAGGGAATATGAGAAAAGTGGTTTTCCCGATTTTCCACTAAATGGGAGTTCATGAACCAATATAGAGTATGCACCGTAGTTATCTCACTCTGGTTCTAGCCCCAACCTTGGCGGCACCACACGAAGACCAGGTGAGTGGCAGTTGTCCTTAGTAACTAGGGCCTTGGTGGGTTCTGAGTGACACTTCCATGCTCTTCTGAGCACTGGGACCCATTAACCTTGCTCTGTTGCTCCTACTGGAGTCGGTACAGCCAACCATGGGCTACCCTGAGGGTCCTCCCAGAAAAGCTCCTCACCTCCAAAACGGGAACTTGCTTTGTGGAGGCCTCCTTCTAACCTGACGGCATTTTCCCAAGTGACGTTTTCACAGCAAGAAGCCTTGCATCTGGAGTGGGCTGTGCTAATTGGAGATGATCACACGGTAGGGTGGTCCAACGAGCAGCAGAGGCTCCCGGGCCCACCTCTCATGCGCGGGCGGGTGCTCTCTTCACTCAGGGCACTCATGTGTCGGGTGCCACATCCTGAGCTCGACAATAACCAAAGTCACATTTGAGAAAAGGCTCAGCGTCTTTCTCTATAAGAAATACGTGGTGTACTTCTTTTAAGCTTTAGGTTTTCAATCGCTTTTAAGGAAAACATCAGCTGAAAGCCCAAGGTCTGAAAAGAATAGAGACTCTAGGAAAATATGTTGATTAGCAGAACAGTATGACAAGTGAAAAGAACAGGAACCCAAGAATTAGCTGATGGTCGGCTTATCATTTACGCAACTTAAGGCAAATGTAACTCATATCTCTGACAAGTTATCTAGTCTGTGAAATTGGAAAAGATACAAATACTAAGACCCTAAGAGTTATTTTAAGAACTAAGTGTTTAAATTCTGGACACAGTGTCTGGCACATAATTATAAAATGTTAACTTCTTGTCCTTTTAAAAAGCCACAGTTCCATTGTGTGGGGCCATTCACCCCACGGCTCCTGCTGCCACTGTGGATTTCTATCTTTCTTAGCTTGGTAATGACAGGAGTCGTTTGCGTCATCAGGTGAATAAGCAGCTCAGAGTTGAACTCAAGATGACTGGGGAAACAAAACCAAATCTCATTCTTTAGCTCCCAGTTCACTGTGACCAAGGTTTAGATCTCACACAGTATAAAAGTCATCACAAAGGATCTTAGTTTGCAATTTCTGGTCATCTTGAAGTCTTGATTTGGCCAGAGATTGCATGATATATATTAATTTTCCTTCAGAGTTTATTTAGCAGCATCAAGCAGAGGAATCATTTGCATTTTAATTGGGTCATTCTCCTTCCCCTCACCCCACCATCTCCTGCTGAGAGCTGGAGTCACTCCCTGCCTCTCAGTGACACGGACGTCAATGTCTGTAACTCTTCAGTGGCACCAGCCCAACCACAAAGTGCCTCGGTGAACTTCTCCCAGGCCACGCGATCCCAGAACTTAAAAGGCTAGGAAAGCTCTTGGCTCAAGTGGCAGCGCGTGCAGCTCCAAAACATCAAAAACTTGGAGTTGGGTTAAGTTAAAATCACTAATGACAAAACATGTACTGCATTGCCATTCCCAGTGATTCATACTAAAGAGTCTGTTCCTAACACAAGGATCTCATTTTGAAAAGAAAAATCTTCTAAGTAGATGGGATGTGTCTCAGGGGACAACTTGAAATTTTCAGAGGACAGAGATGTGCGTGTGATAGAAATCCAATGAAATCTGGTGCCACTGCTGACCCCATTTTCTTAGATGAAGATACTGAGGCAATGATGCTGCGACAAAGGTTGATTTTGTTCTAGCTGAAACTCAGTTGAGATTGAAGCGATACTATGTACAGTGGCATTTCTTAACACAGCATTGACATAAAAAGCTGGTGAAGCAAACCTGAATTCAGTCTTGCAACCTCAGTAATTCTGACATGTGCTTGTAAGGGAAGTAGGGATGGCATGAAATATTTACAGTCAGTCTGTCGGGGATTAGCATATGCAGAGACCGAGTTCAGCAAAATGTAGGACGTGGAGAAATACTTGAGTGGTGAAAACGTGCCTATTGGTTGTTGAAAGAGAGGCAAAGTTACGGATATTAAATTCCTATTTCTTTTGAAAGGCCTAGGAGGGGCTTCCCTGGACACCTTTACTTTTCCCAAAAAGGCACGTTGGATGTTTGCAGACTTGTGCAGTAATGCAAAGAAATATTGGGAAGACATGGCACCTATCCTCCTTTGCCTACACTGTACTTGGTAAAGTCTCTCTCACTTGAAACCGCCTGATTTTCTTCTACTGCAGCTGTCAAGTCCATGCATCGAAAATGGTGACACGTGTGTACATGGTCTTTTCTAGATCGGTTTCAATCTAGACTCTCCTCGATTTTGTCTGTACTCCCCCAGTGAACCAGCCACAGTCCGCCTGTGCTGGGTGGTGTTCCCCAAAGAGACAACAAAGCCTGAGGCTGGGGGTCTCCTCTGTTCCTGCTGCTGCCTGGGGCCTGGCCACAGGAACCACCTTTGTCTGAGTCCCACACATTTTAGCATAGAGGCCGATGGACTCTCCAAACAAGCCCGGCTCCCTCCCTGGGAGAAGTACATCCCAGGCTCGTGATCACACCATTTGATCTGTGTATAAGCCACAGAGTTTCAAAGACTGAAGGCTGAGAATGTGAGGGAAAGAAGTTCTGATCTGCCTGTGTGCGTGTGCGTGTGTGTGTGTGTGTGTGTGTGTGTGTGTGTGTGAATTGATTTTTAAACTTTTTTGGTTTCAACACTTATCCTGGGTGGAAACGAACATTATTCTTCTCAGACATGTTTTTGAAAAACAGATGAAAGGACCAGCCGTATGCAGACAGGTTAATGAGCACTTGGCCTCTCTCTGAGTTCGGTCCTGTTTCCACTCTGTCAGCAGGGAAATTTTCCTTTGTGCGGGGCACCTTTAGACCAGGGCTTTCAGAAACCCTTTATTCAGAGCCTCTTGTTTTTAAGGAGAATTTATTGGAGGTTGATCTGGCAGGGGCTGTGGGCATCTCATGTACGTGTATTGGGAGAGCCTTTGGTAAGAGGGTGTGGGCCCCGTTGATGCTCTGTCCTTGCAAATGCTCATGACATCTAGACTGAATCCTTGGAAGGCAAACAGCTGGGTAGCTGGGTTTTTTATGCTGCAATTTGTTTTTCCTTTTTTTGGACATTTTCTAGATGCAGAACACTGTGTTTAAAGAATAAGAAGCCTTCATAATTGGTTCGTTCTAGAACGGGGCCTGGGTGCCCATGTTGGCAGCTGTGGCTGCCTGCCTGGTACCTCTCCCTGGTGTCATTCAGAGACTCCAAGCGTTGGCTTCTCCACTCCAGTTGCAGTTGTGTGGGATGGGAGAGTGCCCTTAGTCAAGTGGAGAGGCCTGATTTCTACTCCCACTCGGTCTCTGAGTGCCTTTGAGCAACAGGTGAACCAGTATGCCTCTGCCATCTTTGCGTTGCCTCAAACCAGGGGCACCGGCTGTCCCAGCCCAACAAGCAAACCATGTGAGATAGGTGTGGTGTTCTTGTGCCTTCTGATTCCATCTGATGCCCTAATTCAGGTGCATCTATTTTTAGGCTGGGCTCACCCTGATTTGAGTGTCACTTTTGCAAGGCTGTGACCTGCACATGTTCAGTTGTTTTCTTCAAGGACCCCACATCTTTGCAGTCCTTGTGCCTGGCTGTCCCCGGGCAAGAGCATTTCACTTGGCTAGAGATAAAAGTTCAATCCAGATGCCGGGGGGAAGGGAGGGAGCCCCAGGATGGATGGCGCCGTTGACTTGAGTGTGAAATAGGACAGATGTATGCATCTCCTATGACTATCCATCAGTATTTACTGAGGATCTTTGTGCTCATTGTCACCGTGGGAGGCACAGTTGTGTGTCACTGTTTATAAACTCAATAGCACTATTGGCAAACATGGGGAGGATGTGGTGGGCATGGGAGGAAAAACTGATGAAGAGAGCACGGCCACTTGAGTGAGGGTGGGGGCACAGCAGCCTGCTCTTAGGGACAGAAGAAACTGGTGGAGTGATGAGGAAGACGGGGTCAGCCAGTTGAAGGGCTTGGTGGCCACAGTCAGGAGTTTACATTTGCTGAAGAGAAACTCTAGGAGTCACAGGATGTTGATGGAATTTGACACCTGCCAGGTAGAGAATATTGTAGGCCTGTGGCCAAGGAGAGCCAGGAAGGAAATCAAAATAGGGTCCCTTTCTACTGGAAGATGAATAGAAAGAAAAGAGAAATTCTGAATGGATTTTCCAAGAGCTCAGAGTGGAGGTGCCCATGAGGTTGGAGGAAGTGCCTTGGGGAAAGAAGAGGTGTTGAGCTGGGTAAAAGGTGAATGGCTTATTCAGCGGCAAATGTCAGTCCTACATGGAATGTGCAACCAGGTGGGGTGAGTATACAGAGCTCCTGGGATTGAGAAGTTAAGTCAAAGAAAGAACCATCTGGAAATCATTCATGGGCATCTTTCTGGGTATTTCAGATTTCTCCCCTGAGGTATATTTATTACCATGAGCTTATGGAAAGAACAAAGAAAGATCCACGGTTCTCCTGAGGTTCTGAGTCTCAAAGATAACCTTTCATTTTAAACAGCATAGCTGATAATGCTAGTTCAGGCTTCTCCTTTGATTTTTAGAGCAGCCTTAGACAGTCATTAGACTTCTTTTTTCTTCGATATCTTCATCAATAAAAAAAAAAGAAGAAGAAGAAGAAGATAACTGCTCGCCCTTAACCTGGCAGGAAATAATTTAGAAAACGAAATAGATAAAGCTCTTGGTTTTATCTCCTGAGAAGGAAATCCTCAAGTGGAAGCCCTGACTCTGGCGATGATAACAAGCAGTTACCCAGAAATATGGCCAAGCTATTTTTTCAGTGGAACTCTGTGTGGATGTTTTGTGTGACTTTTCAGAGAGTACCCTGGGACGGCGTGCGGTTCCCTCTTTCCTCCTCTTGTCAAGTAACCCGTGGCCTGATTGGAGCTGGCAGCCCTTTGAGGAACACACAGAACTGCCTTCTGTGTCTTTCAACACTGCCCTTCACTAAGCACGATGCTTTGCTTTCCCACTTTCCCCTTCGGTGCTTTCAATTAAGCCAGGAACTTTGGGCACCAGGACAAGTCGTGTATAATTCAGTTAGTGATCTAAATAAGGCGAAACAGGAGAGAGCAAACTTAAATGGGAAGCAATCGGGGTGGAGCAAGCAGGTTTTATACAAGAGTCACTATAACCACGATCTGTTGAATGCCCATTGTGTGGCCAGCACAGGGGTGATCTCTATGTTAGCCAAACCTCTGTACATGCATGGTACTTTTTTTAAAAAATATTCTTATTTATTGAGACATAACTATGTTTAAGTGGATTAATGCTCATTAACGGTGTATTTTTTTTACATTCATGTTTCAGTGAGCAGAATTACATCTTCAAGATTTATTTTATTTTATTTTATTGGGGAAGGGGAACAGGACTTTATTGGGGAACAGTGTGTACTTCCAGGACTTTTTTCCAAGTCAAGTTGTTGTCCTTTCAGTCTTAGTTGTGGAGGGCGCAGCTCAGCTCCAGGTCCAGCTGCTGTTGCAAGTTGCAGGGGGCGCAGCCCACCATCCCTTGTGGGAGTCAAACCGGCAACCTTGTGGTTGAGAGGATGCACTCCAACCAACTGAGCCATCCAGGAGCTCAGTGGCAGCTCAGCTCAAGGTGCCGTGTTCAATCTTAGTTGCAGGGGGTGCTACCCACCATCCATTGCAGTACTCGAGGAATCGAACTGGCAACCTTGTGGTTGAGAGCCCACTGGCCCATGTGGGAATTGAACCGGCAGCCTTCGGAGTTAGGAGCATGGAGCTCTAACTGCCTGAGCCACCAGGCTGGCCGCGTGGTCCTTTATCAGAGGAGGAAGCTGAGGTGTAGCGATGTCTGCATAGTATTCACCTAGCTAGTAAGCAGGGAGCAGTGAGTTGAATCCATGGTTGGTTGTCCAACTGAAGCTCGCTTTCTTTTCACAAAACATGCAGGCCCCCTAAGAGGTTTCACAGAAGACTCACGTAGACCCTCTGGGACATGGGACACATTTGAGAGTCTGGTGCCAGAGAGGAAAGAACATAGGATTTGTAGCTAGGCAGAACTATTGGTTGGAAATTTGCATCCTAACTCTCCCCTATCTGATTTAGAGAAGTTACTTACACTCTCTAAGACGCCTGCTCTCTGCCATCAGCCGCAGTGCTCCTGGGACACACCTTGCTCTCTCTGGGCACTCTGATATCTCTGTGTTAACTATGCACAAAGGGATGTGGCTAAAGTGATTTTTGAACCTTTTGTACCCAGTTTATTTTCTTATGGAATCTGATGTTACTCTTGCTACTTAGATTATGAAGGTCCTGTGCAAGCCTTTTTTCCATAGGTCTTAAAAATTAAACTTTAATTGGTCAGTGCTAAGAGGACCACACATTCTTAGTTGGTTGAGAACAAACCAAAGAGATTTTATCCTCGTGCCCACCCTCCTCCTAGGGTCTAGAAGTTTCATGCTTTGGCTGCAGTTCTTACTGCCAGAATTCGCATTGTTACAGGCCAGCCAGGCACATTCTTGTGTCTTTTGTTTTTAAACTGTTTTAGATAAGTTTAAGACCTGGAAGTTACCATCGCCTGCTTCCCATGGGAAATCTCTAATTATTTAGAGAAATTCTTGTGGGAAAAAAAGGGGGGAAACAAATAACTGATTGTTTGAAAGCTTATAGAAAGAAATTTCCATACATGACCCAGCTTCCTCACCGATGCTGAAAGCAGAGGTTTTGTAAGTCAAGTTCCTACCCCCACAGAACGATATGTGATTCCAAGAGAAGATTCTTCCTGGAAGAGATGAGAAATACCTTGAAAGTATAGCTGAGCCCAAACGTGTCATTTAGCATATTGTGGTTTTTGATAGATTTCTTCCTCCCAAAGGCTTCACTCCAAGGCTAATAATTTTTAATCACATTTTTGTAGACATGGTAAGCTTGAGGGGCTGTATTTTTTTTTTAATTTTTAAGAGGAATTATTTTGAGATCTGGAAATTATAGACTGGGTAAAGCAAATCATTTAAACTGTGAGCACTGAGGGGAATTCCTTTGTCACTGTTAAGCTCACAGAAGAACAGAAGGAGACAGATAGGGAGAGGAGTCGGCTTGTCTCAGCAAATGCTTTGAAAAAACCCTATTTCCAGTTCATGCAAGTTTCACCAGCCCTTTTGAAACGCGCTTGCAGCCCAGCCACATGGTGCAGTGTGTGTTGAGTGTGAATGATGTTCAGGTGTCCTCAGAGTGTCATCTATGGTGACTGAGCAGCATAGTGTCATTGGGTCCCCTTGGTCACTTAGCTCCTTGGCAAGAGTGGAGGGAGCCATCACAGAGCACTGCCTCCTGTTCCTGAATCTTCTGGTGTGTATCTCCACAATCTACATGCATTGGGGATGCACCTCACTCAGCAGAGCTGTCCTGGGATAATTAAACATGTACACCACCTTACGTTCCTGGAAACCCAGTGAATGGCAACACTTGCATTATCTGACAATATCAATGTCGCAAAAATAAAATATAAAGGGTTGGAAATCCCAAACCCTGCCCATGGTTTTTGTTTCCATGTGTGACATCTGAGTGGAATTATGATGGTGGCCTTTGTCACTTTTATCCAGTCCATATTCTTCCAGCAGTGTGGGCTATCTGATCCCAGACCTGGCTGGAAGTAGTCCTTTCCAGAATGCCTGATAACAAGCCTGCCATTTGACATATTCTGATTGCTATGGGGGTGTCAAGTCGGGGGAGTTGGGCTAGATGCAATTGCCCCCAGGTGCCGCAACTGTGAGGAGTAGCCCACTTTTATCTACAAGGGGGAAAGCGTGGAATTGTGGGAAATGTCAAAACCTAGAAACAGCCTTTCAAGGCTTTAAGACCCACTTCCTCTGGAAAGTCGTTCCTGACTATCAGCCCATGGCGACACCTCCCTGTGGATGTCCTGGAGCCCTTACAACCTTTCACCATCGTTTCCCATTTAGCATGTGTTGTCCTGCAGTGATGGCAGTCTTTTCATATAAACAGAGTCTTGTCGGCCCAACAAGTTTGCACAGCGTGTGTGCTTAGAGGAGACACTCATTAATTACTTGTCTGTTTCTTGTTCTGAGGAGGTGGCTAATATCTTGACACCAACAAGACCACATACTGAAGCTTTGGGGAACTGTTTGCAGAGATGCTCACAAAAATTGATTTCTAGAGAGCCCAGGGCCTTGAGAGGCATTGAGAGGTTTCAAACCTCAGGTGGCTGGCGACATTGCCTGAGGAAACCAGTTGTTCCCTCTGTCCAGCTGAGCGTGAGTTACCACCAAACCCTAAGGCCTGGTCCATGGGGACGCTTGGGTCTGTGTCAGGATTCCTGGGAGTGAGTTCAAGTCGTGATGGGGCTGGATTTGGTTTCCAAAACCAAAAATGTCTTCACCCCAATTCAAAGGATTTATTGGACTGACAAGCCAGGCTGGAATGTAGGGGTCAAGTGCTTATCTCATGACTAAGACCCCTGGCTGGTGGGTCTAAGTGGTTTGTCCTCAGGGGCCAAAGAGGCACCAGTGCCTTGAAGTGAGGGCGTGTTTGGTCCAGCTTCCTGTGGGGCATGTGTTAGTTATGCCCTTGGTAGTGTAACTCAAAGACTTTCTGCTCCTCTGAAGTTAGATTTTCCTTACCCCAAAATGATTGGTCTTTTTCTCCATCTATGTCCAGAAAAAACATGCTTCTCTTTGTTGAATGGACTGGCCTACTCCTCACTAATGGCCCTTGATTCTGACAAACTGGCCTTAGGTGACCAGTAGCCCGAAGAGACACATGTCCTTGCCCAGGACCCAGGCCCTGGGGCATCGATGTGCGCGTCCTAATCAGTTACTCTCCCTTATCACAGTGTAACTCTCATTGCCTCCCGTCATCTTTCCCCAAGATGACTCCTTCATGAAGAAAACTGGCCCGTTTCAACATGCCCACATTTAGATGTGGAGGCAAGCTATGAGGGTGAGGAGAGTGAGAAGGAGCAAACAGTCCCAGCCTGAGGGATGGGACTGAATTGAGGCAGCTGGCAATTTCCTGCACACAAATGGAAGTTTAAACCAAAAGAGTGCCCTCTACTGAAGAAAGGACAAATCAGATGGCCAAGGAGAATGCCAGAGAGTGTTTCTTAAAGTCATCAAAGCACTTGTTTCCTATTAATAATCTGTATTATAAAAAGGCAAGGGTGGGAACTGTTTGATAAACTAAGATTTGGATGCACCAGTCAAAGGGAGAGCTAGTGTGCGACCCTTGTCAAACGTATTTGACCTTGGCGTCCTTCTCCCTCGAAGCGGTATTTTGTAGAGTGCATTTTTGGAAAAACTAGAGTAAGGTTATTAGATTACAAAGAAAGAACCCTTGGGGGAAGAAAATTCAAAAGGACAGTGAAACTATATTAAGGATCTGAAAAGAGAGTTTTGTTCTATCTTTCCATTTATTTACTAGAACTTAGGAGTATGCCGGGCTTTGAAGGGAAATGTAATACAAGAAGGAAATTTTCAGTAAATATTGATCTAGTACTTCCACCCTTGCTCAGGAGCCTCATGCAAGCTGCAAACCCATCACTCTGCTGCGTGATTCAGCTGAGGGCTTTTGGAATTTTGACTCTAAATGCTTTAGGAAGGGTATGCCCACCCCAGTCCTCCATACACCCCCTATTGTGTTTGCCTAACCTGCTTCTTACATAATTTTCTGCACGCTGACAATATTTATGCTTGCAGACCCTCAAGTGGGAAGCCATTGTAGTAATACGGTGTTTCCCCGAAAATAAAACCTAACCGGAAAATAAGCCGTAGCATGATTTTTCATGATGCTCCTAATATAAAATAAGCCCTAATGCATCTTTTGGAGCAAAAATTAACATAAGACCTGGTCTTATTTTGGGGGAAATACGGTAGGGCTTATTTTATATTACGAGCATCCTGAAAAATCATGCCAGGGCTTATTTTCTGGTTAGGTCTTATTTTCGGGGAAACGTGGTAATAAATATGGTGTAATCTAATACTCTAAGAATCCACATGGCTTGTTCTTTGTTGTGGGGGCTGTCTTGCACGTTGTTGGATGTTTAGCAGTACCACTGGCCTCTACCCAGTAGATGCCAGCAGCAACCTCTCTTGCTCCCCACAGTGGGTGAAATCTTCCCCAGTTGGGAAGCACTGGTGTATGTGAAAGCATAGATACTACATGAAAAATGGCAGTAGCCAGTGTGTTTCATGGTGCAGGCATTGGGGCTGGGTCAGGGACGGTCTTAGGCACCATACAAAAGATTTATCCTTTGAGCAATGAGAAATTATTAGAGCATTTCAAGCACATGTTGTATTTTTGCCATCAGATGTCTCTGTGTATGTGACAGATTGGAGGAAAAAACAACTGGGGAAGAGAGAATAGTTTGCAATCAAGGCCCTAAAATGTAACAGAATACAGGGGAGGGGACAGGTGAACGATTTAAGAATTTAAGAATTGACAGGACCTAACCACCAACTGTGAAGGGAAGAGAGCAGTCATGGGTGACAGATTTTGTGCTTGAGTGACTGGAGATTGACATCAATTAAAAGAGGAAATATAGGAGGAAGCATCGGTTTGAGGGAGAGCCTAATGGGTTTTATTTCAGGGTGCTGAGTTTGAGATGCCTGCAGCTCTGATGGAGGGGGAGGCGTTGGCCGCTCTTACTTGGTGGTTGTTGCTGTGGATGTAGAGGGTAAAACCCAGGGAGGGGAGAGAGAGAGAGAGAGAGAGAGAGAGAGAGAGAGAGAGAGACAGAGACAGAGAGACAGAGACAGAGAGAGACTGGTGCCCCTCCCTCACCCTGGTCCACCAGGAGGGAAATCAAGATGGAGACAGATGATCTGGTCAGAGAGCTGGAGGCAGCTCTACCCACCAGACACATATGGTCTAAATGGACAGATTGAACAGCTAAGCAACAGTTCTGTACACAACTAAAGATCAAAACAGTATGATGGCTTCAGTCTATGCTGTCGAGGTTGAGTGAGGTGAGGGCTGTGTGAACTCGAGGAAAGCTTTATAAAGGAAAAGAATCGACTATAGCTGCCTAGAGCTTTCTCAAGGGTGGCTGGAACCCTGTGCGTTGATGCAGAAACTGGAAGGGAGCCTCTTCAGGTTTCCAGGCAGGGCTCTCCCTGCTTGCACAAGCTGCAGGGTGTTCCTGTCAGCATCGTTATCATCTCCCATCACAGAACAGAGAAACAAACTGAGCATCTTGTTTGCTTTCATAGTTTTCTGGGAGTTATTTTTGACCAGGAGATGGGGAAAAGAGAGAAGTAAACCTTAGTGCTTCCTGTTGTTTTCAAGTCATGTACGAATTTTATCTTAGGGCAAGTTGTAGCCATCATTTTGTAGTTTTAATAATAGGAAGCATGACAGCCTAGAAGTGGCCAAAGGGAAATTGCAAAGAAAATCCAGGTTCCAATGGCTTTTTAAAATATATATATATAATAAAAAATTTACCATTTTAACCATTTTTAAGTGTGCAGTTCTGTAGCATTAAGTACATTCATATTGTGCAATCTTCACCACCATCCAGCTCCAGAACATTTTTCATCTTGCAAAACTGAAACTCTGTACCCATTAAACAATAACTGCCCATTCTCCTCTCTCCCCAGCCCCTGGCAACCACTGAATCTGACAACTCTAGGTACCCTGCATAAGGGAACTGATGCAGTATTTGCCTTTTTGTGACTGGTTTATTTTACTTAACATACTGTCTTCAAGGTTCATCCTTGTTGTAGCATACGCAGAATTTCCTTGCTTTTTAAGGCCAAATAATACTCCATTGTATGTTTAGACCACATGTTGTTTACCCGTTCATCAGTCAATGGACAAATTGGGTTGCTTCCTCCTTTGGGGTACTGCTGCTATGAACATGGTTGTACAAATAGCCGTTCATGTCCCTGCTTTCAATTCTTTGGGGTATGTACCCGGAAGTGGCCATCGGCTTTTGTGGTATGAATGATCCCTTTCTCTGTTAGGGATTGCTGGAATCAATCCCTAGCTCCCTACCCTTCTGATGCTGCCTTTGTTTTTCACCCTTCTCCGTTTGCTCATGGGAAAGTCTTAGGTGTCCCTAGGCCAGGCTTTGTGACCAGCTGGAGAGCCTTTCTGAGCCTGTTAGTAGTTCTTGGCTATGAAGACCTACCTATGCATCCACTTAGTGCTGTCCTGGAGTTTGAGTCAGAAGATCCATGTTCTAGTCTCAATACTTCCACTAATGTGCTGTGACCTTGGCAATTTGCCTCATCTCTCTCTGGGCCTGTTTCCACATTCACACAATGAGAAGTAGAACTAAGGATCCCTCCCAGCTCACAGAGGGGGAGGGCACAGTGGTGTCCTCAGCCCAGAAACCAAGGTGGGTGAAAAGAAAGCAGAGCTCCAGACTCCTACCATGTGCAGTTTGACCAAAACCTCACCTGCCCCGAAACCTTGTATGGTGAGATATTTCTAATGGCTTACATACTTGCTGTGCGCTGGTACGTGGTGCACGGCTAGTTTTGTGAGTAAATGTAACAGCAATTGCCCTTAAAGCAAAATTATAGGATATATATTACCCGCCCTTTGTTGAGAGAATGGGACGAGAGGTAGAATAACTGGTTTCCCCATAGATTTTTGGCAGATGTCACAAATTAATATTGGAGAGAATATTGTGTAGGCAAATTTTCTCTGATCAAGACTAGTTAGGACATGGGCCAAGAAAATGTTAACCCCTCTCCCTCTTCTACCCCAACTTCTTTAAAACAATGTAAATAACAGATTTCCTTCTTGTTAGCTTAAACTCCGAGCAAATCTGTTCTCCTAAACTGGAAAGGGAAGGCCTGGGAGGTCACCCTCATGATCCACTTTCAGGCCCTAGGACAGCACGTGAAAATTTGGACTGGTCTGGTGTTTCTGGCTTGGAGTTGGAAATTAGGCTTCTTCCTATCAGTTCTTTCTCTGCCCCACCAGTGCATATACAGTCATGTATATATCAGTTACTTTGTGCCTTGCTTTTCTACTTCTCATCTGTTAATCTGGCCAATGGGCAATTGTAAAGTAAAACCTTAGGTTTTTCTCCCCCAAGGATGTGGAGTTAGGGTGTTCGGATGACCAGAAGCCGGTTGGAGCATGTATGGAAATGCATAACATTTTCCTTTTAGGAGACATTTTAACCATCTAATTAAAAAGAAAAAAGACTTTCTTTAAATCCAGATGCTACTAAGTCATCAGGTTTTTTTTTATGAATGAAAAATTAGGAAACAATTTTGAAGATTGTAGAACTTCCCATGGTGTTTGGGACCAGCTTATGACAATATGGTGTTCATAGGGAGAAAATCCATATTGAATAAAACTCTGAAAGAAATGAACAGATTTGAAAAGACAAACATTATCCTAAAACCTAACAACCCTTCCAGGTTTTCTGGAAGCATGACCTGAGAAGGACTGCAAATGAGCAGAGAACATTTGCTCCTCTTTTGTTCAAGGACTGTCAGTATTTTAATAACAAAACTTCATTCCCATTTAAATCATTTGTATAAATTTTCATATGTACTGTGAAGGCCTTGGGGTTTGTGTCTCTGGGTGATGGATCAAGAAAGACCCCTTTTATTCCAGCTGCAAAATAAGATGAATTTTACACATAGTAGAAGTCACGATATATATATATATATATATATTTTTTTTTTTTTTTTCTGTTTGGGAGCGTATTTTTTTAAATTCTATTTCCTGATAAAATCTTAGGGAGTAAAATCAAATCATATTTTCAGTTGCTGACATTTCTAGCAGGAGTAAGTATTCCGAGGGACTGGCTGATAATTTCTGTTTTTGCTAGTAGTGGTCTGGGAGGGAAGATAGGAATGTTGTTGGATTAGAAAAGTTACTCGTATAGATTTGGTTGAAATCATCATGACCAATGAATGGGCTTCTTTATAAAATTATTTACAGCCCCAATTTTTATTCCCATTTGAATGTAATAATAAACCTGGCCCTTTAGTACGAAATTTTAGTGAAGTGTTAGGTCACCAGGTGGAAAGTTTTTTGACCCGTCATCGTAGCTTCACATTTCTAGTGTACATGAAATGCACATTTTGGTATGTTTTTGTTTTCCCATGCCTGGAATCTTCAGTACATCTCAGGGAACTGTGTGGGGAAAGGGTGTCTGTATAATGAAGCTACTGTGACTCCATCACCAAGGTGTGCATCCCTTGCTGATGGAAGAGGTAGGTGTTCTGCAGAGAGCTGCAGGAGTCTGTCCCACGAATGACTTCTGCCAGGATTTGAATCCCACCCGCAACCCATACTCCCAGAAAATTAAAGCTGTTTTTCGCAGCATGGTTTCAATGCACTCACAGGGCAAGGGTTGGCTCCTTCTCTTACAAACACAGTTTAGCTGGATGCACTCATAAATGAAAAATGATCTGAGTGCTGTGGGTGGGGCCCTGGCGCTCAGGAGGTGAAGCCAGGAGGAGGGGAAAGAGCGCAAGAGAACCGGCTCCTGAGCTAAGGAGCGTAGGGAGCTGGCAGGAATTCGGAGCACACTCTGGCGTGGCTCACATTTTTGTTGATAGTTAATATCCCAGGACTTGAAAGAACTGAATGGATAGGGGAACGAACCACAACCAACTTTGCAGTCTGTCCTAGTCAAGCGGCCGTGGCACACAGAGGAGAAAGCTCACCTGATCAGCTCCTAAAGCAGGTAGGAGGGGAGACCTGAGCGTGAAGACAATCTTATTTTCTCTCTGAATACAACTGATTTGTCTTCCACAGGTTTTTTGGGGTTTTTTAAAGTGTATGAGACATGAGTAGATAATGTTGACATAAGAAACAGACTTAGCCTGGATTGTGCTGGTGGTATCTGCCCAAGCAAGAGTCTTTCGGTTACCGAAAAACAATTATATGTGGTTCGTTGACCGAATGACAATTATATTCTGGGGTTGCTTTAAAGAAAAAAATCATCCCAAATCATGCAGTATTTAAATTAAAACTGACTTAAAAATTATAAGATGATAAATGAACTGCAGACATTGTTTTAGAACGAATACTTTGAAGACAGTCAACCAGAAACTGATTTTCAGGCTTGACCGTTGCTATATTTTCATATTTCGGAGCCAACAAGGTGCTTGCTAAATTTTGCTGGCTTTTGTATAAAAGGAGGTGGATGTATAACAGCTGTGAAATATCCAGAATTGACTGGGATCCAGAGTGAAGCCTGAATGCACTAATGTTTTCTCCATTAAGGCCGTCTGCCTCCGCTCAGCTTCTAAGTCAGGGAATTGGAAAGTAGAGTGAAAGTAAAGTGTGGATTCTGAATATTTTTCATGGTGGGGAGGGAATGAGGGGCCTAGGTTTGGAAACGCTCACAACGACATCTCATACTCAGAAGTAGAAAATAGACAGGAAGGGCCATGGGTTGTAGCCACACATGAGGATAATTTGAAGACTGATCTGTGGTTCCTGTGGTTGTTAGCTGAGTCTCTGAGAATTGTCGGAGCTTGTGATAAGAGAAGCAGAACAGAATAAAGGCCATCTCAAGCCTGGATTTCTGAACCATTTCCAGGCCTTGCTTCTGATAGGCGCCTGGATAATTTGGCATGGATTTCTCCCTTAAGGAAGTGGTCAGAGTGTTGTGTTGAACTGACATGGGGTAGGTCGGAAATGGCATGTGCGGTCAGAGTGACAGGAGCGTCAGAATTAGGTAGAGAACTTTATTTCAGTCGAATAGGCCAGCCCAAATACTGGTGCTCTTGGACTTGAGTTTTTGAGAATGCCATATTAGCCACAGGGTGCATCTGAGACGGCAGATGTGGGAGCTGCTGTGCTTACTGCTTATTGGCTGGCTGTTGTCCTCGTGCTATGGTGGCCAAATCTTGTGGCTTTGCAATTTAGGCCTGGAGGGCTGGGAGACGCTTATGCTTAATCAAGGCAAACCTGTACCTTATCGCTAGTCTCTTTCTCTCTATGACTTCTCAGGCTTCCACAGCTAGACCCAGTGTATGTATAGGGAGGGGACAGCACCTCCTGTGGTCTTCAAGAAGATCTTTTTATCACTACACCCAACTCTTGTTCTTTTTTGCCCACTGTCCACCTACTGGGTGGGTCCCTTTTGTTTCCCGCCTTTGACACCTGTCCATGCTAGGTGCTGTTTGCAGTGAATTAAGCTGAACTGGGGGACAGGCTCCTTTCCCAGGACCATTCTGGAAGCAGTCAGAGGTCAGCAAATGGTGACCTGTGGATCAAGTCCAGGATGCCCCAGCCTGTTTTTGTATGTCTCGGGAGCTAAGAATGTATTTTACATGTTAAAATAAAAAAAATAAAAAAAAAACAAAGAAGAATACAGGGCAAATCCTGCAAAGCCTAAAATATTTACTCTTGGACCCTTTAAAGAAAAAGTCTGCTGACCCCTGCTTAACATCATTTATGAGCAGTATGATCAATGGGTTGATGCAGCTACTTAAGACCTCAACAGTTGAGTGGGCTGTTTGTTCTGGAAACTGATTTCAGTTTCACAGTCTACGTTAAGTGGCATTATTGCCTCCAAAAGGGTAGATTCATGAGCAAGGAAGTTGAAGGTTTTCTGCAGGGTCCAAACAGTGGGAAATGAATTATGTGTCTACAGTTAGGATTTTCACCGTCTCCCCTCATTGGTGAAGCTGCTGATAAAGATACCTTGAGGACCAACATGTGTTGACTGTATCCGTGCCGAAAGAACCTGATGGAGACTAAAACTCCGCTAACTTACACGAAAACGATTCACTTCCTTCTTTCTCTTCTGAGGACGGAATGCTGGTCATACTTCTACAGTCTAAGTTGGTGTTGCCACTTTGAAAAAAATACAAACTAAGAGAGAGTTAAATGAATATCGTGTTTTCTCATATTTAGAACAGTGTTTCTTTATTGCTCTCGAAGAAAGCTTACTGTAGGCCTGCCAGCCTTATCCCTGAACATATAATTCTCCTGAACCCAGCACAGTATTTCATTGTTAATGTCATTTCTAATAAGGCAAGGGGGAAATTGTGGCCTTGCTCTTGTGTTAAAACTGCAGGCCTGGATAAAGAGCTGGCTTCTGTACGTTGCTTATTGTCCATTGCAGAAAATCAGGAATGTTTTCACAAAAAGATTGTAGTTTAAGAACAAAAATAAAATGGATGGTATAATTTTTTTTTCCTCCAGGACATTTCAGCCATCTATCCTCATGTATTTAGAAATTAGATACTGTCAATAGAGAAGAATGGGGGTGGGACCTAATTTGACGGGTGAAAACAAGTGAGGAAGGATAAAAATATGTACAGTGTGGTGCCCCATGGGAGTTTGAGCCTGGAAAACAAGATGGTGGCAGTATACTTGACAAGTTGGGTTTTCATAGCTGGCAAGGGTGGGTCCTTTAATCTACCACACGAGCCAGGCAGCACCTTTGTCTGTATTTAGAAAGCGGGTTGGCTCTGAATTTAGAGATTAAACAACCTGTTATTCCTGTATGCACTGGAATTTCAAACCTTGTCAAAAACTTGATTTGTGGAACTGCTGAAACTCAACTGGAAGCCAAACAGACTGAGGCCTAGACTCCCCACACGAGGGGCAGTTAGGAATCACAGCATGTGTGGGAATTTATCAAGTTTGCCCAAGAGAGTGTGGTGCTGTGAGGCCAGACTCAGTGGAGGAGGCTCTGGGGTGAAGGGTCAGCTTTGGGTTCCCAGAAGGCCATGATCAGAAGGTGAGTAACCTCTTCCTCTACATGAGTCAACGGTGTACATCTCAGAGCTCTAGAACTACCTGGTATCCCAGGGTAGCAAGAAGCACCTTTTGACTTCTGAGGCATGCAGTCAGGTTGGCTCATGAAGAGACAGAACAATCAGGGCAGGCAGAGTCTTCTGATGATGAGCTAAAATGGAGTACAAGCCATGAACAGCCCTTCATTAACCAACGTATTTATAGAATGTCGGGAGGGCTAAGTGTCCTGCTCAAAGTTGGAGCATTTGCACTCTCCCTTTCACTATCTGAACAGGGCTGGGATCTGACCTTTTATTAGCTTTTATTAGCTTTTTCCGGATTGCAAATGGGATAAAAAACTGAGCTAGAGGTATACATATGTGTGCAAAAGTGTGTAAACCTAGAGGAGAGAAGCAGCTGAGCAAAAAGAAGTTATGATTCTGAGATACAAAGACAAAACTTGCAACCATGCCCATGAAAGAAGGTCAATAATGTCACATTGCGGTCGCTGGCAGAGGATCCCTTTGCATGGCTTTGTGTTCCCGTACAAGTGTGTCCCTCTTAAGAACATCTGTAGGCAATGAGCTCTCCCGCTTCCGAACATGATTTCTATACATTTCCTGCCGTGGGGTCCAGGGTGTAGCACAAAATCCCTCTCACACTGGAGGATCTCTATCTTCTCCTCGGTGGTCGGGGAACAAGATGGCAGATTCCTCCTCCGCTGACATGCACCTTGCTCTGTTCAGCAAAGGAGAAGGCTGAGTGGCTGAGTGTACCCCACCAGGAGATCTGATGGCTTTCCTGTCCCTGCAGACACATCTGCCCCAGGCTGCCTTGGTTTGTTAAATCCAGGTGTGCATGGGTATGCAGCCATTCTATGACTCCACAGATAACCTCAGTAGGGCATGATATGAGCACAGGGTCTTGGCTTAGATACAAGTTCCCTGCATAGTGAGTCAGACTGTGTCAACAATTGACCTGGGACTTTAGATCTGCTTCCCTTTTTATCATCTGTTCCTGAAGAAGCAATCCAACTATGTTTCACATGCACCAAAGGAACTCAGCACTTGGAGGGACCAAAAGTGTCTCCTTTGGTAAAAGAGAAGGATCACCCCATAGTTTGTGTTGTTGGAAATTTTGAAGTTTGAAGGCTATCAGGTTGGCTTAAAGTCAGACAGCTTTGGACCTTTTTTTTTTTTTTTTTCTTTTTTTTTTTTGCCTTTCTAATTTTGACACTATTTTTCTTCCTGAATTAGAAGATGGAAACCAAGTTGGGAATTGGCAGAATAGGGCAAGTTGGAGGAAAGGCCAAAGTAGCCCTAGAGAATCAATTCAGTTAAAAGTCCTCTTTTTCAGTGAGACTCCTCAGACTGGAGCAAAACAACAGCTGCAGATTACTCCCTTAAAGAGCAGGTAAGTGGCTTCTGTCTATACATTATATTTCCCCAAGCTTTGCCCTTTTAACAAAAACCTAAACATTCTTATAAGCTCTCCTCTCTCTCCCTCCAAAACAAAAGTGGTCCTGCGGTGAACAATTTAGAAATCCCACCCAAATCAGAGCACAAAGGGAAGTGCTGAAGCCAGGGGGGAGTGGGAAGAAATTCAAAGGCACAATACTTGACCTTCACTTGAGTGGCGTGCGTCTCAGGATTCATCCTGGAGCTCTTCATGGGACAGCAGCCCTTTAATTTTGCCATTTGCTGCTGTTTCTGCCCCTTTGGCAAAAGTGTTTTTATTTTCTCCGGCTTGCTGGCTCCATCAGCAAGAGGAAGGGTCCAGCTTCCAAGGAACCTCCCTTCAACTTCACTTTGCAACTCTTTGACTTAAGTTCCCAGACGGCTGCATGGGTAGAGGGTTGACTGCTGGCAATACACTGCTGGCTTTGGAAAACATCACAGGTATTGTACTGTAGCAGATGCAAGACAGTTTTGGCATGGGAGTAATAAAGACCTGGAAGAGAAACGGAAAATTACCTCTAAGCGCTGCAGGGAAGGAGGTGGCAGAAATGAAGGATGCAGTTTGGATTTGTAAAGCTAAGTCCTTTGCACAATCTTTTTTACAGGCTAGAACTTGCTTGACTTCAGTTTCTCTCTCAAGTGAGTCAAGGAATGTTAAGAGAATGGAACGCTGGAGCTGAGTAATGTACCTGGAGACATCTTGGTGGTGCATGAAGATTTTATTGGGGTCTCAGTGGCCTGACCAAACTTTGTGTGGTGGAAATCCTGCTGTTTTCATAATGCTGAGGCATTAGACATTCTTATGTCTATAACTAATTAGACATTCTTAATGAATTTCTTACGGATACTAAAAATGTAACACCTCATCTTATGTGAGTGGAGTCAGTTATTTCCAGCTCTCACTAGGAGCAACATTAGTCATCCCTCTAGTGTTCTGGTGGCTTAATTAATTACATTTGTTCCCACTGGGATTTCAGAATGGGGAGAGAATCTGCTATCAGTTATAGTCTTCTTACTGTGGTTTCTTCATCTCTAGCGTCTGGGTTACTTTAAAACCAAAGCAGCCTTAAAGCTGAGCTATCAAACCTTACATACAATCAGTCACCTTGCTAGACTCAATGATAGTGAATAATACAGTGCTGATTTTTAAAATCAATTTGACTCTGATATGATTTTCTATGATACACTTTTGTTGTCTGTAGATTGACCCTCAAATCTGTGAGGTTTCCTCTACTTCCAGCCTATTTTCTTTCTTATGATCATGTCTTAAATTACCAATCCCTGAACCAGGGTAGGTAGAGAACTAGAGATAATGCAACTAACTCATCATACGATGTTCAAATTGCAAGGTATGGAAATCTTTTTCAGATGAGCAAACCTAGGTAGGAAAAAGCTAAGTGTGAGTGATTGGTGTGTGCATGTGCGTGCGTGTGTGTGCACGTGCGTGTGCGTGTGCGTGTGTGTGTGTGTGTGTGTGTGTGTGTGTGTGTGTTAGGGAAAATGGTTGAAGCTGAAATTAATTCATGGCACTCACATGGATTTGGAGACATGGCTAGTTTTAAGCAAAAATCTTTATGTAAGACTGTGTCTCAAATTTGTAGGTCTTTCTTGTCTTTTGTAAACATGTGGCCCAAACATGTTCACATGATTTGTTTTTGTTAGAGAAATGCCTCATTGTGTAGTAGCAACTTTTCTGTGAGAGTTCAGACCAAGTGTCAGATGAACTCCCCAAGGCTGATATGTTCAGTTCCATTTTACTTTCATGGCATTTTGGCTAGTGTGAGGAGAAAATAGCCTGCAGAGAGCAGTGTGGATGCCTTAGGTATACAATTTTGAAATTTGGGGACAAATCGATTTGGGCTTTTTCTGAAAATGGATCTTATTTTGCGAACCACAGTTGACATGGCTGTGGGAAGTGTTGCTTATTCTTGGCAAGAAAATCACCCTGAAAAGGTGCCCATGATCCAAGAGACAGAGAGCCTGCCTCAGGCTCTCTGGCAGAGCAGGGGAAATGTTTCAGAAATCAGTGTCAGTAATTTATATTAAATCCACATTTGTCTGGAGAAGTACCTATGCAGATGGAGAAGGCAGCTTCCTACGAAATGGGATTATTTTAGTTACTCTCTGTAATGGGATTCAGAATGTGTTCTGGCATGTCTGTCTCAGAAATGTTTAGACCCCAACCTACAGGATTTGATCAGTACTTATTAAACATCAAAGTGCTTAGCTTTGTGGTAGGAACTCACGTGGACACCAAAAAGGCAAATGCCTTTCTGACAGCAGTAGCTGTCAGAGAAGGAAATGATTTGAGCAGTTTTTTATGCCCAAACTAAGATCAGACAGACAGACAGATAGGGGACCAACATCTATATTCCTTTTGCAAAAGATCCTAAATATCTCTTCGTCTGAGCCTAGATTCTGTTAACAGATTTCAGGGTGAGGCTGTGAACCTGGAAGAAAAGAAAATTAAATGTTTATTATCACTAAACTATAGCTCAAATTTAATATTTCCTTCAATAATGGAAACAAAGCACAATATTAGCAGTTCCCGTGTCTTTGTCACCAGTAAAAAGATGCGTATTGTTTGTAGCAGACAACTTCCAACATCATCTACACTCATTACTACTTTGAAAATACATCAGTTAATAAACTTGTTGCTCTATTTTCTTGCTTAATGTGTTATAAAGAAGCACATGGGTTATGATACCACAAATTTAAAAATATTTATATTTCAGCATCATTGGGTTTCTCTGTAATCCTAGGTATTTTATGCATTGAAAAATATTATTTGAGACTTTACCAGACAGTAGAGAGGTCCATGGTACAAAAATAGTTAAAAATTAAAAAAGAATGAATGAAAAGAAAGAAAACCTGTCTTAAAGGCTATGCATTTTATATTTATTTAGATCTTCATTTACCAGGAGAAAAATATTAACCCAGGACCATAGGATGTGTTGTAACCTGTGACTCACCTGAGGATCTTGATAAAATGCAGATTCTTATGAGGAGGTCTGGGGTGGGGCTTGAGATTTCTGTATTTCTAACAAAGTCAGAGTAGCCAGACTGTAGCCTACAGTAATCCAAGTAAAGGTCTGTGTTTTCCAAACTCACTTCCAATAATTGTAATCAATCTTAGTTATAGGTAATAGCTTTACTATTGTAGCATTTGGTTGTGGGAAAAGATGTCCCGTTAGAGGGAAAGTTGGAGACTCTCAAAAGACAAGCAGACTTCCTCTGCTTCACAGTGTCCTATGCTCAGTCTTTTGGAGCCCAGAGCAACTGCCAGGCTGGGAAGTGAACGTGGGGGGAGCTCAAGGTAAGGGGCGTGGTAGCAGATGTGTGTCTCCCAGGTGGCTCTGTCATGGGAATGCCTTGCCCAGGAAGCTGCTGCAGCTGCAGCCGTGTGAGGGGCTGTGCCCTGAGCTCCCGGGGCCCGTGTGGACCAGGTGCACTGTACACCACAGCTGCCTGCCTGCAGCCCGTTGGATTTCCCGTCTGATCCCTGTACGTGCCTTGTGACCATATGCTCTGCTCTGAGGAGCACTGTATGGCTTCCTTCTTTCCCTAAGGGTGATTTATTAAGTGTGTAATTAGATGATGCAAGTTGTATGTCTTTGTAAGATTTTCATATCCATTTGCAAATTAGAGAAAGGTCCTTTGGCAGAGAATATGAGGGGGAAAAGTCATGGCCCAAACAGCTTTCTTTAATAACTCCAGAGACCCCGGTCCTGACCTGCTGTCTCTTAAAGGTGTGCGTGCTACTGACCTTGGTCAGACCGCTTAGGTATACAGCCAGATGGTAGCTTCACAGGGTGGCCACAGAGGTCCGGAAATCCACTTCTGTCCAAATACCAGAGGTTATCAGCTGCCTGGGGACTTACATGCTAATCAAACTCCCAGGAGACTGGCATCCAAAACCCAGTTTATTCATTCCTAGGGAAGGAAGGATCCTTCCAATGACTAAATATGTTACTGCTATCTTTGTTTGTTGTTTGCTTGTTTCCGCCATCTTAACCCTGCTTCCCCAGGAGAGGGGTACTTGAGTATGAGGATGTAGTATGGAATAAGTCTTAAGCATGTTCCAGGGACCTAGACTTAGTGTTCTCTCTCAAGCCTAGGGATGAGTGATCACACCGCAATTCCCTGAGACTCTGGACTTGTCTCAACTAGATTCCCGTAAGACCACTCCTGCCCCCACCCCGTTTTCTTTTCCCTCATTCTCTCCTCCACCATGGTGATCCACCAGGTGTTCTGCTTCAGCTTCCATATTTCCAGGCCCTTCCTGCCTGAAACCACATCTGTTACCCTGGGCTGAAGCCAGATGTTTCCTGGGTCTGCTTGCCTGCCCACCACCCATTTGTGCATCGTCTCTGAGAAGCTTCATGTGTGTGGATGAGGCAGGGGGACTTTTGCAGGTACACAGCCATTACAGGGTGACTCTTACTATCTCTACTGTCTTTCTTACTTTTTTTTTTTTTCTTTTAACTGCTTATTACTATTTCTACTCTTGGAGCCAATTCCCCGTAGCCCCAAGAGTGGGGATGGCAGCCTTAAGGAAACACAGATGACACCTCATGCCTGGGAGAGTTCTCGCTGCAAAACATGCTGTTTTGTACTAATCTCCACAAAAAGGCTCCCTATTAATCATTGATGCTCCTGGTTCCCAAAAGCCTTCCCATGAATCTGGCTGCATCTCAAGAGGCATTTAATAAAATACAGATTACAGGGTCCCCACCCCCAGTTCTGGGTAAGGGTCTAGAGTCGTAAAACATTCCACAGAGTAATGCAATTCCTCTGATGGTGACCACCTGTTTGAGAATGTTTTTCTGTCACTGCTGTCGTGTCACCAATGGGTGTGGTGATTGGAGATTTCTCTTATTTCTTATTTATACTTTTATTTACGCTTAAAGCTTGTATGTAATGAATGTGTCATCTTCTTCAAATTGAAGCTTTCCCAGATTATTCTTATAATCAGCCACATCTGAAAACCACCCCTGTAGACCTGTTATCTCAGACCCAGAACCCCCGTTTTATGGATGAGAAAACTGAGGCTTCGTGGCTGAACTGGCATCGGGGGGTGTCATCTGGGTTAGTGCATGGAGACCACACTCAATACATACTCCTTGACTTCACCCACTGTTCTAAGCCTCAGGGGCCCTTGTTTCTGGGGTGGCGTCACATTGGAGTAACAATAATCAAATGTCTGTACAGTGTATATGTGGAATGTGGACCAAATTCAACCCAAACATTGTCCCCTGTTCTAGCACTAAAATGTGAGTGGCATCATCCATCCTGATGCTTCCACACCTGACAGACTCAGGCTCCCAGAATGTGCAGAGGGCCCCATGTTTTCATTAGACCACTTCATCCTTCAATGCCTCAACTTCTTTATCTGTCTAGTGAGGATAATTCTGTCTGTGCTACTACCTCCCTTACAAAGTTTTTGTGAAAATCAAATAAAACGAAGTATACGAAGGGCTTTAGGGGTAAAGTACAAAGCATTCTGTAATCTTAAAGCGGTCTCCTCATCACCAGTATTATTATATTAGCCCCAAAGACTTAACACTTCTGCTGAGTGGTTCCAAATAGAATCACTACAGATAGAAGAAATACTTTATTATAACCTATTGAGAGGCTTACTTTGTGGATGGGGGTGGGGAGGAAGAATCAGGAGTCCCATAGAAATAAATCACTTTTGATTTCCTGATTAAAGTAGCCCTAATGGCCCATTAGTGAATCATTTCACACCCTCTGCCCTTAATGGCCATTTTCCAGCTGTGCTCCAGAGCCAGGAATCGTTTGGGTGAGCGAGTTGGTACATGTAAGTCACAGGATGTTTCTCTGTCTGCTCAAAGGCAAGGACTGCCTTTGATGCCTCTCCTCCTCCTCTGGGTGGTGAAAATGCTTCAAGATTTGTCATTTTGAGAATGGCAGGGTTTTTGACCTTGTGTTCCCGACTGGATTAAGAACCAGACAGATTTCAATATCAATTAAAAAGTTTATGCAACTGTTCCAACAGAGAGAGAGCCCTAGAATGAATAAAGCTTTATTTTTTCTCCCCCAAGAAATGGCATTGCTTAAGAATGAGGGAACTCAGTCGATGGTAATTAACCTTAATGATATGAAGTACCAACTATGTCTCTATAGAGTTGCTTAGAGAAAATTTATGGACTTGAATAAAGTATAAATGCAATGACATTTGAAACAAAATATAAGAAATTAATTTTAATGAAAGAAATGTGATTTAAGGACATGACACAGATGGCATGTGTTTATTAGAAGGCCCTTCCAGCTCTGAGATCATAGGATTCTGTGCAAAAATCCTAAGTTGGAATGAATGGGAAAGAGTTCATGGGAGAAGCCATTCTTAAATTGGACCTTGATGCTTAAGTAGGACCTGCATAGTCAGAGAGAATGGGAAGTGCATTCCTAGAGGGTGAGAGTCCACAGTAGAGGCAGGACTGTGTGGGTTTTATGAGGCAGGGCTGTGTGGGTTTTGTGGAAGGAGCTACGTGCGAACAAGGAGAAGAGCAAGAGGTGAGGTTCACCCTGTAGACATTTGTAGGTTGGTCAGATTTGGTCTGAAACAGGAGATTGAAAAGACTTTGGTAATACAGACAAATTGTGTTAAATGGTTCAATCATTTCAATTTGCTTAGGAACCCAAATGCCAGACTGCTGAGAGTCTGCATTAGAATTACCTAGAAATGCCTGACCACTGCACTATACACCTGAAGCTGAATAATATTGAATGTCAACTATAATTTTATATATATATGGACACGGGATATGGAGTACAGCACGGGGAATAGAGTCAATAGAATTGTAACAGGTCTATACAATGTCAGAAGAGTAATAGATTGGGAGAGGGGGGTTATCACTTTGTGAGGAGTGCAAATGTAACTATTACATTGTTTTGTACACCTGAAACTAATAAAAATAAAAAATTACCTAGAAAATTTCAGGGCAAAAAAAATATGCTGGCTTCTACCACCACCACCACTGCCGCCATCCCCCAGCCTGATTTAGTACTTCAGAATCTTGGCAGCAATTAGAAATATAAGTAGAACAGAGAATCTGATTCTTAAAAAAAGTTCTCCAAATGCAACTGATATGAGGAACTGTGTAATTTTTAGTTTCATCCTCGTGATGACATAAGGATAATGTAAAATAGCTTTTAAAACCTCCCTTTCCCAATCCCTGTGATCCTAACAGGGTTTTGAGGTTGCGAACAACAGAAACCAATTCTGGCTCATGTAAGCAGAGAAGAAATGCAGTGGCAGAATATCGGGTAGCTCACAGGAGCCAATAGAAGTATCAAGGCCTGGACTCAAGAGAATGGTCAACAACCAAGTGGCCAAGAACACATGACACAGGAACAGTGTCCTTAGGACATCACCACCGTCACCACCACCGTTATTAGACTCCTGTGACTAGCCTTTATCTGTCCCTGTGTCTTCACATCATTTCCTCGTGATCCAGAGTGCCAGGCAAGAGCCTCCAGTGGGCCAAATCTAAGTCATGTGCTGGTAGACTGGCACCTGGGAGTGGGAGCAGAGAATAAGTGTCTCTTCTTCCCCACGTCCCATAAAATGGGAGCTTCTCCCAGATCCAAAGAGTGATCAGATGCTGGAGAGCCGTGCCAGCATTCATTTTCCCCACGACACAAGCAAAATGACTTGAAGTGTGTCTCCTCTTTCTCCACCATCTTTCCATATGTTCACACCTTTCTCTTTCCCTGCCTTCCTTCTCTTTCGGTTCCTGTCCCAGAAACCCCATCCTTTCTCAGGTGTGGCATAGCTGGTAGACACCAAGTTCAGCGTCCTTGGCTTACTGTTGGTCATTTCTGTTCATGCAAGTCCTTTCAGCCCTCCTCCCACAGAATCTGAAACGCTGCGGACAGCATCCCTAGTGGCCTTCCTACCTCAGAAGGCAGCCATTTTCATCACGGAATAGCACTTGGTATTTGAAAAAATTTTGTCTTTTGAAGCCAAATATCTTCCATACCTTATCTTTTTCTCATTGATTCTAATCCTATAACCTGTGTCACCCTGGGATGGTCTTCCCCTTTCTTCATATAGCCATTCAGATATTTGTGTATAAAACCATTATATGTATCGTCCCCACCCCCCGTCATTATCTTCTCCAGGGTAAGGACCGTTAGTCTCTTCAGCTGCTCATCATAAGACAGAACTTCCAGTTTTAAATTTTGATGCCTAAACTAAATCAAACTCTCTACGTGCAATATTATCCAGAACAGGATTAGCACCTGCTTTGATGTGGTCACTGCACTTTTCTTACCGCAGTCAAATATGGCCATGCCTTTAGTTGGTTCTCATGGAAGTATGTTGACTGGCCGTGAAAACCCATAGGTTTGGACTAAAGCTATGTGGGACTGGTTTAAAACATCCCATGGGATCAAATTCTGATCCAGGAGCCTAAGACAACCATCCTGGCACCAGCATTTAATACAGTTAACTGTATTTGCTTTAGAGAACATCCACATGGAGGTGGAAGGACTGAGAAGGTGAGTTCTAGGTGGCTGGAAAAATGAAGAGCACAAACCAGCCAGGAAGACTCAGTTTTGTACACTTTCCTTCCGTTAAATGGATCATTCCTACATAAGCAAATAAATAGCTGACGTGCTATCGATTGATGGAAGTTGGTATGTGAAGACAGAGTGAGAGTGTAGTTTGCAAGAGTTATTTTTTAATTGTGTTATGATGATGATAATGATGATAAAATTATTGAGACATAATTTGCTTACACTCTTTAGCATAATAAATTTTTCCCAATTTCAGAAGAAAGGAATAAATGTAGTATACTTAAAGTACAAAATTAAGAAAGAAACCAAAGAAAGACCTTTCTGTAAATTCTGACAAACACAAGTCATGTGAATTACCACTAGACTCAAGATAAAGAACCATTTCATCACCCTAAAAAGTGCTCTCTTGTAGTCAAACCCTCTCCTCACCCCAGCTCTGGCAGCCACTGGTATGTTCTATTATTTTGCCTTTTCAGAATGTATTATAAATGGAATCAGATCGTATGTAGCCATTTAAGTCTAGCTTCTTTCATTTAGCACAGGGGTGTCCAAACTGCGGCCCGCGGGCCAACTGCTGTCCGCAATCCATTGTTAATTGGCTCGCAGCAAATTCCAAAAATATATTTACTTTACTTAAATAAACCAGGTGAGGCAATACGTACTTCACCTCGAGTGAGTTGCCCAGCTGTTTGTGTATTTTACCGCATATGGCCCTTGGTGAAAAACGTTGAAAAAAGTTTGGACACCCCTGATTTAGCACAATGCATTTGAGATTCATTCCCTGTTGCTACATGTATCAATAGTCCATTCCTTTGCCTTGCTGCATAGCATTCCATTGTGTAAATGTGCCGTAGTTGGTTTTTCTATTCACTCCTTGAATGTGCTGTTACATCAGAAAGTCTGTGTAACATCTCATGAAAGAGAGGCTTTCAGTCTATTGGACAGAGAAATTGTTGCTCTTGCATGTGATATCTGCACTTCAGTCATGATAAGTTGCTATCTTTGTATCTAATCGTATCTCCTGAAGTATGAAAAAAATATGAAAAGTAGAGTATTTATACAGAATACGTATGCTTTCCTTTTCTTTGCCCACAAGCATTAGCTCTAGATTTTTGTCTGTTTTGAATATAGATCTTATTTCTATCTCTTATTACACTTTGAAACAAGTTTAAACCTTTTTTTTTTTTTAAGGAATAATCTGGTCAGACATCTCAAAGGAACTCATTACTGTTTTAATATTATGACTTTTTTATTGAATTGTAATTATTATATAAACAAGGATGCCAGAATTTAAAACTCTCGCTTAAAGTACTGTTTTTAGTTTAAAATTGGACTTGTTCCACTAAATGTCTATGCTAATAATTTTGAGATAGCTATGCCAAGAGATCTATAGTTATATCATAAACACTACACTCTGAAATTCAGGTTAGAATGAAGGAGAGAGTGACTTGAAATAATTATGTGATGGGAATGTCTAAATTCGTAACCTCTCCTCTGTATACCTTTGATTTATGATTTGGTAAGAAATGACTTTTAAAGAAAATCTTGGATTTTATAACCTCTATTGAAAATTTTTGGGATGCTGATTACAGTGTGGAGATTTTTCTCTAAAGATTCAAAGCTGACCACTAGGGCTGGCTAAGTGAATTAGCTGTTTGCTTTTTAATGGGGGCAATCGTAACTTATTGTATCATCGCCTCAGGTACAGTTGTTCAGATTACATATCACAACCACAGTTCTTATATCTAGCACATGGGCTCTACAGACAGTCCTTTAAGGATACTAGGTCCTGTTATCTTCCTTTCCTACCTATAAATACATGCAATTTCCATCAAAATCTGAAAAGAATTTGGAACCTGAATAGATGAACTAAAGTTCATCAGAAAGGGGTAAAGATGAGTAAATAGCTACAAAATTTTGGGGAAAATAAGAACACCACATAGTAAACTATACATTAAAGCTTTAGTAATTCAAACAGTGTGGTACAGGCATTGACAAATAGACCAGTGGAACAGGGTAGGGAATCCCAAATAGGTCCATGTGTGTCAGGAAATTTGGTGTATGAAAAGGATACGTTTCAAAACTGGAGAATAAATGACAGTCTATTTAATGAACTTTACTGAAATAATTAGTTAAACTTTTTAGAGAAGAGTATAGAGTTAGGTCCTGCCTTTAAATCCATAGATAAATTTCAGATGGGCTAAAGAGTTAAACATAAAAATGAAATCTGTGAAAGTATTAGAAGAAAATAGAATATTTTCTAGGGTGGGGAAGCCCCCACCTAAGACTGTAAATTCAGGAAGTCATGAAGGAGAAGATATACTTAACTTATGGAAAGGAATATACCAAAGATAAAAATTGAAAGGCAAGTTATGGAAATGGTTTTCGGGATGGTATGAAGGAGTGATTTTCACAGTTTACCGAACATGCTCCACTGTATGAGTTTTCTGTAAGAATTTACACACAAATCAAACAATTTTCTCAGTGTGCTTACCAACGTGTGTGAACCATGGCAAATATGCATGTAAATTCTAGTAGCTATTACTGATTCTAAACCCCTTCCCTCACTCACAGTGATTCACATTTAGAAAATGTGGCTTCATGTCTAAATGTACTTTTGTAAAATTATCTTATGTTTTTCAAATCATTGGCTGCTTGATACTCTGAATGCATTTTTGAACCACTCCTCATTACTGCTCAATGCAGAGGGTAAAGGATTCAATTTTATTGTTAAATGTGTGGTAACTGTTGGCTTACAGTGTGCCTGAGAATATACACTGCACTCTGGGGGAGTACGTGGGGGAGGCAGGGGCAAGAGGTTGCCAAAGGGCCATGAACCCACTTTCAGGTATGCAGGGTCTTGTTGATTGACATGGTGTACACGTGAAAACCACTAGGGACCAGTTTCTAAAAGTTTTATCAAGTGCCAAGTTGAGCGTGATCAGCCCGGGGCTGGGCACTGGAGGATGCCCAAGGTACACTCTGTGGAACTTCCAGAGAGAACCAACCTCTCCAGGAGTCGGGAAGAGGTGGAGCAGGGAGCCCAACTTTGGCAGACAGATGTTTCTGGAAACTTTCCCTGTCTTCTTTCTCCTTTGAAACAGGCTTCTTTCTAGCTGAGCCCGTGCTCTGGGATTGGGGAGAGTCACAGGTGATGCTCTAGAATGCCAGGTTAGAAGGTTGGCTTACTTGGGGGATAGACAGCCTCTCCTGGGGCTGCAGTGGAATCGACTTTCCCTGAGTATGTGGGCCAGAGCCCTGGGGTGGTATCCAGTTGCCCAGCATTTTCATCTTCATCATGTGGGTGTTCATTCCTTCCTTTGACCAGGGGGGATTTTTATATGTAGATAGTTGACTTGTCTCCATAGAGAGCCGAATAGGCTCGGATGTAGTCACTATGAACACTTTTCAGGTATTGCAATTGTATACCTCATACTTTACATCTAAATATCATTTAATTCTCTTAATAACCCACTTCAGGTGAGGAAACAGGCAAAAGAGAAAAAAAATTGTTTTAAGGTCACACAACAAGTAAGTGACGGAACCTGGATTTGGAGCCAGGTCTGTCAGGCTCCAAAACATGGCTCCAAATCCTGCACTGTGTGTCCAGCAAGCTGCTAGATCTCACCCAGCCCATTCCCCAGTGAACATCACACCTGTCCTGCAGCACAGGGAGAATTCTGGAAGATCTTCTGGTCAGAGTTCAGCAGGTTCCTAAAACAGCAGCTTTACCGTTTCTTGTCCCTCAATGCAGGGAGTTAGGGGGGAAGTATCTCTGGACCAGGAGTCCAGATGGGATCTGTGAAGCTCCTTCATCTTCTTTCCTAAATTTTATCACTTATAGGCTGGAGACAATCACACCTTCGTTACCCACCTCACAAGTTCATAGTGGCCAGATAGTGATGATACGACTACTAATAATGAATTTCATAAGATATAAAGACTTCCACCAAAGTAATGTAGTATTGATAATAGCAATGAGATACTAAGCTTTCCTGTCAATGTGTAACCCCAGCAGTTCTGATTGGTCTTTTATCCCTCCACTGATACACTTTGCCTAACACTGCACTTGACCTTTCCCCCCACTCTCTCCTACATCTAAGGCTGTGAGTAGCAAATCCAAACATCATTGTATAAGAAAGGGAAAATAACCTCGTTAGATGAAAATACCCATTAGAAATGTGGGCATGTCTTAAAGAAGACACGAGTGAGGATTCCTCCCTTCGCAAGAACTTTTAGGTGAGGTCTGAGCAATTCAAATGACTGAAGTCATTTTTTTTTAATTTTTAATTATAATTGACGTACAGTATTATATTGGTTTTGGGTGTACAAGAGCATGATTCAACATTTATACAATAAGTCTAGTAATTGTCACTGTACATAGTTATTATGACGTTATTAACTCTATTCCCTATGCTGTACATTACATCTCCATGACTTGTTTTATAACTGGAATCATATACTTCTGAATCCCCTTCCCCATTTCCACCCCTTCCCCTACTCCACTCTCTGCTGGCAACCATCAGTTTGTTCTGTATCTGAGTTTGTTTCTGTTTCATTTTGTTTGTGCATTTGTTTAGAAGCCTTTCATTCTGTTATGGAACATGTCTGTCCATGCTTGGCTGACAAGATGGTGGTCCATTTCTGGTGCCACAGGAAAAGGAAGGAGCTACTGCCAAGTTAAAACATGTGCTCTGATAACCTGTCAGATGCCAGAGGAGGAAGGACAAAGAAGAAACTGAGTTTGTTGCCAAGCTGAAGGTCCTTTAGAAACCTGTGTGAAACATGGATAATACACATTGACATCTTGATCGCATTTGTTTGCTTTTTAAAAAATCCTCTGAAGTTTATTTAGTGAGGAGAGAGGCTGACAGGACAGCACCATTAATGCCTGTTGACTCCGACCCGGGGGAAATCAATCAGTGGTTCGAGCTGTGTGACACTCACTCACTGCTCCACGAGGTCCCCCCCTCGGGCAGGAGTTCGCACGTCGCAGAGCTGTGCCGGCGAAGGCACCCACAGCTGGCCAAGGCATTCCTGGACTTCACCTGATTAAAGGTGGTCATGGAGTCACCTTCAGATGTATTACTGAAAATCAGAAACTAAACTAATTGTTTAAACATTTTCCCTCAAAATGGTTTGAGACTCTCCACGTGGGTACTGAACAATGGGAAAACAGTCGGTGTGCTCGTGACTCTGATTCCCCAGTTCATCTCGCAGCCACCAACAGTGGTTTTGCCCATGGTATGGCCCTACATCATTACCCCTGCTTGGTAATATCTTTGTGTGCTGTGTCTTTACTGAGTCATTGGAGACAAGCACAGGGGACACTGGTGATTGAAATTAACGAAGAGCCTAATGGTGATGATGGTCCCCGAGATGGTCTCCGGGTCTTTAAGTTACGTGCATCTGATGGAGCTCCAGACACAGCAGCTGGCTCTTGTTCTAGCCACGGTAGCTGCTATTTACTGGAGTAAAGACCACGTTTTCACCCCCGCAATGTATTGTTTGAGGAGAAGTGATTCCAAGTTGCAGCTAGAAATCTCTCATCTTGTCATCTAGATGCCAAACACCATACTTTTAAAAACACACCAGGACATTTTCCACAATTCAAATACAAAAATTCTGAACATCCAAGAAATGAAAACAGCAGAGTTGCTTTGTTTTTTCTTTCTGTTCTTGATGCTATAGGCATCACATAGGTAATTTTTCTCTGTATTTTAAATATTTTAAATGATGCATATTATTTAAATGTGACTCAGTAAATCATCTTTGTTCTTATGGATTAATCGGAAGTAAATGAAACAGTGTGCACCACTTGCGAAATTGGGAAATTCGTCTTGATAGTTTTAAAGATTTTGTGAAAAGGGTTTTAAGTACTTTAATAGCATATCGATATAATAGATTTATTTAAAATTACATTGTTCTATAACTATGCAAAACATACAAAATTATTTTAAGCAGGTCTTGGAGGTTTTACAAGAATGCATCTTATTGTGAAAGAAGTTCAAGAGTTAAAAAAAGTCTTGGAAAAGCTAAAGGGAGGGAAGGAGGCTGTGTTCCTTCCTAGGGCTGCGGTAACAAAGTACCACAAATCCGATGGCTTAAAACAACAGAAACAGATTTTCTCACGGTTCTGATGGCTAGCAGTCGGAAATCAAGGTGCAGGCAAGCGCTGGTTCCTTCCAGCGGCTCTGAGGGAGAAAACGTCCAGTGCCTCTCTCAGCTTCTAGTCATTGCAGGGACTCCCTGGCATTTCTTGGCTGGTAGACGCATCACTCCAACCTCGACATTCATCTTCACGTCGCCTTCTTCTCTGGGTCTCTGTATGTTCGTTTCTGTCTCTTATAAGGACACTTTCAATGGATTTAGGGTCCACCCTAATCCCGTATGATCTCTTCTGGATCCTTAAGTAATTATGTCTACAAAGACCCTCTGCCCAGCTCACATTCTGAGTGCCAGATAGACATCAATTTGGGGGGTGGGGGGACGTTATTCAACCAAGAGGAATCCAACTACTCCATCTCCAGTTTGAAGTAAAACTCATAGTCAAGTTCCTGGCACAAGGCCTTAAGCATGGTCTTGACTTCTGCCTGGACCCTCTCTCTTCTCCCCTCATCTCCAGACCCCATGCTTCCACCTCCTGCCTGCCTAGCTGACTTCTGCTGGACCTCTGACCCCGACAATTCCCGAGGAAAACCTTGCCAATCCACATACACGCCAATGGCAGGCTAGTCCCTCTTTTAGAAGCTTCTGAAGTAACCTGTGCTTCTGTTGGAACACTCTTCATATAATTGGTATCATTTTTAAATGTATAGATTATAAATTCACATTATATATTTCATTCTTTTGTATAGTCACATTTTCTAATGAAATTGGACCTTACGAACTTTGTGCCTGATAACTTAAAAAACACTGCAGTTCTTCAAGAAACAGCAGTATTGAAATTTTCCACAGATCTTCTTTGCCTTAAGACGCATCTGGGATGTCTGTTTTTGCTCAAAGTACTAGGAGGTGGCCCTTTTGAGAGCAGGTGGTTTGGATATGTAAATCCTTTGAGGAAGTTAGGCAGTGAAGGTAAATAAATAAATCTTGTCTTGATGCTCTCAGTAGGCCCTACAAGATAATTTTAAGACACTGCAATAAGTCTCTTTAGGAGGGAATTGCTGAAGAGAACTCAGGATGCAGTGTCAGTGAATGAGCAAAAAACTCCCCTAGTAACTGAGTGTTGCTCTGTTCTTGACAACATGTCCTGTGTCTTTCCTGGAGCCTGTATCGATCGAGCCCTTTAAGTATCTGGCAAATTGGGTGTCCTGACCCCTATCCCAGGACTGCTGCCATCAGCTCCAATCTGTGTGAAAAATAGGTGCAGTTTGCTTTTCAGCTTGGGAAGCTAGAACAAATTAAGGTGCCCCTTTATCTGTGAGAAGAGTTTGTGAGTCTACATGAAACAGTGCCACAATGGAAAGCTCTTGTGTGTTTTCTCCCCAGATTTGAGAAGGTCCTCTGGTCAATGCTTTTGTTTCTCCCCATTTCCAGATTCTTCCAGAGCACACTCTTCCTGATGTGCAGTTCAAGAAATAACTTTTGGTGTTTGTTTTTCCAGGCAGCTCATGGCTCTGATTTTGTTTTTGGATGTTTTCCGTTCGCTCTAAGTAGGAGAGTTCCAAGTCTAGTGTGTGCCGTCTGCCAGCTATTTCCTGTTGAGAATTCTTGGTAAGGAAGTGAGTTCCTAATATTCTAAAACATGCTTGTGACTCAAATGCCCACACCTGCGTGTACCTCACACAAAAGCGGAGGAGCTGGCTGTTCATGCTGGAAGTGTTTTCCCCTGGAATTAAAATCGTGGGTCTACAGCTACCCTCTCTAGACATTTAAGAAACATCAGAATGTTGAATCACTAATGGCATTGTAATGTGTTGCACCATTTAATATTAAAACAACGAGGCTTTTGAAACTCTTGCCTCAGAAAAGTGAAAGAGGCTACTTGTAAAGGAGGCAGCTGAACCTATAGGAAGGGGCGTCATCCAGATATTTGTGATAAGTAGAGGGAAGGTAGGTGAGAGAGGAGTGGATGCTGGGAGAGACCGTGTGTCTGCACACACGTGCATTTGATTTATTTGTGGCAGTTGCTTGTATTAGTAGGAGCAGCCCACATATTTTACAGAATATTCAGGGGTCAGCCCATGTCGCGGTGTGGTTGGGATGGGCAGCCTCCCAGACTCCACCCTGAGTTCTGGGGCAATTCCAGGACCTCTGGGACCATCCTCAGAGTTCAGGTCAGGCCAGAAAGCTTGTAGTTGCTCTGGGAGCTGGGAACCTGACCCTGGCCAGATGGACATGGACATGACACAGGAGGCCACCATCAGTCCGTGTTTTGAAAGACATCTGTCTCCTCTCTCTCTCCAGCAGAGAATATGGCCTGCAATTGCCAGACTGTCTATACTAGCCTGATTTTCCCTGCGCATGTTTGCATGCATGCATACGCATGCGCGCGCGCGCACACACACACACATACACACACACACACACCGCCATACTTCTCAGCTCAATGACTTACGTCCATGAGACCCACAAAATACCTCTCTTCTTCAAGGGGCCAGCGAGGCTCTGTGTCTAAGGCACATTTGCTCCACCTTTTCAGATCTTTGGTTTTCATATCCATTTCTGACTCTCTGCCTGTTCCCCGTGAACTTGGTTTTTCCAGGACTCCTTTTCTCCTACTGAACTGTGGTTCTCTTCGGCCCATTCTGACCACAGAATCGGCTCCCTGATCTGAGTTCGCCTTCCTAGGATTTCATCCAGGACAGGAGCTCCAGACAAGTTTAACTGGTTGACCAGTGATTACCTAGCAAGTTTCCAAAAGGGAGAGGAACTAACATTTATTGGCATTTACTATGTGCCAGGCCGGAAACCAGCTTGCAAACCAGCCAGCTTAGTCCATGATCCCATTTAATCCTCCCCCAAAACCCCATAGGTAGATGGAACTAAGGAATTAGTCTCTGACGTTCAGTGTCCTGCCCGAGGGCCCAAGTGGCAATGCTGACACCTGAAACAAGTGTGCTCTTACTCCAGGATCAACTACATCCACATATGTTTGGATGTAATTGGTATTGGGCTGAGTTTTGCTGAAGCTGTTTATGTATTGAGTGACGAGAGTCCCGATCTGAAGGAGCCCTTTGCTGTCGGTTTTTCTTGCTACCAGCCAACAGATGTAAAGGAAATCTTTGTGAATGCCATTCATCCAACTTGACTTCTCAGGAATGCTTTGCTGGCTGCTGCTATCCCCAGATTAGCTGAGTCCTGTTCATTTCTGACAAGCCTTTTTCGGCTAGTGTTATTTCTCACTATCTCCTTTTGGGAACTATTTTGTTATTTCTCATTCTATTGCTCTCTCTCACGTGGGGTCCTCCAGGAAGCAGATGCTGAGTTAGAGCAAAGAGTACAGAATATCTGTCGGGGTAACACCTGTGAAAGGAAAAGGGAGGGAGCAGGATTGGGTGGGGGGAGCCAGCACACCATACTGCTGACCTGATCAAGTGGGTCAACCCAACAGGGACCTCTCGGTAGAAGCTGGCTCAACAGAAGCATCCCGTACTGGGTGGAAATGGCCAACCTACCTCCCTGTCTTGATCGTGTGGGCCAGGAATCGCTCCAGAAGCCGTGCCCTTGATTTGAAAGCTGAGATGGGCTCTGATGAAGCTCATAGCTGGAGGTCACGAGCTAACTAACGCACTCCACCAGCTGGACAGCAAGTCCTTACTTGAATGGGGCGCTTCAGTGGTACTTCATGCCAGGGATTTTCCTGCCCCTCCCTTAATCTGATTTCTGTTGGCCCATCACTAATGACAACACATTTTCTTCCACAAGAATCCACAGGAACAGTGAATATGATATTAAGACACCTCTTGTTTACAGCCAGAAGTTGTCAGACTGCCTGCAGTCAGGAGGGGGTGGTTCACTGTAGAGGGAGAGGTATCCAGTGCACCAGTCTGCTTAGGAAGCGCCGGTCTGGAGTCGGGGCACCATGGAGGTGTAGGGAGGGAGGAGAGGTGTCTGAGCTCCAGAGTGCACCTGAGGGGAGAGGCCAGCATTGGAGGGGTATATCTTGTGTTAGCCATTTTGTTTGGGCTAGGTGGTTCCTTAGTCCTCTGATTTTAGGTAATCTGAGCCAACATTGCCTCTCCTTTTCCAGAGTTCTCGGGGACTGTATCAAGCTCATAGCTGAGAGATGAAAGGAGGCAGTTGGTCACTACTACCCACATCCTGAGGAACCACCTCACCCCTCCCAAATACTCACCTGCCTTTGGGCCTGCCTGAAAATACCTCTTGTTTTCCCTAAGGCCCTTTTCTTAAGGGTGTGGACATATTTTGAGCGTTAACATACCACTAAAGTGGAATCCCTTATGATATTAATGTGGGGAGAGGCCTCTTGGCTGTTAGAAATTGCAACCCGTTTCCTTGATCCAAACCCAGTCATAAGAAACAACAATAGAATGGGACTTTACCACAGTGAGTCTCAAGGTCATTGCCTGGGTTGTTTGCAATCAGACGGAAATTTGAATCCCAGCTCCACCCATAGCAGCTCTATGACCTTGGGTAAGTTATTCTCTCTGAGACTTAGTTTTCTCATTTCTAAAAGATGGATTATAAGGTAACTATTTAATGGGGTTGTTCTACTAGATTAAAATGAGATGATGATGTGTGTGTAGTTAGCTCAGTACATGGCATATAGTTACAACTTAATTAATATTGGTACCAGTCCCCCTTGTCTATTACAACTCGTGTTAGTTTTTGGAGCTTGTAATATAAACACACCATTAAATTCAAGCTTTGCATTTTCGTATCAATATTTATGCTTATGTGTCCAATAATTTACAGTTTATTTAATGTTTCACTTGCAGTTATTTTAAAAATCCCAGGAGATAAGTATAAATGCCTCTGCATTTTCCTTGTCTGGACATAAGTAAGAGTCAGGGCTCACAAAGATACTCAATGATGTCACCATTTCAACTGGTCAACACACCCATGAAGAGTATACTGATTAGAAGCCAAGGTATAAAATTTGTTCTATCCACCTGTGTAAGGACTTGGCTCATCTGTTTTTCTAGGCTAGAGTTCTGTTGATTAGGCTTTCTTGTAATTGAAGTTCTCCAAACCAAGAAGAGTCCTAGAGGATCAGGCAGATGGATGAACCATAGGGAAAATACCCAACAAATCCAACTTCTAAGGAGCGCCCTTTGCTTGAAGAAGAAGGTTGCAAAAGTTAGAAAGTCATTCTACATGAACCTTTATAGATTATGAGACATGTCCAGCCCAACCATGCCTGCCAGAGAGCCTTTGAGAAGAAAGAACAAGAAAAAGGAAAATCAGATTTAAAAAGCAAAATCAGATTCAAAAAGTGTACTGTGTAGAAGAGATTCAGGAGAACAGGGTTTGACATTAGCCAGAATACATTGATGGAGGTAGTCATTTTGCAATTCCGTAAGTGTCTTTTCTCTGCTGACTTCAAAACAGTGAAAGAAATTCAGAAAAGAAGCATACTATTTTGATGGAAGCCGTTGTGACATAAGTGAAACCAGGCTTGGCGTGAGGCGGGTGCAGGCTCTGGCCAAGCCAATGGAACAGACTGTGGAAGGATTGAAAGAAGCTCGGGAAATTGTTTCAAGACTGAGCTGGATCCACTTGAAAGGGGTGGGAACTGGAGGGTACAGGCATTTCATCGATGTTTGAATTAGTGTGTGAGTAGCGTCATGTGCGTTCTGAGATACATAGAGCCACATGAGTCTCCCTTCTTTTAGAATCACCTCTAGGGAAGGGGAAGTGGGTGGCCGTCTTTTGAGTGGTGCTGTGTGAGGGCTTGAGGATGACTGGCTGCTGTGAACTCTCAGATTTGGCTGCTTTGGGGGCTGTGGGGGCAGAAAGGGAGAGCGTGTGTCACTCACAGTTTCCAGCAGCTTTCACTGTGGAGGAACCGGGGGTTGTGGCAGGTGCAATCTGGAACTCAGTCCCTGGGTCATTTTTGACACATTTTTCAGGGTTTGGTGGCCCTCAGGTTAGAAAATAAATTGAACGTCATCTCTGGGACACAGTCTGCCTGTAGTTGTCCTTGAGCATTGACAGGTGAGGGCGAGGACAGCACCGTATGTGGGAAAGCACAGGAATTGCCATAGGAAATGCGCCTAGCAGAGTTGGACAGTGGGACATCAGGCAAAGGGGGAGTGGGCTGGCCTGGGTTTTCTGGCTTGCAGACCTAGCCTATCTTCAGCTTCAGAGGCAAGTCATAGCAAAGACGAAAGGGAGGAATGGAAGCTTCGTTAGCACTGATCCAGGCAAAGTACAGAAGAGACTTTGGGCCCAATAGGCCCTGGTGTTCTGTCCTGGACAAAAATAACAGGGAGAAAATAAAAAACGAAATGCAGTTGATATGAGTGTATAGTGACGTGAATATATTAGACTGCAATACGTATTATACACTGTTACCGTAACATGGTGTTTGGAACTTTGCCTGGTTAGTGTTAATGAGGAAAGATTTCCTTTCAAAGCAGAGTTTGTTTAAGATGATATAGGAATAATGGGAAGAATCTGGGAGACCAAATGGGTAAGAATGGCCAGTGTGGTCACGTGAAGAACTTTGGAGATAAAGAACTTTCTCCCATAGCCTAAACTGGGAGAAATGGTGGGTATTCACTGGAAAAATGTAAGGGGAAAGGATGGATGACATGCTAGCAGGGCCATGAGGGCTATCTCCTCAGGATAATTGGGTGTGATCTGAAGGAACATGAGAAAGATATCATGAAAAGAGCATGTTTGCACGAATCGCAATTTCGTAGAGGGTAAATGACAGAGAAGATGCAGGAGTTAGGCCTGGTGAGCGAGGACCGACTAAAAAGAAGTGGCTTTTAAGAAGTAAGACATGCGAGACCATGTGTTGTATGATTCCATTTACATGAAATGTCCAGAAAAGGCAAATCTATGCAGACAGAAAGTAGTGGCTGGCATGGGAATGGACTGTAGATGGGCGCAAGCGATCTTATTGGGGTGAAAGTATTCTAAAACTGATTTATGGTGATGATTGCACTACTTGGTAAATTTCCTAAAAGTTATTGAATTACACATTTGAAATGGATGAATATATGGTGTGTAAAATATGCCTCAACAAAGTTGTTTAAAAAAGAAGCCTTTTCTTTTTAATGGAAGGGATCTTCTCATTGCTCGGTCATTTTTTGTGGTGCTTCTTATGTGCCAGCCACTGTGCTAGTCTCTGAGGATACAAAAGATGAAATCTTGACAAAGGACATAAATAAACAATTTTTAAAGTAGGCAAATGGCTGCTGAGAATTTTTGACTCACTGGTCACTACTGACTTGTAAACTATCACATGAGGTAGCTTTTGGCTGTCAGACTGGCCAAAATTAAAAAGAGTGACAATATTCAGGAACAAATGGTTTTCTAAGACACTACTGGTAGGATTCTAAATTATTGCACCCTTTCTAGAGGAAAGATTGGAAGTACATGAAAAACGCTTGAACGTGCTGCTTTTTTTTTTTTTTTTTTTTAAAGATTTTATTGGGGAAGGGGAACAGGACTTTATTGGGGAACAGTGTACTTCCAGGCCTTTTTTCCGAGTCAAGTTGTTGTCCTTTCAATCTTAGTTGTGGAGGGTGACGTTCAGCTTCAAGTTGCTGTCCTTTCAGTCTTAGTTGTGGAGGGCGCAGCTCAGCTCCAGGTCCAGTTGCTGTTGCTAGTTGCAGGGGGCACAGCCCACCATCCCTTGTGGGAGTCGAACCGGCAACCTTGTGGTTGAGAGCCCACTGGTCCGTGTGGGAATCGAACCAGCAGCCTTCGGAGTTAGGAGCTCAGAGCTCCACCTGCCTGAGCCACTGGGCCAGCCCTTGAATGTGCTTTTGATGCAGCAAGAACTTTGGGCCCAGAAGGTTCACCTAAAGGACTTTATCTTCAGGAGGCATTAAATGCCATCAATGTTCTGACACCTCTCAAATTTCTGTCTCCAGACCAGTTAGCCTGCTCCAGCATCCAGATTCGGATATCTAGCTGCCCACACGGGCATCTCCAACTTCACATGTCCAGAACTTACCTCCAGAATAGATCTCTGCAGTCAGAATCAGTCAAATAGTCCCAACCCCCAAAAGGCTGCCCTAACCATGACAATTCCATCCTTCCAGTTGCTCACACCAAACACCTCCACGCTGTCCTTGACTTCCTTTTCTTTCACACCTTGTATCTGATCCCAAAGCAAAGGCCGTTGACTCTGCCTTCAGAATTGATCACGATTCAGGGCACTATTTCCTAACCATCTCCACTGCTGCTCTGCACTGAGCCGCCTTATCTCTCCCTGGAATTTCCGAGGATGATCGTCTCCATGGTCTCCCTCCATCTACCCGTGCCCTACCACAGTCTCTTCTCAACACAGAAACAAAGATCATTTCAAAACATAGTGCACACCCCATTACTCCTCTACTCAAGACTCAACAGCTGCCCGTTTTGCACGAAAGTCTGTACTGTAGGCTGCAGGGCCTTGCACACGTTGGTTTAGGTTACCTCTCCCACCTCATCTCCTGTTACTCTCCTCCTCGCTCACTCCCGCCTCAAAGGCCTCCTTGCTATTCCTCAAGTACATCAGGCATGCTTCCAATTTACCACTTTTGCACTGGCTCTTCCCTCCATCTGGAACATTCTCCCAGGCAGCTGCATGGCCAACTCTTTCATCTTCAAGTCTCTGTTCCATGTATTCTTCCCAATGGGGCTACCTTAGCCACATCATTTAAAAATTCCAACCTGACTCTTCCAACTCCTGGCATGCTCTAGCCTCTTAAATCCCGTTTAAGATTTTCTATTTTCCATAGCACGTCTCACCTATTAACACACTGTATAGTTGGATGCTTATTTTAATAGGTCTGTTGGTTATTGTCTGTCTCCCCTTGCTAGGTTGTAAGTTCCACAAAGACAGAAATGGTTTTGTTCACTGCTGCACCCCCAGATGCCTAAAATAGTGTTTGGCATATAGTAGGTATTCAACAACTATTTGTTGAATAGATGAATGAATGAATGAATGAATGAATGAATGAATGAATGAATTTGTAATAAGCAAGTAGTAATTTTATAATCAAAAAAATAACATTGTGTCATAAGTAAAAAAGCGGAATGAGTTCCCATGGACACTGTCTGATGCTCATCAATTCCCTGATGAGATAGATGGACTAGTCACATAGAGTGGAATCTCACTTTTCCAGCACTTCCTTTGTTCCCCAGGGAAAATGTGACCAACATCATCAGGATGAGTTAGCAAATTTGTGTGGCTGCAGCTCTAATTTGATTCGGGATAGACTGCAGTTTGGTCTCATATAGTTATTTAAAAACCCTGATTCGCTCACTGTAATCTAATAAAGAAATGCAATAATTTGCAAATAGGCGCCTAGAGATTCTCTTTTGAAGGCCAGTAATCTCTGCAGTATGTTTTATAAGGTCAGTTTTCATCATTGACCCGGCATTTGTACTTAATTTAGCTTCTGAATTCCTATTTCCAAAAGGTGTATGGGTGCTTTAAAAAAGCTTTTATTGATTCATGCAGAAATAAGGTGCGTGAAAACTTTTGAGGAAAAGTGAAACTTCAAGTAAAGATATTGCTGTGTGATAGAAAGGGCCACACTTCTATTTCCTTCCTGTTGTGCTTACTGGAGTTCAAAGTGCATAGTGCATCCTAGTGTAGGGATTCTTTGCTGTGAGAGTAGTGAATTTAAATTAATCTTGTTAGTTTGAGATGTGAACTTTTAAGAAATATGAAAATCAATGATACCTCATTGCATGGAAATCAAAATAATTTTGCTCATTGACCATATGATTTAGTTATTTTTCATCTGTTGTTTTTCTGCAGTGTCCCCTCACCCTACCCCCACCCATTTACATCAGAAGCTCTTCTCAAGAAACAGAAAGAGAGCCAGCTCTGCTTCAGCACAGATATTACAGCCAATGGTTACAGGAGATGGAATCTAAGCAGGGAAAGGACAGAAGGGTCTAAACTGTTTTTGAATTATATAATATTTTTTATTTTCCAATTATAGTTGACATTCAATATTATATTAGTTTCAGGTGTACAGCCTGGCAGTTAGACATTTATGTAATTTATGAAGTGAATTCCCATAATTAGTCTAGTACCTACCCGGTATTATACATTACAGTATTATTAACTATATTTCCTATGCTATATTTTACATCCCCGTGATTATTTTGTAACTACTAATTTGTACTTCTTAATCTCGTCACCTTTTTCATCCAGCCCCACAACCCCAGAAGAGTGCACACTTAATGCTGGTGTACACAAATGTAGCTGCTGCCTTCGAGGCTGACACCCTCAATTTAATCAGTGTTTGTGGAATCCAAGGGTAGAGTATCCACCTTCTTTCTCACTCCTCTTAGTATAATTCCACCTGTGTTTGATTCTGCCTTAAAGATTTATTTTGAGTATTTGTTTGATTTAAGATGCATATTGATTTTTATTTCCAAGTGACCAGTGTCAAGAATAATATATCATTAAGCTCCTTTAATATGTTTGGTGTAGGGGAACAAGACCAATTATAAACTGAGTTGTTCTGTGCATTGTCTTGCTTATGTCAAGAACGGTGATTTCACTCTACTAGTAAGCTGATAAATTAGCCTGCCAGTTTCATGAATGCCAGCAGAATCCATGAGACTCCTGGATCAGAGATAAAAAGACAGTTTATTATTCATAGAAATAACAGTAGCCAAAGAATTAGTATATTTGCACTACTTTCCCAAGCCCCATCTCCCTAAGGGCAATATGGACCTCTCTCCTGGTGTATAGATGGATCGGATTTAAATTTCACTGCTAACTGTGTGGTGGTGGTAACAGGTTTTGGTAGCTGATGATTTGGGTTGGGTTTGAATGGTTAATATTGCATCACAGGTTGGGGGGGAATCCTCAAATAAATATTTACCCTTATTCTTTACTCTCAACGTGTGTTCCCCCATCCCAATTTTATGATAAAAAATAATAAATACAGATTTTATAATAAAGAGAACAAATTGATTTATTTATATTCTCTACTCTGGACTCAGAATAAGAGGGAGGAGGAAAGAGTTCAATTCCAGCCATTCATGCAGAATAGAGGAGGTGAGAAGTAGTAAAAATTGGCCTCATCAGTTGCCCTCCTGCAAGCAGCAGTTGGAATACAGTGTTTTAGTTATTTCTGCTCTAAGCCTTGACTCTGGTCATCTATTTTCAAAGCCTCGTTGGTGCCTGAGCCCCATCTTCCTTCATCTAATCAGGGCTAACTTGCTCCCTCACTATACAAGCAAGGAAGTGGATGGATTGATTTTCAGAAAAGGCCTTATAAGCACACCAAGGATATCATTCACTCTCATCAGCACCATTTTCAGCCAAAAACTTGCACTTTCAGAGTCCCCCAAAGGAAGTTTGGTTCTTTCTGTGGAGGGTTGTGGAATCTGGGAGAAGTATGGCCAAAATTCAGTGTAGCTGGGAGGCAACAGCACCTGAGAGAGCTTGCCCTTGGGGAACCTGGTTACTAAATGACTCCAGGAAGTAATGATTACCATCTTCTCATCCCCTCTTATGGAGCTGTACATACTTGCCTTCCTCTGTTTCCCAGCCAAGACTTCACTGGAAAATTATCTGTATATATTTAACACTTCCTCTCAACCCATTGTTCTCTGGGAACCAACATTTTCACAACCTCAGACAGCCCTCTGGATTAATTAGGTTTAGCAGGTTTTCAAAGGACCACAAACAGCTTTTCAGACTCCCATCACTTCTTAGGCAAGAGAAAAATCACAGGCAAGAAAAATTGATCTCCATTTGCCCTGTGTGTATGTTAGGATGGCTATTAGCAGCTGGTCCCGTTCCATGAAATTCAGACTCTGCAGTAATAATTGGTGTATAAACATCTTCTTACAGTCGGTGTTCATTCTCCTGGTGTCTAGTGGGAACCTGACATACTCAGATGAAGTAAGGATATCTGCGTTGATAAAAAGTCTGAGTTACAGAATTCTGTTAGGCGTTCTCTGAATTATGCAGTGTTTTCATGATGTTGTAGACCAGGCCAGTGACCAATGGTGGTGATCCAAGTTACTTTCAGTTACCCGCAGCTATACACCCATTGTTCACTTGACAGCATCCTGTGGGGTCACACTGTGTGCCAGGCATCAGTAATCAATAGCTGAATGCCCAAGATGATTTTCAGAGGCACCTGGAAATTGCTCCCAAGGGCTTTGGCAAAACAATCTAGGATATCAAACTTGAATACAGTTGCCTTAAGCCCTGTTTTGGTGAAATCAGGGCATGGATAAATAATGCGTACCTTTGGCTTTCCTACACCTTCCTGGCTTTGCCCCTGTCTTATTTCCTGCCTCTCCAGGCTTCAGCTTTTCCAGGCACCCAACCTCACCTGACAATCCCTTTTCAGGCCTCCCGCCCCGGAGAGCCCAGACTCCAGGATTATGACAGAACATTAAGAAACAGAGGAGGTACTCAAAGCTTTCTTTGAGTAAAGCCCTTTTTGAGGGAAGGGAAGGAGGAAGGGATCTATTTAGAACAGATGCCTGCAAAGGCCAAGTGAAATGAAGAATCACACACATTTCAAAGGGAGGACTCTAAGCTAGAATTCGGAACCTCATTTGTCGATAGGCTGGTCTTTCCTCGTTTATCTTAAGGCCATCTTGGAATGGTCAAAATCAAGTACATTTTGATTGAATTAATAATTTTACTTATCAGAGGACAGGTTCAAATTTTTGGAAGAAATCAAAGAATAATCATATTGTAGAAAAGCTTCTAAAAGGCTAATTTTACCTGTTGTTAATGCGATTTTTCTGTCATGTGATTGTATTCTACTTCTTCTTTCTCAAATATTGGCTTTGAACTTTACAGATTCTAAGGGTGGGTAAGATTCCTACTGAACAGAAAAAGGGGGTTGGAAGTATGAATTAGCCCTGAAAGTCCTGGAAAAGTGAGGAAAGTTATTTCAGTACAAATGGATAGGGAATGTGGGGGGCATTTAATTTAAGGTAATTCAAAGAACTGTAAGAAAATTACCCTTTGCCTAAAAGTCTCTCACCAACTTGCTACAGTGTCCATAATTCATTCATTACGCTTTGTCTTTCAGATGACATTAGAAAATTCTCTGTCCAGGAAGGAATAAAATAACCTGTCATACAGTTCCCTGAAGGTGTCAGAGTTTTATTTATTGCTAGGAAGCCAGGAGAGGACAGGGAGATGGTGCCGAACTAAAGATAAACTCCTCTGGCTTTGTAATTTTGCTGAATGTGGACTCTGCTGAAGGAATAAAATACTCTTGGTCATGGAACCTTCCAAGGTTCTTGGAGCTTCCATGAGACTAGAGATGGAAAAGATATTCAGGATCTTATATTCTGAAACCATGGGCCAGCCTTTATGGTACTGAAAAGAAGGTCTCTGTGTACAATCCTTTGGGTTGTTCAGAGTTTTAATACAAAAGATAGAGTCCCAAAAGAAATTTTAAAGGAATTGCCCCTCCAGGTGAAATCTTTTTGGGGTTATTGGAAAATGTCCCAGAGGCCTAAGACAACTTGGGCATAAAAGGAATGTTTCTATTTTCCCAGGGTTATGTTTCGCCCTTGGCACTGGATCGGTGTTGTTGGGATGGTTTGCTCTTCCAATCCCATGAACTCTTCCAGGAAAGTAGCATCCGCAGTTACTCGAATGTTGAAAGCAGCTTAGAGCTGACCCATGTTAACACCTCCTTTTACAAACGAGTAGACTGCAGCACTGAGAAGATAACAGTTGAAGAAGCAGAATTGCACAGTGAATAGAGAGCATGAGCTTGGGAATCAGACAGACCTGGGTCTCCCACGTAGCACTTATGTGAACCTGGGCAAGTGAATCAGTACTTCTGAGCCTTGGTTTCTTCTTCAGAAAAGAGTTGTTAGGGATTACCCACTCAAAAAATGAACTCCAAACATGGCCAGGATTGTTTTATTTGCTTTTTTTCTTTTTTAAAGGAGGGCATAGCTCACAGAGACCCATGCGGGGATCTAACTGGCGACCATGGTGTTATGAGCACCACACTTTAACCAACTGAGTTAATCGGCCACACCCTATTTGCTATTTTTAAATTGAGACATAATTCACATAATATGAAATTCACCATTTTAAAGTAGGCATATTCACTGTGTTGTACAATCATCATCGCTATCTAATTCAAGAACATTTCCATCAACTCCCCTCCCTCCCCAAAAAACACCCTGTATCTAATAGCACTCCGTCCCACTTCTCCCCTCCCCCTAGTTCCTGGCAATCTCTAATCCACTTTCCATCTCTATGATTTGCCTAGTCTGGGCCTGTCCTGTAAATGGAATTATACATGCCTAAGGTGGCATGCCATCTTTCACTGAGCATAATGTTTTCAAACTTCACCTAAGTTGTTGCATATACTTCTTCCTTTTTATTGCCAAATAATATTCCATTGCATGGATATACCACATTTTGTCTATAAATTCATCAGTTGATGGAAATTTGGGAAAATTACCATTGTTTCACATGGTTGCACCAAAGCCAGAACTTTGGGTGTCTACGTCTCACCTGGTCCTGTTTTTACTACCCCACACTGTTTTTTCATAATGTATGAGTATATGCATTGTATTCATAGCAGTGGTTTGCTCAAAGAAACCCTTACAACCTGGCTAACCACTGTTATCTAGTATGGACAAAAAAAAAAAACCCAACAATTGAAGGAAATAAAATCTAAACATTATAGAAAAATTAGGTTGAAAACCAGGTTTAGGGCTGGCCCGGTGGCTCAGGCCGTTAGAGCTCCATGCTCCTAACTCCGAAGGCTGCCAGTTCGATTCCCACATGGGCCAGTGGGCTCTCAACCACAAGGTTGCCGGTTCAACTCCTCGAGTCCCGCAAGGGATGGTGGGCTCCGCCCCCTGCAACTAAAATGGAACACAGCACCTTGAGCTAAGCTGCCACTGAGCTCCCGGATGGCTCAGTTGGTTGGAGTGCGTCCTCTCAATCACAAGGTTGCCAGTTCGATTCCTCGACTCCCGCAAGGGATGGTGGGCAGCGCTCCCTGCAACTAACAAGGCAACTGGACCTGGAGCTGAGCTGCGCCCTCCACAACTAAGACTGAAAGGACAACAACTTGAAGCTTAACGGCACCCTCCACAACTAAGATTGAAAGGACAACAATTTGAGTTGGAAAAAAGGCCTGGAAGTACACACTGTTCCCCAATAAAGTCCTGTTCCCCTTTCCCAATAAAATCTTTAAAAAAAAAAAAAAGAAAAAGAAAACCAGGTTTAATTTTCATTTTCTAGATTCCAGTGGACTGATCTTTATATCTTCGTCTCACTGTAAGTCACAGAACACCCTGAGTCTTGTATGATATCTTTGATCTACCTAGATTTTATGTGTAAGTTCATTACCATGATTTATAGCCCAGGATCAAAGAGAGTTTTTATTAGATTTGGTTGATGTTTGAAGACCCTTCTGTCTTGTTCACTTTACTCCATGGAAAATTCAGAGTTACTGTCTTCTTCAGTTAGATTGTCACTCTCATTGCATTACCCTGACCATTTGGTATGAGGAATATATACCTTTACCCCAAAACTTAGTACATTTCAAACACAGCTGGTCAACTCCCCTTACGACCTGGCTCTCTTCCCACACACTGACTGCCCCATCTCTCAGCCTGGACAGAGAGCAGCAGCTAGCTTGGTATACTTGGGAAAGTTCTCTGTTTTTCCCTTATTGAAGATGAAACCCTTCTCTTCGTTGGGTGCATGAAGACCGGAAGCAGGTCTGACCCGTTAAGGATTTGGTTGTTGACATTCTTTGCTTGGGAACCGGTGATGTGTAGAATGTGGCAAGATTCCAGTGGTGAAGGCATTTCCCTGGGTTCATCTGGAGTTTGTGCTTTCTTATCTTGGGTGGCACGAGGGGAGGGTCCAGCCCAGCCTGGTTTCCTGACTTTTGAGTGAGTGTTTTCTTTGCTAAAGCTTGAGTGATCTGGTCTGATCATGATCACTGCTAATTACGTATCTCATTTGATGTGCTATTTTCTCATTATCCTTTAAAACCTGGTATATTATTTTGTGCCGAGCTGCACATGCATTATGAATTTATATTATTTCCTGCTTCTAAGTGTTTAGCAGCCCTGAAATATATAGAAAACAACTGAGCCTAACCCTGGCCTTCTTCAAGCTTGGCATCCCTCTTTCCTCTCACTATGCCTGCCTGCCTTAGTCCCCAGCCTCCTTCTTTGTCCTGGTCACCCTAAGGCTGTGTCTTTTCCACTTTTTCAGTGTTCCTCTTAATGTGATGCCTAGACTAGAAATGACACTCCATGTGTGCTGTGCACAACCCAAGCCAGAACCATTACCAAGAAATTAACCTAGTACTCATTTAGTGCAGCACACGCGTGCCCGCGCTTATTGCCAGCCAACATCCCTCCACCCCCACTCAGAAGCTTTTGTTCACTTTAACTGCCATGAGCCTGAGGTTCCTGTTCTTGTGCCGTTGATTTCTTGATGCTAAAAGCAGAACTTTACATTTCCCCCACACTATTTTATCCATTCATTACCCTGGGGGACTTGTAGTGTTATTCCATCAGAACTGTATGAATGGGAGGCTAGCGTCATGCTGATGCAAGAAATTGTGGAGTGGAGCGTTTTTTGTTTTTTTTAATGATATGTTGGGATTGGCTCTGTTAATAGAAAACTCCTTCTCTGACTACCTATCTCGGGTACTTTCATTAGTAATTGCTCGTTCATTGAGTTTTTTTCTGGTTTGTTTTCAGGTTATTTTTCGCATCAACAATTCTAGAGATTAAAAAAGTAGAGTGCTGAGCCTCTTTAGGAAGCTCAGTACCTCAATTTGTTGACCAAGTTTTTAATCACATGGGTCCTATGTGGGCCATTGAATGCACCAACCCGCGGTATTGTTCAAGAGGGATGTTTTGAGGGTTTTCATTGCTCCTGTCTGTTTGTTGCAGTTACCTGGCTGAGCAGTGCTGGAATGGCGGCTTTATCTACCTGATCATGCTGCGTCGCTTCAAGCACAAAGTCCATTCTCCTTATAATGGCAACAGTAGCAACAGCTCTGAACCGGGAGACACACCTACCTTGGAGCTGGGTGACCGAACTGTGAAAAAGGGGAAAAGAACAAGAAAGTTTGGGGTCATTTCCAGGCCTTCTGCCCACAAGGCCACTGAAGAATCCAAGATCAGCACTGGCTATGAGTTGGACAATGAACCCATCTCTGAGCTGGACAATGGCCCAGACCCTGAACTTGGAAATGGTCATGCCTTCGAGCTAGAAAATGGCCCAGATTCTGTCAAGGAGGTGGCTGGGTCCCATCTAGACAAGTCAGAAGTGGACAGAGGGACAGAGCATAGAGTGCCAAAGACAGATGCTCCTCTGCCTACAAACAATGATAAACGCCGCTTCTCAAAATCTGGGAAGACGGACTTCCAATCAAGTGACTGCCTAGCACGGGTAAGCTTTCGTTTGATTATAGAACCGGAATTTTAAAAGAAGTTGCTTTTAAGGTTTAAAAAATACATCTAAGGTGACCTCACACTTAGAATCCAACAAATTTATTAAGGTAAATTATCAGAAGACATTAACAATCACAACCCAAAAATCCAAGTCATTTTATCCTACTTAAATAAAGAACTAGTCGAGTGAGCCTAAGTGGAAAATTCAAGCCTTCTGTGGTGTAATTTGAGTCATATGAGGCCCAGATAAAGTACTTGAACTGCATCATTATTTATCACTGCTGTCACCAGTGGAATTGCCATGGCAAAGCCAAGAATTCCTGGTGGCAGTTGATAGCATAAACATCCAAGCCTCAGTATTACACAGGAAGGATGTCCGACATGCAGGGAAGCATCTGCTTTTATTTTTAACATTTTAAAACCAGTGACATTTTCATGGGATAATGTGATCACATGAAATCGCTGAATTCTGGCGAAGTTTAGAAACTTCACAGAAATCTCTGAGACTATGATATCCAGCTGTGATGGTCAGGGCTGGTCTTACTACCTAAAGGCAAAGCAGATGTGGTATGTATTCTCATTGGTGATGGGCACTCTTCCAGCCTCAAACTGTCTCCTCCATTATAACCAACACTCTCTCATTAAGTTATGTTTCTTCAGGGTTAGCATATTCATTCCCAGAATCCTCTTGGCAGGTACTCCTATGGATTCCTAAGGAAGCAGCAACTTCCTAAGTGGTTCCTGTTTGGTGTTTTCTCTGACTGAGGAGATGCCATCTAGGGATGAAAGAGAAAGTTGGAAAGGTGGAAAACGGGCACAGAAGGATCAAATTTAGCTTTGCATGCTGGGAAGTGGTGCCCTGTGAGGTGAACGTAATTTCTAGTAAGGCTATTTCATGCATATTTCTATATTTGCAGCCAATCTGTATAATGGGTTGAGAAGAATCAAAATAACTCCTCTCTTAAGGGACCGTGTTCCTTCATTTGAGGAGCTAGGTAGATGATCTTCATAAAGCCTTACACAGAGGAGGCACATTTGTAGATGGAATGTGGAAACAAATCAGAAGAAAAAAATAAATGTCTCTATCAATGATTTTCTACCAAGTTTATGCCCCCCAAAAAAGGATTAAGGGTAACAAAAAGATTATAATGTTCACCCCCCAAAAAAAAATTAAGGCCAATAAAAATACAGGTTTTCCTCCGTTATCCAAAAATAGAACATTCCTATGAAAACTTTTATAAGCCTAAATGGCATAAAGCAAAGAAGCAATTACCATTAATTTATTTGGGAAATCTTTTGAGCGTTCCCAGACCCAAAAAATAATCTACCAAATCATACCGAATAACTCAATTTAAAATATAGTAAAAGCAGTACCACTCACTGCGTGGGGTGCCCGCTGCCTCTAAAACGTCTCACTGCAAAATAAACGCTAAATGACATTTTCACTTTTTGTCTTTTTACATAAAAGCAAAAACACTCTTTGGATTTCTTTCAGTTAGTGAAAATAGGTACGAATGTACGTTTTTCATAAAAGCAAAGTGATGTAACACGAACTTTAAAAAAGCGGGTGATAATCTGTATTATAATTTGTTCCCTATCAATGGGTATTATATCTTGATATGATTTTTTCCCCTAATAATTAGATTGTAAATACACATAAAGCCTAATGTGAAAAAGTAAGTTAGAGAGTATTGGTACTCTTAATCATTTTGAAGTTTTAAGGTACCGAAGGTTTAGGGTGAATCTCATACAATTCAAAGAACAGGCTTTGATTTGTCCTAGAATAAGTGGAAATAATTTGGAATGATTAAAAAAAAAAAAACTTTTAAGAAAAGTACCATCCTCTGCTCATCTTAATTAAAGGCAATAATATAAAAACTGAATTTCTGGATTAGACTATCTGAAGACTACACATCAGAGTTTCTGGTTTTGTACTTAAGGTCAAATGTCCAAGAAACTATAAATGAAACTGAAAAACAACAAACCTTGATTTATATAGCCTTTGGGGCATTTTTTTTTTTTGGGGGAGGGGGTTGATATTAGGGAACAGTGTGTTTTTCCAGGACCCATCAGCTCCAAGTCAAGTCGTTGTTTTCAATCTGGTTGTGGAGGGGGCAGCTCACTGACCCATGTAGGAATCAAACCAGTGACCTTGGTGTTATTATGAGCACTGCACTCTAACCAACTGAGCTAACCAGCCACACTTCTTTTTTTTTTTTTTAAGCCACATGCCTATAAAAATGAGAGACTTGTCGTCTGGAACTTGCATTTTTTGTAACTCTCCACGATCTATAGACTCATCATTGACCTTGGATTGTACTTTTTGGTCTTGGAAAGTCGAAATAGGACACACATCTTCTTGGACACAAAAATTTTAGGACCTTTTTCAGTTGGAGAAATATCATCATTAGATGTGTTTATCTAAAATTGACAGAGTTGGCAAGATATAACTTTGCCCCACATCTAGGTAGCATCCAAATTGGAAAATTACTTAGGTCCTTGGGCTGAGTGGATTTTTATCTTTATTCCAGGATGAGCCCAAGGTCAGGCTAAAATGGAATTTCCAGAAAAAAAACAAAAATTAGCTATTTACCTCTTAAGCCTTTGGGGGAAAACATTCCATTCCATTTGAATAATGAAAGATTAAACATGTCAGCAGTGTTCCTTTTCTGCTTTACTAATGATTTAATATATCTGCGAAGACTTAATAAATTAGAGAAAAGGCTTATAATGATCCTTCAGAGCATTTTTATTTGTCAGGTGCTTCTTTTTCATAGACTATTTGTTACATGTTTTTATGTCCTGTTCTCCTTTAACAGAGTTATAGGAAAATGTCTGCTTTAAAAAAAAAAAAAAGGTATGTTTCTATCTAATATTAACACATGATGATGAGTATGCAACCAGATTAATTTTTAAAACTATAAAAGTTGGGCCCATTGTCTAACACATAAGAATCTCCTAGGACATAGACAAACAGTTTTAGAAATACGTTTAGTGTTACTTACTCCCTGTCTAGTGAAGATCATTACTCATCCAAAGTGACAGTTTTTGCAAGCTGTTTAGATATAATGTGTGTTTTTGTAAAACTGGATGGTAAAAAGGAATACAACAAAACGTAGTCACATAACAAAGAAAAAAAAGCCCTGCATTAACAGGTAGGTGAGTTTATTTACAGCTGGTACATGTGTCTATGCGTCACTTTGTGGTCTTACCCTAGTATTACAATCCGCCCTATACAGTGCCAGACCTCTTGCCGAGGCCTTCAGCAGAGACCTCAGGAAGGCTGCCCCAGGTCCGAATCTACAAGAAAGGTTGGGAAACCAGGAGATTGAAACCAGGACATGTACAAGGTGGTCCCTGATGTTTGCAACAAGCAGAGAGGCAGCATTGGATGATTTTCTTCTAGGAAGCCCCCATGGTCGTTGGGGGAACTTATATCTGCACCTGTACCTCTCTCCTGAGCCCCGAGTTTCTGCCAACTGTCTGCAGGATGTCTCCATCTTGCATATTTCCCATCAGATCTAAACCCGGATGCATCACTTTTCCACACCACCAAGTCTGCTCCAGTGTTCCAGGTCTCACCCAAGCCAGAAACCTGAGAATCAACTCGTGACTATTTATCGTGATTTGTCCAGAAGTTTCCCTGGTTTTGCACTTTCAATCCCATTTCCTGGGAAATGCCTTAGTCCCATATTGGGAACAGTTGGCATCCTGGAGTCAACTGAAATGCTGCCCTCTCCCTTACACCATGTCCAGTCAGTCACCAAGTCCTGTCAACTCCTGCTCCCTGTAGGCTCTCCGGGCCCCCTCCACTTCTCTTTCTCCCACTCCCACAACTTTAGGTCGAGGCCGGGCTGCTTTCATTTCTCATCTGACAGTCATAGTAGTCTCCTACCCACCTCACTGCCCCCACTCTCATCCCATCATGCAGTGCAACCAGAGAGACCTTTCTAAAGAGCAAATCTCATCACACGTGCACAAGCATACACGCATACACACACACACACACACACACAAACACACACACACACACACACACTGCACCTTAAACCCTTCTGGTGGGTCCACTTTGCCTTCAGGGTAATATCCAAACACCTTGGCTTGGTGTAGCACGTGAGGCCCTTCTTTATCTGAGTCCCTCCTTAACTTTCTGCCTCCCTGACTTGGGCTGAATTAGTTATAGTTTTTTCAAAAGGCCATGCTCAGTCTTGTCTCTGAGGCTTTGCAGCTGCTGTTCTCACTCTCCTGTTTCTTCTCCCCTTTCCAATGTAGCTTAGCTTCTACGTTTCCTGGGGGAACGAGCACCATGATACCCTCCTCTAGGAGGCGTCCATAACACCCCTGCCACCTGCCCCCGTCTTTAGGCGTCTCCGCTATGGGCTCCTGCTGTAGCCCCCGCTTGTCTTCATCAGTGCATGAATCCCACACACTCCAAATACCATTTGGCTGTGTGTCCTCAGTAGACTTTAAGGGCGAGGATCTTATTTGTCTTTCTGTCCTAATTCAGTGCCTAGTAGGTCCTATATAGCTATTTATTAATGAAGACACTCAAGAGCACCAGGCCTGAGTGAGGACACCGAGTTCCAGCCCTAGCTCTCCCATCCCAGCTCTGCGGCCTTTGGGCCTCCATGTCCTTTCTCTGAGCTTGCATCTTCTCACCTGTAAACTGAGCATTTTGGTCTGATGACTAAGGGACTGCAACTTTGACATTAGGATCACACATGTCTTCATCTCTTACTGATTATTCTAATTAAGAAGGGATATGCAAACAGCCTCAGAATAAGTTTGCAACTAGAGCCAGAGCGTTTATTGCAGGGAAATTCTAGTTGGATGATGTGTCTTCTCACATTTGGGGCAAAGATGCTGTTGTAAAATTTTATTTTTGGTTCCAGCAGAAGATCAGGTCATTTAAATGCTGCTGAGACAGCTCCGTTTAATGTACTGCCCCTGTTTGGTAAATAAATTCCCTGGTTTGCCTCCATGCAGAGATGCCCGTGTGCGCTCAAACAATAATTGGCACTTTATAGGAGAGGGTAGCGCTCCAAACAGCTTTAATACAGAGGTCCATAGCATCCAGTTTTGCGTGGTTTGGCTTTTTCTCAACAGACTGACAAAGTCTCATGCCCTTTAAGCCAATGTAAAAGGAAGCAAAGGGCTGAGCCATCTGTCTAGACGGGATCTGTTTCAGAACTCAGTCGTGTCTACAACTGGATCAGTGTTCAGCCAATGCTGAACATTGGCAAACAAGCAGGTCTCCCATCTGAGCAAGCCTGTTATGGTCAGTTTCAGTAACTTCTGAAGAACCATAAGATTAGTGGATAAACATCTTATAATTGTTCATTCCAGTTATGCAGTATAGTTATATGCTAGGCACTATTCTACTTACCAGAAATCCCACTGGTAAATGAGAGACAAGGTTCCTGTCCCAAGGCATTTATCACATGGAAGGGGCCCCATGGAGTAAATAAGCCAATCAGAATGTTAGGTGATGACAAGTACTATAAATGAGCTAAGACAGGGTGAAGTGGAAGATGGCTGGGCAGTACCATGGGTGGGGGGCTAACTGTTATTGGGTGTCAGTGAAGACCTCATAAAAGAACCAGTGTTTGAGTGTCAGGAAAGGGCAGCGCCAGAAAATCTGGGGGCCGGATGTTGTTTCCAGGGAGAAGCCAGCACCTGCAGCCGCCCTAAGGTAGGAATGACAGGGTTCCAGGAACAGAGGAACGGAAGCACCGTGAGCAATGGGGAGGGCACTAGGGGGTGACTCCGGGGCTGTGGGAAGGGCTGGATTACAAAGGTTCGTGCATACCACCTCAAAGGGTTGGACCTTATTCTAAGTCCAGTGGGGAGCTGTGGGAAGATTTAAGCTGAGTGCATCAAGTTCATGCTAGATGTATAATGAAGAATAGTGGATTGTAGGAGGTGAAGAATTGAAAAGGAAGACCCGATTGGAGGCTGTTGTGGTAACCCAAGCTGAAGATGCTGGTGGCTTTGACAATGGTGGTGACAGGGAAGAGGAGCAGAAGGAGATGGATGTGAATCTATTTTGCAAGTAGAGCTTACGGATCTGGCTCATGGTTTGGGTTAGGGAATAGAAGGAGGAATCAAAGATAACTCATGGGCTTTTGGATTGTGTATCCTCTTTATCTTGGATAGATGATAGTATTTTCTCCATGGAGATGGGAAAGCCAGGAGTAGGTGGGGGAGAGTCCTGTTTTGTTTGTTTGTTTGTTTTGGGTTTTTTAAAAAGATTTTATTGGGGAAGGGGAACAGGACTTTATTGGGAAACAGTGTGTACTTCCAGGCCTTTTTTTCCAAGTCAAGTTGTTGTCCTTTCAATCTTAGTTGTGGAGGGTGCCGTTCAGCTTTAAGTTGTTGTCCTTTCAGTCTTAGTTGTGGAGGGCGCAGCTCAGCTCCAGGTCCAGTTGCCGTTGCTAGTTGCAGGGGGGCACAGCCCACCATCCCTTGCGGGAATCGAACCGGCAACCTTGTGGTTGAGAGGATGCGCTCCAACCAACTGAGCCCCAACCAACTGAGCCATCCGGGAGCTCAGCAGCAGCTCAGCTCAAGGTGCCGTGTTCAATCTTAGTTGCAGGGGGCGCTGCCCACCATCCCTTGCGGGACTCGAGGCGTTGAACTGGCAACCTTGTGGTTGAGAACCCACTGGCCCATGTGGGAATCGAACTGGCAGCCTTCGGAGTTAGGAGCATGGAGCTCTAACAGCCTGAGCCACCGGGCCGGCCCCGAGAGTCCTGTTTTGATCGTACTGAAGTGTGTATTAGATCCCCAAGTGGAATTGTAAGGAGGCAGTTGGAAATTATTATATTTAAGTTGGTTATTATATTTCGTTGGATTTTGGCCAGTACCAGCTTTGGCCTAATGAACTTCAGACACTAATTTTATTTTCAGCTGAGCACTGTTTTCAGCAATAGGCAGCTTGATTTAATACCATACCGACAATTGTACAATTAAGACCGATAACATCTGCCTCTTCCTGTTTGTGCCTTCCTTTGTGTACCTCTGAAATCCTCATTAAATGAGCAAGAAATTCCAAGGCAAGGAAACTTGCACTGATTTCTTTGAACTCGCTCCTATAGTCCGTACTTTCCATTATGAAAAAAAAAAGATCATGTTATTGAACAAAAGAGAAAGAGAATATGATCTGTTTCTTGACCAGTATAGTTGGGGTTTATATTACAGATTGGTCATTTCTACCCTCTGAAGCCATTTTTAGTAGATATGTGCTTTGTTTTACTTTTGACTAGTTGTGTGTGTTAGGCAGGGGTAGGAATGGTGTGTGGGTACTCTTGATGAAAATTGTCTATTGCTTTCTGTCAGAGTATACATTAGGCCATTGTTCTTTCCCCATGATCATACTTTTGCATGTTTCTTGTCGCAAGTCCTATTTCTAAAAGCATTTAAAATAAGAAAAGACTAGTCTAGTATTATCACACCCCCTGTGAATGATACTTAACATGTTCCGCCTAACGAAAGGAGGGTAGGACGGGGTGGGGGGACGATGGTGTAACTAGTAATGGGGATGGATAGGTTTTTACTAATTTGGGCTAAAACCAAATGCTTTGTTTCTAGACTATTAATGGTCCCTGTTTCTCTTGGGAAAGAGTTCTACAGTTTTTCTGTCCTGGGAGAGGGAGGAGCTCTGCCCTACATCTTTAAGACTCCAAGAGCCATTGAAATATCTTCCAAGGAAAGAGCAAGTCAGGCCACCCTCTGCTCTAGTTTCTCAACTGCGTCTGGAGGCCCAGGGAGGCAGCCACAGGCTGACCCATGTGCTAGTGTGGGATGCCCAGCAATCAGGACAATAGCGAATTAGCACATCCCTGAATTTACTCCCTTGGGGCTATCCACTAGACCAGAGGGTCTCATGTACTGGAGATGTTGAAAGTTGCCATATTGGCAGTAGCACTGATTCTCAAGGATGGCTTCTTGAAGTATTGGGGCTAAGTGAGACGTTGAAGGCCAGGAAGGCTGTTTCTGAATAAGGAAGAGAGAAAGGTATTCCAGAGGTCAGCGGCAACAAACCAAAAACCGTGACTCCACAGTGAGACGATTGGATGATATAGAGGTTGTTGACAAGCTCATGAACTACTGTGGTAAGCCAGTGACTTCTGAAGTTACATTTGGCTAGACAGGCTTCGTGTGTCTGTGGTGAGTGGATGCAGGAGACAGTTGGCATCACTGCATGTTGCTGGAGTAATGGAGTCCCACCGAGCAGTGCTGTACTGGAAAAAGTATAGGATCCAACAGGTCTCTATCTGGTAATAATTTCCCCAGACATTCTTGTTGCTGCACATCAGTGACCATTTAACATCTGTTTTTTTTAATATTGCATAAAGTTTCACGTTAGTTTCTGACAGTGTGTATTTCAGATTTTCTAAATGCTTCACATTCTTTCTCTTTTGCAAGCAGCTTGCCTGGGCCGGTTGCCTATTTCTAGAGGGATGTTGGCTTTGTCCATATTGGACCTTAACTGTTCCATTGGACCTTCATGATGGATGAAGAAAGCATATGGTTTTTGTTTCATATGTTGAAGAATTCATTGTGACCCATAGCCCTACACCTAGAGCTAAAAAGAACTATAGGGGTGAGCCTAAATAAGACCATTAAGTAAACCACTTTGGAAGGTTGTGCTTTCACTTCTCTGAATAGCTAAGTATCTGAAGAAACTCAAACATTTTACAGTGTGTTTTCATATGTTTGTGTCCTTAGAGTGAAATAGGGAGTCAAGTGGAAAATGAACCAAACCAGAAAAGCTACCAGCAGTCCAGAGGACTTAGAGACATTTATTAGTTTTAAAAAAGGATAAATTTTTATAAGAGTTGAAGCATTTTTTAATGTATGGAAAGAGCATACAAACTAATGTCTTTAGAAGTCAGTAACAAATTCATCAATTAATTTCCTGGTTTGGTTTCTCCTACCAAAGATTTCATATTTTAAGGAAATTTGAGATTAAATTCAATATGATGTTTTTAACATATATCTGCATATATGTATATGTTATAAGTAGTATATGGTTACCTATCAACATTTATTATGTATCTACTAACTGCTGGGAACATTGCCACCTGTTTCCATAAATATCTCATTTAACCCTAGCCACAAACCTGAAAGTATTAATAATTATTCCCACTTTAGAGGCAAGGAAACTGAGGTTTTTAGGCATAAAATGACTTTTGTACGTGCTAAGTGGCAGAGCTAGGCTCAGATTAGTTGAAGTCTCCTGGCACCAAGACCTAGCTTTGTCTTCCTTTCATCTGTCCTTATTGACTCGTAGCTTTGTGTAAATAAAAGGAACCCAGACTCAGCCAGTGTTTTATACACATAGTGGTATCTGGGTTTCAAGCAGAAGAAACCTCACTTAACGGGACCCAACTCAGGTAATTCAATAATCACTCTTGTCGTGCTGTCCAATATCCTGGCCTATAGCCAAAGGTGGCTATTTAATTAAAATTAAGTAAAGTTAAAAATTCAGAAAATTCAGTGTCTCACTTGCCACTAGCCGTATTTCAGGCACTGTATTGCTCCCTATGGCTGGTGACCCCCTATTGGATGGTTCAAATACAGAACATTTCCATCCTCAGAGAACCTTCTACTGGACAGCACTGCCAGCCAGAGACGTTGGCCCAGCCCACAGCGTTTTTAATTCTGTGGCCACCTGTGATAGCTGTTGACAAGTGATGAGTCTTCATCCTGACCTCACAGCTCCACGCTCCTGTGTCAGTGCCATGTGTCTGCCTGTAAACTTCATAGTATGCTCACTTTTCCTTCCAAGGAGGAAGTTGGCCGCATATGGAAGATGGAGCTGCTTAAAGAATCGGATGGGCTGGGAATTCAGGTTAGTGGAGGCCGAGGATCAAAGCGCTCACCTCACGCTATCGTTGTCACTCAAGTGAAGGAAGGAGGTGCCGCTCACAGGTGACTAGATACCCCTCCCCGTCTCTTCCTCCTCATCCTCTCCCTTCCCTCCCCCGGATGTTAGGACTCTTTCGCTTGGTCAAAGCGCTGGTGATGCTGGAGCACAGAAGGAAATCAGGCATGAGCAGTGCTAATTAAACCCATCTCTGAGCACAGGAAGTAGCTAATTGCTGGAGACCCTGCAGGCTCCGCCAAACCATGAAGGAGAGATTGGATTTCTTTCTAGTCCAGTTTGAGTTTCAAGTGAATGTTACTTCTCCTAACTTTGGGGATGCTTGGGGTCTGTTGTTACTTGTCAAGACTGTGCCACACAATAGAACACCACATTCCTGACATCCTAACTCCTGTAGGACTGTGGCTAAAGACATGGGAAAGGGATTGGTTTGGAACGTGACCACAGTTCATGTGCTGCGACTGGATTTGTCAGGTCTATTGGGATGCCACACACACTTACATACACGTGTCTCTGTTGTGCAGATGTGGAGGGGGAAAAAGTCCTTGTGAGTTTTTCTCCTTGTGACCCGAAAACAATTCACACATCAAAACTCTTTTTAATCTGAAAAGTTGTCTAAAGTAGGAAGAGGGACAGTACTTAGGCAGAGCTTGTACCAGAAAGAAGTCCATTTGGAATTACAGGGATGTCGTTGTCCCCAAGTGGAAGGCATGATTTTGCCATGCTAGCTGATTGCTTCCATATATAGTAAGTCCTCACTTAACATTGTCGATAGGTGCTGCCACTTTATGCGAAACAACATATAATGAAACCAGTTTTACCATAGGCTAATTGATACAAACAAGAGTTAAGTTTCTACACCATCTCATCAACGTTACAACAAAATGATGTTGAATGAAGTGACATTATTCGAGGACCCGCTGTACGCCAGGTGTCTACCATTTGCAAGGCACAGTGGGCATGTACATATGTTGTATGCCCACACGTAGACAGCAGGCGTATAAAGGTAGAATTTCACTGATGAGGGAGGTGAATGTAGTCTGGAATTTATAGTGTTTGGTCCAGGTCCACCGATTCTAAAGGAGATACGGCACAACAGAACAGTGTTGACCTGCCCGAGACCAAGAGGGTCCTCAAAGGCATATCTCGTGAGGTGGAGATGAAGGAGCTGAAAGTATTTAGTCTAAAGAATGGAACCCTAAGGAGAGGACCAGGGCACAAACGATCAAAGTGTTTTGTGCTCATCCATCCTTTAACTAGAAAGTAGGATGCTAATAAATAGAGATAAGATTAACTACCTTTGTCAGTTACCTGGACAGCAGTAATTTTTGAAGAATTAAGACCTTAGATAGTTTTTATCCAGAAAAGCATCATTAAACTTCCCAAGTGATGTATGCTTTAAAAAACTCCCACCGTTAGCCATTTTCCCATTAATCCTAAATTTTAGGTTCTAGTCTGTCTTTGGAAAGTTGGCAATTAGGAAACGCCTGTGCTCAGAGATCAGCTTACAGAGAACTGTTCTTGTCTGTTTTCTATGTGAGCTGTTTCTAGTGGGTCTCCATTTCTTTCCACCCTTAGCCTGGAGTTGTGTGTGTGTCTCTCTCTCTGCCTCTGGGGTATACAGTTCACATGTGGGGCATTCTAGTTAATAACAGGAGAAGAGCGAGATGGAATTAAAGAAGGAAAGAAGAGGTGGGAACAGGGCTGGTCATGATGCTGTTGTGGACAAGTTAGCGCAGGGACACTGGCCAGAACCATTATATTCTTCTTATTCCTGACTCCCTCTCCTGCAGAGTAACCCACCCACATACCTCCTTAAGGTTCCAGTGGTTTGTTCTCTGTGGTTCATGTTGTGTTTGTTCTCTTCTAGTCCCCCTCTCTTTCCATTCCAAACAACTAGTGGGGTCCTTAGCATTTCCGCCTTCAGGGTTTCTGAAGGACAGCAGCAGAGGGAGTCAGAAATCTCTGGTGTCCCTTGTCTTCTGTTAAAACCTAAATTCATAGAAGAGATTATGATACATGTCCTAGAGGATGTAGAGAGACAGAGAGAGAGAGAGAGAGAGAGAGAGAGAGACTGGTGAAGGAGGGAAGGGTGGAGAGAGGTTGATTCCTTGAAAGGAAGGGAGGAGAAAATCCACAGATTGGAGAGAAACAGAGTTGGGTGGATATGGGAATATTGGAGACATGCATGTGTCCCACAACTGCACCTGGATGTTAGCACAAAGCCTTCAGAAGGGATGGTGGAACCCTAGGCTCAGGGTCATTCAGCCTTAGCAGATTTCCTATCCCATATTTAGCAATGGAGATGAGAAGCCTCGGCTCCTTTGGGATCATGGGAGAGCAGACCCTGGGAGGCTCAGTTGGAACACACAGGACTGTTGACGTACCATGAATGAAGGGGCCTGCCCAACGCTCTAGCACAATGTGCCTCCCCAGACCCTGACCCCCCCCAAGAGAGCCAGTTCCTGTGACAGCTTTGTCTCCTGCCAGCCCAAAGCGAAGGGTGCTCCAAGTCAGCTGTAATATAATTGAAAAGAAAGAAAGACTAGAGAAACAGAACACGTTTATACACCTAGGTGTGGAGACCAGGTCTGATACCTGCAGCAGCAGTAAATTAGGCAGCCTCATTATTTATTTTTGTGTTCATCCTTCTGCTGATGGAGCTTGGCTATAAGGACACAAAGATGAAAAAGGAGCTGAGAGAATTTATCCTTAAGGTTCTATAACTCGGGGTGCAGGCAGGGGGCAGTGGACAGACACATGTAGTGCAGTGTTGCGGGTGCCCCGAAGGAAATCTGGCCAAGGACATGTTACCTGGAGGAGAGAGGGCATGGGATAGGGGATTCCTGGTAAGCTTAGGGTACGTTCACTCTTTTGGGGCTTAGCTCTGTGAATCAGCTAATGAATCAGTCATAAGGGCAGGGCAGGAGGTAGAACTGAGAAAAGAAAGACTTGACTGTCCTAAAACTTTGGGGGTCTGGGTTCCTCTACCATTGTCTCCACCTGGATGGGACATTTCATTGACATTGATGCCAGGTTACATGGTGGTAACTTAAGAATGTGCGTCTTACAAGGTGACCACCTAAAATGATGGAGCATTTCACTCCTCTTGAGTAGGAATCTGGACCCAGCCAGACCAAAGAATAAAGAGATCCCATTCCAATTGTTTCTGGTATTCCTACTTCCTCTTTAGCCTGGTTTTAACTATCCCCTGTCGTGATCCGCCCTAGCTCCAGGAAAATGACCCTTCTCAAGCCCAGAATGTCTTGACAGGGGAATTTTTTCCCATCTCCGTTTCCTCAGGGATGGCAGACTGTCCTTAGGAGATGAGCTGTTGGTAATCAATGGTCACTTATTGGTCGGGCTCTCCCATGAGGAAGCTGTGGCCATTCTTCGCTCAGCCACTGGAATGGTTCAGTTGGTCGTGGCCAGCAAGGTAGGTAGTTGTGTTTCTTTTTAAAACTATTTTTAATGGTGAATTTGGATTTGAGCCCTATCCATACCCCCCCACCCCCTCACCCCCTGAGACACCCACACGTCCCTGTGAAATTGCCCATTTACCTTGGGCCATTTAAACAGCCATGATTCTACAGTGCAAGCCCACAAGGGGCCCTTAGTTGAAGTGCATTTAATTACTTTGCTTTCTTTTAAGGGTCTTTGTAGGTATATTTAGAAGATGGAAAAGCAATAATAGGACTAATGAAAAGGTAAGAATGCTAGGATGGAAGGAAGGACAAGATGGGGAGAGTAGCAACTTGCCCAGGGAGAACCAAAGTGGAGATACAGAAGTCCGCTGGTCAGCAGGGAAGAGAGAGGCGTGGAGGTATGCATCTTCCAGGTCCTGAAGGAAGAAATGTTCAGGACCTTGGTTCTGACTCATGGCCTCATGGAGTGTTGGCACTGGAGGAAATCTTGTGAATCCTGTTTGTCCAGTCACCACCTCCTGTTTTTCCTCCTCAATTTTACAAGTGAGACAGTGAGGGAGAGCTTCCAGGTCCAGCTCTCATCTCGTGGTGGCGTTGATGCGGTTCCAGGTTCTTGATGCACAGCCAGTGTCTCTGCCCTCTGTCTTGCGTCTCCCTCTTCTTCATGAGGCCTCAGGCTGAGACCCCAGTGTATTAGGATAGTGCTGACATCCTGGGCCCCCGGCATCTGCTTTCATCCTGGGTTTCACCAGCCTTAACACTCTGGATAAAGGCTGCAGGACTCCACAGCTGTGTGATGAGAAAGGGGAACTTGGCTTTCTCAGTTCTGCTCCCTTGTCTCATCGTGCTGTTGCTGAGACTAGGAAAGAGCCCATGTGACTGAGGAGCTAGTGAAGTGGAGCCAGGGGGCTTCATTCCAGTTCCTCCGAGTTGCAGTTTAGGGAAGAATTGCTATGAGCAATATGCTCTTGCCAGTATGGCTCATTTTCCTCTTATTATCCCATTGTTTTTGAACCTAGCATCTGCAGGTTTTGATATATTTTTGCCTCTTAGATTGTAAGGACTATTGCCTAATTTTGGAGTATTTAATCAGTAGACTAAAAGGATATTTTAATATTTTGAGCTACATGAAAAATCAGCCTTCCTGCCTCCAGACACCCTTTACTCCAAATTCTAGACCTAGACGCTCAGGCTTCCAACAAGAATACACAGCCTTGGCAAAGACTTGGCAGGAAGAATTGGCATTGAGGCCCTGGAGGGAAAAGCCGAGACATTCTTCTACCCTTCCACAGATACCACTGGGCACCCTGGCATCTCCTCAGCAGGCATCGGGAAGGGGAGCAAAGACAGAATGTTCTCTGTCAGCCTGGTGCATTCCACAGGGAGGGAAATGCTACAGAGGAAGGAGAAGCACATTCCCCATTTGGTCAGATGGGCTGGGAATTTGAAAAGCATCATCCAGTCTTATGTACACACACACATTCAGAGAGAGAGAGAGAGAGAGAGAGAGAGAGATGTTTGCACAGCCCAGCTCCCCACAGTCTATGGCTTACGAACGCAGGGCTTTCTAGACAGGCATTATACCTCGTCCACCAAACCTTTAGTTCTATGATGACTTCTTTATCATGCTAGTTTGGAACATGGGGAAGGAGAAATCTCTTCTATGTCAAGCCACTATCCACAAACACACAGACACAAAGAAAACATAAATTAAAAACAAAACAGGGCCATTTATAGGCAAAACTAATAATTAAGGGGCATACGTAATAATTAAGGGGATTTTGAAAACAGTTTTGATGCCTGACCTATGTATGATCTCACTCATCCACTTAAAGGAAGTAAGGACACTAACGTATTGTGTGCCCACTGGGTGCCCGATGCTTCTTACCTATCATCTCATTTAATAAAATAATTCCCATAAGACAGGTATTCATTCTTTTTATTCAAAGGGTGACATTAAAATCTAAGTGATTAGTTAATTTTCCCAGAGGTCACACAGCAGTGGGTGGCAGAAGCAGGTTTTATCCTGGGTCCCTTAGACTTCAAAATTCATGCCTCTTTCTATACTCCAAGCTGCCCCTTACTCAAATACGATATGAAGGACACCAGAGTCAGTGGTATTAGAAAAAGATCATGTGCTCCTGCCGGAGGTGTTGACTTTTAGGGACACTGGCTGGGGTCTTTGTAGGATAGTCTGGAACCAAGGAATGGGTGTCCGTCTAGTTCTCGGTCCATGGGCTCGTGACCATCAGTACGAAGCTACAGCCCTAAAGCTGACCCAAAGCAGTGACACCTTTCACTTCTTCCCATGGTCTCTGTTTACAGCGAGGCGATACGCTGCTACAGCTGCTGCCTGCTACCGTGTTTCCCCGTAAATAAGATCTAACTGGAAAATAAGCCCTAGCATGATTTTTTCAGGATGACATCCCCTGAACATAAGTCCTGATGCATCTTTTGGAGCAAACCGTAATATAAGACCCAGTCTCATTTTCAGGGAAACACAGTATTTGTTCCCAAAGTTTATTTACACTATCTGAGGTGCTCAACCATGTAGAAGAAAAAAGTCAGTCTTCCAGCACTTCGTGGCATCTGTTCCTCTTCTTCATCCAGCCAGAGCAGTAATCCCATATTTTATTCCCATATTTTTTAAGAGAGGGAGGGAAAAACGAGCTTTTGATGTGCTGAATATAAGGAATAATAAAAATGTAAATTATTGTAGATAGTAGTCACAAAACTTTAAGGCATTGTTTTAGAAATACAACAGTCGCTTTCTTCTGGAGAGGTTGTCTCGTGTTTCCACACAAATATGCTGTTTGCTTATACATAGGAGCTTAGAACGTTTTTGTTGAATAAATAAAATCAGAGCATTTAAATTTGTTTTGATGTTCCTATGAAGTACATGCATAGCAATACAGATTTCTCTTGTGCTTTTTTTTTTCATTCTTGGTTTTTGTTAACAAGTACTTATTATATCTAATGTAGAAACCCCAGAAAAAAATAGAAGAAAAAGAAGATAAAATTTTTGTAATACTGCCACGAGCACCATCTATTAACTACCTGGTGTGTCCTTCCAGATGGCAGCACACATATATGTGTGCAATATACACATGCACGTTTTCATTACATGGAATCAAACGCAAGGAGACAGTGTACCTGAGGCCGTTCCAGCTGGACTTAGTGCCAGAACAGCCGTTTAAAAGCTGTGTATCTGGAACAAGTTACTACATCCCTCAACATCTCAGTTTTCTCGTCTGTACAGTGAGAATCATGGGATATTAGGATGATTAAATGAGCCATAAAGGGCTCTGAATAGTGTAGCTGGTCCCAACAAGCCTTTGGAGAAATGTTTGCTTTTATGATTATCACATATTATTATATCCAGTTTATTATTACCTTCATTATTCCTATAGTTACGACATATTATTTTGAAGCTATTTTTTTTCACTAAGTAGCATACTGTAAGAATCTTTCCACATCAGGAACTGCATTTCTACAGTATCATGTTTAATGACCGTGAAGTACTCTATCCTGTGACTTGTGCTGTTTACTCACCAGTTGGGACCTTTGTCTTTTTTTTTAATTAATTAAACTGAACTCATTTTTTGTTTAATAGCTCTTTTTCCTTTCCTTAGGCAAGGTCTGATAATATAGCATTCACAATTACTGATCTAAAATGAACTTCAGGTATCTTGAAGGTAGAACCTGCATCCAATGTCACTGTCACCAGGTGCCAGCTCAATAGTTTATCCATTGTTTAAGATGGATATTTTTGTTGTTTTCATTCTCTTTTCTGTCAAGCCCCAAGGAATACGATAATCAAAAGTTTCCACATGTTTCCCGCCTTGTAGAAATGGCTGGTGTGGGAGAATGAGGAGAGGACACATGTCTCTCTTTTCTGGCCGCACATCAGCCCTGCGGCCCTAGTCCCTGGCCTCATGCGGTGGCATTTCCCAGGGGACCGCTCAGCTCCTGTGTGTCCTCTTTTGCAGTTAGGATTGTCACGTGGCCTCAGCAATCTTGCCTGCATCCCACAACGTATTCTGGCTTTATCTGTGCATAGGAAGGGCTGTGTTGAAGAAGCCCCCTTTAGAGTGTAAATTTAATGGAGTCATTCCATGTATTTTTGTTGACCTTGAAAAGTTGTTCAAGGCTGCTTTTATTGAAAAGACTATCAGTCTCCACTTCGGCATTGTAATTCAATAAACAGTCTAATCTCCTTCTAATGAACATACGCTAGTGAGATGAGCAATGGGAAGAGGGGAGGATATGACGGATATTTGAACTCTGTGTTAGGCCTGGGGACGCCGTGATGAGCAGACACGGTGTGACATTCAGGGACCTCTCGAGACCAGCAGGGGAGATAGACTAGTCTAGCTAAACATGCACTGCAAGGCAATAAAAGACCCAGTGAAGGACGTTAGAGAAGAAAGAGGAGCAAATGGAGTGCATCCTGTGGTGACCCAGGAAGGCCTGCAAAAGCAGAGGATGCTCAAGCTTTGCCCACATAGGCCTTCGTCATGAGAGGAAGGCTGGTCGAGGCAGGAGGAGCTGATGGTGGAAAAGGCAAGAGGGCAATAAAGGGCAGGGTAACCTAGTTACCTGGGAGAGCCTGGTGTGTTTGGATGCCGGGTGTGGGTTGGATGGAGAGAATGGAGGGAGATGAGTTTGGAGAAGTGGGCAGAGGCCAAAACCCTAAGATGCTGGTCTACTAATGAGGACATTTAAACTGTATCCTGAAAGCAAGACAGGGGAGGGCATCAAGGGATCATAAGTTCAGGAAGCTTGGATTGCCTACGGAAACATTCCTCCAAGAAACAGATTCTTCAGGGGGAAAAAATTGGTTTGGGTTTAAATTGGGTCTACACCACTGATATTTGAGGTAACCTTGCAATCCTGGAAATGTGGAACATACATTCCATATAGTCTTTGGGTTGGGAGCATGTGACCACCCACAGTTGCTTCTGCTAGGTTTTCCTTGACCTTGACCCAGAACTGTCTGGTGCCATGGGATAATTCGTGGGCCTTTGATTGTATCCCCATAGGAAAACTCTGCAGAGGACCTCCTGAGGTTAACATCTAAAAGTCTGCCTGATCTGACCAGCTCAGTAGAGGACGTGTCCTCTTGGACCGACAATGAAGAACAGGAGCCAGACGGGGAAGAGGACGAAGGGACCGGCTCGTCTTCCATCCAGGGAGCCGTAAGTGTACCTCTGGTTTGAAGGGCTGCTCTGCTGGAATGATGTTTTCCTGAAGACACGTGCCAGGATCTGAGATAAAAGCTTGAGATAGTATGATAGAGGCCAGGATGGGAAAGGATCGCAGTACATTCTTTTTATTTTTTTAATCAAAATCTTCCAGAAAGATCTGTGAGGTAATGCTTTTCATTTAAGAAAAAGAAGTTGAAACTAGGCACAGGATAGGAGAACAACTGGGTATTAAGTTCTGTGCATATATCAATTTCTAGGATGCTTAATATATACAAGGATTTTATTGGTACTTATTGACAGAGTGTTTGAAAACTATTGTTTGTGAATTTGAACTTAGAGAGATTTCTGGTTGAAAGTGGAATGTTAAAATAATACAATACCCATTCAGGCAAAGCTGTATAGATATGTCTTAACATTTTAATCAAATCAGGACTCTCGCACAGCTCGTAGCTCTTCCTTACACAGCCTGTGACACTTCACACACTCAGTGGTCTGCTCTCACGCACTGTCTGGCACAGTCAGAAGGGCTTTTGGATAACTATGGTTGCAGTGGCTCCGTGGTCTCCCAGAGCTGACAGATGTGTCATTTTTAGTGTAAACTCTTATTAGCCTTTGTTCCCCACTGTCATGCAGGGTGTCACGCGGGGTCTCTGGTCCCACTCCCCACATGGTGAGGCCAAAAAGGAACACCCACGAAGCCATAGGTAGGGGAGCCATAGCACTATACTCTCGCTGGCAGCTGGGTTGGAGACACAGGAAGCAGGAGCCACAGAATCCGCAATCCACACTCCACCACACTCTGCTGTGCTAACTGCAGTCCACGCTTGCCAGCCACCATCTTCTTGCTAGCCCCCATTTGCTGCTAACGTAGCCACGGCAGTTATATTAGTGGCCAATGGCTCACTGGTTACAGCTGACGGCCAACTAGCCACAGCTGATGGCCATCCAATCACAGTTGATGGCCATTTACTACCTGAGTGAGCACCTTTCCACATGACAGAGAGAGCCTGGAAACTGCACTCTTGGCTCTGTCGCCACACCCGCCAACCAGCCATGGGGAGGGTGCCCTCTTTCTGCCATTTGGATCCCCTTAGAATTGCTTAGTCAAAGGTTTTCTCCAGAGAAGTTAGACTGATTTACACTTCTAGCAGTGCCCAGTTCCCATGCTCACCAATGGCATGATCTTAAAAAGAAAATAGTTTACCTATTAATCACATATCGTTTTATTGGTTGTCACCCACAAATCTCAAACTCATTATTGTCGGTGGAGAAACCAGAAGTGACCCTGCTTTGACAGCTCTCCCTTCTCTGTGCCTCAGCCACCACCTCACCCCACTCAACCTTCTGCTCTGTCCCCGTCACAGAGCACTCACACGAGGAAACACCCGAGTTTCTTCCCTGGCTTACCACCCGTGCTGCATAAACACCTGTCATTTGTCAGCCATTCTCTTGAGCTCTGGTCTCAAGCAGGAGAACTGGACCTGAGACAGAGCCCTGTAGGGCCAGCCAGGAGGTGGACAGCAGGCACACGGTATCTTCCAGACTTCACAGTCTGCCCTCAGTGCCTTATAAAGGTGCTGAACTACGGAGAAAAAAATATATTTATATGTTTTTTAGTACTATGTTTACAATCCAAGACTCTTTGTCATTTTTAAGCCCTAATGAACCACCTTCAATGAAAGAAACCTGGTACAGTTTTAATCAACTAGGTTACCCTGCCTTTTATTTCACAGATGAGACTGATTAAACCTGCTGCCAAATTCTACTCAGACATTGACTAGCGTTGCACCTGTAAGTGACGGTATGCTCCAAGCACTTAGGCTCAGCAAGTGTAATACAAATGCTAAGGACCTGTCAGAAGCACACTTTACGATTTATTTTTTGTGGCTACAATAAACAGCAATGAGATTTTCCTTTCAAAAAGCTCCAATCGTGCTCAGGATAAAACCATATGGTGAATATCAAGTTTGCAGAATAGAGGTAGGAAGAAGAACAGGAATGGGATGGTGAAATTCCATAGTCATTTCCACACTTGTCATCCATCTCAGTGGGGTCTGGCTCCAGTGACAGCACTCTCTTCCCACCACCCACCACCATATCCAATCCTGAAGACCACAGTTTGGTGTCGGAAATACCTTAAGTCTGGCCCTTTCTCCAGCTGTGGTCCGGGTCCACCTGCTCAGTCATTCTTCCTCAGCTCTGTCTTCTCCACTTTGTCTTCTGCTCCGCCATGACCATTTTTAAATGAGAAGCTGGCCGTGTCGTTAATGGTTGAAAATCATTTGGCGGCTCTCAGTCGCACTGGGGCTAAAATTCCGAGTCCTGAACGTGGCCTGCATGCGCTCCAGCCTGCGCTGCCTTTCTGCTCTCTAGGTTCCCAGCAGCCCCAAACATGCGCGTTCCCCGGCACCGGGAGGTCCACATTCCCCAGGCTGCTACTGTGTGTTTGGCATCCTCTGTTCTTTCTGCCTAGAAGACCTTTTTTGCCTGGCAAGATCCTTGTCAACCGAGCCCAAACATCACTCCTCCCCATGAGGAAACCTTTCCCTGACCCTCAGTTACTTAGTCTGTGTTCTGTGCTGGCCTAGCTCTGTGTGGAGGTTTCCATTATCGCATTCACCATCTTGTTTTCATAATTTATCTTTTTACTTTCTGTCTTCCTCATTAGAGCTAAACGTTTCAAGGGCAAAGGCTGTGCTGCCTTAAGCTTCTCCCTCTGCCTGGACAGTACAAGGCCTAGAATATAGTAGAGGGTGGGTGAATGGGAGGGAGGGATTCTGCTGTGAGCTCCTGTCATTCCTTGACCACTTCCAGTCCTTCCCTCGGAGATCACTGGTCCTCTTACGTCCTCAGGTCACAAGCCTGTTTCCCAAGCCTCTGACTCTTTTGCTTCCCTCTTCTTGCCCCCAACATGTGCCCTGCCTGGGCCCCTCTCCATCCGCTCTTCGGAGGGATAGTTCCCTGCCTCTTCCACCCGCTAGGGTGTCAGCACCCTCGGGCACTGCAGCACTGCGAGCTCTGGCCTTGCCATTGATTGGAGAATAAGGGAGAGCAATTCTCTTCTGGTCCCTGTGGCCAGCTGAGGGGGACTTAACTCAATTGCAGGTTTTGCATACCTGGAACCCTACTGGAATGGGGCAGCTGAGCACTTAAGCCTGCAGAGGGCATGAGCCATAATTCTTCCACTGCTTGCCAGGATCCCATGGAAAGGGGAGTTGAGACTGAAAGGAACTGAGATGGTTTTGCTTTCAGATGTTACACACGTGCCCTCCTCTCTGGTTATCTACGCACTACCTTCCTCTCAAAGACCAAGTGAAGTTCAAAGTTACCTGAGACGCCTCCCTCCACTTGAAGCATCTACAGTGATCTCTCTCTCTTTCCCAAATATGCTAATCACTGCTCCCTGGCAGTTAGCATCTGCTGTTTTCTATTTATTTGTTACTGCTTATCTCATGGCAGAGCAGAAAGAAAGAAAATACTTAAGGTTTGTCAATTTTGAAGTCAGGGTATCTCTTTGCACCCCAGTACCACAGAAGTACCTTGTATTCAATACATACTCAGTACATATGCCTTGATCATACAGCCATCTGTAGAGCAGTGGTTCTCAAAATGTGGTCCCTGACCAGCAGAATCAGTGTCACCTAGAAACTTGTTAGAAATACAGAGCCTTGGGTCCCAGCCCTGCTGAATCAGAATCTCTGAGGGTGGTGTCCAGCAATCTGTTTTTCAATAAGCTTTCCAGGTGGTTTGGACACAGACTAATGTTTGCGAATGTGGGAGCTCTCCAATAAAATGAATGGCATATGGGTTATTAATGGCTATTCAGAAAAGTGTGTTTTTTTCTGAAGTGTAAATAATTACAGTTCATCTTTTTTAAAAAATGACGTTTTTCAAGGGGGAAAAAAAGATCCATGCTCTGGCTTTCTGAGAAAGTGGCTCTTTCTAAAATGAAGAGAAGAAGAAGAGTTTCAATGTTACAGGATGAAATGGGTGGTGATACCTCTGAAGTGATTGGAAGCCTGTCTCCCTTTTTATATTTTTAACAACAACAACAATGGAAGTACAGATTGCCTTTCGCAATCTGCATCTGTGCGAGCTCAGCTAGGAAGAGTTTGCTTAGCACATCCATCAACAGACCTGTATCCGGCTTCCTTTGGCATCTGGAATCAGTTCTAACGTTTTTGGAATCAGCAGTTTGGGAAAATCTTGGAGACCTTTTGGGTGATTAGGGCTTAAGCAGGAATAAAGGACCTCATCTCTCAAAAGGAAAGAAGAGCCAAGCTGCATCTGACGATTCTGTAAGTTTGATCATTGGTGTTCGATTCTTTGTTTGTTGGTGGAATAGTCAAGAAGTATGAAAACCTGAATCACAGTCTTCTGGAAAAGTCATCATCCTCTGAGGTAGATATCCATCCAGATATAGAAAGACAGGAGAGGAGCTCTCGTGTTTTATTTGGATTGAATAATTGATACAGTGTTCGGCTCTAAATGTTTCCAAAAGTATCTGGGCATTGAGGATTTGTATTGCAGCATCCAGAAGTACCATTTCTGGTTGAGTCAGGCTGGCCTGGATGGGAAACTGGGGCCTGCGCTAGGTTTTTCTGGTGAATTGAAGTGAGAGTGTGAGGCAGAGAACAGTGAGCACCAAGTACGTAAGCTTGTGGTTAGTTTTAAAACAGAAAGACCCCAATGTCTGGCTGAAAACCAGATCTTCACAGAGTAAAACTATTAATGCAGAGAGATCCTGGCACCGGGTTCCCCGAGCTTTTTGTGAGGGGAGTGAATGTTCTTTCCCGCCAGCCTGGAGGGGCCAAGGCGGGTGTTATGACAGGCTGTTCATAGGGCAGCCTTGGGCTCTGAGGTTCAAAGCACAATGCAGTGGCAGCCGTTGCTTAAAGATGTCCTCATTCTCCTGGTTCAGGAACGCTCTTCCCTTCTCCTTAGGGTTCTTCTTCCTACTTACCTAACATTAGGATTCACCTCTTCCAGGAAGTCTTCCTGGATACATACATCCTTCATGCCTGAGCCCCCAGAATGTAATAGCACCCTGTAATTTCCTCCATGACCCTTAACACAGATTATAATGATACATTTATTCATGTGACAGTTTTTTTGATGTCATCCTCCCCTATTAGTAGGTGATCCATGGGAGCCCATGTCAGGTTTGCTCACTCCTATATCCCAAATGCTAAATATGTATCATGGGATGGGTGGAGGTTGGCCCGGTAGGCAGTCAGGTGTATGGTTGCTGTACCCTCTCATTCCCTAATGCCCCTGCATACCCCTCATCATAAGATTTATTTACCTTCTACTGACTCACCCACCTTCCCCAGCATACCATGAATTTCAAATGGGCATGGCACATAGTAGGCACTTATTGTTTGTGTCCACAAACTAGAAAGTCTATCTGCCTCTCCCTTCTGAGGGTTTCCGTTGGGGATACGAATATCAGTAATGTAGAAATTTCTTTTCCACGTATAGCATTGGGAGGACACAGTGTCCCTTTCCTTATAACAAGACATTCGTGATTGCACCTGATTAACAAAAGAGTAGGTTTGTTATTTTTTATTGGTTAAGATTTAAAAGCTGCAAGCAGCAGAAAGGGAACTTGGGACTGATTTTTAACAAATCAACAATAACAACAATAACAATAATAAGGGATTGCCCTTCCCAAAGGAGTTGGTGAAGCAGTAAGTGGGATGGGAGTGAAAAGACAAGGCAAGAAGGCACCACAGAAAGGCGCTTGGGATTGCGAGTCTCGAAGCTGCAGATTCTGGTAAATAGCTACCAGGAACCATGGGATTAGCTGGTCCAAACTTTGCATTTTATAGCCAAGAAATCCAAGATGGGAGACAAGACTGCTGAGCTCCGCTGATAGCAAACTTGTTCCCCAGGTGAGTCACAGTATGGCTCAAGGGAAAGAAAAGGTGAACACACTAAGAAAAGCACTCTGGCACTGCACAGACATGTAAGTGGAATAAGTGTGTGTTGCAGACACATAAATGGACACAGGTAGCTCCACATTCTTACGTATGTCTAAAATCCGGGGCAGGGGGATGGCGTGGTTTAGCTGATCATGAGATCTCCGCGGTCTACACTGGAGGGGCCCATTTGGCAGGCCTGAGTGGGATGGGGCCCAGGAGTCAATTTTCAGAAGCATCCCAGGTGATCTTGATCCTCCCAGATTTGAAAAGCAAAACTTTGGGAAATGCTGGCGGCCGGAGGAAGCAGCAGGTCCAAACACACCCCTCTGTTGCCCATGTGGCAATTTCCATGACGTGACACAAAGTGGCAGGGCTCCTAAGAGTCTCCTGGCTGGGCGCTAGATGAGGCCACAGACCTATCTGTGCATGGCTTTGAGATAAGGGAGGTTTTGGGCCCCCAGCTCTCTCCTCCTTTCTGTACTTCAGGATAGAAGGATCAAGGCCAATGTATTTGTGGTTGGAAACTTGGAAGCGCAGTTCCCCCAGCCTGCTCTGGATCCTACATGAGAACAGACTTGCTTGCACATCATGGCTCTCATCACCTTGGCAGCCACCCTGGTATACAGACTGGTGGTGGTAATGCAGAAACTGTGTTACTCGTGGCGCAGGCAGCAGCACATACTGACCCCCACTTCCCCGAGTTGTACAATTTTCTTTCCACTGTTCCAAACTGTGACCCACCCTCTCTTCTCCCTCCAGAGTCCTTCCCCAAGTAGGTCTCTCAGTTCACTTAGACGTTCGTTAGGCCACACTTCAACTTGGCATCTGTAGGAGGTGGCTTGAAACTCAGTACAGTACGTAGAATTGCCAGAACAAGATAAGAACCACAAGACTGCAATTATTGCTGGTCTAAGAAAGTAAGATTTACATTTGGGGGTGGTTTTTGTTTGGTTTGGTCTCATACTTAAGGAGATGAAGTGAGTATTTAAATGGGTGGGGGAAAATAAGATAAGGATAATTATTTGGCTGAATTGCCCAGAAAACTGCTGAAGTTTGAATTAGGCTTATTCCCGTGGCACATTTCCTGGGGCCTGTTCCAACTCGCTACCTGGCTCTGTGCTGCATTTTCATCCAAGCAGTTTGCAGTTCTCAAGGAAGTAAACAGCTCGTGTGATCTGCATAGCAAAGCAAATATTCTCTAGTCTAATACCGCAGTGGTCTCCAAAGTGGGGTGAGTGCACCTGGGTATTAGAGGGAACCAGATGGGACCTTGGAGTGTGGGAGGAAAGTATTAGGACTTATATAGATTTTTATCTCATTTTCAATGGTTTTGTACTTTATAGTGCATGTATACATTAGTACAGTAGTCTAGGGTTGTAATTTATGAATTTATGCTGGGGGTGCCTGCCGGCTACATAGTCTACAAAGGTTGACGTCACGGCACGAAGCATTATGATACGCAGTTAAAGACATCCCCTTAGAGTGCAATCGCCTTTATTATCATCTTTTGGATTTGAAAAATTCCTTCAAATTTCACTGAAAATACAATGTGGACGACTAGAGCATATAATAGTTTCTTTCCCCTCAGATTAATTTCTTTTATGAAATTAATACCACAGACATCATGAGGCGACCTTATCTCTTCAGATAAGATATTGCCCATCTTTGCGTTCCTGTGCAGTATTCCAAGATGCCTTTCAGCTCTTCCCCCATTTCCGCCATTCCCCTGAATGTTCTTCTTATAAATATCACCCTTATTAATTTAGTTTTATATGTCCTGTGGGAGTTTAAATCTGTAGTTCTCACACTGAAATGTAAAGTAGAATGTATTAAGACTTGAAGGAAAGTGGCAGTTCGGAAATGAAACTGAAATAAAAATTTCTTCTGCCATAGACAAAATGATGGCAATTCCACAGGGAAAAAAACAGGATGATGTGACTCCTTTGTGCACCATATATCTAAAGTAATATATCTTATTTGTTTATGAGCTTCGGTCAGCCTTTAAGGTCACAGAAATCCTTGACATGTAGGTGGCTTTTGAGACTGTCAATGGAGAGTAGTGCTCCACAAATTCTTACTTTCTTAGGAGAAACAGGATATCCCTACATAGTTTCAATTCCAGTTATTGTGTTGGTTTTTTTAGGCAAATGACGAAATTACCTTTGACCGCATGTAGATGAGTTAGACAAATAGGCAATGAGTGCTCAAAACAAAACAAAAAAACACCTCACTTGAAGACTTCATGAACAGTGGAACATTTGGAGTTTTTTGTTTGTTTTGTTTTTTGGTATTTTTCTCTAGTTTACCACATCTTATACAACACAGTAGTACAGAGCTGAGAAATAAAAACAAAGCAAAATATAACAGCAGAAGTTGCCCTGTGGAATCCAGGGCAGAAATTTCTCAAAGCCATAGAGCTGTTTAAAATGAATAGAATTCTCCCCACCCAAGTGTTTCCTTGCCTGGCTTGGTGTTTGCTGTTTGTTTGCTTGGTTTTGCTGGCCCAGCTCTTTACGTAAGCTACTGATTCAGCTCAGTAAATGACATTTGCAGAAAAAAAAAACATGCCTCTCCCTTCTGGTTCTTGCTCTTATTCCTTCACTTGAAATATTCTTCCTTCTGCTCCTGACTATCAAGGTTCTGATGCCCGTCATTCCTCAGAGACGTTTCTAATTACTCCAGCCTTCTGTCATCTCTACTTCCTCTGATTGCCAATTTCATTTGCCCGTTTCTCACATTTTAGCACTTCAGAATCAGAAAGACACCTCCTGATTTATATACATGGTGGGGAGATGCTTTCAAAATGTACTGGCAAAGTTGTTGTTTGGATGTTCAAATTTATTTCCCCTAGAAACAAATATATTAATAAATATTGGTGGAATTACCTTGTAAAACTCGTGATAGCAACTAGGTGACCTGCACGTCACACATACACACCCTCTTCAGCTCCCAAAGCAAACATCTCTAATTCTTCCCAACGCTCTTCCGCTGATGCCAGATACCACCTCAGAAGTTGATAACGTGACATTCAGTTGCCCACACCCAAGTCATAGTATGAATGAACAGTAGACTCAGCCAGCTTCACTGCCATCCATGTGAGTGCTCTGCTGGCTGCTTTGGGGGATACAGAGACATAACTCACACAGCCTTCCTCTCTTACGATACTTATTATATTCCATAATGAATTGCGGTTATTTCTGTTCTTTTCATGTTCCCCATTTCTGTCTAATAAATCCTTAGGAGCCATGTGCTATGTATGACCTAGTGGAGTGACATCTGATTCCTCCCGGTGATCAGGGAAGGTTCAATGGATGGGGTGGTATTTGATCTTCATAGGATTGCCACAGGAACACCCACAAATATGGGTGACATTCTAGAGCAGAAAAATAACATGTACAGTGGTCCACAAATAGGACATTTTAAGGCCAGTTCAAGGGTCAACAAATAGTGTATTAAGTGCAAATGTCCAGCCCATGCTTTTGGTTCCAGACCGAGGACTCATGACTTACTTTACGAGTACTGTGACTCATTGATGGTTGTGTGACAGGGTCAGATCTTTTGTTTTAAGGTTATCAAGCAGTGAGTTAGAGGAAGAAAGGCAGTTGGAGGTGGAGAGATAGATTTGGAAGCTTTGCTGTAACCCCACTGAGAAGTAGTCAGAGCCTGGATGGAAGGATGGGTGGCCATGACAATGGAAAGGCAGGAAGCAGTGTTACTGGCTGGTCAGTGGAGGAAGGGAGCAGGGCCAGCCTGCTAGTTGGAGGGTGGGTTCTCCAAGCCTTACAGCTTGGCGAGCTACGGGCTCCTTGGTGGTAGAGAAGAATGAAATGAGTTTCCTCTCCTTTTTTTCCCCTGAAAGCAAGGCCAATCCAAAGCAATATTTTGAATGAGATTTTGTTTACCCTCTAGCCTCCTGTTATCCACTCCTCGCCTGCTGGTCCCTTTCTTCACAGGTTTCCTGGATCTTAGTACCTCCCTAAAGTTCCCACAGTCTCCCCGAAGAGGTTCCAGGTTCCCAAGAATCCTGTTTTTTATTCTCCAAGTCATTTTCTTCCTTTTCCTACCTCCACTACCACCATCACCAACAACAACAACAACAACAAGACCAAAAAAACAAACAAAACCCTTCCCATTTGTTTCAAGTACTATGTTTGTTAGTAAAGAAATCTGATTAAACCAATTTAAGTTGTGGCCAATAATCCTATGACACTTAGCAAAATATGTACATTTTAAAATGAGAATCCTTGTTTTTTTGAGTGAGTTTCTTATTGGTAACTTTTTTTTTCTTTAGAGGGTATCGTTAGGTTTTAATTTTAAAAAGGTATTTTATTTTTAGTTACGTCAGCCTAGGAGGAGAAAAACATTTCTTTTTTTTTTAATTTAAATATATTTTATTCAAGTCAGTATAAACCACATAAGTGCTATTATTTCAACAAAAGTCAATATAAACATTTTTAACGAGCAATCTCACTTGTTTTGTACCCTGGCATAGGAATCTGGTGTGTTTTTTGCGCTTACAGGACATCTCCATTCAGAGTAGCCGCGTGTCTAGTGCCCAGTAGGCACGTGGCTAGTGCTGCCACTTTGGATTGAACATGTCCAGAGTTAAATGCCTTGCCCTAAAGCGTTTCCCACATTCTGGATCTTTTCTGATTGTATCCGTGGAAAGTGTGTACTGTGTTCCTCTGGTCTCCAATTGTCCTACAAATTGGTGTGTAACTTGTATTGGTATCTTTTAAAGATGGAACTAAAAGATAAAATCACAATGGCTGCACGACAAAGATGTTTTAGAGGAAATACCATGGTAGACCATTCAGTCTTGCCTGCTTAAGATGTCTGTCCTTGCCAGTGCTTTCCCTTCAACTTACTCTAAGTTATGTTTCCTAAAAATTCTCAAGTTCGTTCACAGTGAACTGTGGATAAGGATGGGTCTGAGCTGTTCCTATCTGTGAGAGGGTGGCAATTGTAAAGTTCAGGTTGTAAACATTACAGGCTTTGCTGGCCAAACAGTGTCTCTGGTAACTGCTCACTTGCCTTTGTAGCGCACAAGCAGCCATAGGCACTAAGTGAACTAATGGGCGTGACTGGGTTCTAATAAAACTTCCCAAAAGCAGGTGTTGGACCAGATTTGGCCCCCGGGCAGCAGTTTGCCAGCCCCTGCTGTAGGTGCTCATGTGTGAGCCTGGTACAGCCTTTTATTCCTGCTTCCCATCTGGCCTCCTCAGAGCACATCTCAGCTTTCCAGATTCTTCCAGAAGTACATGCCCTTCGAAATATCTATCAGCACATCAGCATGAACTCAACACCACTCCTGGAAAAGAAGGAATTCGGAGTAAGGCTCATGTTGATCTGGAAAAGGCAGCAGATCAGAATTTAACCACAACATCTTCCCCATGACCAGTTACTCTTCTAAAACCTGCCTGAGTGGTATACCCAGTTAAAACAATCCCTTTCTGTTACAATAAGCCATGGAATCATGTAAAAGTTCCGCTAAAACATTTGTATAGGAAAAAAAAGGCCCTGCAAGAATCTGGCGTGTTTATTGTTACTGCTGAATGGGATTGGACTCAGCTGCTGTTAGGCCACCTCTGACGAGTCATCCCTTATTTTCTTTCCTGCCAATCCTTCTGTTTACTTCTTAGGTCTCTTTTCCATGCCTTTTTGATGGCCCTCCCCCCTCTACTTTTTGTATATTTTGAGATTTTCCTACACACACCCACACACACCCACACACACACACACACACACACACCCCAGATTTTATCATTCTGGCTTTTAGGGGAATGTGTAGCCTAGTCCTGCTCCCAGAGATATGTCCAATGTGAACAGGCAGCCAGCTCCTGCTGAGAAATGACCCAAGGGTCTGCCTTTAGTTGCCAGCCCACAAACCCAAAGAACTCCAGACCCACAGTTTTTTCACCCACTCGGTCATGGGAACATGGCCAGTGTGAGAGATTCCTGCTTCGTAGAGAATGTCTGTGCTTGCCTCAATTCGAAATCAATACCAAGGAGGGACACATGCAGATTCTCCTTCTTGCCATTCGCATCTCCTGTTATTTTTGAATGACTGAGGGTCACTTGAGGACAATGACCTCTCCTTGGGAAGGTGACACAAATTCACCACAGGTGGCGCAAACGTGGGGCAATGACTGATGACATTCTTACGTCCTTAAAGGGACCAAGAGAGCTCTTTAATTTGTATGCATAAATATCATCCAAATCACCAACAAAGTGGGCCTAAGTGGTTTGGGGATGATAAATGTGAGGAAACCGGAAATGGGCTGAGAGAGAACAAGGACAGAATTATTTCTTTCTCTGAGCCACAGCCTGAGTGCCTCTGTCAACATCAGCTGCCGCCTTTCCCCCGAGCAGCCTCTGGTGCTCTGCGTGTACCAGGGCATACTGGGGCTTGGCAAGTTTCACTTTTCAGTTTTACTGTTGTCCTCTTTAGTCCTGAGTTACTGTCTGTGTTGGAAAGCAGTAAGTTGAGTGTAGCGGTAGATTTGTGTTTAAATTTCTGCAGTCAGTTCACAGGTTTCTTGCTACTTTGGGGCTGACTGATGGTTGTTTTGATTCCCTTTTTCTGAATGGTTATTCATTCCCAGCCCTGGCCTCTCTGATGGCCATCTGGTTCTCCTTTGGTCACTCCAACATCTGCCCCAGAGATTTGGAAAACGAGCTTCCTTTGGCAGCCTAAAAATAATCTTAGTGTGACTGGAGCATGAAAGGGAAATCGCCAGACTCCACTGTCCTATAGATACTGACCAGGGGAGAAAGCCAACAAAGAAAGCTTCCTCAAGATCTGGAGCTAGATGACATGTCACATCTGCAGATTTTTTTTCCCCCCACATGCTGGGAACTGTAAAAACATGGCATGAAGTGGATGCAACCAGTCCTGCAATTTTCCTTGGGATTAGATATGCTTGCACAATGGAAATGGTTAGAGATAAAAGCCACCCTTTGCATGGTTTGTTTGTAAGGCTTCAACAGTTAGCTGAGCAAGACAGATGATGCTCAGTAGTTCGACATTATATTAGTCACAGTGTATTCACAGAGATCTCATAAATGCTTTGGACAGCAGTTATAGGACATTTCTAAGTACTAGACTTTTAACATGGACCAGAGGGGCCTGTCTCGTAGTAGACAATGATGGTTTGCTCCTCAACCCCAGAAAACTAAAATTTGCCAGAAGCTAAAACTTAGTCCCTGTGCTGTTTCTTATCCAAAGTTATTTCTAAACCACATTGTCCAGTGCAGCTTTTCAGAGGTTCTGTATTGAGATAAAAAATGTCAACATAACTATATTCAAATAATTAAAATGCCAATCAATTCAAATCCCCTCGCAAATTATAATCCAAAGATGTTAAAATCTAAAGTAATTAACATCCAAACTTAAATTTCCTTGACCTTTTGAGTTAAAAACCAAAGCACTTCATGTCCCCCTTCAATCTCTCATATTTCTTATTTTGCTCCATCTTAACTAAGGAGATTCTTGTATTAGGTGCTAGGTACAGGTAGTGCTTTTCAGCATTTGCAGCCTGGGATATTTTCCACTAGAAGAAGTATGTCTCTTTCAGCTCCAAGAAAGTTGAATTTGTTTAACAGCAAGTTTCTTGTGTGCTTTACTTTTTAGTGAAATGTAAATGAACAAAGAGTAAATGGACTCACAATGGTATCAAAACATTGGCTGCAGACCCTTGACATTTAGAAAAGTGAGCCAATCCCTAGCCCCTGGACAGTGGTCCCAGGCAAAATTTTGTTCCCAGCACCTTATTTAATTTTGCCAAAGACCATGTCAAGAATTGTAAAAAGTCTGAAATTTTACACTACAGATTCGTGGATGCTGGCAGAAGACATGAGATTCCTAGGTCAGAGACAAATGACTTTGTTACTCAAAGCACAGCATTTTTTGGCTTTCTCCAATCCCAGTTTAAGATTCAGTCCCAGTTTAGAGCTTTATGTTTGCATAATTTCCCCTTGCCCCCCACAAGTCCTTTGGGAGTGATGCAGAGGGGCTCAGGCAGGTACACACACGGGATTTCTAGCACAACTGGGGAACCCAGAGCAAAAGCAGCCTGAATCACTTGTGATGGGCTAGAAGCAAACCTGACTGCTCTTCGCTCCAGAGAGGGACATTATCTTTATTATACTGGACATTACACAAATCTGCCCATTCTCCTGAGTCACTGTCTCTAACGTTCAAGGCTGTTCACTCTACAACATCCTTTAAGGATGGATAATCCAGAGTGAAAACAGCCTCTGTCTGTTTACAAGATACACAGAAATGGGAGAGACCCAGACATTCAGGAGAAATGTCTGTCTACAGGCTATAGCAGAGACTCCGTAACATCAAGTAAAGGAGGGCTGATGATGAAAATATTCTTGGCTTCTCTTAAAGATGCCAGTCAGTCTGTAGCAGTTGTTTGGAGTCCATGACCGTGAACTTAACTCTCAGGAAACGTCCCAGTCTGGGTGGTGGAATTAACCTGGTCCTACGTAAAGTGCTTTCTGTTTATATTCAAGAGCCTCTTAATTTGCATTTACACTTTAAGATAAAAGTATAGGGTGCCCTGATGTACAGCATTGGGTGTGGATTGCACCTCTGATGGGGCTTCCACATTCTGAGGAGCAGGCATTTTCCATCCTGGGCCACATTTTCCATTTCCACTGCCTATTGATACAGAAATGCTTAGACTGAAAGAAGCTGCATCTGTCACCCCCATTTATTCAGCTTGAAAAACACCCTCTGCAGATCCACCAGACCTGCTGTTAATGACTCCGAAGCTTATACCCCTAATGAGCTAGTAAGTGCTAATACTTCTGCCACCTGCTCCTTGGACAGTCATCTTTTCTCAGGTTGCAGAGGTCAAGTAGCATTTTCTGCTACATATTTTTGGGCAGTAATTGGATATGCCTCTAATGTTTTATATTTATCTCTTTTTGGGAAGATTCCCTTGAATTTCTATTTAACCTGCTGCTTAAATGGACTCCTTTCTTCTTTCATAGCCCTGCTTGCTGAGTCTGTGTGCCTTTTTTCACTTCCCCTGTTCCTTTGCTTTCTGACGCAGATAGTTTTTTCTAAAATACTATTCTAGATTCTGTCATGTGGGGCCCATCGTTGTGAAAGAAATGGAATCAATGAGTCCTCTGTTTACTAAAATATGCGTTCGTTGTTCAAATATATCTTGACCAACACCACCTCTGAGTTGGCTAATTCCACCCAGGAAATATTCTCCCATCAGACCAGCATCAAGTCCTGACCTATTATCGTCCTGCTTGGCTCCCCATTGGTGCGTCTCATGTTTGCTTCCTTTACAGCCCTAATTTCATACACTTTTCAGGCCACTTCACTCAGGGCAACAAACATATCTATGTCCCTTTAAAATTTACCCAGGAATTTATTTTTTTTTTTCAGTCTTCCTGGATTTCCTCACCTCTCACTTTTAAATCCAATCCCTCTTGGTATTGCTGTCCCAAATCCTCTTACTCATGCTCTGTATCTGCAGTTTATAAATCACATCTCTCATTGTTATCGGGACTGGGATCCCTGGAGGGGAAGTTCTTGCATTCTGTTCTCTATGGTTTTGCCTCTCTTCCTCAATTGGATTTCTTTAGGTCCCAGGCACTCCCTCTAAGCTAGGAATAGCTAAATGTCTCCCCATTTTTGGATGCTCACTTTAAGCGTAGTTAGACACATCTCTTTTCCTTATACATCATTCTGTCCTGGACTTCACAATCTCATCTGCCTTTCATATATGTTCACCATCATCTAAGAGCTCATCTTTTTTTCTCTATATTTGAAGCTTTTCAAAAGATAATTTTGAAAAAAATTCAAAAGTCCAAGATCCATTGATAAGATCTTATCTTTTTAAGGAACTACCTCTGTTCCTCTAGCAAATCATCATGCACTCTTTATATTCTCGCTTGCACTGCTCCTATTCTGATTGTAAGACCACAGTATATTCTCCAACCCTCTTTGCTGGCCTGTGCAAACCTGATTTCTAAAAACAAAGTGCTCCAGGCACATGCCTTTAAACTGCCTGCTTAGCGTTTAGGTTTGCAGTAATTTTATGGAGCTTTTTCTCATCTTCAATCCAGGAAAACGGTATATTCTCTTTGGGTCCCTATTTGTTTCGCTTTCTTCTTTAAATCTGTTGCCTTTCTGTAGGTATGAAGTTGAAATGTATATCTCTGTGGTCTATAGCTATCATCGTAGTCTGTGCAATCATCAAATCCAGAGGCACCTGAGAAGACCTGGTGGGGAGAAAGCTTGAGGGTTTTGTTTTGTTTTCCTTCACTATACCCCTATGATACACGTTAGGTACTCTACTTGCACTCTCACGTGCATTCTTATTAATCCTCATAATAATCCTATAAGATAATTAGAAGATAATGTTAACTCTTTAAAAATAAGTACTTTTGTTCCTTATTTATGTAATTGAAGAACTGCCTCTGACATCGATGCTCTATTAATATATTATGGGCACAGTACATGTGACTACCTATGCATATATGGTACATGTGAATTCCATTATACTTTGCTTACACTTCATGTGCTTGTAGTTCATACAGAGAGTGGGACAGAAGTTTCCACAATTGCTGGTTAATATACCTGTGTTCTAAATAGATTGCAGCCTGATGATAACAACCCCCGTCATGTTTTGGCTGGTGGGCTACATTGGTGCAACTGGGAGCCTCATTCTCCTATTCTGCATCTCTGGACTGAGCCTCAGAGGAGGGCAGGAAGGGCTGGGGAAACTCCAGCTCAGCTCTGTGTCTCTCCTTTGGACGCTGGTTCTGTTTAGACCAGGGCAGTGGTGAATTAAAGAGGCCAGGCCCAGTCCCCCTTCCGTAAGCCTAGGCTGTTAGGAACTCTCTGGGTGATCTGATGCACAGCAAAGCTTGTCTAGGTCATTCCTGACCCTGGGGATCTCCCTCAACATCAGATCTTCTCCAGATACCTGTGTCAGTCAGTTTCAACTCTTTCAGCCATTTCTGACACCACTACTACAACCTTACCTTCATGTCCACTTCCAGAGATCCTCTTGGCAACTCCTGAGCCTTTGGGGGAGTTATGTGTGCAGACCAGGTTGTTTTTGGGCTTTCTCCAATTCCAGTTTAAGATTCAACTTTCTCAACTTGGATCCATTACTGCACATTTGTCTACTTACTGGTTTCCAGAATTGTGTTGCTATTGTCTTCTATTCTCTTTGTCCTTGTGAGATTATGTCTTTCATTTTCAAAATCTTTTCCCTATCATTTTAGTGTGGTTGAGAGAGGGAAATCTGCCAATCTTTAATCAGGAGCCTATATCATTTAATTCTAAATCAAGCCCCATTTTTCAGGTGAGAAGGCTGATGCTCAAACAAGTTAACTAATGTGCCTCAGTCGTTAATAAATGGTGCAACCAGGATTTGTGCCCAGACAGCTGGATTCTTAACCACTCTACCCTACCATATCATTATAAAACCAGAAGCTAGATATTCTCCTTCATTGAGAGAGACTCTCATAGGTTACAAATGTGGAAAACTGTGCGAACAGAGAAGCTCTAACTTGGAAATTGGCAGATTATATTAGAGTCCATTAATATAATGGCATTATTATGTAACATATGAGTCAGAAATTGCTGATGAATAATAGATTATATCAACTGTTTCTCTGAACCAAAGACTTTCCAGAAGAACTTTTTGCACATTTCATTTTAGAACAACTAAGATGACATCATTTCCAGAACAGTTTGATTTGTTCTGTGCATCTGAAAAAAAAATACAGCAAAGGAAATTTCTTAGAGTGTGGGCATTTTCAGACAATAGTCATAAGACTGAAAGAGAGGCTCATTGTAATCAAAATTGCACTTTGTATGTTGCTACTTCCTGAAATAATCTGGAACTCATGTATCCAAGCAACCTACTTCCTGTTCATTGAGTTACAAGCCACCTAAAATCATGACAGACCAGTTTTCTGTAATAAGAGCAAATGGTTTTGTTTAAATTCAGGGCCCTGTGCTAACACTTTCAGGGAGGTCTGAAATAAGATTTCATTCCTTCCTTGAGCTCACCAGCCATTCCTTCTGCAACACTGAGAAATCTCTAAGTCCACTCTTACTGGTTTTGGCTACAGGATTTCATTAGTAATGTAACATATGCCATCTTTACCGTAAGATTTCTTTGGTATAAGAAATCTTAATGGTAATTTATAGAGCATAGAAAAACAATCTCATTTCATTTTTTGGTGCATTTGGGGATTTAAAAAAAAGGAAAACATTGTTCCTTAAGGCTATGGTTCTCTTCTAATCCACCTCTCTCAGATTCTGAAAAATCCAGAAGAGTTTACAGCATTGGTACTCACACCGTAAGCACTGCAGATCTGACATAGTGCCCTTGTAAAACCTTCATCACTCATTTTGTACTCTTACTTTCTTCATACATAATCTATGCTGGATCCCGGATACATGTTCTAAACAAAAGGGTCTCAGTTATAAACTTAAGGGCCTCCGTTTTATTTCCTCTTCGGTCAAATGGAGATAATATTATTTACCTTGGGACATATGTTTGTTGTAAAAATTAAGTTGGAAAAAAATTGAGGTGCCTGGACTATACAGTGCAGTACAGTATTGATCATCCAAAATACTACTTTAAAAGGCATCTCGAGATGGAGTGGGGGAATGTATCCTGGTAATACATGAAGCTGGAACACAGGAGTCAGCCTAGCTTGCAATGAGTTGAGAAACCTTGGGCAGGCCACTTTCCTTCTGGGTTACTCCTGTGAGTACTTATGTCATCTCCAAAATTTCTGATTGTTTGAAAACCTGGGGCTAGAAACATAGCTGGGAGAATGGAAAAAGGAAACCTCTTAAGTCCAGAAACAGTAGTTTGGGATGGTTTTCTTCCCTTGACATGAGCTTCTCAAACAGGTTTTCTGATGTCTTGGACCTTTGCCACAGTATAATAAGCCACCCACTTAATGGGCACCAGGGAAGGTACTCACTTGCAAACCCGAGGAATATCTTCCTCTGTAGGCTGATAGCCTGGGTCAGGTGGGGTAACCAGAAAGAACCCGGAACTTAACTCAGTTTCCCGTAATTGCTGTTTACAGTCCGGAGACAGGTTCTTTCCATAGTTCTTAAGCCAAGCAAAGGAGAGGCCCTGAGGCTTCTCTTTGGATTATTTCTATTTGCATGTCACCTTCTGTGCCCATATCCCTGGCATGTCTCCAAGAGGGTTCTCTTGCACTGTGTATGAATTAATGTCACCATTTGGGGTTCGGAAAGACATCCCCCTAGAGAATCTCTGAAGTCATCTTTAGGATTCCATTCTTGCCTTTACTTCATAATTTCAGCCTGGAGACCTGCCAGTCCCTGACATTGTAATAGGAATCCACTAAATTTATCTTAGTTTTATATATCAGGATTAATTTGTTTTCCCAAAGCTCCTTCCTCAGTTTTCCTGTATCTCATTTCTCAGACCTTTTTTTTTTTTCCCTGTTTCTCATCCAGAGAGATACTTGAACTTGAGGATGAAGGGGAATCTTCCAAATCCTTCATATTACATATAAGATTTATATATAAACAATTACCTCTTAGAAGGGGAGGTTACCTGAAAGATTACTCTTACTGCTTAATTTATATATTTTCATATATTGAACTTAATATACAAGGTACATTTTTTTTTTTAAGATTTTATTGGGGAAGGGGAACAGGACTTTATTGGGGAACAGTGTGTACTTCCAGGACTTTTTTCCAAGTCAAGTTGTTGTCCTTTCAATCTTAGTTGTGGAGGTCGCAGCTCAGCTCCAGGTCCAGTTGCTGTTGTTAGTTGTAGGGGGCACAGCCCACCATCCCTTGTGGGAGTCGAACCGGCAACCTTGTGGTTGAGAGGATGCACTCCAACCAACTGAGCCATCCAGGAGCTCAGTGGCAGCTCAGCTCAAGGTGCTGTGTTCAATCTTAGTTGCAGGGGGTGGAGCCCACCATCCCTTGGGGGACTCGAGGCATTGAACTGGCAACCTTATGGTTGAGAGCCCATCAGCCCATGTGGGAATCGAACCGGTAGCCTTCGGAGTTAGGAGCACGGAGCTCTAACTGCTTGAGCCACAGGGCCGGCCCCTACAATTTTTATTATCTGTTAAAATCCAGGTGTTTTTTTCACATTATAATTACATGACTTTCCAATCACTGCTAAGTGTTAAAGGATATCTTCTGTGTCTTTTTAATGTACATCTATGTTCCTTCATGTGGATCTTATCTATTTTAATTGATATAATTTTATTTCCTCCAGAACCTCAAAGAAAATTAAAATTTCAAATGGGAAGCCTCATTGTTTGATGTGTCTCATAAGTTTTGTACATGTAAATTTACTGCCCAAATTTTTTATAAGCACTCAGTGCATAAGTCTTCTCTCTAATAAACACAGTTTTTTGGTTTTTGGGTTTTTTTGTTTGTTTGTTTGTTTAAGCATGGCTTTTCTCAGATAGAGAACCCAATGGGCCTTGGGATCATTCTTTCTGTATCACCTCTGGGGATCTGGCAGTGTAGACGAACAGCTTACAGAGGTGGGGGCTGACTTTACGTGAATGCCTCCAGGTAGCCTGGGTAATGCTTGATTCTGGGAGATGTTTATTTAGTACTCTGGAGTGTAGCACATGGAATATGTGGTCGACCCGAGGGGTGTGGTTATTTGGCTGCCAGAAAATCAAGGTTTTACCATATTTTAAGAACCTTAGAATTGAGTTCAAATTTCTGGTTTAATTTTTGTTGTAGTTTGCACTATAGGAAAAAGCACTAGCCCACAAGTAAAAGACCTGCGCTGCAGGTGTGGCTTTGTGACCACATAGGTGACCTCGTCCAACAAGTTTCCTCAAGAAATGAAAAAACCTACAAACTTGGAAACCTCCCTGGTTCTGTGCGGTGAGGGGCAAGCTGAGGAGGCACTTGACAGCGTGAGGCTGCGTGGTTCCATCCGTAGGGCTGTGCTTTGACCCTTATTTCTCATGTGACACCGGATCCCTGTTCCTTGAGCCTTGAGATAACTTCTCGGAGGGGATTGCAGGCCAGCCTCTCCCATCAGCTCTGTGTTCTCTGCATTTCAGATCCCTGGGACAGATGAGCCCCAAGATTCGTGTAGCTCCGAGGATTGCAAAGGGAACCTGGAAAGTCCCAAACAGGGCAGCAGTAAAATGAAGCTCAAAAGTCGCCTCTCAGGTACGTGGAACTCTGCCGGATACAACCTGTCAGAAAATGAGCTTCCAGGCTTAGGAGTGGGAAGACAAAGTCATTAGCAGGATGAGCTTTCTTTCCCTTAAAACCTCAAAACTATTTTTTCTTTAGATAGTGCATGCCCCGGGCATAAAACTGCTTTTAGCCTGGGTACCCACGTGAATATTTTTATTTGAGTCATAACGCTGTGAATGTCAACATCTCTGTTTGTGTCTGCCGAAATTTAAATTTCCTGGCTCATTTACTTTCATAGAACTTCAGGTAACCCTTTCACTGTGGAATATTCCTGATGGCCGATCTTCCCAGCAAACATACCTCTTGCCCAAGCCCTTGGGCCACAAAACAAGGGGTAAAGAGCTATTTGTTTAATATCAAATCTGCATTTCAATTAAGCCTGGGATGGGGGTGGGGTGGGACAGGATGAGTTGCAGCTTTTGAAACAAATAGATTTGACATGTCCTGGGCACATCCTTGTAACCGCTGGCCTGTACCCTGTGAGAGAAGGTTAGTGTTGAAAGCAGAGGTTATGTGCTGGAACCCAGTGACTTCCGTGGATCCTAGGTACTTTTGCCTTGACGGGCTCTTTCCTATATTAAAAAAATACTGAAAATTATGTTTTATGGCTGCTTTGGTATAAAGATACAAGCTGGATTCATTACTAGCTATTCATTACTATTATGGGTTGTTTTGTTTTTCTTCTGTATTTAACAGAAATTAAAACATTTTTGTAGGCCCCTAAAAGTGGCATAGGCCCTCAACAGTGTGTCTGTGGCATGATGGAGAAGCCAGCCCTGGCAAGCCATCCACGAAACACATCTGGAAAAGTAAGAGTCTGAAGCTTGGCAGAACCAAGTTTACTGCTCAGCTCTTGAGTTGCCTGATGAACCTTGGGCTGGTTATTTAACACTCCTGAACTTCGACTCCCTCACCTGAGAAAAGGGAGCTAATAATCCTGACTTTGAAAGGTTGAGCAGATTTTTAAAAATAATAATAATAAAATCACAAAAAATCAGCTAGCATAAAGCTAGCACAAAATGTTAACCTCCAAAAAAATGTCAGTTTCCTCTTCCTGCCACCCAAATCAGTGGAAAGAGGCGGTGTCTGTGCCTGCCAACCAAGGGCATCTCCCTCCCGCACTGCCTGGCCCTCTACTTAGTTATTCTCAGGTAAGGTGGCAGGTCTAGGACCATAAAATAGATCAGTTTTTGGTTTGTTTTTTTTAAAGCTGAGTAACAAAATGGATAACTGTGTACTTGTAACTCAGAATAATTAGGCAGCATATATCTGAGCAGATGTTAGAAAGTGGGTTTGTGGCAAGAGCAGAGTAATGACCAGAACCTGTGATGGGAGAGACGTTATACCGAAAGTCCTCTGTGGAGAGAAAGACCAGGTCACCTTCAGCCTAAAGAACAACTGAGAGAAACACATTTAAATCCTTCATGTGTTTGGGACCAGAAGTCACAGGGGCCCAGAGGAGATCTTTTAGTTCAGCTGTGTTGGCAGAGTTGATCAACACCTTATATTACAAACGGTTCCTAGGGGAGGGCCACAAAGCTCTGGGGAAATATGAGGGACCTTTGAAACCAGTGCAGTCACATTCCTTATTTTATGGATGAGATGGGAGAAGCTAAGGGAATCCCAAAGGTCACACTCATTCAGCGCCAGCAAAAAGATCTGCCTCCCAGACAGAGTTCTTACCCTCCCCTCGACTTCCTGAGGATCTTGAAAAGAATCCTGTGCCCTAGTCTAGGGCTTAATAGATATAGATGTGGAGGGGCGGGGGGGCGGGTATAGCTGAGGACCTCCCAATTCCATGACTGTTGCTGTGTTTGTACTAATTTAGAATGTGCAGCACACTCAGCTGAATAGTAAATCCAGGGTTGGCTCCTGTTTACCATAAATGGATGCCGCCCTCTCTTCCTGTGTCCTTCCCGGACACCCAGGGCCATGAAAAGGAAATGCAGAATAGTGAGCAAAGCACATGCATGAAGTCAGGTAGAACTCTGCTCACTTTCCAGCTCTGCCACTACTGGCTATGTGTCCTGGGACAAGTGACTTGAGTTCTCTGGGTCTTTGTTTCTTCATTTGGTCTGCAAATCAATGTGAGTGCCTTCGAAGTGCCAGGCCTTGTTGAAAGATGGAGTTGAGAGAATGCACATGGCACTGCCACTCCGAAGTGTGGTAGCAGCCGGCCCTCACCATGTGGTAGCGACCATTCTTATTGCCATCACCTCATCCTTGTCATTTTTATTTCGTTTTTCTCTCCTCTTTTCCTCTCAGGAGGGGAAGTGCTTCAGTGGGTTCAGACAGGAAGATTCTCAAGAACTTGTAGGTCATGATAAGGCACGCACGAAAGATACAGAGACTGAAAGTGTCTCTGGGTTGTGGCATTTGGGAGACATTCAGAGGATGCAAGATCAAGGAGGGCCAGTACCTTGGCAGGATTTGGTAGGACAGAAGGGAAGGAAAAGAGTGGTCTAGACTTGGGGCAAAATGCACGAGAAATACTTAGGGACAATCGGGGGGAAATTTGGTTAGAGAAGTTTTGGACAACTGTTTTTCCTCCTCATCTATCTGAAAGATCCAATAACCCAGGAGTAACCACAATTCAGTCCAGCAGAGCTCGTCGGAGAGATTAGGAGAAAGGAGACGCTTGGGGTAGGAGGGGATGGTGCCGGCAAAGTTGTGTGAAACGTCAAATAATATTTATATGCTCCCCAGTTTTGGAAAGGATGTGGGTGGAGGACAGAGCCTCTCCTTTGAGAATCAACAGGCTATAGCAATGAATTCACGTAGCCGGGTACTGGGAGATAAGACTGGAAAAGTAATTGGGAGACCTGTTAAAGGGGCTTAAGGAATTGGGTCTACATTCAGTGCTGTGAAATATGTTCAGTCTAACGACATTTGAATACAGAAGAGTTTAATGGTATCAGTTCTTAATTTGTCCCGTAAACTTGGATATTTATTTCATATTTTCTTAAAGTGAGTCACTCTGGTATTCACATATCAGTATATTATCTACAGACACTACCGTATGTGGTTTCTCTTCTGTTGATGGCAAGTGCCTCGCAGTCAGCTCAAAAGGAATTTTCTTCTAATAAATCTTTTTCAGATGAGTAAGCATGCCAAAATAGATTAATCTGGTCAAGAATTATTAAGGAGGTTCTGTAAAGAGGTCCCAGCTATTTCTACTATGATTTTGCGCAGCCTGGCTCCAAAGTGACTAATGCGATTTCATGGAACATTTTTTTCTGAAATTCTAACCTGAGTTTTCATTACTTCATGCCTTCTTTTTTTGCCAGCAGGGTTCCCTTTTAATTTTGGTATTTTTGATTTATCCATGTTAATGCCGTAGGCTTGTGATCTTTTTAAATGGAAATTTTTCTTTGACTGCAAAGGAATTTCAGGTGTTTGAAAATCTGAATCACAAAGTTAATATTTAGCTTTTGAAAAACTAAGCCTTTAGTGATGTCTCATTTCAATATAACTGTATCAGCTTTTCATCACTATTAAAAAATCAATAATATATTATTTTTCAAAGCGTACAGAATCATCTTGTTTTATTCCACGAAAAGCTTCCTGAGGAATTTTTAGGTAAATTGAAATTTTAGGTCATCAAATGAAACATTACATGGGCTAGGAGAACTTGATATTCCAAAGAATCTGTATGAGTGTATAGCTATATACACAGACAAACATATATATATATATATATATATATATATATATATATATATATATATATATATAATATAAACATTGTAATGTGATTATAGCTACTATATCAATGTAATTAAGCCATCATTTAAGATTATAATCTCTTATCTTATTTTAAAATATCATATAATATAAAGGAGTTATTGATAAAGATGTCTTTAAAAATTGTTACTATAAAAGTTTCTTTAATAGGACAGAAAAGTACACTAACCATAAAGGGAAAAAAATTTATATATTGTACTACATTAAATTCATGAACATTTTCTCCTCAAAAAATACCATTAAGAGAGTGAAAAAGCAAGTCACAGACATGGAGAAGATATTTTCAATACATAGCCCACGGTTTATCCAAATAGCCAAAATATATTAACCATAAAAACATTAAAATCCTATCAATCAACAACAAAAAGACAGAAGCCCAATAAAAGAATGAGCAAAAGACTTGAACAGGCACTTTACAACTTAAGAACAACAGACAATGAATATTTAAAAAGGAGATCAATCTCACTAGACATCAATGAAATGCAAATTGAAAACCACAATGAAATGCCATCCTATATCCACCAGAGTGGCTAAAATTAAAACGACTGACATTGCCAAGTGTGACACATGTGGAGAAACTCGTACACGCTGGTGATACAGTGTCGGTAAAGGTGAATGTATGCCTATTGCCCAGCAACTTCACTCCTAGATCTGTGTCTAAAAGGTAGGCTATGTACAAGGACGCTCCATGACAGCGTATTCTCAATCAGAGGTCAGCACACTACCTGTCGCTTGTGGCTGTATTTGTGTGGCCCATGAGCTAGAAATGTTTTCTATCATTTCAGTTGGTTGTAAAAAACCATTTTTTAATGAAGATGCAACAGAGACCATTTGTGGCCCATAAAGCCTAAAACATCGACTAGCCTGTACAAAAAAAGAGTTTGCTGACCCTTGTTCTAGATCTAAAACTGAAAACAAATCAAATGTCCAATCAGCAATAGAATAGGTAAATAAATTGTGGTAGGTTTATATGATGAAATCGTATACAGAAATGGGATGAACAAACTATTGGCAGACAACAACATGTGGAATTTCACCAACAAATGCTAGGAATGAGGAGCCAGATACCAAAAAAGTTCATATTGTGCATGTTCATTTATATGGAATTTGACAATAGGCAAAAGTAATGCATGATGTTAGAAGTCGGGATAATGGTTACCCGGGGTGAGGGTTGGTTAGTGGCACAAAAAGGGCTTTTGGGTTCTGGCAAGGTTCTGTTTTTTGGTTTGGGTGTTGGTTATTGGTACATTCACTTGTGCAATTTTATGGAACTGTACACTTATGATGTCTGCACACATTTCTGTAAGTTGTTATACTTCAATAAAAGGTATATTTAAAAAGTCATTTCTACCCGTGAAAAAAAGCATCTGCCCCACCCGTGAAACTGTACCAACCACAAAGTGATAGTCCTTCCTCACTAGAAAACCATCCCTGAGGGCATTCTCACTGTTGTGTATTGCCTTGTCAATAAGCTGCCAGAGGCTGTATCTTATGTGGATGAGACATATACTTACATTGCTCTTATCCAGTCTGGTCCCTTCAAAAACTGACACTTTCTTCATAGTCTGGCATTAATGACTACAACACACACCTGGTTTATGCAGAGCTTGGTGGCAGAACATTGTGAGCTGGGTGTTTTGAAAGATTGGACACCAGATCTTCTGAAAACCATGAATGTGGGTATAAATGCAACAGGTTTATGCCTATGTATGCTCTTAACATTCTTTTTGTCCCATCTCAAGCCATATTTTTTCCCTGCTTTTTCAAGGGGGTGTACACCGTCTAGAGTCTGTTGAAGAATATAATGAGCTGATGGTGCGAAACGGGGATCCCCGGGCCAGGATGTTGGAGGTCTCCCGAGATGGCCGAAAGCACTCTCTTCCCCAACTGCTGGACTCTTCGGGAGCAGCACAGGTAGTCCAGTCCCCTGGAGACTCTTGCTTTTTTATACAGTCAGAGTTGACCAGTTATGGAGGGAAGTGCAGGTTTCCACCCCAGGTCTCTAGGCTTTTGTTCTTTCAAAGACCAGCAAGATCTTCCATATTCTGAAGAATTGCCCGTCTATGTGGGCCAGGAGTATCTGGGACTAGAGATACAGTACAATGAGAGGTCTGTCCAGGAGGCTGGAAGGAAATTGGCCTAATATTTGAAAACAGTAGAGTAAAATAATCCCGTGTTGGATCTCGACATCTTGATCTCCTTCCTCCTGTGTGTTTTGGAACCGAGAGCCGCTTTCAACTGCCAGGAGACAATGGCGCCTCACGGTCTGTGGTGAACCACCATCACTTACTTAGTGGGTGCATCGGGTGTCAGTTAAACAACTAGGTGGATGGATGCTGGGTGGTGTGAGAGAGGGAGGGACTCTGTGTACCTCTGCTATGCCTGGGATACTACCTATTACACAGTAATGTCTTAAATAACCAGGGTCAGAGGAGGCTGCAGAGAGGGTGAGTGGGTGGTGATGTTAATATTCCAGGGCCTGTCCCCATAAATGCTCAGGGCTCCATAACCCTGAATAGGGGCTCCTCCTCAATTACATCATCCGCAACCCAGTTGAAACTGGATATATGTCTCATAACCAAGTTGGAGGCCGGCTCAGTCTCTGGGGAACTTGTGGAGTGTTCTTTGAGTCCTGGTACCATCAGCAAGAGGACTCAAGAGGAACTACTGGCATCTTGCCCCAGGTCTATCATGAAGCAGAGATGGAGGTGAGGAGGGTGTAGCTAATGACACCCGTAAGTACATGGATACTCATATATCATGGAGCTCTAAAGGACGTAGTCAGGGCCCTCACTTTGAATGTGGTGCAACCATTTTACAGATAGGACAACTGAATCTGAAAGAGGTGAAGTATTTTGCTCAAAGAGATATGCCAGAATCACTGTGAAGAAAGTTTTATCTGACCGGTAAAATGAAAAGTGCCTACATTTCAGAGGGAGGTGCTGATCAGGCTGTTTTGTGTTGAATCCACCCAAAGGCGACTTGAGTTGGGGCACTGAGAGAAAGCAGAGCAAAAAACTTGTGTGGGACCTGGTGAACACTCCTCCAGACTGAAGACAAGTCCGTGGCCTGCTCAGAATGATCCAGTTGGATCAACAGAGTCAGATCAAAAAGTTGTAGGAAAGCCACGTTGTTGGGCTGCTTTAGTTAGTGTGGAAGATGAGAGAGGGTTTGCTGCCATCACGACCAAGGATGTCTAGCACTGAGGTAGTGATTTCTTAACTGACCTGCTGAGGGAACCCAACCGTAGTTATAGCCTGACTAGAAATATCTATTTCTAGCTGGAAACCAGGAGACACAGGCTAGTGAAGATTTGAGAGAAAATACTTTTCTTTTCTCTTCAAATTGTCCTTTCTCTGTCTTCTTATTTTCTGTCCTTTTCTTTTTTTTTCCTTTTTTTCTTTTTTTAATTGGGGAACAGTGTGTTTTTCCAGGACCCATCAGCTCCAAGTCAAGTCGTTCTTTTTTTTTCAATCTAGTTGTGGAGGGTGCAGCTCAGCTCCAAGTCAAGTCATTATTTTCAGTCTAGTTATGGAACAGTTTTCAATCTAGTTGTGGCGGGTGCAGGTCAGCTCCAAGTCAAGTTGTTGTTTTTTTGAATCTAGTTGCGGAGGGCGCAGCTCACTGGCCCATGTGGGAATCAAACTGGCGACCTGGTTGTTATGAGCACTGCGGCACTGCACTCTAACCAACTGAGCCAACCAACCAGCCACCCTGCCCTTTTGGTTTTTTTCCTCAGGATTCACCTTTCTTTTTTCCTTGTTCTCTCTCCCTCCACTAAAAAGTATTATCAAGAATGGAACTATCCAATAAAACTATCTGCAATGATGGAAATGTTTTATATACATACTGCCCAATATGGTACCTACATGTGTCTATTGAGCACGTGAAAAGTGGCTAGTGAGACTGACAGCTGTATTTTTTATTTTAATTCATCTTAATTTCAATATTGACAGCCATAGGTAGCTAGCGGCTGCCACATTGGACAGCACAGGTCTAGAAAGTGCAGTGGGACTGCTGAAACTCTTCTAGAGAACAGTGAAGCAGGCAAGCCTCTGGGTCCCACTGGTCCCAAAAGGGAGAGGGAATGAGGAAGTGCTGGAGACTGGTGATCAGAGAAAGAGTTTCCCTTACGAGTCCACACATGAACCTCAGTATTCAAGAGTTCAAAACCCATGAGCTATGTCTGGCTGTTTCCATGGTGGCTTCAGTAAAAGGGCAGTAACCTTGCCAAGTCAACATCATTTTTTTTTTTAATTGAATCAGAGTCTGGGAGGCCCGCATAGCTGGCAGATATTTTGTAAAACCGCAAAATATAATTGTAAGCTGCCAGGAATACAAAAATATCATTAGCAGACATTTCATTTCTGCCTTTGAATGTAGAATACACTAGTTAAAGATAAACACTATTTCTTTTTCTTTTTTTTCTTTCTTTCTTTTTTCAATTGGGGAACAGTGTGTTTTTCTAGGACCCATCAGCTCCAGGTCAAGTCCTTGTTTTCAATCTAGTTGCGGAGGGCGCAGCTCACTGGCCCATGTGGGAATCGAACCAGTGACCTTGGTGTTATGAGCACTGCACTCTAACCACTGAGCAAACTGGACACCCCAAACACTATTTCTGATATCTCTTTTCTCATATTAAACATGAAGTGATTTTTTTTTTTTTTTGCTTATACTGGAATATCTGTCATTTAAGAAATTTATTACTCTAAGAATAGCAAGGAGCTAGATTAGACATACTTTAGCAATAGATTCACTTAATCTCTTATTTATGTTATAAATAGTGCACCCTGCTTACACATGTGTATATTGTGGGTGATGGACAGGAAAGAGATCGAGATTTGCGCTGCTGCATGCCAGGAAGGGAAAGTGTGGCTTACGGGAAAATATTTTATTGTCCAAATGTGAAGGATTAGAACTGAAGCTGCTGCAGTTTCTCAGTGGGGTGTTTTATACAGAATAACAGTTATCTGGGTTTGTGGTTTGGATTTTATAAGGAACACCGGCTTACTAAGTTTTTGAGTGAATGAATTAAGCTTAAAATGGCAAGATACTTTTTAACCATGATAGTGAACTTGGGATGGGGGCAGGAGGTGACTTCCAAGGGAGAACCTGACCCCTGACCCCAGGATAGTCATTCTACATCTCTGAGCCCTCTGAGTTTCTGGTTTCCGGCTCCATTCCAGAAAGCAAGAAGCAGGATCCATGGAGTTGGGATCGAGGAAAGAAACGTCAGGTGTTTGCTGTTCTTCATGTGGAAGAAAAAGGCATGGCAATCTATTGCAGGAGGGGCTATTCCTCCAATGTTATTTATAATAAATTTTCCTTAAGCCACTGGACCAGAGAGCAATGCTGTCTAACCCAAAAGACAACTGAGGTTTTCAAAATCTGAATATATTTCTATGCCAGAGGCCACAGAAGGATAAATGAGACTCTCTGTGACCTTGCCGTGTGCTGACTTGTAGGAATACCACATCGTGAAGAAGTCCACCCGCTCCCTGAGCACCACGCAGGTGGAATCTCCTTGGAGACTCATTCGGCCATCAGTCATCTCTATCATCGGGCTGTACAAAGAAAAAGGCAAGGTGAGCTCTTTTCTGCCGACTGTTTTGCCCTCCAAGTGAATGTTAGCATATTATTTCTTAACTAGTTACTTTTTATTATTGTTGTTTTTATATGAGATAAAAAGTAAAACCTTTAAAGAGTAATAGATTAAGTGGCATTTGTGTGGATTTGAGCGGATTCCCTGGCATCCTTTCCTGTGGACCCCGAGTGAGATGGCCACGCCCGTTTTGCCCTTATGACATTAGGAGGCACCAATACCTGACAGGGCATAATCACAGGTGCAGTGAATGCCCCGACTTTTACCACCATTGAGAGAAAAGCAGCCCCTGCAGTTTTGGAGAATACTCCCCGTTTTCTTTTTGAATGAATTTCATGGTATTTCCATGATCATAAAGCCAATGATATATACAACTTGCTATTATACAAATATCAAAATCTCTATTTTGATATTACACAAAATGGAACACTGAAACAAAAGAATAAAATCAATATGGCACCTGAATAGTATGAAATGACTCTCATGAGCTATCAGTTGATCCATGTGAAATTGCCATTATTGGAGATTAAAGATTGTCAAATATTGGCAGTTTCATTTGTGTCAACCTAAAACTTTCTCCCTTTAATATAATGCATAGCTAGCGCAATGCAAATAGATCTGAGGAGGGAAATGGAAAAGGGAACACGAACTCGAATTTACAGCTAGTTACCTTAACTCTGAGACTGGTTGGGGAGGACACCTCAGTTAAAAACTACAATGGGAAGGACACCCTCAGTTAAATACTGAAATGGGAAAAGGTGCCCTCAGTTAAATACCACCATGACAACCTGGACGCCTGCTTTGTGTTTAGGGCCTTGGCTTTAGCATTGCTGGAGGTCGAGACTGCATTCGAGGACAGATGGGGATTTTTGTCAAGACCATTTTCCCAAATGGATCAGCTGCAGAGGATGGAAGACTTAAAGAAGGTAGGAGAAAGCCTCTTGGTAGCCCTCAGGGGTGGTGAGCTTTGACTCCCTGGGAATCTGCCCCTTTGCAAGATGTGAAATGAATATTACAGCAGCTGGGACTATAGGCTTGGGAGTCAAGTAAACCTGGGCTGATTCCAACATTTACCACATCTTGACCTTGGACAATTGACGTAATCTGAGCTTCACTTTCCTCAGTTGTAAACTTGGGGTATTAATAGCTACCTTGAAGAGTTACTGTGAGGATTTAATTAGATATTGCGTGAAAAGTGGCTGGGTATTTTTACTTGGGTCTTTAAATGTCTATCTTGTCCCCTTTGTCCTTGATGTGCTCCTTGCCTTGAAAATTCCTGAGATTTTGTGGTCCTTTCTTGCCTCAGGGCTGGAGTCCATACACATCTTTCGCATTCCCCATAGCACCTACCATTTTGACATGCATAAGCCAGCGCTTTCCCCCCCCCCCCAGCTTTATGAGATGTAATTAACATACAACACTGTAAATTTTAAGGTCTGCAACCTGAAGGTTTGATATGTGTATATATTGTGAAGTGATCGCCACAATAAGGTTAGCTAACACCTCTATCACCTCACATAATGACCTGTTTTGTGTGTGTGTGGTGAAAACATTTAAGATCTATTCTCTGCAGTTTTCAAGTATGTAACGCAGTATTGTTAACTATAGTCACCATGCTATATATTAGATCCCAGAACATACTCATGAATTCGGATTTTTTTTCCTTTTTATTGATATACTTCCTTCATAAAATGATTAAATCACAGTATTTCTAGTTACCTTCAAAAATGCTATGACTGTTCAGTTCATTTGGCCCAAACTGTAGGTCCTATTGCATTAAACTGGCTTTTTTTTCAGTAAGGTGAATTGGAGTCTCTCCTTTTTTATCTTTTTTTATCTACAGGCTTTATCAAAGCCTGTATGCTAATGATAAGACATGACCAGCCTTAATATTTTAATGGCAGAATATTTACTTCTTTCTCTCAGAGGAGGGGGTTAACTCCCAGGTGGTATTTGTGTCTACTTTCAGAACAACGTAAAATTCTAGCAGAGCATTTTTACAGTAGCTGTGCCATGTGTTCACTTGATTGAAATTCATCCTGCAATGCTGGTAGAATGGAGCAAAATGGCAGGAAAAAATCAATAGTTAGGTTAATAGCATTTGATTCTTCCTAATACTTTTTTTCATCTATATTCATTTACAATAAATACAAGTCATTGGACTGGATTTTTCAACCTGTTGAATATCTGTCTTTGTAAAATATTGTGCAATGATGTTTAAGAGGGGTGGCCGGATGGCTCAGTTGGTTAGAGCGCAGGGCTCTCAACAACAAAGTTGCCAGTTTAATTCCCACATGGGATGGTGGGCTGCGCCCCCTGCAACTAAAGATTGAAAATGGTGACTGGACTTGGAGCTGATCTGCGCCCTCCACAACTAGATTGAAGGACAATGACTTGGAGCTGATGGGCCCTGGAGAAACACACTGTTCCCCAATATTCCCCAATTAAAAAATAAAATGTTTAGGAGTATGAGCAATCATTTTAGTGTTTCCATTGTTTTCCCGTGTGGAAACAAACCAAAAACCTCACCTAGTTGAGTAATTGGTAATGCCAGATGATTTTTAAACAAATTCTTTCACTTATTTTACAACTTCAATAATTGCATTAAAGAGAAGGCACGTAACAAATGCGTAGGGAATTGCTACATTTTCAAACTCACCTACAGGATTCCTTGAATCAAATGTACAGTGAGCTCCTGGGATTGGCTGTCCATGAGAGGGGGACATGTGAGTTCTAGGTGAGGGAAGTCCCTCTTCTCTCCTGCACTTGTGTTCATCTGTTCTTCTCTCAGGGGACCCTTTGTAGTGTTTTTGATGAACTGTTATTTTAAAAAACAGACCATGTTACAAGAGTACAAACTAGAAACAAGCTTTAACAAGTCAACAGGATGTCTAAGTTCTTTTATACTCCCCGCAGACACTATCAACAGCTTGAAAAATGACCTGACTACACCTTTTTGGTGTTGGAGATGAGTCCAGGATGTGGGGGGGAAGGGGAGTACCGCATGCACTATTTGACACTGGCCTCCAATAATCTCTCAGATAGAAACATATAGTAATTTGCCAGCTTAATGACTGAGAATCTGGAACAGCATCAATAAGATCAAGCATCTAGACTATTTCTGGAGGTGGGGCTGCCATTCTTAAATAATATCTCACAAGTTTTTTGTCTCTGTTATTGAAACCATTTTCCACACTCTGTGATGATTGTCCAGGCTCAAAGAGCTTGTCTTTCTGCAAATATAGGAGTGGCTTCTCACATGTTGTGTGTGTTCATGCTTCATTGCCAATGAGTTTAAGTTTTTAAACAAAGGCTATGAGGAAAGACTTGGGACTCGGTTTTTACAGTTTGATCTCTAAATGTAGGACATCTGTTATCAAACTTGGCAACGGCTAAAGAATAAGATCGTGATGCTTTCCATAGTTGTTGTAATTAAAAATAGAAATACAGAATTACTGCAAAAGAATATCCGTTGTCATCGATTGTCCCATTTTGCAACATTCCTGGGAGCTAAGCTAATGAAAGTGAATTGGAACAATAAAACATTTTATAGAGTTGTAAATCAGGGACCGTGAGGTGTCCTATTCTATCTAGTACAGACTGAGCAGTTAGATTCCAGTAAATTAAAGCTTGACATTAATGTAATTCTCCTATTTGGTCTCTAGGGGATGAAATCCTAGATGTAAATGGAATACCAATAAAGGGCTTGACGTTCCAAGAAGCCATTCATACCTTTAAGGTAACAACATTCTTATTGATCTCCCTTATCTCCTTATGCTTTTCTTCCTTCATTTCCTTCTGGTTTGGGTTTGGTGATTTTTTTTTCACCCTTTGACATAGGGACAGTCTGAATGTTTTAGCCCTACTTTCTTATTTCCTCAGCAAATCCGGAGTGGATTATTTGTCTTAACGGTACGCACAAAGTTACTGAGCCCAAGCCTCACACCGTGCTCAACACCCACACACATGAGCAGATCCAGCTCCCCAAACTTCAACGCCAGTGGGGGAACCTCAGCAGTAGGCTCAGATGAAAGCATTTCTTCATCCCTGGGTCGGAAGGCCCCTGGGCCCAAGGACAGAATTGTCATGGAAGTAACGCTCAACAAAGGTGATATGCCACCTATTCCTCACTTTCGTTGCAGTCTCTCAATTGACAACTTGTTTTCTGTTTTTATGTTAACTTTTTATCCTTTTTTTCTATGAATTGTTCCTTTGGAACAATCTGCTACCAACAACACATGGTATTCTCTAAGTGGACAGTGGGATCAAAAGTAGAGATTTTAGTCATTCGACGAAAGGGAAGTTACCAGTAACACAAAGTCCTTTAAGCTCTCCCCAGATAAATCATTGTGTGCCAGACTCAAGTTTTTAAAAAAAAAACCACTGACTAGAGGAGTAGTAGATTGGGGGAGGGAAGTTAGCGCTTTGTGAGGGGTATAAATGTCTAACTATTACATTGTTTTGTGTACCTGAAACTAATAATAATAAAAAAATTAAAACAAAACTGTAATAATTATTTTAACAAATATACTTGATTTGCACATGACTTTTTTCACTTACATTAATTAATTGTTCTGTGTTGTGTGTATGTGTGTTATAATGGTGGTAATGCAGTGGGTATGATAGAATATAAAAATAAGTTTGATTAGATTTTAATAATGATTCATTTTTTTATAACTTTGTTTAAGATAAATTTATTAAAAGTTTAAGGATCTAAAAAAAAACCCCACTGACTAGCTTAATTCTAAGGCTAATGTAAAATTATAAATAAAAAAAGATTATAGTTAAGAATACAGTTAACACCAGTAACTAAGTCCTGAGGTGATATCAAATCTTACTGCTTTTCATCTTTGTTTCCTTTTCTTCCCCACCTATTGAAGAGATATGAGGAATAATTAAATAACCAAGAGATTAGCTGCTCAAAAGAGAGGTGAAGAAAACCTAAAGTTGTGTATCCAGAATAAACTATATCACTCCAACTCTGCCTATGTCCAAAAACAGATTTGAGGGGCTGTTTAGACCAAGCGGAAAATGGACCACTGATTAATTCACAGTCCAGAGTTAACCCCTGGTTCTGCCCTGGACTCATTTCATTAACAGAATATGGCAATGCAGACAAAGAAAAGCAGGATTGACTTTCTGAGCCTGGTCAAAAAATGAATGGCTATCGGTCTGAATATACATTAATGCAGTTTCAAATCACTCACACTTCTTTCTTTTTTTGATTTTGTTTTCTTTGCATGATGCCTCTTGCAGAGCCCAGAGTCGGATTAGGCATTGGTGCCTGCTGCCTTGCTCTAGAAAACAGCCCTCCAGGCATCTACATTCACAGCCTTGCCCCAGGATCAGTGGCCAAGATGGAGAGCAATCTGAGGTTTGTGGTAAACCTGATGGTACAGGGTTCTGGCATGTTCGTGAACGTGTGAATACATACACATGTAAGATACCTGCCCTATTACATTCCTTAGTGGGATTCTAAATCTTTTTATTATTTGCAGAAATATAGCCAGGATTATAATTAATAGCATCTCCAAAGATGAAAAGCTAATATAAATGAATTTTGGTTGAATTGCAGAACTCTGAATCTTGGCTTTGCCTACCTATTTTGTTCTATTGGGACATAGACGTTCTGTTTCAGAAACTTGACAAACTACAAATCCATACAGATATTGCTGATTACCTAAATATTTTCTTTCACTTTTATATTCAGTTATGTGAAATTCATAGGAGATGCTAGGAACTGCTCATAATGGTTCAGAATTACTGGATACAAGAGAGTCCTGAAATCATGCCCTTAAATGGGCGGCCTTTATTAATAATTAAGTATAATCCCTTGAACCTCTTCTGTTGTTTCATTCCTTTTTGAGTGGTGATGTCTAGATGCTTACTGCCTGAAATCAGTGTGTGTCTAATTTCTCCGCCCAGCTAGCTGGGTTGTAGCATGGGTGTTCTGTTTATACAAGACATGCCTACGTGTTCTGTTATGTAGTAGTTGCAATGGGCCTGTGCCCACCTAAACTTCACAAGAATGTACATGCATTGCACAAAGCCCTCTGTGCAAACAGTATCACCTTTCTCCCCTATAAGCTTCTAAGTCCTTGGGCAGTTGAAGAATTGTCAAAATGACATTCCTTGAGGTTGCCATTTTTGGGCCCTGTCAATATATTATATTATGTTTTCAGTTAATCATCAGAGTGAATTTCCATATGAAAAAAAAAATTTAGCAAATCATCCAAAGTACATTAAAGAAAATATACTTTTAGAACCCAAGGAAAAAAAATCCTTTAATGACATCCCAAGATGATGTTTCTTTCTTGAATGGTTCCATATGTCTGGAGCCTGCCAAATGAACATTCTTCAAACCCCATATAAAGAGTCTTTGTTCTCTCTACTGAGTTCTCTCCCTGTAATTTCAAGTCAAATGGGCATCTTGTCCTCAATTTCTCATTTGTTCAAATTTGAAACGTTGTTACAAATTCTTGGGTAACCTTTGAGCTTCAGATATTTCCTCCTTAAATTATATTACAATAATCATTTCAAGATGGTAGGAAAAAAGAAATTGATGGTGGTCGAGGAGCTATCACATGATGATCAAAAGGTAGACAGATTTGGGTTCAACAGTGTGTGACATCTGGGTGACCTTTCTGAGCCTGTGGTTTTATCTACATAATGGGACTAATAATACCTATTCAAGCATTGTTATGCAAATTGCTTTGTATAGCACCTCACATATGCTATGTGCTCAAGAAATGGTAGCCTTTGTTGTCATTATCCATTTTATTTAACTTGACTATTTCTGAAAATGCAGGTAGATATGCATAATGACCTTTGCCAATTTAAAATCAAATGTGTTTATGTGAATATGTTGCTCTTTTACAAGTATGCAAAGATGAAAGGATGTCATTTGCTTCTTTCAAGTATTCAGGAAAGATTTCATATTATAAACCTCTCCCAGAGGGAAATCTTGTAAAAAAAGCTAACTGTTACCACAAAGTGTTGATTATGTTGCCTCCCTAGCCGTGGAGATCAAATCTTGGAAGTGAACTCAGTCAATGTTCGACATGCTGCTTTAAGCAAAGTCCACGCCATCTTGAGCAAATGCCCTCCAGGACCTGTTCGCCTCGTCATCGGCCGGCACCCTAATCCAAAGGTGAAGTATTTTATACTGTTCCGAGATTGGAAGGATGGCTTGGCTGCTTGTCCAGTAGTAGTGACACACATATTCCAATGATGACACATCTCTATAGTGAGACAGTTTACCCAGCTAGGGATGGGAATCAGCCTATGGCCACACAGTAAGCCATATCTGTATCCCAGCTGATACCCATGGGAAATGAATCATCAATCTGGACTTCTTTGTCTTTACACTCTTAGAAAATTTTATTGGGCACTTTTAACAATGTTACTGGTGAATTTAAGATTTGGTAGAAGGTGGGAGTACTGGATTCTCATTAACCCCCAGCTGGCTCTTTGATCTCTGGTGAGATACTTAACCTCTTTGGGTTTCTGCATCAAGAAAATCTGAGAGTATTAGACTAGATGATTTGTCTGGGCCATTCCTGACCTGAGCAGAATACTGCAATTAAGGTTTACAAGCCCCTAATTTTTTTTCATCATTGATATCACACTGTTGACCCGTGCTGAACTTCCAGAGTATCGTAGCCCCTGTCTCATTGGCCTCTGCTGTTATTTGGTTATCTCTTCTATACTTGTGCAGTTGCTTTTGATATTTTTTAAGCTCACTACAGGACGTGTAAGCAAGTTCTGAACCCATTTTGTATACTCGATATAAAAATCTTAAAATTAGTTTGTCTCCAACTTTGTAATCAGGTTGTATTTTACAAAATTTGACCTTTTCCTTTTAACAACTCAAAATACTCATTAAGAATGTTAGCTCTTCCCATTCCTATCATATGGCCACCACCCCCACTTGTATTATTTGTGGTGTTATTTGATTATATCCTAAATGGTCCCAGGCTACTGTGCTTGATGGACTTGTATGACATTATAAGAGTAAGAAGTCTGTGCCAAGAGAGCTTGTGGGTCCTCCCAGGTGTCATGTCTGGATTTCTTCAGTGTATAACTTTATGGAATCATTTTTAGTGTCTCCGTGGTCTGTGTTTGTTGTACTGGTTCTCCCGTCTCAAGCTGTGACTCCACGCATTGCTCTGGGAAGGTGATGTCAACTACAGCCTGAACAAAGATAGTCATTAGACTCATTCAACTCCACGACTTTTTATCCCCCAGATTTTCTCTTGTCTGTGTGCATTCTCAAAAATGTCTTATATAAAAATTTCTTAAATAAATATCATCAATATAAAATCAAGTCCAACTTCCACCTTTTTCCTTTTTTTCTACTTGTCACTTCCCAATTTTCTCCTTTCTGTTCTGTAGTCCTGAGACTTTCCCTTAGAGACTGTTCTATTTTGTTCCCCTACTTTCCCCATGGCTCTCACTGGGTCACTTTAAACACGACTTTGCCTTCTAGTCACAGCTAGAGCAGTCTCAGCTCCTTCCTCCAGGATCCTCTCTTGGCTTCCACCACTTACATGGCCACACCTCCTTTCACCTTGGGAAGCAGTCCAGTAAGCGGTGGCCGACCTAGCATGTCCCCCAGCAACATTAGAGAGTTAAGTTTTCAGTGGTTTGCAGTCTAATGGTTTCAAAACATGTCTGACATCAAAATCCATTCCAACATAACACAGGTCATGATTTGTTCAGAGTCCACTTTTTATCTCAGCCCAAAAGCATCTGCCTAATTTGCTAATATAATCAAACCAAAAAATGGCATTCAGTGCAAAGCATAATAATCCTTGATGGGCTATGGTCTATGGTCCCATTGAACACACAGGTTGATTCATGTTTCTAACCACAATAAAATGGTTGTGATGATGGTGATGGAGATATGTCCAGCAAAACCAAATTTCAGTAATTGTTTGACTGGATTTTACGTTTCTTCCGAGGTAAACATGGTGTTCTTAGTTGTAACATCACACTATATTTTTCTTTCGGTCAAAATTCCATTTTATGTTTAATGTATTTTTGTACCACTTAACCCAGCATTTCATGCCAATAGTATATTTTAATACTGAATGTATGTGCTTCCTTAGTTTTCATGTTGTTCCAAGAGAAATACCACAAGGATTTTCTTCTGTTTCTCATAATGACTGGAGCAGTGGCTGCCCTCTTGGGATAGTCAAACCCTCCAGGTCTAGACAAGCTCAGATTTGGACCTGCTTTGGGTAGCAGCTTCTACCTTATCTTAAGTAGAAGAAAGTAATAGAGGCCCGTTTTTAAATGATAGTGGGGCTTTCTGCATGCTTAGAATTATCCAGGAGATCTTTCACTTGTTTCAAACCCCAATCATTTTCCTGCCACTCAGAAAAACAATTGCAAATATTGAAAGTCTAATATCAAGGAAAAAATTGTAACAACTGTTTTAACTGATATTTTCCTTGGCTCTTTTATACAAAATTATTGTTTGCTTTATGAAAGGGTGAAAGTGTGTGTGTGTGTGGGTGTGTGTAAATGTATATGCCTGTATGCATGTATGTGTACATATTTTATTTCTTTTAACACCTCTGGGAAATTATTACATAAAGGCCATGATGTGATTATTATTTATCTGTTAGGTGAAAATGTAATGCTCAATGCTGTATAGAAATATTTATGTACTTATTAAGACAAATTGCTATGCTTAGCCAAATATTATTTATGCTAAATGTTATTTTAGTACACAAAATTATCATTCTAAGTTTAAAATACTCTTACCTTTAAAAAAGAAACTACATAAGTTATGTAATTGTCTTTTAACTATCTCATAGTTTAGTATATATCAGGCTATGAAAAAAATCTTTCCATGAATAATGACAGTTATAGATAACAACTGATAGGGGAAAGAAATCCATGTATCTACCATGATACTAATAAATATCGAAGGAAAAGAAGAGTTACAAAATTACTGTTTTGAAAACTTTGTCATAATAATTGATTCAGGTAAGAATAATCAATGATGCTAAAACCATTGAGGGAAAATATATTAGAGAGCATTTTATTGACATAGTCTCAAACTATCTCCTCACAGATTATTCATTAATGACAAAAAGAAATCCAGTGGAGAAATCTGGTGAACCCCATCCTAATCAAGTCATCAGTTGTCACCAATTATGAAACACACTGACCCTAAGTGCCTCTGTGATGTGCTGAGAAGGAAGTGATTTTTTTCAGTTTTTCTGCAAAAAAAAAAAAGCGTGATCTAAATCTAAGTATGAAGAAACTATTAGACAAATCCTTTGAGGGTTTGAATTGCCCTGATTTCTTTAAAAAATGTCAGTATTCAATATTCATATAATGAAAGACAAAAGCTCAGAATTGTTTTAGCTTAAAGGAAACCAAAGAGATGTGACAACTAGATCCTGAATTGAATTCTGGAATGCAAAAAACAAACAAACAAACAAAAAAACCAGAAAACTATAAAGCATTACTATGCAAAGAAATTGGTCAGTAACAATCCACAGCAAGATAAGGAGCTTACACCAAATGTAAATCAGTTGTATCACCGCACATTGTTAGTTCACTGGACATTTTTTCCCTGGAAGGACATTGTTGATGAAAGAAGCTGGGTATTGTATTGATTTGAATTCTCGAGGAAAATCCTTATCTTAGCACTGGCTGGCATCAGACTTTCTCGGAACTACTTCCAGTTTACAGACACACTTTGAGTAGTACTCCTGAAAGATAGTATTAGGACAATTGGCTAAATTGGAATAGGAAATGTATATTGGAGAGTCATTTATATCAACATTACATTTCCTGAGTTTGTGGTAGTACCAGGGTTATTTAAGAGAATGTTCTTGTTTTTAGGAGATATTTATGTGCTAAATGTTACGTGCTAAAATATTTATGGGTGAAGGCTTATGATGTCTGCAACTAATTCCCAAATAGGAAAAAGTTATAACTGTGTGTGTGTGTGTATGTGTGTGTGTGTGTGTGTGTGTAAAGACAGAGCATAAGTGTAAATGTGGCAGAATGTTAAAAAATAGTGAATCTAGGTGAAGAGTCTATTTTTGTACTACTCTTGCAAGTTTTATGTAGGTTTGAAATTGTTTAAATAAAAAGTTTAGGAAAAAAGAGTTAGAAGTGAGTGTTCTAGAGAGAGGGAGACATCAGCCATGTAGTTGGTAACCATAGCACCCGAATGCTTAATGACTTGGGAACCAGTTGAAGGTCTTGTTTTGAATATATTGTTTAGAGCTGTCCGTTAACCCCGCTCTATTCCTTGTATGTCCTGAGTGATTGCTTCAGAAGGATGATGAGCAAGCATCCTTGGCTCTGTGCTTTTCCTCTTTGTCTGTGCTTAGCCTCTGACTCTGGTTCTAGCTGCTTTTATTGGAGAAAAATAAATAAATAAAACCATCTAATTTGTGCTTTCTTTTGAAAATCAGGTTTCCGAGCAGGAAATGGATGAAGTGATAGCACGCAGCACTTATCAGGAGAGCAAAGAGGCCAGTTCCTCTCCTGTCTTAGGTACTGTAATTGCACATTTTCATAGAACATTCAGAAGAGTCTCTCATTTAGTTCCCCCATGGGGCACTGCTCCATGCAATATTATTGGATTCTCTGTAATTGCCAGGTTTGCAGAAGTAGCTGTCAAAGAGATTCCATCCTGTCTCTTACTTGCTACTTTTGATTTCTGTGGTTATTTAATGTGCTTTATTAAAGTTCTAATCATGCATGCTTCTTAAGATAACTTGTAAAAATGAGTTAGCAGCATTTCATGTGCTTATGTTCAATTCACTGAAATGTTCTAAGTGAAAATGAAGCAACACCAAAATACCAATTGTTTGGTAGATGCAGAGTATTATCTATGCAAAAACCTGGGATTTCTTTACATGAATTAAAAGTTTTAACTTAAGAAAGGTAATAGAGGCTGCAAAAATCATGCTTTCCCTCTTATTAAGTAGAAAAAGTTCAGGCAGAGAGGATTGTGATAGTAAGAATTTCATATGAATTTAAAATAGAAAACATTGCATCAAGTTTTAAAAGTAATATTTCCTGTAGAATGGAAACCTAAAGGGACTCGGCAAACATGTCTGAACTTGAGATATTGCTCAAGATGTTAAGATTTATGTCAGGAGAAAGAGGAACTGAGACATGAGTTACTGGTTGTCAGAGGAAAAGGAAGGCATAGGATTTTTCGGCAACCATGAAACACCCTGATTATTTGCATCCATAACTAATATATTTAAAGTGGGCTCAACCGTAATGGGTTCTTTATTCGACCGCTTATACTCCTGAACTGCCTGAAAGTTCATATGCCTTCCTCTCATAATCCCAACATGTCCCCTCGTCATGTATAAAAGATTTTAGTAAGCCACGATCCTCATGCCCAAGACCTTTGTGCTCATGGCATATAAGTTAAAGTCTCAAATGCTGAGTCTTTTCATCCTTAAACTGAAAACTGAAATAGACATTCCACCCTCTCCCTTTCATGAAAGTCTTTCATGAGTTTCTTGGGTGGTGTTCCTTTGTTCATTGTCCTTCAGTCCATTCAACAAATACCCCTGA